>NC_092516.1:37421420-38068920 GCF_047511675.1 Marmota flaviventris | reverse complement strand
GCATCACCACCCCATCGACAGGCCCCTTAAACGCTGCCACAGGTGATGGATTAGACCTGGACGGGCCCTGATTGCTATTATCTTCTCACACTTAACGTGAGGGTAGAACAGGAGGAATGGAGGGCCCGAGGACAGGGAGATACAGACAAAAATCCTGAGCCTGGTAAGCTGAGGGGAGGATGGCCTGAAGACAAAACGAGCCCCTGGACTTTGAGAAGTTCAGGGAAGAGGTGGCCGTGCATTCAGGACCTGGCTCCAGTCCCAGGGAAGCTCTCCCTTCAGAGGTCTGCGTGTGATGCTGGGCAACAGGGGGCTGATCACCGAGGAGGGCACTAGCCCCCGGGGAGGTGCTGCTGTTGTGTCACGGCCCTGGTGCTGGGGCTCATATTGGTCAAGACCCACAGAACTGTACACGGCAGAGTTTTACTCCTAGGAGATAAAAAGTAATCAGGATGAGGGCCCACTGAGGGGGAACACAAATGGCAAAAAATCATTTCATAAACACAACCCTGCAAGGGTCATGCCGTGAGGCCAGCAGCTCTGGTCTTTCCTGCCAGGTTAGGGCAGAAGAATCATCCACAGGCATCTCTGTTGTAAAAGGATTATTGTTCCCTGACCAAGAACAGTAAGCTGAAAGTTGGGAGTGTAGGTTTAGAAACTGCCTGTCTACAGAGAACAGCTTGATCCCAAGATGTCAGCACCCCACAGTCCCCCAAACAGCACCAAGCAAACATAGTGGCATGCACCAAGAAACCTGGGTCCTTCTGACGTGCTCCAAGACTCTCGCCAAGGACTACCACAAAACAGTACAAGGGCCAAATGCACCTTCCTTCATCCCTCTCACGGTCCTAACAGTAGGCCCTGCAGTGATTCCCACCAACAGAGCAGGAACCGGAAGCACAAGGATGCCAACCAACTGAACCAAAACTACACAGGAAGCTGGGGGCGGGGCAGTGATTGGAACCCCGGCATTCTCGCCAAGCTGGTCCTGTGACCATGGTTTTATTGATTTTCAAACATGACAAATCCTTCACCACTGTAAGCCCGAGATCCACTGGCAGTTAAGGATGCTGGTGTGGAGCTGTGTGTGTGACCACATTGTGTAGTGAAAGAAAGACGAATTTAACATCACATTCTTGAGTTGTTGCATATTAAGTAAAGAAATCAACCAAGTTGCCTATTCCTTCTAATCGGTCCCATGGGCAGTCTACTGTGGGCAGAGCTCTAGGAGAAGCTGGCGGCAATGTGGTCATAAGCTAAGAGATCTGGTTCAGACTTTGTTGAAGTTCTTCTCCCCTGCAGAAATGCACACACACAGCAATGGGCAGACAGTGCTGTGAGAGCAAAGGGGCTGTGGCTCTGGTGCAAGAGGAACCCCTGTGACAGCAGTGGGATCTCAGAACACACCTGTGCCTCATCATCCCTGCTGCTGAGCTTCGGGGAATGAACTGTCCAAACTCTCACAGTTCCCACTCATCCTGGACCCTGCAGCTCCCAAGGTCTCTTGCCCACCTACATTCACTCCATTCAATCCCCTTAAATATGCTGAGTTCCATGAACCCCAGACACAACTTCTTCAGTGCTAACTTTTTAAAAAATTATTTAAAATATGTTTTTAGCCAGCCTGGTGGTACACAACTGTAATCCCAGCATCTTGGAAGGCTGAGGCAGGAGGATTGCGAGTTCAAAACCAGCCTCAGCAAAAGCAAGGTGTTAAGAAACTCAGTGAGGCCCTGTCTCTAAATAAAATACAAAATAGGGCTGGGGATGTGGCTCAGTGGTCGAGTGCCCCGAGTTCAATCACCAGTACACTAAAATCAATCAATCTATCTATCTATCTATATCTTTTTTTAAAAGTTGTTAATGGACCTTTTTTTAAAATTTGTTTATATATGGTGCTGAGAATCAAATACAGTGCCTTACACATGCCAAGTAAGCACTCTGCCACTGAGCCACAACCCCAGCCCTACCACTAACTTCTAATGCCAATGAGTGTACTCCAAGTTCAGGGACAATGCTGCTGCCACCTGCAGTCTCAGACTCTCTAGCCTCCCCCAGCTGGCCTGCTACATCTCTCTTCCTGTCTACTGAGGCTCCTCTGCCAGCCTCACCTTGTTTCTCATGACCCTGACAGTGATGAGTGCTGGTCAGAGATTGTTAGCATGTCTCTCAACTAGGGTCACTCCACCTGTTTCTCAACTGTACTGGAGCTGCCAGTTTGGGAAAAACCCCACTGTGCAGAGCATCCCCCATCACCACGTGGAACCAAGGGCACTGTGATGTCATGGCACCACCTGCCTCACCTGATGAAGATGCTGCTGGTTCTCTGAGGTCAGTGGATGTTTTTCCTTTCCTCACTCTGCTCTCTGGAAGAAGTGGGGAAGTCTAGCCCAGCAGGAGAGAGGGTACAAAGGGCCACCTCTGCCGGGGAGAGCACCAACTGTATTACCTGGGGTTCCTCACAAGCAGGGTGGGTCTCTAGCCCATCTAGTGACTCACTTATCATTCTCTTAACAGCATCTCTCACAGAGCTGCTGTTTAGTAAGGCAAACTGATCGCTTTTTCTCTTTTGCTGATTTGCTTCTGGGCAGTAACCAAAGCTCAGCACACAACCCAAGGCCATGCAGGTCCCTCCTGCCTTTTCTTCCAGATGATGACAGCAGGGCCTTCCCTGAGTGTTAACAAGGCAGTGCACACGGCCCAGGCTGACTGTTCAGAAACTGCTGGCTTCTCGAAGAATATGAATACTTTTTGAATCAGTGCACTATTAAGAATTCTTCCTGAGGAAATAATCAGCAATCGTACAAGAAAAGATTTGGGGGCATATATTAATCAGAGTATTGTTTATAAGAGAGAAAAAACTATTCCTACCTAACAGTAAGAGTGTAACTAAATAACATATTCATAATGAGAATGGTTTACAGTCAAAAAGTTGTTTTTTGAGGTTTATTTTAGGTTCTGGGATTGAATCCAGGGCTCCATGCATGCTAATCACATACTCTACCAACCAGGCTACACTCCCAACCCCAAAAACGTATGTTTTAAAAGAAATTTAATTTGGGAAATGTTCACAAAAGATTAAACAAAATAAGAAGACTCAACAAATAATGCACATAGTATTATATTTTCCTAAAAACTACATCGGGAAAATACATTCTATATATAAATAAAAGGCAGGCAGAATCTAAGCCAACACATTTACAGTGGTTTTCGCTGGACAGGAGGATGATGGGAAACCTTTATTCTCATCTTTTCTGTTTGTTTCCTCTACATTGTCAAATGCTCTAAATGAAACTGGATTCCTTTTGTAATTGGACCCAAAAAAGGTTATTCAAATAAAATGCTGACATCCTTTCGCTTCCTTTCCCTTCCTCCCAGGTGTGAGGATGCAGCTGCAGGAACGTGGGGAAAGCAGACACTGAGAACCTGAGGAAGAACGCGGGCACCCCAAGGACGGTGCTCTGCTTCCTTCACCCTCAAAGCCACAGAGATAGCACCAAATGCCCTACTGCTAACCAAAGGTACCCAGATGAGGCTGAATATGAAAGGGTGAGGAACATGTGAGAAGAGCCCAGGAGAGAATATTCTGGAAATGCATGCTGGGTGGCCAGGGCACACTTGGGAGAAGATATAAAGAACGAGGCGTATACCATGGAACAGTCAAGGCTCACCCATATGAAGACACTAAGGCCAGAGGACTTCCAGAAATACAACCATGAAGCCCTTCCTCACAATGACCACCACAGCAGGCCACCCCGAG
The DNA here is from genome assembly GCF_047511675.1 of Marmota flaviventris. NCBI lineage: Eukaryota > Metazoa > Chordata > Mammalia > Rodentia > Sciuridae > Marmota > Marmota flaviventris. Next base: position 38,065,160 of record NC_092516.1, on the reverse strand, counting down.
GCCAGAAGCCAGGGCAGACCTCTCAGGAAGGAGAGGTTGGTGGCTCAGTTGTGTTCCCTGCTCACCCATGACTCCTTACATAAGATATTTCAGTAAAATGTTAAGAAAATAGTTAATGCCTCAAACTGAAATGATATAAGCAGTAAGACATTCTACAAAATAAAAAAATGTTTTTGCAAAGACTTAAAAATTTAAAAAGGGAGAGCACACATTCCTCTTATAGGATACCCCCCTTTTAATGTCAGGTAAGGAGATGCAAAGCAGGGCCAGCTTTGCCGCCTGGTGACAAGGGGAGGGATCAGGCAGGCCCAAAGCCACAGTCACTAGTAAAGGAACTTGTGGATGGATAAGCGATGGGATTGGCACTAGCTGTCACTAGAAAAGAAAACAATGTGAGCCGAAGGCTTGTAGGACAGCGGCAACACCCGGAGAGCAAGGCAGGTGTGTTTCCTAAGCCAGTGTGATCACCTGCCTGCTGAATGAAAGGCACAGAGGTATGAACAGGTGAGACAGCCAGCAAAGCCAAGATGCAGGGAAGCACGTCGGGTGGGATGGGGCAGGAACCACAGACATATCCGTAGGAGTGTGCTGGAACTGCAGAACTACAGACACCATGACAAAGTGAAGGGACAAGAAGCACAGGAGTGGCAGGGACACACCCCAAGAACCCTAATGAATGCCTAGAATCACAGAGGATACAGAACCCTGTATACACTGGTTTTTCCTTTGCACACATACCTATAATGGGATTTAGCTTATAAATTGGGCACATAGGGAGATTACCAACAGTAACTATTACAACAAGCTATAACAATATGCTGTACTCAAAGTTCTGTAAACATGGTCTCTCCCCTGCCAGGGATGATGTGAAAGGATGCAATACCCAAGTGAGGTGAATGACTAAGCACTATGGCCATAACTTTTGCAATCTGAGCTGCAACAACAAAACTAGCATGAATTACTTTGCCTTCTCAATTTCACAGACAGAAGATTCATTCTTAGCGTAGATCAGTGCAACCTCAGCACATCACTTTTTTTTCAGCATTTCCACCTTTCACTTAAAGGAAGGATTTGAGGCTTCCCTTTTTGGCATATTCTAAGCATCACTACTCTTGTACCATGGGCCATTACTAATGACATAAGTATTACTTGAACATAGCACTGTGATACCGTGATAGTCAATATAAATACCCAGAAAGCTGCTAAATGACTTTCAGGTGAGTAGCATATACAGTGTGGATACAATGGACAAAGATGTCCTTCCTATACAGCTACACAGGACAGAATGAGGTCTTGCTATGCTACTTGGAACAGTGTTCAATTTATAATTTATGAACTGTTTATTTCTATACATTTCCACTTACTATTTTCAGGTTGCAATAAGTGAAACCGCAGAGGGCAAAACTGCAGAAAAAGGGGGAACTACTATAACTATAAGATATTAACTGGCAGCTCTGGGCATGTAAAAGGGCAGCCAAAAGCAGGAAAGTGGTGGGCTGTATCTCCTCAAGGGCAGAAGGAAGAAGGAGAGAGCACGTTGATGGAGATCCTGGGAAGATGTGCCAGGTGAGACAGAGTCTTGGGGCTGCTGAGATCAAATTCTTCTGAGCTCAATCAGGATTTAATTGTGTTCCAACATCTTAAAGGCAACAGATAGATAGGAGTGAGCAAGCACTGCTAGCAGAGCTGGCAGGTGGATGGGGCCAATGTGGTATAGCATTGCAGGTCTGCTCATGATCTAGGTGCACTCCAGGCACTGAGGGACAGCCACCAAGAGACTTGTCAACACAGGTATCCTAGTTGGCCAAACAAGGGTTCCAAGAGGAAACTCACTTGTAGAACAGGTTTTCCTGGGTGATGAGTTGGTTTTGACCCCCGGTACCTGGCCACTTGTGGACTGAGACATGCCTCCCTGTTCTAGACACAAAGAACCCTCGCCAAACCTGAATATGGTTCTGGTCTTCACACTCTGAAGGCCACATCTTTCCCTATGCTGATTCTCATGGGGTTCTATACTTGATGCCCTCCTGGTTCCCTAAGTACCATCCCATCTTCTGTCCTATTCTGGGTTATGAGAAGGAGGCAGGAAGCACCTTAGCAGGGACAGGAGGATTCTGTGAGTTTGGACATGGCTGCCGAAAACCTTCTTGCACATGTCTCAGGCAAACCAGTCAACTCAGGCCCCACCAAGGAGCCCTTCATGGACATCAGGACATGGGTCAGTTTTAAGCTGCCTCTGCCCTCAGCCCTGTGCCCAAGTCGGGGCTGAGAACACAGACCCAGGGCAAGGCACAGCAGTGAAGAGCACTCCTATCCTTGCTTCAAGGCATGCCCTGGGGCAAGGTTGCTTCTCTTTTTTGGGTTTCAGGATCCTAAAGTGTAAACTGAGAAATCTTCACCCCTGGAACACCGTGACCTGGGCACAGAGAGGGAACTTCAACCACAAAGTCACTCCACTCTGCTTCCATACTCAGCAGCACAGTCACCCAAGTTCTGAATGATGCAGCTGAGTGCACGGCAACATGGGGCTTTGCACTCTGGTGTGCGCACGTGTGTGCCTGTACATTCAGGCAGGTCAGTCAGGACAGTGAGTTATACTAAAGAGGACCTCCGCAATTGTACATCACTGTAGCCTGTGTATCCAGCACAGCTCTGATCACATGTGGGGACAGAGTGTGCAAAAATATGTCCCACCCTCAAGGGGCTTCTACTCCTATGGGAAGAGAGATGGGCTGGCAAACACAAGTCACCCTGCCAAGGAGCTGTGAGAAAGGGACCACTCCACAGCAAGGAAGGAGACAAGAAGACCAAATACACCATTTGCACACCTCCAGTCCTGCTGCCCCCAGGTGAGACAGAGAAATAGAAGAAAAGACAAATAAAGGGTTCAGAGAAGACCATTAGAACTGGACCCCAAGGCCAAGCTGGAATTTGCTAAGCCAGGAAAGTGAGCAAGGAACTCTAGGCAGAGGGGCGGGGGTTATAGCTCAGTTGGTGCTGGCCTTACATGCACAAGGCCCTGAGTTCAATCCCCAGCACACAAAAGAGGGTGGGGGAAAGAAGAACTCCAGGCAGAGGAAAGGGCAGGCAAAGAATAGAACACTTGGGGAGTGGACAGCCCTGCAGATGCACTGGACAGGGAGAATGTCAATGCCAAGGGAGCCAAGGGACCAAGCTGTGTCCCCAGGAACAGTGGAGCCGCCAGCTTTCTAAGTATGGTGGTGGCAGCTTTGCAACTGCCCTGCAAAGGAGCAAAGGGCCTAGAAGGCATAAGGTTAAGGCCACCCTCTCACCCAACATGAACATCCACCTGCACTGTGCACGGCGCTCCTCAACTCTGACTGTGAGTTGAAACTCTGACCAACTTGCGCCAGTTCTTAAAGGGGACTGCTCTCCCCTCAGTGCTCCTGCCACCCCCACTTCATTAGTATTCAACAGCGACAGATTCCTCTCCTCTGCCGCCTTTTGTGCAATGGAGATAAGTAACATTTCTAATCTCTGCTATCTCCCAGCTGCGAATGTTAAAGAATTTTTTTCTTTTTATTTAAAAAATGAAATCTCATTTTAGATTTGCCAAAGTGACAGGCAACGATCTTTACTGCACTAACAATCTGCCACCCAGAGGCAGGAGCTGTGGAGGGAAGCAAGCGCAGGAGGCAGGGAGAAGACAGAGCGGAAGACCCATTCCTCCTCCCTATGAACCCCATCAGCCACACTTCAGGGGTGCACTCCTCCACGGCAGAGGGCAGCAGGACCACTGCTCCCAGTGAGCAGCCTCCCCACAAGTTACCAGCCCATGGGGACAGCCTCCCAGGAAGCGCAGGCTGTTCCCCTGCCCAGAACACTGACCCCAGGCAGGGAGAAGTGGCCCCCAGTGAGCCACCACTTGACAGGAATAGAGCTCAGAAGAGCAGAGCGTGCCCAGGGGCCACACGAGTTCTCCACCCATGCACACTCTCATCTCCCTGTCCTTGAAGGGAGGCATCTTTCTGATACTTCTTCGCCCCCAGGCACACGAAGCCTGACTCGAACTGGGGCCACACATGCCTGACGTGCCTGACGTGCCTGATGTGCCTGACGCAGGCAATCACAGGTTAGGATGAGAGCGCGAAGCAAACCCCACAGCTGACGGAGCTGTAAGTACCATGCCGGGCCTACAAAGGTGAGAGCAGCGAGCCCGAGTGTTTCCAGTCAAGGCCATCAGGGGAAATGGCCTGATTCTGAGCAGAGCCGCCACCTCCTCCCTGACCAGATCTCTGAGCACTGATGTGTCCCTGAAGCCCTAAGAGAGGAGACAGGATTTCAGACTCAAGGGAGGCGTCATTCAGGCGTTCTGACAGAATGTCCCAGCCAGGTCTTCTCAGCACAAATCACTTGTATCCCAGATCACAGTAAGGTGTGTCCCCCAGCCTGGCAGCATGGAGGCTGTCGGGGTAGGTCCTGCTCTGTGGGGTCACAGCAAGCCCAGCCCACGCAGCAGAGAACGCACTGTGGCTGCTCCTGCCTGCATCCTCCCCAGCCCCTGCTCCATAGCTCTCCTTGGCAGCCTCTGGATTCAATACCTCAGGGGCACGTCACCAGCAGCAGCTGTCCCAGAGCCAGAGCCCTGGGGGCTTTCCAGGGTCCTGGATTCTGGCTGCAAAACAGAAAACTCCTTACAAACAATGGCATCCAGAACCATATACAGCAAGCAGGTGAGAAACGGAAGCGGCGTTGTGACAGTTCAGCCTCGGGTCCTGGCTGTACACCACAACTTCATCTGAGCAACTTGTTCTGTTTTTATTATCATTTTTAAATAACTAATCTGGCCTTGAAGGGGTTTGAAGGAGGGAGGGCAAGAGGGAACCCACAGGAAGCCCTGGAGGTTGAGGAGTGGCTGCTCCAGCCACCTGCCTGGGCGGTGGGCCTGGGAGCCTCCCCAGCTCTCCTTCTCTGTCCAGATACGCCTGACAACTTGACATTGGTGTTAAAATTTCATCATTTATGTAACAGCCCAGTTATTAACGAAGTCTCATTTGCACGTGTCACAAGAAGAGAAAAATCACCTAATTAACTACTTTCCCCACCAGCAATGGGAAGGGGGGGGGGTGCTGCCAATTGTTTCCACTGCGTTCTTCCTACCTTCAGAAGCTCGCTCCCCTTTAATGGGAAAGATTTATAATCCTTGGTCATAAGGGACTAGAAAAATTCTCCTTCCAATTATGGGAATGTTAACTACATCAACTTCACTGTTGTCCTTTGGCTACAGGGTCTACCATCAAGAGGGGACACATCCACTGTGGCCTGGAAGGAGACAGGGAGTTGGTTCCTCCAAGAGTCTCCAGCTGGGAAGTGTGCACCCAGTCACTGAAAGAGAGGGATGGACAGACACTGTCTCCTGTTTGTTTACCAAGTGAACAGCAGGTACTCTACTTGTCCACTAGCCCATCAGCTCTGCCCAAACCACCACAGCTGCTTCCGTCACCACTGCAGCTCTTGAGCAGCACAGTACTGACACACTTGAAAACACAAGCTTCACAGAGGAAGGAGGGTGGGCCACATGGGACTTTGCCAAGAGCATGGCTTTACAGTCAGGAAGGGACCAGATGGAGCCCTGGTTCTTCCAGGGAGAGTGGGCAGATCACATCACCTGGCTGAACACGGGCTGAACATGGGACTCAGTCTGCCCAGCAGAAGAGGCTGAAGTAAGCTGAATAAGGTCAACAGCAGCCCTGGCACCAGGTCACATGAAGGGAGTTCTCAGCAGATACTGATCCCTGACACCAGACCCACCATCAACAGCTCCACCCTCACACCAACATAGCTATCGTCACCTTCATTGCCAATCATCACCACCGACACTGCCATCCTCACCACCACTACCACCCTCACCATAGTCACCACTATTTTCATCCTCAACACCATGACCCCTCACCATCGTGGCTACCATGACCATCACCCTCAGCACTGCCGCCTTCACCACCACAGCTAGCACCATCATGTACACTTTTTATTCCAGGGACAATCTCCAAAGATGGTATTTTCACCTGTTCATTTCTCAATCCAAAGGTTAGGCTGAGAGGATGCCGCCAGGGCACTCCTCCTTACAGAGGGAAGACTGGTGTACCAAGCAGATTACAGAGCTGTGCCTCCTTCCAGGACATCGGCTCCTCACCTTGGAGGAGACAACCTCATATTTCCATGAAGTAGCCAGCACCTGGGTCAGATGCTGGATCTCATTTGCACAGCTACCCCTGACTCAGTCACACTCTCCTGCCTAGGGGCTCTTGTGCTACTGATCCCTGTCCCTGGAACACTCTTCTCCATCCTGCCCTCAAAACCCCACAAAGGGACGCGCTGACTCATACTTCTGCACGTGACTTTCCCATACCTTCTTGGGAGATCACCCAACCCCGCTGGGCTCCCAGCTGTAGCTTGTGTCACACACACACACCTGGGCTTGAGAACAAACCCTGTAGAGCCTTGCTCAGTGCTGGCTCTCTACTAGATAGAGCACATGCTCAGTGAGGGCGGGGGCATGTCTGTGGTGTTGCCTCAGCAGATGGAAGACAGCAATGTTTGAAGGATGTTTCTGTTTGAGAGGTCAGAAGGCTGGTCACCTCCCATGGTACTCACAGTGCAGCAAGACAGTAGAGGTGGATGGGCACTTGGGCACAGACCACCACCAAGAGGATCTGGAGATCCCTAAATGGGCTCCATGGCTCCAGTATTCTCTCAGGAGTTATGAACCCCAGAGAGAGAACATTTAGACCAGATTCCGAGGGACCAATGAGAAGACAGCAGCAGTAAGCTTCAGGCTGCCACACTGACAGCAGGTACTGGCCCTCCTGCCCAGGATTCCTGTGACACCATCGGACAGCCAAAAGCACTGCAAGCCCAGACAGACTGACAGTCTCACAGATGGTGCCCAGGACCTGGGAATATGGTGGAAGAAGAGAAAGGCCAGGGGAGATCACCACCCACTCCTAAATCTATTCACATGCCACCAAACATCCACATCCTTCCAGAGGGAGGAAACAGAACCCACAGGAATGGAGCAAACGCTAAACATGCAGCCAGCATGTGAAATCACCCCACCAAGGTAAGAAGTGTGTGCTTCGGCTGCCTGAGCAAAACCAGCTACAATCAGATGGCAGCCACCAGAGCTCCCCTCCCCAGGAGAGTAGGACAGGTGATACCTGTTATTACAGTTACTGTGACTTGACTACCAGAAACCCCAGCTGAAACCAACGCAGGCCAATTCTCCACTTCGGAAACCAGGACAAAGGCAGGACAGAGAACAGCCAACTCCCACCCAGAGGCACACTCGGAGTCCCACCTAGCAGTGGTAGAGTCAGCTGACCCAAGTCACATCACATAGGCTCCAGAAGGCAGATGAGACACACAGGATGGCAGCTTACACACCCCCTCCCTGGCCTCAGAGTAGAGCCCATCATAGTCGAAGTGCCAACAGACCAGGGGGTAGGTCTGGCACGTGAAGGAGCCTGTTGCTTTAGATCCTCGATCCACATGTCAAACACACCAGTGCCTCCAGGAGGCAGCTGTGGCGCTTGGCGACGTAGAAACTGCATTCTCCCCGAGGAGAGGGGCTGGGACTCATACACAAGAGAATGAAATACAAGCATTAAGGACAGCCACAGACGGGCTTTCTGTGGAGAACCCTCCCTGCAGCCAGCTCTTGGGTTTAAATGAATTTACTCCTCGTTAAATTCTTAACCTGAAAACATAACTGTTTTGTGCTGACATGTCTCATTCTGACACCCCTAATGCCTCCTCTGTGAAAGACGTCACTGCCAAATCCCACTTTAATTACCCGAGCTCAGGTCACATAAATCATCTCAGCTCCCAGTAGGCCAGGCCTGCGGCTGCCTCTGCTTCCAATACTGGATGCAAATGGCAAGGTTTGATCCCTGGGCTATGGAACCACCTGGAGAATGGCAAAGGGACCAATCACCTCCCAGACAGTAAAGGACTATGTGCATTCAGTCTGGAGCCTGGGTCACTGCCTAAGGACAGAATCTTGCCTTTCCCCAGGTGCTGGGCACAAGAGGGAGGGACCCTTCAGAAAGGCCATCTGGTGGTGGGAAGCCAATCTGCCCCTGCAGACTGGGCAGGCCTTACCATCTCTGAAACCACCCACAGGTCACTGTCTCACTGGGTATGGCAGTGATCAGACAGGGAGAGGAGGTCTCTGGCGACAAGGAGCAAGTTATTGACAAAGTGAGCAAACCTATGAGACAGGCAGCAAAGGTCCTGGAAATGGCAAAACTGAAAGAGGAGGCAGGCGGGGTCTTCCCAACAGCAAGGGTAGAAGGCCCACCCCCACAACAGGGCCAGCCCCTTCTCGGCCTGGCTCTGGGAAAGGGCCTTCAGCTCTGGAACACCTCCAGCTTCCCTCTGCCAGACCAGCGCACCTGGGTGAAAGCAAGAACCCTCCCCCACAGGGTCTATGTTCCCCATTGCCACCTCCCTCTTTGTCCCCATAGGCACTATTTTTTGGGTGCTCCCAAGGTGAAAACATTCACTCATACCCCTTCCCTCCCTTCCAGGCCCCGCCAACATACTCACTGCTTCACTCCCAACTTTAACCCTCCTGGGAACACCTGCCCAGCTACGTGGGTTCTCCGGAGTTGCCCCGGCCCCCAGTTTAAAGCTCCTGAGGATGGCCGGGTTCCACTCTAAGGGGGAACACTCCCCTCCCCCTCCAGCTCAGACCACAGCCAGGCAGGCAAACTGGTCTTCAAGTGGCGCCCTTGGCAAGTCCTACACAAGACATTTGGCACCATGTTCTAGAATATGGACTTCTTATTTGTAGCCTTTAGAGCCTCAGCCAAAACAAAAAGAGAAAGAGTCACTTTAATCTCCTTTTGCAGTTAATGAAACACTATAGCCAGGTACAGTGGCACAGGCCTGTAATCCTAGCAACTCAGGAGGCTGAGGCAGGAGGATTCTAAATTCAAGGCCAGCTTAGGCAATTTATTGAGACCCTATCTCAAAAAAATTTTTTAAAGGACTGGAGGTATAGTTCATTGGTAAAGCAGCCCTGGATTCAATCCCCAGTACCCAAAAAAAAAAAAAAAAAAAAAAAAAAAAAAACTAGCCCCATGAGCTGATAGGAAGTATTTCAATCAGGACACCTCTATTTGAAGACAGGCTCTCTCTCAGCTGGGGAGCTAGTTACCCTTGCAGCCCACAATAGGGCTCTTGATGGAGACCCCCACCCAAGCCCTGACCAAGCTCCAGCAGGGTACAGGTCCTGGGTAAGGTCTAGAGTCAGGACAAAGCCCTTAATCTAGAGAGAACTGCAGCCAATGCCCAGAGCTGTGCATCTTCACAGAGGGCTGGCACTGGGGGCACCTGTGGGAAGTCACAAAGATGAGAAAGGGTCCCATGCACAGACCACCATATTCAATGGCTGGTCAGGAAAGTCTCAAGGACAGCAAGGCACCATAAAGCTGTGAACAATGCTGGTCCCACGCCCCTTGAGCTGCAGGGAAGTCATGTGTTCTTTCCAGGCGGGTGTTGAGTCTTCACATGAAGGGACAAGTCAGAGTTAGGAGCTCCCACTGGTTGGCAGTGACTGGTGGTAAGAAGCCTGGCCAGAGGCAGCTGGGACAGTCAGGAGAGACAGCAGGACTGGAGCAGAATGGACTGACACTGAGGACTCTCTAGCCACTACAGGGGTAGCCTCTGTCCCTCCAGCACAACCTTCTGAAGTACCAACAGTCTCTCACTGTGACACCATGTCCACATTCACCAATGAGCTTCTTGCTCCTCAACCCCCAAAAACTGCTTCTCTAGATTCCTCCTCTTAAGTAAACTAAGTCAATCACACGATTCCAATCTGCACATGGCTGAGCACCTGAACCACAGAGCCCCAAGTCCCACCCACCTCATCACCCACAGTCTGGGTGCTACTAGAACAGTCCTGGGCTGACCAGGCCACTGCTCAGACATTGCTTGCCCAGATGTTCTCCTCTGCCCCAGTTATCCTTCCCCACCTTACGCTTTCTGGACACCCAAAATACTTCTTCCACAATTTTCCTTGTTTTCTTTTGCAGTGGTAGGGCTCGATCCCAGGGCCTGGCATGTGCTAAACACACTCCCTACCACTGAACTACACCACCAGCCCTTTAGTTGAGAACTCCTCTCTGTGGTTCTCTTTATGCTCTCGCTAGAAGGCGCTGGGGTGGGGTGAGGAGAGGGCACCACAGAACATGGGCAGAACACAGCTTCTTGGCTGCCCAGACCTGCAGTTGGTGCCTGGGGCCTGGAGATACAGCTGGAACTGCCTGGGCTGCACCTTCAGCAGCCCTGTAGCCCTCCTCTGGATCGGGTCCTTGAGATGCTCAGAGGGACAAAACACCCATCCAGGTGGGCAGAAAACACCTATTTTAAGACATGCTGACAGAACTCCAAAGTAGATCATTTTAAAATACAAGCGAGCGTTGGAGATTTTCATTATGTATGATGACATTTCTACGGAGAAGGAACAAACTTGGGGCCACAGCAGATCCATTCGGTGGGACTCGCGTGAGCCCTGCTCCCTATTCAGCCTGCACCTCATCAGTACACCAGCTTAATTGGCATTTCATCCCGCATTGTGTCTCCGAGAGGAGCGAGGGGCAATTATGGTGGAGAGCACTCCAGCGGCTCATCTAATTCCTGTCTTTCATCGCGTCAGAATGAGCACAGATGTTCCATTGGAGGACAGGGGGATGATGAGCGGCTTTCAAATGACACTTTTTAGTTTAAAACTTTATTTAAGATAAGAAGTTATTTAAGTGAAATTTACACACAGTGTCTTCTCCTTTGTTTTACTTGCTACAGGGCATTAACTTTCAAAGGCTGGTTCCGCTTAATTTGATTTTTCATTTTCAAATGAACATCTGTGTTTAGGTCTAAAAAGCTCTTTGTTTAAACATACAGAGCCAGAAAGGGCTGCACAAAGCCTCCTCTATGCGCACTTGATTACCAGGAAGGCCTGCACAGCAAGACCAGGGCTAGCAGGGTGGCATCAGAGAACTAGGAGAACTGGGTCTCCTTTCAGGCTGGGAACAACAATGACACCACAGGGCAACTGCTCAGCCCCAGTGTCTCCTTCCTAGGGACAGATGCTCCCAAGAGCGGCTGCCAGGAGTTGATCCCTGTGATCTCCAGGAATCGGGCTTGACCAAATTCCATTTCTGTTTCCAACGGCACATGTCGCTGAGCTCCCGGGAGATGCAGAGCCACCACGGGGCAGGCACCCCTGAGGCTCCCAGCCACTCCTGATGTGTCCACACTCAGTCCTCTATCTCACTTCTTTGACTCCCACCAGAGGACAGGCCTTGCCTTTCAGGCCCATTTTATATCCCACCTAGACTGGGAAGTCTAGAGACAGCCCCCCCGGCCCACGAAGTCAGCTGCAGACTATGATCCCAAGGGCACACCACACAGATAAGATGCACCCGACTTTGCCACAGAGGGAACAGCACTGCCCTGGCAGGCCCCACAACAATCAACCCCAGCAGGAGCCAGGGAACAGGGTCCCAGGACTTCACAAAGGTCAGAACTCATAGGCACCAAGGCAAAAGGCCTGTGGGAGCTGGGGACACTGCTGACCGCCTACACAGTGTTTTTACTTCAGCTTCTCAGGAATAAACAGGAGGCTTCTCTATGATCCTCTGGTTAACACGGGAAGTTTAGCACAGAGCCCATTGCGGCTGTGTGGGTCTAAATAGTTTTAAACACTTCTGTGTTTTTATAGCACTATATTTAGAAACCTCTAAATAAAACCCATGGAGAATGTTGCGATAATATACATTTTTTAAACTCACTAATTGAATGTTGCCATTACAAGTGCTATTTTGGACCATCTGCTAAATATGTAATTTAGGAATTAAGATTCATATCTTACAGGATACTAATTATCCTCTGAATCCATGTGGGAACTTTCTGAGCACACACTAGAAAAGTCCCACAGTTGGCAATAATATCCACCCTTGGTCCCACAGGCAGAGGTCAGGCCATTAACAGGGTACAAGCATGGGCACAGCTCAGCCATGAAATCCACGATGCCCAGAGCATCACGGGCAAGGATGTCAGGAGTCCACACACCTTTCCAGCCCCAGGGGCAGTCCAAGCTGGGCTCATCAGCTGCGACAGACATTTCTGTGCATTAAGACTCATCCAAATTTCCTAAGACTTCCTCCTCTCCTTGATGTTGCACATTTTATCAAAGTGACACAGAAGCTTAAGGCCCACCTTGTTCCCATATACCAAGGTTTTAAAGATTCCGAAAGCCTCCTTCAGCTGCCAGACTACAAGACGCTGACCACGCCGTCCTCCCCTGCAGCTGCACCCAGTGCCTCATGCATGGGTACAACAAAAGACTGCAGTCTGACCTCGTGCTCCAGTGTCCCAGTGTACCTCTCAAGAGTCATGTCCCAGCAAGACCATGGCTGGGGCCTTGTGACTCTTGGGACAGAAGGACTGTCACCTCCCTTCCTATGAACCTCTACTTCAGTGATACAATCTGACAGCATGTCCCTCTGTAGCCAGCACCACACTGACTAAAGCAGTCCCCAGCACCAGCTCAGACACACAGCCCAGGAAGTGCCTCTTCTGTCCTCAGGACAAGTGCGGCTTTTGGTTTCAAGTGTCTTCTGCTTGGCCCAAATGGAAACTCATCTCACAGGATACATCATTTTGAAATTTTAAGACACTTTAAGATTCCATGATGTGGGTTTCCTTGATCAATAAATTCTGTTTCGGTGCCATGACACACCACCTGACATGAGCCGCCAGGCCAGAGCAGTCCACAATGCCCAGGTGAGACACCAGGATGTCACCGGACCCTCCACTCCTGTCTCCCACAAACAAGATTTCCAACACAACTGAGGGACTCGTGGAACAAGTAAACATTTCTCCAAACTGCACACTAGGCCCCTGAGTTTCTTCTTTCATCCCGTTCCCTCAAGTCCTGTGCACAACTAAAGGAAAGAAAAACTGAACAGGAAACAGCATAGTAGAGAGAGCAGAAGAGCCTTTCAGTCTGAAGCCTGTGGGGAGCAGGAAGGCTGTGCTTGGAGGAACAATAAATGAGAAAACAAGAAAGGAACAGGGGAGAGACGTCAACAGGGGGACATATTCAGAGACCCATAGTATGCATCTCATGCCACGCTGCACAGCAGTGTCACTGTGCTGAGGAAGAAGACATGGGCTCAGAGACATCCAGCCAGCAGCCTCTGCCAAGGCTCAGATTCAGAGCCAGTGTCCACACAAGCCTCCTTCTCCACGGACCGGCTCCCGACGCACCATCTCAGATGCCAACACCTCCCTGTACCGGGAACATCTGGAACCACTGCTGCCCAGTAACTACTCTGCCCAGTCAGCAGCTGACACCTCTGCAAACTCCAGACAGTGTCCCCTAACGTCTCATGAAAAGTGAAATAAATGAAATCGACGGCCAAGGGAAGGCGAGGGAGACAAACGACTGTGAGGTGGTTGACGTACACCAAGAGGAAATGGAACCAAACCCTGGCGCCTGAGACTGGAGCACGACGTAGGGATCCCACGAGAAAACGGGCTACCGCACAAGGAATGCCAGAGAAACCACTGCAGGAGAGCACGCCGGCCAGGGAGGGGCCGCGCACCTGGACACCCTCAGGCAGCACACACCTGGCCATGGCCACGACTGACAGAGCGACCCAGAGGAGAGCACGTGAGAGCGGGGTAGAGTGGGGGTGCGAGAGCCGTGCTCCCACCACAGCACAAATGCAGAAGGGCACAGCGGCGCCTGCAATCCGTCTGGAGTTTCTCCTGAAGTTAAAATGTGCCTGACCTGGCAATCCCACTCCTAAGTAGCTACTCAGGAAAATGACAAGGACAAGTCAGATGTCCTTCCACTGAGAAAGACACACATCCCACACAGCAAGAAGCACACATCCGGCAATAAAGGAGGACACGGCCGGGTTATGCAACCCCAGGATGGACCTCTCGGTGCTGTGTCAAGTGACAGTAGCCAGGCCCCAAGGACTCTATTCCATGACGCCACCTATAAGCCACTGTAAGAAACGCAAAGCATGAGGAATAGACAATGCCTCAGCAGGTGCCAAAATGGGAGTGAGGTGGGCTTCAAAGGCACGCTGGGGCTAAGGAGCTGCTGGCTGTGAGGTACGGGCTCACGCCAGCAGAGGTGAACCCCCAGAAGTACAGATCAGGGACACCCACCATTTCTCTGCGTGTCTTAAAACAGAAACCGAATGGAAAAGACTCAGTGAAAGTCAAACTCTAAGTGAGGAACCTAAGGCTCTGCCCACTGAGTAAGAGGACAAGGAGGGGGCAGAAAGGGAAGCCCGGCAGCCTGTGCCGTCAGGCGGAGGTGCACAAACACCACACTAGTCAATAATTTGTTTCTCGCAAGTTATAGATTAGCAATTCTGCAAAGCCTGTATACGCCAGGGTTGGACAAATAAGAAACATCTAGTGTGTAACGACAGCCTAGCTTCTCAGGATCAAGGACCGAAACTGCAAATAAGGAAGAGGGAAAGTAAGGACAGTCAGTGACACTGGAGGAGAAACAGGAACCAGGATGTGCTCCAGCCTTCTCACGCACATAAGGCAGAAGCAGATGCAGACACAAACAGGGCTGCAGGCACAAGAAGCACACTCATGTCCACCAAGAGCCCACGAAACAGTGACTGTCCAGGGCCACAAGCACCTGGATCTTGGTTCAAAACATCCCTTGTCAGCAAAAGGAATCAGGGCTCTTTGTAAAGGTGGTTCAATCCAAGAAAGAGAGAGGGAAAATAATAATACAGTATTGGGCATCTCATGTTCCAGAAAGTAAGAAAGTACTCAAAACTAAGGAGGGGAGCTCACAGGGCACACATCAACCTGCAGCCACAGGAATGGTTGCAGACGCAGCATGGCATCAATGCTTAGCAAACAGATAAATAGGAGAAGGACAACCTTCTTCCTCAAGGAATGCCAACTAAGAAATGAAGAAGAAATGAACAAACAGAAAACCACCACTATAACATTCCAGTGTTAATTACTGAGGGTGAAATCCACCATGGATGCCTAAAACTGGTTGAGGAAATTTTGAGATGAAACAAGATATTTCTAGGAGTCGGGGCCACTCCTGTAATCCCAGTGTAAACCTCCCCACTGGGAAGGCTGAATAAGGATGATAATCACAAGGTTCAAGGTCAGCCTCGAAACAAAAAAGTGGGAAATGTAGCTCCATGGTAGAGAACACCTGGGTTCAAACTCCAGTACCCCAAAAAAGAAGAAACAGGATACAGTCTCAAAGAATTTTCCCCCAAGATACTTACTAAATACAAAGAAATAAAGCCCTAACCTTACAATTGACTCCCAGCAGACACTGCCTCCACCAAGAGACTCGGAGACTGTGACATGATCTCTCGTGTATGTGGCACACTGAGAAGGCCACAACATCCCTTTCATGATTTCTGTCCAAAAACACACCTCAATCTAATCATGGGGAAACATCAGATTTACTCCCATTGAAGGACATTCTCTAACACGCCTTCCTCACTGGCGTCCAGGATTCTAAAGCCTTAGGTCAAACTCTCCCTCCAAGTGCCCTGGCCGAGGGCTCCTAGATCCCCAGGGCTACCTTGCATCCTGAGAGGAGCCAGGGCGCAGGACTCAGACTTGCCTTCAAAACCAGCCTCTCCTTCCCAAGGTCTTTGCCCTGTGCTGTCAGCTCCCTGAGGGCCTAGAGGCACCTCATGTTCTCATGTCCCTGCCCCTACCCAAGGCCCTGTCCTCTCAGACTGCCCTTCCCAAGTTCACAGGGGCCACTTGCAACCATTCCTTATACACTCTCTGGCCCCAAATCACTGCTCTCCCACTTATTCCCCACTGGCTGCCACCCACCCCAACAAGCCCCTGGCTAGCGCAGCCAACCTCGCTTCAATGAGGAACGATTCCAACCGCACCACTCCCTTGCTCAGAACCAACTCCTCCTAGACTGATAAGAAAGGCAGTGCTCCAGACAGACAGGCCTCTGCACTAGCCACAATCCCTCTCCAAGAAACCCTGAGCCTGAGGATCACAGCGCCAGGGCAGTGGGAGAGCGCTGCCATGCAACACTGCCATCCCTGAGGCCCTGCGGGGCGGGGGTGGAGTTGTCCCTCGAGGCAAGGAGGAGGCACATGTAGGGCGGGCACTGGCAGGCTCCCAGGCCACGTCCCCAAATGCTCACCCTCCCCGCCTCAGAGCTTTACAACCCAGGAACCATGTCTTTGTGCTTTGGTTCCCAACAACACAACACCAAGCTTCTTTGAAACCCAACTGTCATCTGGCATCATCATTTCAAGAGATTTGTCAAGGAGCTTGTGCCAGGAGAGGCGGGCCTGAAGCAACAGAGGTGGAACAGCAGCGGCCTCCAAGCACAATGGAGACCAGGTCCAGTGGCAGGGAGGTGCCGCCTGCCAATGCCTCTGCATGCAAATGACCAAGGACAGAGCAGCCCTCTCCCACTCACAGGTACTGCAGTTCACCTGTGATGTGCCAGACACAGAAGCCAGCCTGAGGAGGCTGAGCCGGGAAGACAGAACAGCCTGTCATTGGCACTTCAGTCTCACTGGGACATGAGGACACGAGCTGCCCACAAAGACTATGCAGCCACAGGACACAGGGTTCTGGGGGCTTCAAGGGCAAGCGTGACAATGGTGACAGTAGGATTCCTGCAGGAGCAATCATGCCCCAGCTCCATGGACACTCCAGAGACCACAGACTCCATTCTCAGAATGGAACTGGACTAACTGTCCCTGAGGGCCCTTTCAGCTGTGAGACTCCTGATAAATTTGCCCCCACTGGCTGACTAGCTCCCTGTTTTCTCCTCAGTTAAGAGGGCGAGGCCCACATGTGGCATCCGCCCTCCCACCTCGAGCCTTGCTCCTGACCCACAGCTTAGTCGGCACAAAGCACGCCATGCTCAGGACCCAAGCAGCCCCAGCAGAAAGCAGCAGGGACAAGGGGAAGCTGTGGACACACCATACTCCGTTTAGCCCTCGAAGCCGAGGAGCACTCACTCTCCTGCCTGGACCCTCCCTGACAGGGGCTGGCAAAGCTTCACAGCTCCATGCGGGCAGCTCATTAGCAGAAGCATTGATCTTCTTGCTTTTCAGGATAAGCATCTCCGAGCTCAATGTGGAAGGAGGAGGCACAGGATTACGCTGGGTATTAGGACAGTCCTAGAACTGTTGTCGGCAGGAGGCCATCCCAGACCCAAGGACGTCAGCCACCAGCACTAGAGCCCCCATGGCAGAAGGACAGCACAGGGAGGTCACTTAGGGAAAAAGACATCAAAAGTGGCATTTTCCAAAAGCACAAGGGTTATCTCTGGCCACCTCCCTCACTGGACCCTGTGGCTTGTCCTCTGCTCACTCCCACACCCAGCACAGGCTGGGTAAGCACGACCCTAGCAGCAGGCAGCCAGACTGGGACAGACAGACACCCAAGGGAGCAGCAGGTGAGTCACAGATCACAGGAGAAGATGGGGAAAGTCAAGATATCCCCAGGCACTAAAAGACTGTCCTGGGTGAGACCGGAGAAATAGGGACAGTCTCATACATATAAATGCGGGATAAGGATTGACTTCTATAGGTTTAATTTTAAGCTAAATAAGCAAGAAATAGAGAAGAAATATATGCACATTTAGCTTCAACTTAGCTTCCTTCTGTTTTTCATTGGCATGACGGCAGGTCAGGAGAGGGACATTCGTGTTTCTCCAAGTTCCCAGCCTGCACCCGTAGGTTAAAGTTCCACCTCAAACACAGCGGCCTCCTGAGCCCAGCTCACCCATAAGAAAGCAAGACCAGGAGAAGCCAGAGCAGTGCCACGTCTGCACACACAGCAGGGCCAGCAGCGTACCTTGCTCACAGGTGGAGGGTACACGGGCACTGTCCTGAGTCAAAGAGCTATCCACTGGGACTTACTACTCACGTGCCTCACTGCATTTTACACAAGATGGCTTAAAAAAGGTTTTCTAGCTCTTTGACAACTGTCACTTAAAATATCTAATCACTGAGTCCTAGAATCACAAGCCAGGGAATTGGTCCTGGCCTGCCTTGTTAGGTGGAGGGAGATAGAGCATGGCCCTGGACTCACCCAAGGATGAGGCAAACCACTTGGAACCTGAGGAAAGAGGCATGGATGCAGACTGCCAAGGAGCAGCGCCATCAATGGGGACAAGCAGAGGTGGAGTGGAGGACATGCTGACCCCACCTACACAAGGGAAGATGCAGATGCTCACTCAAAGCAGAAATCAGACATCCAGATCCAGAGCTGCATATCCATCCACCACTGGGTGGGCAGCTCCTGTCTCAAGCCATGCTACGCAGGCACCCTACACTCTAGTGAGAATTGTGGGCCACATGGCTGAGCACATGAAAAGATGGATGAGGGGCTGGGGCTGCAGCTCAGTGGCAGAGCGCTTGCCAAGCACGTATAAGGCACTGGGTTCGATCCTCAGCATCACATAAAAATAAACAAATAAAATAAAGGCATCTGTCCATCTACAACTACAAAAAAAAAAAAAAAAAGGTGGGGGGAGATGGATGGGTATGGTGTCAGCCCCCTATGCTGAAACTGGTTCATAGGGTAGCAAGAGAGCTTAGCCAGCCCAGCAGGTGAAACGAAACTCAACACACATGAACTCCAGATAGCCTCGTGGCCACTGCAGGAAGCTGGTGGCAAAGGAAACCAGGCAAGGGCAGAAGGCTGGGGGCACTGCGCAGTCCTAGATTCTGCCTGTGGCTGAGGCTGTCCCAGCATGCTTTGTACCTGTGTAAGGTGGGCACAGTTGCACCTTTTTCTCTGACAACCAGAGGAGTGACAATCATGCCTAAGGAACAGAACTAAGGAACAGGACAGCACCCAGGAGGAGTCTGGCTCCTTCAAGGACGCATGGACAGAGACTTCAATCCCAGGGAGGGGCAGAAACCTCAGCGAGTGACAACTCCACGCAAAGACTGATGGGGACTCGGTACAAGGAAGCTGGTCTTGAGGCAATTAAGCCTACTTCAGAGTGGGTTTGGCAGACGGTACCAAATCGATACCCCCCTCCTGCGTGCACCCCTGCAGGTGAGGAATCAATCAGCCGAGGCCTCCCAACCTGTTCCCGCTGAGCCAAGAATCAAAGCTGTTTACCATTCAGGCCTAGAGATGAATAAATAAAGGCACCAATTAGTCAGTACCCTTTGTCTCTCTGGCAAGAGCTTTTAGTTACTTCCAAAAAGTCACTGCCCCCATGAGGCCTTCCATTAAGGCACTAAGGCATGTTCAGGCTCAGGGGAGAAAAGAGGCAGGGTGGGCAGAGATCCCAGATGCAGTCTATAGTGGGGTGGGCAGTCCAAGCACATATTCCCAGGAGCTAATAGGAAGCCCCACTAGTTCAGGCCACATCACCCCAAATCCTGGGCAAGTCCAACAGCCTGGCAGTTCTGGGACCTAGCTTTCTGCCCCTAAGAGCTGAGTATTTACCTAACTCGGTGCCAGTTCCCATCCTCAGCTTCTCATTCAGCTCCCACTGCTGTGGCCTCCTTCAGCCCACCCTGTCAAATCATGACGTCATCACTCAGACAAAATGGCAGCATGTTCATCCCACCAGGGTAGTCCCTAGAGGGTCTGTACCGTCCATCTCACACAAAAAGATATCAGAAAACAGACAGAAACCCCACCATGACCTGAGGGCTTCTGCGCCCGGGTACAGGTAGATAAGCCTGGGACCACACAGGGGCTGCAGTGATGGTAACCAATGCCATCTGCTCTGAAGCCATGTGGGAGTGAGGTTCACTCCCTCGATGCAGCTGGAAACAGAACCACGGGCAATGTATACACTGTTATTCTGGGCAGGCCTCAAAACCCCTTGGGCCAGTTCTGAAAGGAAAACCCCAAGCCACCACCAATGCTCCTCTTGCTCTTCCAAGTCTAGGAACCAGGGCTCCAAAGGCCCTGTGACTTCAGCAAAACAGTCAAACAAAAATGGGGAAGACACCAGAGGTGGGCATGTGAATGTGGGTTCAGTTCGAGAACCCCCGGGAAGATCAGGCACCCCAGGGCTGACAGCACCAACCACCATAGTGGAGGGATCGAAGAGTGACAGGAATTTAAAGACTCAAGCAGCACCAGTGGGAGGGTTTGTGGCCTTAAGGGGCACACAGAAGTGCCCTAGGACCAACCAGAAACAGATGGCACTGAAGGTTTGAAAAGCAGAAGCCCCTCTGCAGGGCAGGAGGCTCCAGGGCCTCCCCCCCTCCCCCAGTGCAATGCAGCCCAACCACATCACCATGCAAAGGCCGCCCAGGGCCCACCTGGCAGGAGCAATATCAATCAGGGAAGCACCACACCCACCCCTCACTCAGGACACCCGCATTCATTCCGTCTGGCATGGGCACCATGGCAGACACAAGAGTGAGGGAGGGTACCTCTGAACCCCACAGGTGGCATTGCACCAGAGGCATCCCCAGTGAGGAAGGCACACAAGGACCCCCTGGAACTTGATAAAAGAGAGGCAGGGGTGAGTACAGGCCCAGACACGTGAACCAGCACCCTGGGAGGAATAGGAACACCCACTTGCATGTCAGGTCAAGGGTGAGCAGGCCAAGGGCTACGGGGGTCCCTGAGGAAGGCAGGTATAACCGTCAAGCCAGTCCCAGGTGCTTCCTGTAAGCCAGGCACACAGCCAAGCAAGCATACCACATGCACAGCCTATCTAGTCCTCACAGGCACCTGAGAACTCCTGACACAGAAGAGCCTGCCACAGCAAAGGCACCTGGCTGGAAAGTCAGGGCAAAGCAATGCCTAGAACCCGCCCAGTGGCCTAGACCACAAACCAGGGGCAGGGTGCCCAGATGGAAAACCGAGACTGAACAGGAGCGGGCTGAAGAGAGGAAAGACGCAGGGCTATAAGGAACCTCAAGGGGGCCCAACTCAGAAAAGGTCACCTCCATAGTCAGCCAGGTGTCCCTTGGTGCTCTCAGCAAATGCTCAACTTGAAGAGGGCAGTCACCTACACAGTGCGGCACAGGGATTCCTACAGATCAGTGGAAGGGAGGAGGCATAACCTACCCTGGGCTGGACCATCTGGTGAGCACCAAACCCAAGACATCCTGTGACAGCCCTTCACCCTGTCCACTGGCACCATGTGACACTTGGCATTATTTCAGAAAGCCAGGCAATTATGCCCTCCCCAGCTTGTGAAATGAGGTGCCACCTGTATTTTTAGGACAAGATTTTTGACATGGAGTTTCAAATATCCTCCGAATATTTATGTGTTCTCATCCTCCTGGATAAGCCAAGGGACTAGTTTGGCTCACTGGATTCCTCTACCCTAAGAAGCACCTACCCTGTCATGAAGGCTCGAGATTGATGAATGTTCCCAAGCTTGGACAATAACTAGCTGCTGGCCATCTTGTTCCATGGAAGAGGAAGCACACTCAGGAGGAGTCCAGAGGCCAACCAGCACAAGTTCTCTAGAACACTCTCAAGACTGGACTGAGGCCACTTTCATCTCTAATAATGGCCTCCTGGGGTCTTTTGAAAAACACAGACAATATCGAAAAAGACTCCTGACATTTGTCCAGCTTTACAATCTCAAGAAAACAGACTACCTGTAAAGCCAGCTCAAAGCATCTACTTAAATGTGAGCCAGCTCCCAGCTTCTAAGAGAGCAGCCAATTAGTGTGGGGCCTGTCGTCCCTTTGCCGCCTGACATTTACAACACTGTGGATGAGAAAAGCAGGCGGCGGTCAGCAAGTCCCAGGACAAGGGTAGATCCTCCTGAGCTGTTGTCCACAAGTGGGGCTGCCGACGGGCAGAGGAAGCAGTGGACACAAAAGCACAGGCTCAGCCATGGCCTTCACTGCTTCATGGCAGGGCTAGTACCTCAAGTTCCTCACCCAGGAAGTATGGATGGTACTTGCATGGCTAGATTCCTGCAGAGACCTAGCAGAATGGTGACAGAAGTATGCTGGAAACCAAGAATGGATACCCACAAGGGCTTACAGAGCACACCACCAACTGGAAACTTCTACCACCCAGAGGTCCAGGGTCACTGGTCAAAGAAAAAAGACTTAACCTAAAAGATCAAGAAATATGCAGCTTCAAATTCCATTTCCAAATAAACACACCAGTGTTCTCAGACACCTGCCAAGGGACCGGATGTGGATTCCTTCTCACTGGGTACAATTCCTGGGAACAGCCCCACCCCTCTGAGCACAAGTCCTAGGACCCAAAGGTCCAGCTGCACCACAGCAGGGCCTGCTCCCCTCTCCAGCCAGGGGAGGAACAGGGCAAACGGAGCATCCTGGCCCAGCAGACCAGGCCACCAGACACAGCATGCACGCACTACACCAAGTGTCCCCAGAACAGATGCAGAACTGTGCCTGACACCTCCTGAGTGGGACCCTGGGCCAGGATGGGGGAACCTCCAGGACTCTTCTAAAAACCCGAGGCACAAGATACAAGGCATAAGAATCTCAGGGAGGTTTCTCAGGACTGGATGCCCTCACCACTCACAGGGCTAAATGTGCAGTTTAACCAGCTCCTGTGCAAGAAAGTGACCCAGCAATTACTCGGGTTCTTTCAGGCCATCATCAGCAGTTCCGAGGCGGGTGCTCAACAACCCACTGACTCCGCTTGAGTTGGGCTTCCTCAGAAACAGACCTCAAGACCACGGCCCACTCCACACTGTGGGGCACGGCGGCTCTGCATCTAACAGGGTGCTTCAAACATTGGTGAGTTAGCAGTCAATGTGAGTGTTGACGTTTTAGAGCCAGTTAACAGACACTTCACGCCAAGGGCCTGGCCCTGGAAAGAAAACACACACAGGAAAAGGACACCCAAGTGCTCCTGAAGGAGATCCCATCACCTCTCTAGGAACTGCCCAATAGACAGCAGGCCATGGGCCTGCCGTATTTGTCCCAGCAGAGGTTCACTCGGTGCTGATGAGTGGGGCCCTGGCTCTTTGTGCCTGATGGGGCAACAGGGCAGGGCTGTCCCCACCCTCACCAGGCATGCCTACTGCAGCAGGAGGCAGACAGTTCTGCAGCCATCAGGAGCAAGAGAAGGTATCCAGTGCAGCTGCAAGATAATGCCTGTGGTTAAGGCACCTGGGGCATGCGGTGGGGGATGGGGGGTGGCAGACAGCAGAGGAGGAGGCAGTTCTGGGATGTTTGTCAAGAATCTAGTGCTCCAACCTGAAAGCGATGGAGAGTCAGCCTTTACAAAAGCCACTCTGTCTATGGTGTGGAGGTAAGCAGGAGGAGAGAGCCAGGTGACCTAGCCAAGGTCAGGGGCAAAGACTGGAAAGACAGGCCAAGCCCCACTCAGTGCTAGTGAGTGCTGAGGAAGGGCAGAGAAATGACACTCAGGGGTCTAGCTTAAGAAGGGAGAAGGCAAAGAGTTCGTGGTCACGGTCACAGTCTAGAAGGAGTAACTGCAGCCTTGAGCTGCAAGGTCTAAGGTGCACAGGAGACACCCGAATCAACACCTTCACACCCAGTGAAGCCCATGCCACACTGAGAGAGTGCGGGAGGGCTGGCTGGTCACTGTAAGTTTCAGTTCCAACTTCTAGAGCTAGGGTCAGGTAAGAGACCCCTGGGAATGACAAAATCTGGGGGACACTGGGTCCCCAAGAATCCACTACCCATGTGTGCATATTACAGGACAGAGAGAAAATAGACAGTGACAGAGGTAAAAATGGACAGTCTGAGAGCCAGTCTGAACAGGCTCTAACCTCAGGCAAGAGTCTCCAACTTGTGCCTCAGAGACAGACTGGGCCTCCCTCTTGGAACCCATGAAGATGAGGTGCTGACCCGCAGCAGCACTCAATGAACAAAGGGTTTGGGTCACACCCATCATCACAACACATCTGTGATAAACTCCAGTTTGTGATAAGCTGGAGTCTGGCTTGGCTGGCCCATAGTGAGTGCCCACACCAGCCACGGCAGCCGCTGCACTCATGACTTCCCAATCCATGTGGCCTTCCTGAGGCTGATCACACCATTCCACATAGTCTTCATACTTCTCTGGTCCCAGAGAATTATTTCATGTTTCTGTCTTTTGTCATTAGTTGCTCAAGCACCTCTCATCACACCAACGGCTCTGTTTAAACCTGGCAGTCGCCCACACGGCTCCCTGCACTGGGCGGCTAAGAGGCCATGCCATGACAGAACACCAGGCAGCTCAGCACTCGTAAAACAAGCTGCGCATCAGCTGAAAAATCACAACAGCACAAGACCTGAAGGCTGTTTCTAGGAAAATGACCCTTCAGCCCTGGACAGCCTGATTCCACGAGGCAAACACCTGTGAGGGGAGCCGCCTAATCAGGAGAGCCTTGGCGGACAGCGCACCAGGCATGCCTCCCTCAGACCAGCAACAGCCAACAAAACATGATCACCCTCTGTCAGAGAGGGCTGAAGGTCTGGCTTAGCACCTCATCTACTGCAGGGTCCCTGGCATGGGCACCAGGTCAGATGCAGCTAGCCACCCTGTATGGACACTGAAATCAACTCTCTTTGCATGGGCCAGTCTACCAGCCTCTGCAGCCCCCTGTTCTCCCAACTCAGCAAGCAGGACCAGCAGCAACTGGAGTTGCCCAGATCCAGATCCACCTGAACTCCCTGCAGACCCTCTGGTCACACCTGATTTCCCCAGGGCCCAGGAGTATGGACGCTGCATTGCTCTGCTCTAGCCTCACTCTTTCCTCCCATCGGTCAGGGAGGACTAAGTCCAGAAAAAAAGGCCACTAGGAAAGGGAAACCAGGAGGTGCTGGTCTCCCTCCAAGAGAGCAAGTTGCCCAGCACCAACAACCTGACCAGATCAGGACAGCATGCCAACCCCACTCTGCCAAGCTTCAAGAGAAGGCCACAGTGGAGATCGAGACGAGGGACCCCTATAGAAGGGTCTTGGACTGGCCTTCTCTCCAGACCCAGAGCCTGGCCTCAGCTCATCAGTCTTAAAGAACCAGGACTGGAGCAGCATCAAGGCAACAATACTAGCAGGACCCTCAGAGGCACTGCAAGCTGCCAGAGACACCTGAGCTGCTGGAGATGCCAGGCTGGGGTTGGTCAGGAGGTGGGGAGGGCAGGGAAGAGGCGGTCACCTGCCACAGGGGAAGAGCCAGGTACCCGGCTCTATGGAAAGCTGGTGTGCTATAACAGGAGGGGAAGGAAAAGGTTCCTCTCCATGGGACCATGTCACGCAGACAGGTCAAGTGCTGTTTCCAAAGGCTCCAAGAGGCTCCCTGGCGACACCGACGGCTGCCTGGCAACATCGCTGCCTTTGTGCGTTTGAATCCCTCACCTGCCAGTGACAACAATATTGAAGGACCTCACAAAATCCTCCGAATACCAGCCCAGGCAACTGCTCTCATGAAAGGAAGACACGAGGCAATCTGTCCCTCCAGAGGCCACTGTGAGGAAGGTGGCAGGCAACCCTCGACCTCCTACTGAGAGGAAGACAAGCAAAAGAAATGCATGGCTGGACTCGCTGGCTCCGCCTCTGCCCGGGATCAGGAAAAAAAATGCAGATCCAAGAAGAGGGATCTGCAGCCTGGGCACGGCTGACAGCCTCCCCCAGGGTCCTGTCTAGAGACAACGACGGTGCTCAACACATCCTCCACTGTCAGAGGTTAGACAGGCAGGAGGCAGGTCAACAGGCACAGAGGGACTCACAGCGCCCATGGGACATGCTGCCAGGGCAGCCCTGACAAGTCTGGAAAGCCATTCTTTTGGGGCTCAGCAGCAAGTGAACAAAATGTCTCACTAGGGGAAGGCAAGTCCCAGGATGGCTGACAGGTAAGCAGGCACCAAGGAGCACAGGAGATGCTGCCTGGCAGTGACCTGCCCACCCCAGAAGCACCTTCTCACTGTCAGAGGATAGGGCTCCAGGGAAGCTGAGGAACAGAAGCTCCTACTAAGACCCCAAGGGACCTGCTCATCACCCCGCTGACTGGCCTCCAAGACTACCTCAGTCTCTGTCTGTGAGACCCAGCACTGTGCCCCTACTCACAAAGCAGACACCCTCCCTCCTCCAGGGTTTCCTGTTGTTGGTGGCTCTGCTCCCTTAGGGTAGAAGGCATATGGGTATATGTGTCTTGACTGAGCTTCCCAAGGCCAACCATGGCCATTGACTGCTGCAGGCCACGCAGCGGGCTGACTTCAGCTTGGTGGGTGAAATGACTGGTAAGGGCTCAGCCCACCTCTGGCATCCTGTTTCCTACACTCACTCCAGTTCCCAGAAGATGCAAACTCCTGCCTCTGCCAGCAAAGCTCAGGACTTCTCTGGAAAAGGGCCTGACAGACAGCAATGAAACCTGAGCTGCCAGAACAGAGAGGAGGAAAACTAAGTGCAGGTGGAAGCAGCCCTGTATGGGCAACACTGCCCACTGTGGCCCCCCTGGTGCCAGCGTGCTGGAATGCCAAATGTAGCACAGAACCCTGGAAGGTCACATTTAGTCTCGGAAAACTAACTTTTGAAGTTATTGTTAAATTAACACTAAGTTACCTTATACAGTAAATCATAAAAAGTCACAGATGCTTAAGATAGATCACAGAATGGAAACAAAAGGCCCCGCTTGGGCAGCCAGGCAGGCAACTGGCTGGGTTGAACAACAGAGTCCACTGACAGGCCATCAGCTCTGGCCTGGGCTGTGCAACTGTGCCAGTACTTCATGGGGCCAGGGAGGGACTTGCCCAGTTCCACAGGGCATCAGGCCAGCTCTCCAAACCTAGAACCCTTCCATTCTCTAACAGCCTCCCCCAAGAATTCTTCAGAGGTCAGTGAGTGAGCACACTAGGGAGTCTGGAACTAAGAAGCGACTCCAGAGGCAGTTCTGTCTTGTGATCCGGATGTCTTCAAAAAGAGACCTGTGTCCCACAAACTGATGACTCCCTCTCTGAAACGCCACAGTTTCCAAACACACCCATGTGTCTGATGGCTCCTCCTGAACCTGGAGCTACTGACAGGAGAGGAGGACAGCAGCTCCCTTTGGGTCCTCACAACCAGCCAAGCACTTGTGGACATTCATCATAGTGGACACTCAGGCAAGGGGTATTTCTAGAATTCTCCTCAGATAACCTGGACCAAAGACTTAGAAACAGACAAGAGTTCCCAGGTCTGGCAACTCACAAGCCCCTCACAGCTCTAGCCCTTTATGAGAGGCTGTATTAAAATGGTTTAAACACAATAAAATCTGTTAAATTTATAGCAAGAAAATATGGAAAGGCAGTAAAATTAGCAGAGCATAGAAATGAGAGGACACTAAACATCCCTGGCGCTCCAACAGAAGCGGACAAAAAGGGTACTAAATGGAAGGAATGAGGAATTTAAATAAATTTAAAATTCATAGTGCCACTTCCTCCTCCCTACTGAGCTGACCCCTGGAGACAGTTGCCCAGGCACAGCCACATTCTTGCTGAGGTTCCAAGTGTTCCCACAAATGTGCCACCCAGAGACTGGTCTGAATCTCCCTGCCTGCACAGCTAGGCTGCAGGCTGGGGAACTGTAGGGCCTCATGGGTACCCTCCTGTGCCGCCCACCTCCTTAAAGGCCTCAGATGGTGCCCTTCACCCTAGCACTAGTGGCATCGTGGGGCCAGGAATGCGGCAAAGACAGCTCCTCACCTCAGCCCCTTGGGCCACAAAACAAATCTGCTTCCCCTGAGAAGCCACTGGCATTCACAGAAGCCAGCACTGCCACCCACACAGCCCAGGGACCCACAGGTCGAAGGTCCTGGTCAGGATGGTCACTGTTTCTAGAGCGATTCTGGGGAAGAGTCTGCTTGTGCCAGTGAGTGTCAGCATCAGAACCAACCACGCGACCCCTGGCGTTCAGTACAGCCTTCTCACTCCTCATGATGCCGGGGCAGTCTCACAGATAGGAGAAAGGACACATGGGCATCTGTTTCAAGAATCTGACCCCTGGGTAGCTCTTTCTCTAGCTCTATCTTACCTGGTAACTGGTTAATTTTGTTTTACATTAGTAAACATTATTATTTAGAGAAATTTTAGGGTTACAAAACAACTGAATAGGAATTAGGGTCCCCTTCACCTCCAGCTGCTTTCCCCCAATATCAACACCTTGCCTTAGTGGCCTATATTTATTACAGATAGGGAGCCAAAACAGATATATTGCTACTAACTAACGTCACAGCAACAGCTTACACTGGGGTTCACCTTGTGTTATATACTCTATGGGCTTGGGCAAGTGTATAAAACATGCATCCACCATTAGAGTACACAGAGTAGTTTTGCTGCCCTAAAAATCCTCTGTGCTCCCCTCATTCACCCTTCCTTCCCTTCAACCTGACAACCACTGATCTTTTCCTGTCTCCACAGTTCTGCCTTTCCCAGACTGCCGCACAGTGGGGACCACACAGTGGATGGCCTTTTCAGATTCTCTTCTTTACTTAGCAATATGCATTTAAAACTCCTCCATGTCTTTTCATGGCTTGATGGCTCATTTCCTTTTAGCACTGAACAATATTCCATTATCTGGGTGTGCCACAGTTTATTTATCCATTCACCTACTGAAGGACATCTTGATTGCATCCAGGTTTTGGCAGTTATGAATAAAGCTACTATAAGCACTCGGGTGCCAGCTTGTATGTGGACATAAGTTTTCAACTGATTTGAATAAATTCCATAGGGTGCAACTGCTGAATCATATAAATGATGTTTAGTTTTGTTTAAAAACAAACAAACAAACAAACAAACAAAAACGGCCACTGTCTTCCAAATCTCTATTCCCACCAATAAAATGTTCCTGTTTATTTACATCCTTCCCAGCATTTGGTTTGGTCAGTGTTCTGGATTTTAGCCATTTTAATCACCATACAGTGGTATCTCATTTTAATCTGCAAAGTCCTGATGACATGTGATGCTCAGAGTCTTTTCATGTGCTTATGTACCATCTGTGTGTCTTCTTTGGTGAGGTGTCTATTCAGATCTTTCACCCATTGTTTAGCTAGATTTTTGGTTAAGAGTTCTTCATGTAGTTTAGCTAATGTTCCTTTATGAGACATGTCTTTTGCAAATATTTTCTCCCAGCTTGTGGCTTCTCTTTTTATTCTCTTGACAGTGCCTTCTGCAGAGCAGGAATTTTTAGTTTTGATGAAGTCTAGCTTATCAATTATTTGTTTCATGGATGGTGCCTCTGGTGTTGTATATTAAAAATCATCATCAGGGCTGGGGTTGTAGCTCAATGGTAGAGTGCTTGCCTTGCACATGTGAGGCACTGGGTTCGATTCTCAGCACCACATAAAAATAAGTGAATAAAATAATGGTACTGTGCCCACCTACAAACACACACACACACACACACACACACACACACACACATATAACATCATCACCAAATAGCCAGATTTCCTCCTGTTACCTTCTAGAAGTTTTAGAGTTTTGTGTTTCACATTTAAGTCTTTGATCCATTTTGAGCTAGCTTCTGTGAAAGGTGGAAGGTCTATGCCTAGGTTTTCTTCCTGTGGTGTCCAGTCGTTCCAACACCATTTGTTAAAAGGACGGCTCTTTCTCTGAGCTGCCTTTGCTCTGCTGCCAAAGTTGACTGTACTAGCGAGGGTCTATTTCTGGGCTCTCTAACCTGTTCTGGTTTGTTCTTTCACCAGTACAAACACTGGCTCCATACCCAGTCTTGCAGTCGGATAGTGTCAGTCCTCCAGCCTCATTCTTTTTCAGGGACATGTGGCCCATTTTGAGCCTCCTGCTTGTCCACACAAGCTTTAGAGTCTCTCACAAAATAACTCACTGGGATTTGGAATCTATAGATCAACTTGCGAAGAACTGATGGCTTCACAGTATTTAATCTTCCCTTGCAAAACATAAAATTCTCTCCAACTACTTACATCTTTGACATATTTTCATCAGAGTTTTTAAGTTCTCCTCATATAGACCTTGTATGTATTTGTATCCAGTGTGTCTGGTGCTAACGCACATGGTATTGTTTCTCATTTCAAACCCCAATAGCTCCTGCTGGCATCCAGGAAAGCAGCAGACCTGTGCGCGTCAGCCCCACGTACGACAGCCTGGATCGCTATGCTGCAATCTGAAGCACTTGTTAGTTCCACGAACTTTGGTGATTGTTGTTGATTCTCTGGGGTTCTCTGCATAGACAATCATGTCACCTGTGAACAATGACAGTTTTATGTCTTCCTTCCCAACCTCACACCTTTTACTTTCTTTTCCTGTCTTACTATATTAGCTGGGACTTCCAGTGAGCTACAGAACTGGAGTGGTGAGAGGGGACATCCTTGCCTTGTTCCTGAACTTGATGATGATGATTTTAATTTCTTATTTGATTCTAAGATGGAAATATTTGAAAAGCAGTAGGAAATTTGCTTCTCTACCACAACAACAACAAAAAAATCTGCCATGTAAGCAGTGCCAGTCACCTCTAAGACGGTGTGCATTCTGCAGCTCTAGAGAAGGCTGTCCTCGCTCGGTAAAGACTAACCTATGACTCACAGATAGCCCCACTGTGCCCCAGAGAGCACCTGAGGCTACCCAAGTCCTGGACTCCACAGAAATCGGAGGGGGTGACCCTCACATCCGGGAGCCTGGCCCACTGCTCCCCTGGAACAAGATCTTCTAAAGAAAAGCCACCCTGTTCCTATAGACTGAGCCACCCACCTCCAGCCACCCAGACACTGGACAGCAGAAATGCCTTCTCAGAAAAACCAGGGGGGCTATCTTCCAGATGCCAAAAGACTGGTGATCTTGAATTCCAGATGGAGGGATACCACAAAATCCCTTCTAACTCAGGTCAGAAGTTTAAATAGGCACATCAGAGAAAAGTGTGATCTGCCTTAGGTGTGAGGGACAGTGGCCCTCCCTTTGGCAGTCGTCAGTCCACATGGGGACAAAGCTAAGCACTATCAAAGTGGGAGGGTCATTTGATGGCATGGGTACTGGGTCAGCCACCTGCACATCTATAGGAGGCCAGAATTTCTTAACAGCCTTCAACAAGGCAGACCACCACGGCAGACCGGGTGTGGACAATCCCCTACCTTCCCTTCAAGGAAACTCTGAGGAAAGGTACAAAAATATAAAACAAGGGCATTTTTTTTTTCTCTGAACCTTGAAGCATTTTAAGAAAACACATTTTTCAAAACAGTGAATATTCTCAAGTAATAAGTTGTTTTTAATGAAGTTATAAATTTAACAAATATTATCATAAGTGTTTTATTTTTATTTCTAAAAATGGTAAATGTTGTTGATGTGACCCCCACAAATAAAGCCTCTTTGTTTTCAATAACTGTTTAGCGTCAAGGCCCTGAGGCCAACACAGCAACACCGGTGAAGGGGAATGAGGGTGTCTATGGGCTCAGGGTCCATACTGCGTCTTCACCCACCAACTCACTCTGAAGAGGACCCGTATGCACTCCTTACAAAGAGGAAGGTCACAGAGTCCTGGCTCTGGACCCCGAACATCCTCATGGCATTGCCTCATGTAATCCTCCAGCAAGTAGGTGGGACCTGCGAAGCTCTGGCTTCTGGAAAGCGCAGTCAAGAAGAGGACCCACAAGTCTACCTCTCCAGTCCCCAACGAGTCCTCTTGCCTACCCTCCCAAGCAAAGGCCACCCTCTGGTGAGAGTCATGCTCTCTACTCCAGCTAGAGCCTCGTTCCCTGCCCCTGCAGTGATGTGCACACAGACAGCTGGCACTCACTAGCGCATGGGCCAAAGTCACAGTCATGGCTACATCAATGCCACTTTTTCTACTGACTGCTCGACTGTGTTTCTTGGCCCCAATATTTTAAACAGGCCATAAACACTGTTCTCATGACCCAAAGAAGTGATCCATCACTAAGCAAGCTTGAAAAAGCACCACCTGTAAGAGGCAACGTGAAGAGGGCGAGTACAGGCTTAGGAAATAGACAGCCCTACATTTGGACACCAGCGGGAAGCAGCCCCATGACATTGGGGAGACCACTGTGGAATGAGAGGCTTGCTATCTGGCCCATAGAACTAGTGCAAGGACCCCAGTATGGTCATGTATGAGCCGCTAATACCCAGGGGGACCTAATAAACATGTGCTCCTATTCTTTCTCCAGTTTCGTAACAAGATCCAGAGACCCCCTTGAAGTACTTGGCACCAACAGGAGCCCTGTGCCAGTCCTGACACTGCCCTCACACCTAGTCCACCCACAGACAGACAAACAGGCAGGCCCTGAGCAGGGATGCGGGAATGGGAGGCCACAAGACAAGCACTGAGCAGGAGGGGCTGGGTCCAGCTCTATCAGCCCATCATGTCCCACCTCTAACGTCTCCCAGGGTTGATGCGACAAGACTGGTTTTATGCTTTTCCAAATAAAGAAGGAAAGCGTACTTAACTGCATGACAACATCAGAGAATGGCCACTTACACTCGTACACTGAGAATCAATACATGTGTTTTCCTGGGCTTGTTCATGGAAAGAGCCAGCAGCGGTGGGCATCACAGCTGAGGAGGAAGCTCTCTGGCTCAGGACTTATGAAGCTCAGTTATCAAGGAACCTGACCAAGGCTCACAAGAGGCACTAACTACTGGTGGATAATGCCCTTGGCACCATAGTGCTGTGCAAATGTAAGAAGATCCAGGGCATCCACACTCTCAAGTCACCCCAGAAACTGCTCTGGCCTGTGCTACCAGGGTACCACTGCTCAAGGCAAGCCAGGCAAGCAGTGCATGAGGGCAGCCACCCAAGGCCATGATGACCACAGTTATGATGCCAGCTGTCCTTTAAGTTTCTTTGTGCCAGATACTGTTGCTGGTTCCTGATCACAGAGCAGCAGGAGACCTATGTCGCACAGCTGAGAGCCCAGGACCACACCCCACGCTGTGCTCTAACCCCAGGCCACAGT
Source organism: Marmota flaviventris (assembly GCF_047511675.1). Taxonomy (NCBI): domain Eukaryota; kingdom Metazoa; phylum Chordata; class Mammalia; order Rodentia; family Sciuridae; genus Marmota; species Marmota flaviventris. The sequence continues at coordinate 38,032,281 of NC_092516.1, read as the reverse complement.
ACCCAGAGGCGGGAGGCTGAGATCAATGCGCAGAAGCAACCAAAGATGCAGTAGCTGTCATGGGACTGGGCAGAAACACACCACAGCTTAATTTTTTTTAAAGTTTTACAGTCAGTCAGAAGGGGCTGAGTTTAGCACAAGTTCCAAAAAAGGGTACATCTCCTCCCCAGGGGAAAACACTCTTCCCCCCAGGCACACTGGACAAGTCTGTCCTATTGCATGGTTTCTGTCCATACCCCACGCTACCTGACATTTCTAGTGACCAGGCACATACTGACTGCAAAGCCCAGCCACAGATGTGTGTGCGGGCAGAACCTGAGCACATGGGACAAGAGAAGGAGGCTCCAGCAAGCAGAGGGTGGAAAAAAAAGATTTTACTGACAAAACTGAAAGAAAGAACATCACATGGAGGGGACATAGACACATAAAGTCTGTAGCATGAGATCGGGAAGGTCTTGTCCATAGCTAGCCTTCTGGCATGGCAGCTGTGCAGCTGGCCCTACCTCCACTCCAAAAAACCCACCCCAGTCACTGATCCAGCTGAATGCCAACTACTGATGTGACCCATACCTCCTACAGAGCTGCCCTTAACCTTCAAAGAAACCAACAGAGGCTGGGATGAAACCTTTGTTGCACGCAGGGAAACTAAGGCCAAGAGAGACAAGTGGGATGCAGAGCCAGCCTGGGACCAGTGGCAAGGACTACACACCTGCTCCTCTGGTAACAACAGCTGCTATTCCCTGAGCACTACTTGGTGCCAGCAGCCTCCGCGACCCTCCCTTCCTCAACAGGCTTGACCTGGTTTTCCAGATGAAGCAGCAGCAAAGTGTCCAGAAGCACTTCTCATCTCAGGTTCCACATTCAGAAAGAAGCCCTAGAGCCCAGTCATGGCAGGCCCAGCCCCCGGGCTCTCAAAGTCAACACTGCAGTACAGAAGGAACCAAGCAGCAGGGGAAGAACGATCCAGCTTGGCCTATCTGCCGGATAGCATGGTCAGTGCTATGCAGATCGAGAGAGGACCAGGAGCCACATCCAAACAGGATCTCAAGAAGAAAGGTTCCAGGAACCTGGAGCACGCAGCACCTCTAAAGACAGCTGATTTCTCCCACATGATGGCCCTAGCCTGCGCACCACCACAGCAGCACCCCACCCCATAATGTGCCTGCCTCTGACCCACCCTGCTCCAGCCTCATCTCCAGACATCCTGGGTCACAAGGGACAATCCTGCCTCCAGGCAGAGGTCTGCATCCAAGGCTGCCAAGCAGGGTGAGCTGCCTGTCCCAGGCCCAGCACTGAGGCACTCCTTCTATCTTTGACCAGCATGGCTGCCTCCTCTTGCTCTGGCCCACTGGGGTCCCGGCCCTGGGAGGTCAGATTCCTGAGAAACCTACGAGCCAGGTAAGGAAGCATGCCTGCACATCCAGGCAGGATGGAAAGGGGTGCTGTAGGACAAGCCAGTACCAGGTTCTCTGCTCAGAGGATGTGACAGCAGCTTGGAAGCCAGTGTTTACCCCCTAGTGTACCAGACACCTAGTGCCTGGAGGAAGCCAACTCCCTATCCCCACCCTAGCACTGTAGGCCACATGAGACAAAAACCAGCAGCACTTACTAGCTTCTGATGGTGAGAAAGTAACACTGCTCCATGGGGTCCTTCAAGAGCCCAGCACTGTGCCCTATATTCCAATGGTCCCCAAGGACACAGCAAACCTATCTTATGGTTATAACTGCAGATGAAAAAGCTGAAGACAACTTCAAAAACAGACTACACAGCTTGATTTTTCACTTTGCAAGTAGTGCTTCTTGCTGCAGCTTCTTTAAAATTTTAACACAGTCAAACTTACCTTTTTGTTTTCTATGGCCTCCAAGGTGTTGTGGGTTAATATTTGAGACAACAAAAAATAACTTCATGTTTAAAAAATAAATAAAACCAGACTAGAGATCAGGGAAAATCTGCATTCCAGGTCTGATTACATCCATGACGTAGGTGGAGTCTCTTCCCTGTGCTCTGGTCTGTCCTCTGGGTTCTCTGAGGACTCTTCTAGTTTGACATCCATTGCTCAAACTCTAAAGCAGCCTGCGCCTACCTCTTGCCATGCACCACCCACCAGCCAGGAGACCGCATCATGTTTCTGCAGGTTCAAGGCCCTCAGCTTCTGTCCTGAGGTACCTAGTCACTCCCTGACTTGTGCTTGACCCACACAAGATCCAAGCTGGAGGCAATCCACAAATGTCAAGCTCCTCACCTGGCAAACACCAAGGGGCAAGGCTCAGTTGGCACCCAGGTATAATACCAGCAGCTGCTTGAGAAGCCCCAGCCTGTTCTGACCCATGACCCTCAGAAGGACGCTGCAGGGAGAGGGGAGCAGGTTCCTCTCCCTTCTAAAAAAGAGGATCATGGCATGGAGGCTGCCTGATCTTTCAAAGCCCCAGCTGGTGGCAGCAGAGCAAGGAGGGTCTGCAGCCAGTGCAGGGACAACTGGTGACAGAAGCACCTCTAACAACAACCACCAGGAGGAGAAGGGAAGTGTTGGCATCACCACTTCCAAAATGATAAGCTTTATCTGCCTTGGACTTTTTTGTCCTAAAGAAGGGAAAGGGGTGGCATGGGCAACTCCCATCTCTAAGTCCAAGCAGGGGGCAAGGTCCACACCAGGAGAAGCCCTGAGGCTTGACAAGTCTTAGAGCCCAGCTGCAGGTGGGAAACATTGGGGGCACCACCAGCCTCTGCACTTGAGCAGGGCAGGACACACTGGCTCCTGGGATAATTTTCTATGGCAACTGCGACAGAACTAACCACTTTGAAAGTGACTGCGCTATGGGATGAATTTTTTTCCAGTGCTTGAATAAAAGGGGGAGTTTCACATTTTATCCACTTCCACATCCCTTAACAATAAGAACTTATTTAAAAAGCCATGAATATGTAAATGCCATTTTAAATATGGAAATGCAAAACATGCAAAGCAACAGTCTGAGTGTGAAATATTAATGGCATTTTGCCTTGCCAAGGAGACAGAACAGGAGCTGGCTGAGGTGGCAGGCTCAGGAACCCTGGCCACCTCTGCTCCCAGGACGACAGAGAGTGGAATCCACCCAGTCACAGGAGGGCAGTGCCCCTGCCCAGAAAAGAAGCACGTGCATCCACCCATCGCACACAGGGCCCAACCCCGGCCCACAGCTGACCTCCACCCCTACGGAGGCCAACCCAGGATAAGCCTCGACCTCACAGCTCATCCAAACAGACCCCATCTCCAGTGCCAAACCACCGGTAGGGCTTGTCGGCGGGCCAGGCCACATGGACATGAATCCCGTCAAGGGTGTTGATGAGCCTACATTTTGCTCTGGAGCCAAGGATTAGCTTGACTCTCTCTTAGATGGGACCTGGGCTTGATCTCACGCCTAGAAACAGATAGCTACAGGCTGTAACAGGAAGACAACTCAGATAGGACCTTTGACGAAGTCAAGGAGAGGCTTGCCACCATACAGGGTCACAGACCCTCCCACCTAAAGAGTAGGCAACACAAGCCCCAGGTCCATGTCTTGACCCCACCCTGCACTTGACTAGCACTGACCAGGAAAGCACTAGAGGACCAAGAAGGCATAGCACAGGATGGCAGTGAGAATAATCCCAGGGAGGCCCCTAAGACAGAGGCCCACTCACCTCGAGGACTTTCTGCTCCCTCCAATTGACAAAATGTAGAGGCTTGATACCAACCCCCTTGCTGGGAGGCCATGGAAAGAGGCTCTTGCTGGGAGAGAACAGAAGTAGCTTCGAATGCTGCAGGCACCATCTCACGTCCAATCTGAGCACTGCAAGCAGGTGCCAGCACTCTTCCAAGCTGCTCCACACTGAGGCCTAAGGAAGGTCCACCTCCGCCACACAGCCAGCTACTGGGATAGTGCTGCTGGGCTCTCTTTTCTTGCCAAAAGCCTTCGGCAAGAAGAGAGGGGCTAGAGAATCAAGAGGACACGCAGACTACAGTGACAGGCCAGGAACCCAGGGTGTGCAGCACCTTGCAGTCTGGATGTTGGGAGGCAGCAGCCCTGCCACAGCCACCAGGTGGGACCACACAAGTGTGGCTGCTCCTCATGTTCCCTTGAGCAATGCAGCCATGGGACACTCGATATGCTAAGGAGACAATATAAATGTGTGTGATGCAAGACAGCAGGCATGGGGACAGTCGGTCACTGGGTCTGTCCTACAGCAGAGGAAACCAACCAGAAAAGATGACTCTCCCAAGGGTGTACTGAGACTGACAAAAGCTGCATCACTGAGCTCCTGAAGGAGGCCAGGTGCCGTGCTCAAGGGCCACACTCTAACCCCATCCTGGGAAAGACAGGGCCTGCGGGGCCCTCACCTGAGTCCCAAACCTGGCTGGTTCATCAGGCTGGGCACCACTGAGCCTGAGCTGCATTCTGCACTCCAGGCTGCCACTGGCCCCAGAGCAATTTGACCTGGGAAGCTAACACTGCCATACGCAGCAAGCAAATCAGTCACTGTCCAGGTGGCTCCTGGGAGACAGGCCTAGCATTAGTCAGCCCAGGTGCAAAAGAGACTAGGCAAATACAGCCCTGGTCTTACCTACTGCAGCGCCAATGACAAGGGCCAGGAAAGGAGCAGGACAGAGAAGGATCACACAGGTCTCCATTGCCTGCTGGAGCTCCCTCAGCTTCCCAGGAGGGGATCACAGAGTCTTCTACCAGGCAGTGGGCAGCACCAGAGCCCAAGCCTCACTCCCAGGAGTGGCCCTCACACCTTTACACAACCTGGGCCTCCAAGCCTGACTGCACCCCAGGAACTGGCAGTTCTAGAAGACCCTAGCTAAAGCTAACAGCAGTAGGTGCTTCCCCATAAGACAGCCAACTCAGAACCATCAGATGTCACATGAGCTTTAGCACTGCAGGAGACGAGACCAGGGCCAAGTCGCCCAGTTGCTGTCTTCACCTCTGATGCTACTTTCTATTTTGTTTCATGTCTTCCCCCCAAAATTCCAAGAGGTCAAGTGGACAGCAAAGCTCTTACGAAACAGGACACTGGGCCCTTCCTCTTCTGCACAGACCTGAGCAGAAGCAGTTTCCCAGGTGCATCTGAGGGGAAATGAGACAACTCGTCACCAAAGCACAAAGCAAAGCAGGAAAGCACATTCTCAAGCAGGACACCACGCTAGTAGTTCTAACCATTCACCGGCCACCACAGGAACAAACAGGCCGGAGCAAACAGGCAGGGGGTGGCTGAGAGCTGAGAGATGCTGCAGAAAGGAAAGGAGCCACAGGGGCCAGTGCAGGCCAGCCACAGGCGACACAAGGTGCCAACCCACAAACAACCTCAGCTGCTGACTAGAACAGGCCATCCAGCAGCTGGGAGGAGGAAGAGTGGGCAAAGCAGGAGGAGGAGAGTGGATGACCCAGCAGCCCACAGCCACTTTAACAAGATGGGCCATACAGGAACCCACAGGGTCACCCTCACTCTCATAGAGCTATGGGACACCTGGGAGAAGAGTAGATGTTCATTTAGTCACCCAATAAATCTCTCTTGGGCATGGATTAGGCACAGGGGCCCAGTGAGCACAGTCCTGCACACCCCGAGTTCCCATTCTAACTGGGAGAATATACACACAGATCTCCAACAAGCTAATGCCTGAGCAGAGACCCCCAAGAAGGTGAGCCAGGGCAGAAGCCCCAAGGCAGGGACAGGGTCAGCACACTCTAGACCAATGTAACTGCAGACAGAATCAGAAAGGCTGAAGGGACCAGCAGGTGAGGGCAGAGGTCACAGTGCCATGAAGCATCAGAGGATGTGTCATGGCTGTCGGCCTAGGGAGTGAGGGGGGGATGACCTGTGAGCCCCCTTGCTGCTGCTGCTGCTGCTGCTGTTGCTATTGCAGGACCCTCTGCTGAGCACAGAGCAGCTCAGGAGGAGGCCACCAGAAGCTGACAAAGGGCTGCAGGGCAAGTAGTGTACCCCTCCACCAACAAAACCCAAATGACTTCCTGATGGCTTGGACGGGGATGGGAGAAAGGCCAGAAGAGTCAAGGAAGGGACAAAGTTCAAGGCCCATACATCAGGAAGAACAGTCAGACCATTCACTTTTGTCATCTCAATGGCTCATTCTTCACTAAATATGGACCATGGGCCAGAACTACACTCTCACCAGAGTCACAGTGAGTAAGATGACTCAGGAATGGCCCTAGTCCAAGGGAGGCAAGTTAGACAAACATAAAAGGAAGGCAAACTTAATTACATAACATACATTCTAATGAAAAGCGTCATCTAGATGAGATCTGCAAAGGTCACAGAGGAAATAAAAAGCTAAGAACTAAAGAGCGTAAGTATAATTAGGGGAGACAGGTCGGGAAGGCAGAGTCAGGGTGGGGCACGTGTCCAGAGAGTAAGGAGAGCAGTGTGGAAGAAATGGGGAATGTGAAGGGTCGGCAGTGCCAGGAGGCAGTGTGCCCACACAGAACCTGTGCTCCCTACTAAGAGCCCTGGGAGCCAGAGAAGGGCTTAGTTGTAGGGATAACACACCTTGACTTTTAAAGGTTCCCTCAGACAGTTGCATGGAAAGTAAGTGGTAGAGAGGGCAAGTATAGAAAACAGAGTCACAGATTCTTGTCATTCCAAAGAAAAGTGGTGACAGAAGCCTAGCGTACATTCTTCAGGTGAAGAAAATAGTTGCAAAGAGTCCAGGAGCATGTGCTTCCACGAGACGGAGAACCCATGAACCCCAGGAAGGATAGGATGCCAGTGGCCTGAGGGGACCTGGCTATCGGTGCCAACAGAGGGAACCATGGGCCCCAGACCTGGAAAGATTAAATGTTGGAGGCCTGTGGGAACTGGACCATCAGGGCAGACACCAGGGATAGGGTTCCAGAGGCCTGTGGTGACTGGGCCACTATAGATAAAGGTAGCAACATAGAAACCAAGGGTGTGGGATAGCATCTCTCTGGGGCAGGAGCATAAGTCAATGACTCTTCCTTCATTCAGAAGCGATTGAGCAGGGGCCAGCCTGTGCTAAGTATCAAAAATGCAAAAGGGATCATATTCCCAGCGCCTGCACTGAAGCAACAGGAGAGAGAGCCAGCCAGGCTTAATCTCCAGACTCCAGGAGGCGCCTGGCAACAGTCAGCACAGGGATGGCTATCTGCACGCCAAGTCACAGGTGGAGAGAAAGTCCCATCTGCTGGGTCACTTCCTTGCCACATCCTGGAGAGGGGAGGTGTAGGCTTCTTGGGTGGTCCTCCCTGGGCTCACAGCAGGTCTCTGGCTCAATAGTTGAGACTCAAGACCAGCATCTCATGTAAGAGCTTGGCCTGGCACCACCAAGGACTGGTACAGAGCCCACGGGGAGCAAGTACCACTGTGTCTCAAAAACAGGTATGGTTGGGGGGCAGGGGAGTGTCTTTGAGGACACATGAAAACAACCCGTCAGACACAAGCTAGCCTAACACCTTCTGCAGAAGTCAATTTATATTAAGTGCTATCAAAAGCCAAATGGACACCATGAGGCCTCTTGTCTATGTCCTTGACGATCCAAGGCGCTAGCCTGTGCCAAGACAGAAACTGGTTTGATGAGCATGAGACCTGGCGGGCAGCAGCTGTGGGAGGCACTCCAGGCCAGCGCAGGCGGCCACGCCATCACTGACTCTGTTCTCACCCACCATATCTCCCAGAGGAAATCCCACCCTCCCCACCTGATATGTACCCATCACCCAACCTGACACTGCCACTGGCCACACACATTGATGTACCTTGTTGTCTGTGCCACCCACTGGGAACTCCCAGTTCTATACCCCAAACACTCGGTTCCTCAAACACTGAAGACAACAAAAGACAACCATAGCAACGAGCCAACAGCTTGCCTGCTGCACCAGGCCCCATCCTGTATCCTGCAGAGGGAACTTCACCCTCACAACCCCACCAGAGCCACCCTCACCATCGCCATTCTGAGAGGCGAGGCAGGGAAAGGCTAATTAAATTGTCCAAGGACAAAGTGCCAAGAATCGAACACAGGCAGCCCATGTGTGGAGTCAGTGGGAACTGCTCACCATCACCGCAGGTACAACGTGACCCCCACTCAATGCTCAGAGCACGCAGCCCAGCACTCTGAATCTCATGTGCCTGTCACTGGCTTTGCTGACTCTGAACAGCTTGAGAGCATCATAACTCATGGAGACATCGACTGACAAAGGTGACATGGTCTCATTAAACTACAAGACAGTTTAAAAGGATGGCTTAACTACTTTGGACAAAGAACAATTGAAGAGCCATATTAAGAATTATGGCTGGGGCTGGGGATGTGGCTCAAGCAGTAGCGTGCTCTTCTGGCATGGGTGCGGCCCGGGTTCGATCCTCAGCACCACATACAAAGATGTTGTGTCTGCCGAAAACTAAATGTAAATAAAATATTAAAAAAAAAAAAAAAAAAAAGAATTATGGCTATAGGCTGGGCACGCCTATAATCCTAGCTACTCAAGAAGCTGAGGCAGGAGGATCGCAAATTCGAGACCAGCCTTGGTGACTTAGTAAGAGCCTATCTCAAATAAAAATAAAAAGGACTGGAGATGTATCTCAGCGATAGAGCTCTGGGAATTCTATTTCCAGTACCACTGGGTGGGGGGAGGGGGGGGGACAGTATTATGACTATGATGATCTTAACTCACTCTCAGAAGACAACAGAGAAACCAGTGCCTAGTCAGGTAGTCTGCGATGTGGAGGGGGTGACAACCTTCCACTGATTTACTCTAGTCTCTCTGCTACATAAGAACACATCTCCTCCACATGCTGCCTGGGCCCAGGCCCCAGGGAGGGGCAGGGAGGTGGCCCCAGGGGAAGGTGGTCCCAAAGCAAGTATACCAGCTCAGCCCATCCCAGGATCAGGAGGCTCTGTGGACACCTAGGAGGGACAGCAATACAGGTGCTTCCAGCCTAGTCACCCTGGCAACTGCAAGTAAAGGCTCTTCTACAGAGGCAGCAAGACATGACCTTCCAAACTGCAGCCATCCCAGTGAGTGCAAGTCTGGGGCAGAGCAGGCAATACTTGATGGCTGATGGGACAAAGGCTCATGAGCCCCAAGTGCCTGACCCAGCCAGCTGGAGTGGCCAAAACAGATAGGCAGGTACCAGCTCCCTGTGTCCACCATCCTCGGCTGCTTCTCTCCACTTGGCCTTAGAGCCAGCTCTGCCTTAAATCAGAATCGAGGAAGGTGACCAAGGCTTCAGCCCAGCTGGACAACACTGAGTGCACAGGATTCATCACCCCAGGCCCCAGTGAGGTAGAGAAACAAGTCACAAGGGCCTGGATGGTACGTGCCAGGTGCTGTTCAGGAACCTGGGCAGCCTATCTGGACAGTGTTCAGGAACCTGGGTCCCACCCTCAAGTGACAAGGGTCTGGATGGTATATGGGTGCTGCTCAGGGACCTGAGACATGAGCTCTGGAGAAAACGGGCTTGTGTTCAAGTCCTGTCTCCACTACTTCCTAGCACATCAACCCAACATTCAAGTGTCACATCTGCAAGCCGGGATTTATCAATGGGACTGCTCCAGAGCTGTCTTTAAGGTTTAAGTCAGATGCTGCATGGGAAGCACTTGGCACAGACTTCGTTCAGGCAAATGCCATCGATACTGATTGCTCTCATAATCACCCTCGTCATCATCATGATTACAGATAGGAAGCAGAACCGTGGACTGTGGCAGGCCCTGAGAGGCCCTGTTCCCTCCACCACCCCTCTTCAAACCATAACCGTTATTTCTAGGAAAGGAGAGAACCCCCAAGTAGCAAGATCCCTAGAATCCCTGCACAAATTTCTCAATCTTAATGGTTCAACATTCTCCAGAGCATAGCAACCTGTCACCCTTCAGGGTCTGAACAATGACAGCATGGCCACAGTCAGCCTCCTGCCCTGCCAGCAGAGCCAGGGGGTATGTAGTCAGGTCTGGGCCCCTGGGACCCCTGGACACTAGCAAGCCCCAGCAAGGGCAGAGGGGGCTCCAGGATAGCCCTTGGGGAGCCCTGTGCAAGGACAGTAAGCACAGGATGCATCCAGACCTGACCACTCATTCTAAATGACTCACCTGTCCCCAGTCCCATAACTAAGAAGGATGTTATCAGACTCCAAGAACCAAAACCAAGACAAGGACAGCAAAAAGGGCAAGGCTCCTTCACTATAATCAGATTCCATCCAAAGAGGAAGAGGGTTCTGAGACAGGCCCCGGAGACCCATTCACATCCATGATTGTAGGACCCCTGAGCAACGCGTCCAAAGATGGAGAAGAAAAGAAAAACAGAGTGGGCCTGGACTGGTGGTTCATGACAGGACTCACATGGAAATGAACACTCCGATCTCCTTAAAGCACTTCCTACTGCCAGAGCACAAAAGCCTTATGAGGTGTGTATGAACACCTTGCCCTTGCTCTGCAGAGTAAGAATCTACCTCAACCCCTGGCTGCACAGCCAGCCAAAGGACCTTTCTTTGCCACATGATCACTGACAGCCATGAGGCACCAGGTACACAGCCCTCAGAACAGCCCTACAGACAGACACTCCCTTTTGAGATAAGGAAATGCACTGGAGTAAATCCACATCTACTCAAAGTAGCACCTTCCCACCTCCTGCCATGTAGAAGGACTCATGAAGCTTCCTGTCCCTTCAATGGCAGACATGATCAAAAGGAAGCACAAGCCCCACCATCAAGCTTTCCAGACCCCAGCTCTGTGGACTCAGAACACTAAGAGACAGAATTCCATGGTGGTGCACACCTGGAATCCCAGAAGTCAACAGGCTAAAGCAGGAGGACTGCAAGTTCAAGGCCAGCATGGGCAGCTTAGGGAAACCCTCTCTCTAAATAAAAAATAAAAAAGGACTCGGGGTGTAACTCAGTGGCAGCAAACAGAAGCCCTAGGTTATATCCCCATCACCACAAAAAAATAGTAATAATGATTTCAGTCCAATGTAGAGTTCAGAATCGTGCTGTACCAGTACAGCAGCCAGAAGCCACATGTGTCTCAACGCTAGAAATACTTTCTCATTCCTAGCTGGCTGGCGGCCAGCAGGTGGCTCTGGGGTACAACATCATTTGATCTTCCCTCAGCATCCGTTAGTGCAGGATGTTCAATGTCCCTACACCTCACTCACACAGCGCTCAGGTCAGAGCCGTGCTTAGTGGCCGACCCCACTCAGAATTCTTCCTGCTGGGAGAGTCACAGCTCTGCCCGGAAACAGGCCAAAGTCTATTACGTAACTACCGAGAGGCCAAGAGAATCCTGAACTACCACAGCACAGTGAAACCTCAGGTAGGAAACGGACCTGGAGGGCCCGCTGACTCGCTCTCTGGTTTCCAGCTTCGCAGCGACAGACACCACATTACTGAGACAGCACACACAGGAAGTAGCAGTCTTCTGTCAGATCGGCAAAGGAGGAAAACTGAGACACCCAGGTGAGTGCTGCTCAGGAATGAAGGGTTTCTGCTGCTCTTGGCAGAGCAACATTTGTCTTCTGAAGGCCGAGCTCCTGGAGATCTGCACGCCACCAACTGTCCCACTGCAGGAATTCATCCTGAAGAATCAAGGACCGTGCTACAAAAGTCTATGACAGGGCTGGGATTGTAGCTCAGGGATAGAGCGCTTGCCTAGCATATGGGAGGCACTGGATTCAATCCCTAGCACCAAATATAAATAAATAAAATAAAGATACTGTGTCCATCTAAAACTAAATATATATATAAAAAGTCTATGACAGCAACATTTAAAAATCCAGAAAGGGGGCAGATGAGGAGGAAGAAGAAAAACACCCAGCAGTGGGCCCGTGAAGTACAGGGTAGCCACAAAATGGCATATTAAAAAGCTACTAAAATGAGAGGAATAAATGTTCATTCACAAAGAGGACACAATCGATGGCTTGGTTTTCACAGTGGGTAAGAACACCTGCATGACGGGAGCCCAGGCCACTGGTCTGCACAGCCATAGGAAGCATGTGGACACAATCACACCCCATGACACTGTAATCTCAGGTGGACCATGTGTCGGCTCTGCAATGACTACACATCACCCAAGGAGACAAAGCACACCCCAAAAAGCCCTTTCCAGAACCTACGACCACCTGCTGGGCACTGGCCTGGCATCTGTCTGACTCTACCACATTACCTCCTTCCCACTTCATCTGAATTTTTATCAAATTGCCTTTAAGAGATCCATGGAAACATACCAGTCTTACAAGGTCTCCATAAATACAATGGACACCTTCCACCTAAGGCTAACACAGTCAGCTCAGGCCAAAGTGGAGGAAGCCATCTCAACCACCAAGGCCAGTGCCACCTTTGCTTTAGGATCTGGGAATAAACAAAAGGGCAGGACCTCTCAGCCCCAGCACACAAGTCTCAGCATACAGGGTCTCAGTTCTATCTCCTGAGTACCAGAGGTCCCAGGTCACCCCCGTAGGGAACTGTCCACCCCCATCAGAGTGGCAGTCTCAATGCCTGATGGCTACCCACATCCCTCTCCCCATCCACCCCAATAGCATGGTTCTTGGCACACCGATCAAGCCAGGCAACAAGGTGCTCGCCAGCCCCATTCACAGCTAACACTGGGCTAGAGGCCATATCACATGTCCCACATGAAGCCGGAGCATAAAAGGCCAACCCAAAAAAATAAGTCAATCCTCAAAAAACATTCCAAGCAAGGCTGGGACAGCTGTGGGGCCTCATGTCCCCTCCCTGAAACACCACCACAAAGGCACCACAGCACTCACTCTACAGATAAGCACGGAGCACCGGGCACATCCACAGGGTGCCCTGAGGCTCACATCTCCTCCTAGGGCAGCTGCACTGACTCTCAGAGGAACTTAGGGCACCTCCTGGGAGGTGGACAATGGGCCAGAAGTCTTGCAAACCACCTACCTATGGCACAAGCTGCTTCCTGAGACACAGACACCATCCCAAACTGATCCAAAAGAAAATCCCCATTCACATCCACAAACAGAGGTGATGTTGTGCTATATGCAGATGCCCGCCCACCTTTCATGGCTCTCTGGGTAGATACGTGATCTTGTGGCTACTGGTCAAAGTAGAAAAGTGCCTCATGGCTGGCAGGAGAAGGATGCCAGCGAGTGCCCTTCCCTTAACAGTCCATTCTGTTTCGTGGAGTGAAATGAAGAAGCTGGAACAGCAAAGTGTTAAAGCTTTAATTCCAAATCACTTTTCATGCCTGTTTCATCTGACAGTGGCTTTGAAAGCAAAAGGCAATCTTTATCATTTGAGCTTTTTAAAGTAATTGATGTTATTATGTCCAACATAACCAAATGCTTCTAAAAGCTGATTTTCAAAGTGACATCAGTCCCCAAAATAAGAAACCCTTCCTTCTGGCTACTAATAAATTATTAAAACACATCTGCACAGGAGGACAAGACTGAGGTTTAATAATCAATGGTGAAGAGGCTGGCTCCAGGCTCTCCTCACAGACTCACCTGCCAAGCAGTCAGTCCATCAGGACACCCAGGCCTCACATCATGGTCACTACTGCAACTTCTCCCTGTGGCTCTGCTCAAGGCAGGAGCCCAGTCCCATGTGGTTTTACACCCGCTAGATGTAAGCTCGAACCAGACAACTCCTAGCTCATGGTGGAACTCCATCTTTTCTATCACTGACTGGTCTAGGACAGGCACATAGCCCAGTTTTGGCCAGTGAGGGGCATCTGCTGGATAGCAGTCCTAGAAAGGTTTCCTTGTTCCAAAAAGACCCAAGAAAGAGGCCTCACCTTTCTGCCTCCTGACACCCAAACCTGGGCAGGAACTTCAAAGCCATAAGAGAAACCAGGCTGACCAGACGGCTGGCAAACAAACGGACCATAAAAAGCAGCACAACACATATTCTGGCCTTTGACTCAGTTTCTGGCGAAGTTCTAAAACTCTTGGGAACTTCTGGGTGGCGGGGAGTCCTTTCTTAGTAAGGAGTTGGGTTTCTACTAATAAGGTGACTAGGACAGGCCCCTACCTAACTAGGACGGGGATGAGCACAGAAAGACCAGTGATCAGAGCTGAGAACTCTCAGCCCCACTCACCAGCCTGGAGAGGAGGACTGAAGACTGGGTTGAGGAAACTCTTAAACAGCAAGATTCAGGAGCTTCTAGGTTGGTGACCACAGAGGGGGCGCAGCTGGTGAAAGCAAGGAAGCTCAGCACCCAACTCCTGCCCTATGCGCCCTCCCATCTGGCTGTGCCTGTGCTGGATCAGGATAGTAAATAAGGCACTTTCCTGAGCTCTAGCAAGCCACTGGAATAAGTCAGACTCTATGTATGTATAATATGTCAAAATGCATTCTACTGTCATGTATATCTAAAAAGAACAAAGAAAAAAAACTAAAGAGGGGATCATGGGGCTCCCTGAATTTGTAATTGGACAGAGTAGGTAACCTGGGAACTAGATAAAAGGACTGGCATCTGCATAAACCTACAAACTCTAAGAAATGTTGGAACTGAACTGAATCATAAGACACTGAGGTGGTGTCAAGACTGGAGAAGCAGAAAAGAACACAAATTTGGTGTCAGGAGGAAAAAACCCAACACCAGGCCCTGGGATGAGGTCCTGTAGCCACCCATCTCTGGGCCTCCTTTGGGGCTAAGAAAGAATGTGCTCACTGTTCAAGCCAGGTGGCTGAGATTTTTGTCACCTACAAAGGCCTCAGATGGTTGGCATACTCTGTAGGTCTTCCGTGAGGGCACAAGTCTACACACTTGCACCCCCGGGGGCCAGGTTTCTACACTATGACAAGGTCATTCCAAGCCCACACACCTCTAGAAAGATGAGAATAGTCCTGATCCAAGCAGGGACCCCCAAGTCAAAAAGCCAAGCCACCAGAGAACCAGAGGTACATGTTGTCAGAACAGTCACAGTACCCCAAGCGGAGTCACACTATCACACCATGGGACTTGGAGCTTCCAATCCCCCACCATCTCAGACCAAGGCAGAACCAACAGTAAACCACAGCCACCCGCAAATGCCACATCTCACATGTGGTCTGAGGTTATTCCCCAGGGCTTCTCAGAGCAGCGGTATTAGAGTCAGAGCATAGCAGAAGGTCTTCAGGTTACACATGCACTGTCCTCAGAAAGGATCAGGGTAGTTGTCAGGACCCCTTGGCAAGTTCTCATGAGGGCTGTCATAGAAGGAGCACACCCAATGCTCTTCCGGGTTTCCTGTGTGGCAATGTGCTCCCCCGTTACACACATGCCCTACCACCCAGGAGGTCCCCACTAGAGCCAAGCCAGGCCTTTAAATCTCCAAAACTATAAGCATACCTCTTTCTCTAAAAAGTACCCAGCCTCAGGTACACTGCTATAGCAATGAAAATGGACTACTTTACCCAGTGAGACAAGAGAGCATCCCTCTGCCTAAGCCCAAGTGCCCAGAGCACATGCATCCCCACAGACACCTGGTCTACCTGCTGGCAATGGCACTGTTCTTCTCCTTCAGGGCAAGTTCTCGCTGTTGCAGCTCAATGACAAATCTGGAGAGGTCCTCTGGAGTCCTGAGAGATAAAGAACACACATTCAGTTCCACCTGTCCCCAGAAGTGGGCCTAATTCCACATCTGGAATAGAGGTCCAAAACCATGCCATTTAGAGACCAGGATGAGTAGTCCATCATGTGACCCACGTGTGAGGCAGAGAGCACTAACCACAGCCCGAGTCCAGCCACAGCCCACCACCAGCCATGCAATAGCAGCAGGCTACCTTCATAAGCCTTGGCTTTATTTCACCTATAAAAACAGGGTGACACATAATGGTGTCACCATGCCAAGGAAATGATATTCACAAAGTGCTGCCCAGTTCCTGGCATGGAAATGACGCACAACAGCTCCTATCTTTGCTTTTCCTCCAAAACAGCTGCATGCACACAGAGTTAAGAGTAGTAATGGGGGGCTGGGGACATGGCTCAAGTAGTAGTGCGCTCACCTGGCATGCGTAAGGCACTGGGTTTGATCCTTCAGCACCACATAAAAATAAAATAAAGGGGCTGGGATTGTGGCTCAGCGGTACAGTGTTTGCCTAGCACGGGCGGGACCCGGGTTCGATCCTCAACACCATATAAAAATAAAGGCATTGTGTTGTATCCATAAAAAATAAAAATAAAAATAAAAAATAAAGATATTGTGTCACCTAAAGCTAAAGGAAAATAAATATTTTTAAAAAATAGAGCAAGAGTAGTAATGGCATAGCCCCACACGTGTGCTGCTGCATGATTCTCAGAACTATTCCAGATTCACTGTCCCAGTGGATGCAAAGCAGTCCTATTCTTTATGTTTCCATATTTCAATGAGGAAATGGAAATTCAGAGATGCCATCTGGCTGTCCACAGTCCACTTGGTCCATGAGCTTAAGTCAAGGTGAGCCACATCTTCTGACTAGTCCACAGCAGAACATATCCCAGAACTCTTGGTAGCTTTACAAGTAGCATGACACACATGTGGAGTGCACAGCAAGAGCTCTCAACATGGCATGGTAGGAGGCACACAAGCCCAAGGCCAAGGACACATCTTGCTTTCCTCTCCACCCACCACAGCAAGCACAGGGCTATGGGGCCATGTGGTATGAGCCAACCCATGGCCCTGTGCCCCAAGGAGTCCCTCCACCTCACTAAGTGGGTGAGAAGAGCCCCTGCAGGGATCACGGAGGCCATGACTCTGGCTACAGCAAAGCAGCTGTCCATGCAAGGAGGAACCTGCAGCAAGCTACAAGGAGAGTGCTGCTGGCCACCCTCCACAGCAGTGGCCTCTCTTACTGCCATTTCTCAGGCCAACACTGAAGACACTATACAGGGGGAGACACTGACCCTGGACCACAGAGTATCTGGGGTCCCCATGGGCAGGGCCCTAGAAGTGCAAGGTACAGGTAAGCCACCCTCACCATGGTTCAGACACTCAGGACTGAACTCTGTCCTCCTGAAGTTCCTATGCAGAAGCCCTATTCCCACAGGATGGGATTTGGAGATGGGACCTTGGGGAGGTGATAAGGGTTAGGTCAGAACAGTGAGGTCCTCACACTGGGGTCAGCATCCTGATAGACACACCAAGAGCTTGCTCAGTCTCTCTCTCCTGGCCATGCAAGGACACAGCAGAGGCAGCAATCTGCAAGGTTGTGCAAGGTGGGAAGGGCCCTCACCAGAGGCGGAACACCAGCCTCCAGAACAACAGGAATAAACTTCTGCTCTGAGCCCCATCTGTGAATTTGTCACAGCAGCCCAGCCACATTGAGAGGCTGCTCCGGCAGAAGAGACACCCAAGTGGGCCAGTAGCACAGACACTCAGGAAATGGCTCAGGCCCAGCGTGACTCCATCTAGACACCCAATCCACAAGCACAACTTCATGTTTCTAAGTACACAGAAAATAAGTAAGATGTATGGAACACCCCTAGAAAGCTTCACCCCAAGTTTATTTGGAGTTTACCTCCATGTCAAGCAGGGCCTAGTGATGGAGGCTGAGGAGTCTTTAACTTCATGTGCCTCTGTGAACTGCTTACAATGAGAATTCATGTACTACATGTATGAGTACAAACAAAAACAAAGGAAAAGCCACAGCAGGCTCAGAAGGTGAGGAAAGACGCCGGAAGCCCCCAGGCTGGGGAGCAGGGAGCCTGGCCGATACGGGGTGCCAAGTGCACACTGCTCAGCCCAGCAGAAGCCCAGACAGAGCGCAGAGAAAAGGGCACACAGAAAAGAAGGGAGACAAACCACGAGAAACCCTGGAAGAGAGCGGAGAGCTGGGCCTCCTGTCGCCTGTCCTGAGCTCCACGTAAGGAGGTGAGTCCACGTGATCATGGAGGATTTCTGCACAGTCACAGCCGTCGTGCATCTCAAACCAAAGACCAGAGGCCCACACACCTCCAACTGGCAGGAAGAGTGTTTATTTTCCGGAAGCCTCCTGACCTGTGTGTGGTTAAAGCTACTCAGAGATGCTTACCCGGGGCGCTCCAGGGATTAGCTAAGTGCTTGTAACTAGAAGGAGTCACGCCAAGTGCCATTATGGCCTAAAAATAACACCGACAGTCCATTCTGAAACTTGCACTTCACAACTACAAAGTGGGAGGCATTTGAGGCCTCGGGAGCCTCCGACACAGAGATGACAAGAAAGTGACAGTTCCAACTGCAGCCCAGGCTGTGACACCTGCTGCGGAAAACTCTAGTTTCAGCTGCGAAGCCTTTCACATCCTAACGGGGGCTTTCAGGGAAAAAGTCTTTTTGTTCCATCTGCAGCTGAATTTTGACGCAAACTCAGCTGTGTGCAGAATAGAAGAGGGCTGGGGGATCGTGCCCACTGCTCTACCCCTGAGGCAAAGGCAGTTGCAGCCGCAGCTATTTTGAGGTCCTATAGCAGATGCCACAGCACTTACGGAAGCCTAAGTGCCAGTTCCCCCAAGTCTGAAAGACACCAGATCCAAAGGATACCGAAGCCTAAAGTGAATCAAGCACCAACAGCCACAAAACCAAATGAGAAACCTTGAGCTTTCTCCCGAGGTGTTATTATTATATATTTTTTCCAAACAATAGGAACCCGAAGGGCATAACCACCATATTGCTGGGGCTGGGCTTCAGCCAGGGCCCAAACAGAAAGGAGGGAACACAACACAAACAAGATGGGCTTTTTGCTTTTGCAAAAAGGATGCCAAAACAGGAATGAACGGAAAATATTAGACAGCAAATACTTTTGCTAAAAATCAAAGGAATGGCAAGAACTGAGGGCTGCAAACCCCTGCAGGCAGCCCAGACTTTTCTCAATAATATAACATAACTGCTTGGGAAAAGGGATGCAGGTCACCCTGATCTGACATTGATGTGGCTGGTATGCGGTGCCCAGGACTGGGGAGAGGGAACTACTGCTTTCCTGGGGAGGAGAGACTAACTCTAAGCAGTGCAGTGGCTTCACCCTGGGCCAGCTCTGGCAGGGTCACCTGCAGGGACTGTGGCCACTGCCTGCAGCCCTGAGGCCACTGAGTAGGAGGTCCCAGTCTGGTGTTGAGGTCATAGCTACCCAGATTTCAGGAGACTCAACAAAGGGCATTAGCCCACCTCACCCTTTGGGTACAGGGTTGCTCTGTAACATCCGGGCCTTGATAGACAAGGCCACTGACAAATCTTCCAGAGCACCCATTTCCCTCCAGCACAGAAGGTCACTCCAGCCCTGTGAACGGTTCAGGGCTGGTTGCTATCTCAGGTACAGTGGCCTGCCATGCCTCCCTCCAGGCCCATCCAAAATCAAAGGCCCCCAGCAACGAAGGCTGGAAGGCCCTACCTCGAACCACAAAAGGATTTTCACATGGAAACAAAATCACATCAACTAACTGAGAAGGAGGAAGCAGCAAGCTGCTGCTTCTCAGACTTGCTGCCTTCCAAAGCCAACAGCACAGTCACACTCGGCCTCAGGACCTTCATGTCCCTTTTCCAGAATACTTTCCCCTAGATACCCACACACCCCACTCCTTCATCCACCTCTAGGTCACAGGACACCAAGTTTTCAGCTGGACCTCCGGAGCATCCTATCTGAAACTGTGGACCCCACCCCCTAGCTTCTCCCTGCATCCCTTCCGCAGCCCACCACCCTCAGATACCCACTCTACCTGTCAGGTTATCGTCATTCTCCCTCAATTACAATGAAAGCTTCCTAAAAGAAGAGACAGTTTACATTTTGTTCTGTTTTTTTCACTGGCGCAATCACAGGCTTCCAGAAACGTATGTGAAATGAAGGAAAAATCATGATACCTTTCCAGAGCAATACCATGCAGCTCAGCTCTGAGAAGTGTGAACTCAGACCACTGGATTCCAAGTCCAGGGTTACTGATTAAATAAACGTCACCCACCCATACAACAGTATCTGTGTAAAATCAAAAGAATGCAGAATCTTTCTACATATTAAAATGAAAGATCTCCAAAATGCATTGCTAAATAAAAACACAAAAAGACAGAATGTAAGTGTTCTATGCTGCCATTTGTATGAAAGAAAAAATATGCATGGTTGTAACTGAATTATACTCAAGGATGAAGAAGAAATAACACTGGCTTCCAGCAGAAGAGGACAAGAATGACCTGAGAGATTTACCTCTAGATACCTTTAAAATGTGTAAAATATTTTGCGCTAAGGAAACATATAAAAGCTATTCAATAAATAATTTCTCAAAGCTCAGCACTGTAACCTTGTACTGCAGAATCAGGTGCTAAATGAAAATTTCGTAAAAAGAAAACAAATTATTCCCACAGCAAATTAATGCATAGAAATCTAACTATGACCATTTACCACAAAACAATGATATCATTTCTTAAAAATGTTCACCTGTGTATAGGTAATACCATAAACAGGACAATGATGTATTAGTGAAAGGCCTCCTACCTAAAATAATTAAGCCTGGCAACTGATCCCAAAAGGTGCTTGGTTAAGAGGGGAATTGAATGATACATGTGTTTCAAACGTCTTGCCTTAAAACATAAAAATACACAAGTATTCCCTATGCTGCAAATGTCTTCTTCAAATACAGGTCAACTAGAGCTTTACCTTATATTTTTGCATAAAGCACACACACAACAAGTAACTCATGACTTCTAGGTTGGTTCCTTTGAAGTGGACACCTACAGTCTTCCTAGATTTTACAACTTTTCCTCTTAGTCTTTCATAGTCAATTTGCCTGATTCAACATCAATGTCTCAAGGATTTGTCTTTAAGACTTTGCAAAGGATCCACCTTCAAATTCAAAGAAATAAGACTTCTGTTACACTGAAGCAGCCTTCACAGATCTAAAGTATGTAATGACAATAGCAATGGCCACCCTAAAACAGATGCCAGTGTGGTGGTGGGTGGAGGCCACACCTCTTGCCCCTGGCTTGAGTGTAGGCACATAGATGACCACCTGGGGCCTTTGAAGACAGACTTTTCCATATGAATACACTTCGAACTTTTAAAAAGTTAAGAATGGGGCCAAGCACAGTGGCACACACCTGTAATTCCAGCAGTTCGGGAGGCTGAGGCAGGAGGATCATGAGCTCAAGGCCAGCCTCAGCAAAAGCAAGGTTCTAAGCAACTCAGCAAGACCCTGTCTCTAAATAAAATACAAAACAGGGCTGGAGATGTGGCTCAATGGTTGACTGCCCAAGTTCAATCCTCAGTACCAAAAAACACAAAAGAAAAAGAAAAATTAAGAATGACTTACTAGTATGAGAATTATGGTGCTGCAGGATCTATCTGAATTTTCCAGAATTGAGACCAGAGTATATTGGTCAGAGCCATGTGTCAGCCATGTGTCCAGAGCTACAACCCTGCCACCCACACACACCTGCCCCATACTGCAGCATTTGGACCACAGGAATCATAGAGAACAACACACACACAGATTACACTCGTTTTCAAAAAACAGACTCCACAAACCTCAGAAGCATTGAAAAAAGGGGTGGGGGTGGAACAGAGCTAACATCTTAGATTCAGAAACCAGGCCAGTGCTCAAAGTCTAACTCCACTGGCTATCAACTACATGGCCTCCAACCAATCAGCAGACCTCTCCAAGTCTCAACCCCTCCTCTGGAAAATGGATGTCAAAAGAGAGCCAGGCTCAGCAGTGAGACTATGCCCTGGAGTCAGCCAGGCTCAAGTTCAATTCCCATCCCAGCCCCAGCTTCCTAATCCGTGAAATAGGATCATGTCTCCCAACCTGACTACCAAATTAGGGACATCCAGCCCTCTGTGAGCCTTTGTGATGATCTCTGTCTCTCAGACAGTGTCCAACACCACCCCTACACACCTCTACCAGTTGCCTGGGCACTAATAGATGACAGGTTTATCGGTTCTAATAACAAAACAAAGAGAGTAAATCTGTTTGATGACAGAACCAGAGTCTAAAACCTCACAGAGAAGCAGGAAGAACAGGTGGACTGTAAGCGAGAAGTAAAACCTCTGCAGGGGGGCCAGAGGGCGGGGAGAATCAACTCTTAGAATATAATGGGAAGGACAACCCTGGTTCACGAGCAGCACCTATGGACAGACTTGGGCATCCTGCATCTGAGGCAATCTCACTCAACAAATCCAGCGAGCACTTCAGGCTAGTCCCACGCCCTGAAGAACTGACACACGTACACAGACCTGGAGACTTCCCACCTGTTGAGGCAGGCAGGCAGTCACTGTGACGAACCCAATGTGCACTACATTCCCAAGGAAGACCAGCAGGGGAAGAGGGCAGGTAACAAGTGTGAGGTGTGCAATCCTCACAGGCGGTCAGGAACCATGTCTGAAAAGGTGACACCTACCACAGACTAAGCAACACAGAAGTGAGCAGTGCAAGCTCAGGGGGAAGAATTTTCAGAGGCTCCAGGTCAAGTGAAATTGAGTTGTAGCTGCAGGGTGACAGGAGAATTCCACCCAAAGAACTTCCTGGAGAGAGAAAACATGTTGTCTCAAGGGGAACTGCACACACTCAGAGAGCCACGCCCACACCTGTGTGGTTCACAGTATGCAAACGTGCAGCGCCACACTGGCAGGCTCAGGGAATGCTACAGACTCAGGTCTGACTGAGAAACCAACAACTCAGATGGCTCAGGAGAGACACTGCCTGGAAAAGCCAGGAGAGCGCTGCCACCATTGGGTCCACCTCCCTCCACCCCACCACCTGGATGCCACCTCTGTGGAGCTGGAAGAACTAGACCATGAGCAGCGGGCGGCAACATGGAGTGGGCACACGACCTTGGGAAGAGCAAATTCTGTACCCAGGTGACTTCACAATGAACCAACACCTTTAGCCTTGGCACAAAATTACAAATGTGTGGATTTCAGCTCTGCAGGATGGAACGGGGTGGAGATAAGGGCTCTGTGAGGTGGCAAACTCCCAACCCTGAGGAGCTGCAGCAGACTAGGGCTGGCTGTTGGAGGCAGGGCAAGACAGAGTGACTCTGGGGACCACAGGGAGGCGCACAGCGACAGGGCGGAGCAGGAAGGGGGACCCTGCAACTCTGTCCTCACTCAGCTGTGGTTTCGCAGCTCCTCTGCCAGGTACTGGCCTCCCACCCCCTGCCTCGTGAGGTCCAGATCTCATCAGCTGTCCAAAGCCAGCAACGCGGCTTAACTGCTTCAGGCAAACGAGCCTCATGGGTCCCCAGACACATGTAAATAAAATGAAGAAATTTCAAATTTACAGTTGCTGCCTTCGAATTCTTTCTCCTGGCTCAGGAAGGATTAAAAGGACTTCAAAGCAGCCTGGGTCCCAATTAAGCCAGTGTGACCACCGCAGGGATGCTGGAACACTCCTCTGATTAACAAGAGGCGCGCTTTGAACTGTTCGTGCTAAAAAAAGCTCTTAGAACCTCTCAAACAAATGCTGTAATTTCTCTCCCACTTCCCTCACTCTTTGGAAAAGTTGATCCTCTGAATGCTTTAAACATTCAGAAAGCAGCTGGATAACAGCCCCAAACACAATTTCAGCGAGGAGCTCAGAACAGGAGCAGGGACAGAGGCCTTGCGCAACTGCGCACAGCAGGCTGGGCTTCCAGGACAGCACTGGTGGCCTGAGACTACACAGTGTCATCACACTGCTATGCGGCCAGTGCAGCAAGGCTGGGAGAAAGGTCTGGGCAGAAGACCAGATTCTCACCTGAGCCGAGGATCCCCACAACGTGGCCCTGGAGAACATCCTTGACACCTACCTGAGCAGTGCTGCACAAAGTACCTGCACAGAAATGGCCAGAGCTGCTGGAGACTGGGGTCAGCAGAACAGCAGAACCCTCCCTCCACATCAGGGGCAAGCTCAGCTCGTGGGGCCAAAGTGCCCAGGGGAGCCACAAGAGCTCAGAATGGGAGGCCATCTACTATGGACAGCAGTATCCAAGGTGCAAAGTGAAACAAGACATCCCATACGACGGTGACTCACTCTGGGCAATACAACTGTGGTTGGAAGTAAGCTTGGGAGCCAGATGGGGACACTAATCACACTGTGACTTCAGAGATCCCAGCGCACGGTTCCTGACAGTCCTACTCTCACCGTGCCTTTAACATTAAGCATTAGGAAAGCCCTCCTCGAATACCTGAGGCCCAACTATTCTACCTCTGAGGATTTCTTTCAGGGAGAGGCAGGAAATCAGGGAGAACAGTGAGTTAAAAATCAAGTCAATCTGGCTGCTGGGGAAACAATCAAAGCAATGTGTGAACAAAGGACGTTACCGGATACAGAAACTCAGAAAGAAGCCATCATTAGTGAGATGCTCTCTTTGAACTCACTGAGTAATAAAAGGAGAGAAAAGGTCTCAGAACTGTGGAAAAGCAAAAGCCACATACAGGCAGAGCTGAACTGTGATTGCAGGCTGGCCCTGAGCTTGCTGTGTGGCCCTGGGCTACTTACTTAACCTTCCTGAACTTTGGTTTATGCATCTTTAAGTGAGAGTAATGAACTAGGATGCCACATCCTGATTTGTGATTCTCTCCAAAAACAAAAGCTGCCTAAGACTCTTTTCCCTCTGATTATGTGAATGATGTGAGAAAACAAGACTCCAGGTAGAAGGTGTAGCGAGACCAAAGTCCTGAGGCAGAGCCACAAAAGGGGGACCCTGGGAAGGCTTAGGCAGCAGGCCTGGGGCAGGGAGAGGCAGAGGGCACAGAGCGCATGGGGGGCTGCGGTCAGAATTCCAGATTTGATTCTAAATGGATAGATGCTTAGACTGCTCACCTCTGCAGCCATATTCTAGAGGTTTTGTAAAAGGAGAGGAGCACCCAGGTTCACCCAAGTGCTGCCAGTAGCAGGGAAAAGAAAACAACCCAAACACCCAGCAATGGAGAAGAGGGCAGGCGCGGGCAGTGAGGCTATGAAATGAGGACTTCACTGCAGGATGAGTGGGGACCACGAAATGGCTTTGCACAGAACTGCAGGTCCAGTGCTTCTCCTCAAGGCCCCTCAGTGCTGGAGTGCCGAGAGGGCTGCAAGTCCCAGAGGGAGATAGGAATCATCAGGTGGGCTCTGCACTGAGAAGGGTTTATAAACGGTGTGACAGCACTAGGGGTGGGCCAGGAGCAGTGACCTGAGAGATGCTGAAGGGACAGAATCAACCGGGTGATAGGCAGACAGAGGAGGGGGATCAGGTACAAGACCAGGGAGCTGGCTGGGCACAGCAATGGAGCCAACCCCCAGCAGAGACCACAGGAGAACGGCTGCCCGTGGCCATGGCAGACAGTCGCACAGGCGCTCAACAGCAGAACAGCTTCCTTTTTTCAGCATTTCCAAGATCACTGTTGGAAGACAGATAATTTGCCAAGACAGGCAGAACTCAACGGTGCCTCCATGGGACCCTATGTAGCTCGCTGCTGTGCTTTCAGGGGAAAAGAGAACTACAGAGAAGACTCTAAGAATCCCGACACTCACTTGAAAAGAAATAGCAAGTAGGACATTCACTGGGCCTCCTGAGGCCAGAGCTATCTCTGTCCCCATTGTACAGATGAGCTTCGACAACCAGCCTGGGCCCACGCAGCCAAGAGGCAGCAGCAAGAGCAAACCAGGCTCCTAAGCAGAAAGCCAAAAGGCCAGTCTGCCTTCCATGACGCCGGAACCAAAGTGCAGACACATGCACGTGCGCATGCACACATGTGGTCATTCTGCCCCCAAGAGCACCCCCTGGTTACAGGAGGAAATGCTTCAATGACACATGAACAAGGCAGAAAGGCACTGCGGCTGAAGTGAGCAGTCACCAGGTTTGCCTGGTCTGGGCTCCACTGCTGTGGCACTTCCAAGGGCTCCAGTGAAAGAACAGAACCCACCCGTCACACTGTGAAGGGCACATGCCACACACAGTGTGAGACCAGAGGAAATGCAGCAGACAAGTCAACGGAACCTGGGTTCTTAGGTCCACTGCAGCCACTCTCCATGCTGAGCCTGGGCCGAGTGAGCACAGCCATGGAATTCACCCAGGGGCACCCCTGTGGCAGTGCCCTTTGTATATCAAACTGGCCTTTTTCAAAGAAAACAGGCATTGCTTTCCTCAAATGCAAGGGGAACTGCCAAATATAAGGCAGATGAAAGCAGGACAGATATTTTTTTCAGGACACAGAAAACCACTGGGCAGCTCCCAACTCCTGTGGAAACCTACAGGGTGCAGGGTCCAAGGCACCTCTAGGTACCTCTAGAGTCTGAAACTCAACTAAATCCCAAAGCACATCCTTAGAGTTCTCAGTTACGGGCATGTTACAAACACCACCGGCCACACAGTGCCTCATACAACCCTCAAGCAGGAAGGACAGGGGTCCCGTGGCTGCTGGACAGATGAGACAGCCGAGTCTCTGGGTGGCACATCATTGGTGGCTGCTGAGGCAGAGTATGACCTAACTGTGAAGGCTGCTCTCACCACCCCACTATCCTCTGAAGCAGAAACAACCCTTACCAAGGTCCTACAAAACCATCCCAGCTTCATGGGATAGTGAGGGACAGGTAGAAGAGGCCAGAGGAGGCTTCAGAGGTCCTGATCTGCTTCTCTCCAGTTACCTGGAGGCCTCGGGTTAACAAAAGGTGGAGAGCAACGGGGTGTGAACATCACACTGCTTGGGCTCAGAGGTGGGGCTGCAGAGGGAGAAGGGATATCTCGTGTGTCCCAGGTGAACAGGTGCGTGAGGGTGCAACATGCCTGAACCCAGCTGCCCACCTGCTTACCCTGAGAGTGAATCATGGTAAATTTGTGGGCCTGGCTTCACGTAGTTGTCTCCCCAACAACAGATGTTCTGGAAAACAAGTAACTTAGGCCTCAAGAAGGCTGTGAAGGGCAGCATCCTGCAGACTTTCCAGCAATGCTGAGCCAGAATCATCTGCTTACTGCACTGCACAGCTCAAGGCCAGGAGTTCTCAGGAAGCACTTTGTCTCCTCAAGACACAAAAGCAAAAAAAGGCCACATGAGGTATTTTGCATGATTCCATTACTCAGCACCACTCAGCACCAGGTACCCAAACCTCACAAGAATTGTCTTGTTAATTCACACAGCCTAAGATGGCTATATCATTTCCCACATGACAACTGCAAACTAAAGGCGCAGCTCCTTGACCCTGGTGGGCAGGGCATTCAGGACCCAGCCCCAACCTTGACGTGGTAAGCTGTATCCTTAGGATGGCGGCAAATTCTCCTTGCTGCATTTGCTTGCTGAGTCTGACATCAGCAAAGCCCACCTTCATGGGTAGCAGGGAGGACTGAGTTGGCACCACCAAGCTCAGAGCATTGACAGGCACCTGCAGTTGCTCACTATGCTGCATTTGACCCTCATGGCCCTGCAGGACCAGGTCAGAGGGACACAGGCTGCAGTACCAGGCAACTCACAGGAACACTTGCTCAATGGTCTGTGCACACAGGAGGACCAAGGAGAGCAGGCACCTAAACGTACACCTCTGGCTGCAATAGCAGCCCCTGCTGGCACCCCAACACGGGCAGTAGACTCTCCTTTCCTCCCATTTGTAGAGCCATTTCTACCCAAGTGACACAGTAAAGAGTCAGCCTACTAGGTCTGTCAGAGAACAGTAGCCCCTGCTGCCCTGTATCTCCTGCACCAGTCCCCCCCCCTCGCAGCACACACTGGAGTCCTCTAAGCCAAGCCCACTGGGAATGACTTTTCCTCTCAGACTGCACTGCAGCTTTCCTGAAGCATCACCTCCAACTTCCCAGGATGAACAGGACTCAGCTCTTGCTCCTCACCACTGTCCTCAAACCATGGGAACACCCCCCGCCCCATCACTGTTGTCAATGACACAGCTAAACCCCAAGACCGGAGAGTTCTCGTCTGGTTCTAGAATCAATCCACTCGCACAGAGGCCATGTAGCAAAGTGTGATTATTTCCACTTCTTGCACTACTTTGTGTCTTCTCCAAAACTAATGAAGGCTTTTCATGTGCTGGTCTGTGTAGTTACTACCAATGCCCCCCTGAGTTCCGTGAACTATCAAATCTGCTCCCAAGATGTCAGAGATGCCAGGTTGTCTATCAGTTTCAGCCTCAAGCCTGCCTTCTGCCCAAAGAAGGACTGAAGACCCTCTGCCAGGGGCATGAGTAGCATCTCAGGTTCTTACTCCCATGGTTAGGAAGGTCCTGTCCCCTGCACGCAAGCCCTTCCTCTTTATCAGCTACTCACTCTTCCAACAGGAGCTTTCTGGAAAAGGATATGAGGGAGACACTTTTTTGAGACTTTACAAATCTGCTCTCCCACTGACTGTTAATCTAGGTTGAGTGCCAGGCACTGTGGCATGCATCCATAATCCCAGCACTGGAGAGGCCCAGACAAAAGGGTCTCAAGTTCAAGGACAACCTGGGCAACTTAGCAAAACCACTTTGTTAAAAAAAAAAAAAAAAAGGAAAATTCTTTTCCTACAAGCTCCTAAAGACATTGCTCTAGTCTCTACTAGACTCAGACAATGCTGCTGACAGGGTGAAGCCCATTCTGACTCCAGATGAATCTGTGTTCTACTCTCATCCTCTGAGAGCTCAGCAGAGGGGCTTTGCCCAGCAGTCACAGCCTCACAACATGTGTCTTGGTGATGGCCCGCATTGCCAACTCTCATCCACTGACAGGCCCCTTCAGTCTTCAGCCCCGAGTTCTAGGGAATATTGGAACTGTTTCAAGGTCAAGTGCTTCCCATTTCTCTGCTGTACTGTCTGAACATGGTCCACCTGGATCGACCCTCACCTTCTGTTTTTCTCACTTCATCCTTTTGCTTTTCTTTCTGGGAAATTTCCTCAGCTTCCCAACACGTACATTGATTTTCTTCCCACATCTGTTCAGTGTTGATTTCCCAGGGCTCTCCTGGTTCACCTAATGTTCTTCTTTCGGAGAATTCTTTGCCTGTTAAAAATACCTTCTTTTATTTCTCGGGGGATATTTACAAAAGGTTTTTTCCTTCAAGCTTTGTCCTTGCGTAATTTCCATTTCCTCTAAGTTCCTTTACCTGGGCGCACCTCTCCAGGCACGGATCCAGCAGAGTTCCCCACATGAGAGCTGAGAGGTCTCAGCACCACTGCGTACTCCTTCTTGACATGGCCACGTCGTCTGATCAGTGGACAAGATCTATCTCCCAAGGCTCTGGATCAAGCAGGACAAGGGCTGGTACCTCAGCATCAGTCACATGCAATTCGCCTCCTCCCAACCTCCAGGAAGCAGGCCACCCTCAAGAGCACTGTCACAGGGACAGCAGCATCACCCTCTGCCCAGGACCTTCCAGTCTTCATTGGGCTGGGCAGAGCAGCCTGGCCAGGGCACTGAGCTGGTGAGAGCCCTGGGGCGCTGCCTACCTTTCAGCTGACCAAGTCTGTCACAGATCATTCTTATTCATCGTTGTGGTCTGGAGGGATGGGATGCTGCAGCTCCTGAGCTGTGGGAAAACTCAGCGGCATAAATCAAGTTGGCTCTCGCCTCCCCCAAATTAGCACTTGGTTTTCTCAAGTCCGTTGCCAACTCTTCTAATACATATTCTACCTTCCAAAGGACAGACACTGTTGCTTTCTTTTCTTTTTCCTTATTCACATGAGATTTTGATCTTGTTTGTTTGGGGGTACAGGGGATTGAACTCAGGGGTGCTGAGTTACATTCCTAGTCCTTTTGTCTTTATAATGAGGTAGTATCTCACTGTTTCTCAGGCTGGCCTTGAACTTGTATTCTCCTGCCTCAGCCTCCCAAGTCACTGGGATTAGAGGCATGTGCTACCATGCCCAACTGAGCTTTTGCCTTTTACAACAAATTCTCTTTACTGTTGTGGATTAGGTTTCAAGAAGATGAGAAACAGATGTGAATATCCAATCCACCATGTTTACCTTAGTTTCTCCCATATCCTTCTCTGCCCCCCAAATTGGTCCTAGGGAAAAAAAAAAAAAATCTGACAGCACAATTTCACATTGTACCAGTATGAGAAAGTTCAATGATCCATTTTCAGAACATAGTATTTAGCCATAACTGGGATGTAAATATCCAATTGTAGCCATTTTTATGTATAGCCCTTTCCTTTGCCCACCCTAATTTTAAAATTAGTCAAGTACAGAGATTGTAACCCCGAGCTCCTCCTGATAGGGCAAGGGGGAACACTGCATCAAAGATACAAGCAGGCAGACTGCTTATCCAAGTGCACTTGCTAGCCAGCTTCAGTGGCATGCCCTTCTGGCAGAAGTAAAGTCTGCCTTAACCACCCACTTCCGAGCACATGTTGAACTTCTTGCAGCACCTTGGTATTTCTAATACCAGTAAGCCTATTCCTTAGGCTTATGTGAAGACCACCCAAGGAAGGGCCCCTCACTGAACCTGAACCTGACAAAGCTGAGGAATTCCCATGAAACAGGGGCTAGATCATTCCTTCTTCCAAGGCTCTGGTCCTTCCAGTTCTCAATGAATCCCACAATTACCTAGAAAGCATACAAAATAACCCAAGCAGAGGAAACACATGTTAAAACCAAAGGAAATTTTTAAAATACAATGGAGAGCATTCACAAAGTCAAAATTCAGTTGTTTGAAAAATCTAGTAAAGCTGACAACGTCTAGAGATAATAAGTACAATAAAGGCACAATGGCCAGTATCTGGACAGAAAAGTGGATGGCCATTACATCTGGCAATCCAGATGTACACATTAAAATCTCAGTTAAGCATAAAGTCAGGAAGGCAAAGGAACCATTAAAACAGGTTACTTCTGTCCAGCAGACCTGGAAGTTGGATTAAGAAATATTTACTGGGGCTGGGGATGTGGCTCAAGCGGTAGCGCGCTCGCCTGGCATGCGTGCGGCCCGGGTTCGATCCTCAGCACCACATACAAACAAAGATGTTGTGTCCGCCAAGAACTAAAAAATAAATATTAAAAAAGAAATTCTCTCTCTCTCACTCTAAAGAAAAAAAGAAATATTTACTTCCGTATTACACCTTCCTATAATTTTTTTTTTTTAAATTGGTCCTAGGGGGAAAAAAATCTGACAGCACACTATTGTATTTTAAGTTGTTAAGGGAGATTTCCTGTATGTTGGAATGACAGATCATTCTTTTTTTTTTTTTTGGGGGGGGGGGGTTGTAGATGGGCACAATACCTTTATTTTGTTTTATTTGTTTTTATGTGGTGCTGAGGATCAAACCCAGTGTCTCACACATCTAAGGCAAGTGCTCTACCAGTGTGCCACAACCCCAGCCCTGACAGGTCATTCTTATTTTCTTGACTTTAAAAATATCTATTGTCTTTTTAAATTTTTCTATATTTAAAAAAAAATAAGTATCCATAAAACATACAACAGTGAAACAGGGAATGCACCCACCAAGTTCACCACCAAGAACCACTACCACTCAGCCCTATGCTGGTATGTCCTGAACAGTGGGTTACATTAAGAACAGGGAAACAGGGCTGGGAATACAGCTCAGTGGTAGATCACCAGTCCAGCATGCATGAGGCCCTGGGTTTAATCCTCAGCACCATGAAGAAGGGGAAAAAAAAAAAAAAAGAAAGAAAGAAAGAAAACAAAAGGCATAAAGATCAAAAAAGATGCAAAATTGTCTATATCTGCAAACATCACTATTGCTTTAATAGAAATTATTTTTAAAAAATCGTTTCTCATATATTAGCAGTTAATATCCTAAAGCAACATTTGTAAACTTCTACTCAAAATAGCATTGGCAATGCAAAATACTTAGGGTTAAATTTACCGAAAGGTATGCAAGATCTCTTCATAAGAAGATATGAGAAAAACGATTGCTAAGTGAGTGGTGTTGGAAGAGTCATAAGATCAGAAGAGACATCAGCCTTCTCAAGGCTGGATTGGCACAGGCAAAATGGTATCAGTGCATATTCCAGAATAGCACTTCAGCTGAGAGTCCCAGAGGTCCGTGATTGCCTTCACATGCTGGATCCATTTGAATCTCAGGGAAAGCACTAAGCAAAATTCTCAGGAAATAATCCGGTTAAGTTTTTCCATGTCAAAGACCACAAGCTCAAAGGTAAAGGTGTAATTTAAGCTATTATCTTCCTTTAATCAGAATCTAGCATCATGTAGGCTGGGGGTCAAGGAGGGCAGCCTTTCATATGAGGCTCTGATGTTCCATGAAAAAAAGCGGGGCAGGGGAGCTAGGGACTCCCCCAGCTTGCTGAAGCTCCTCGTTTGATAGCCTTTCACATGTTCCTGGAATATTTTGTCTCAGTATTCTGTGTGTGTTGTACCTCAAGACTATTTTCACTACAAAAATTATGTTCATCCATTTCGATGAATCAGACATTAACAACCATGAACTTCTTTGAAACAGGCTTAATCAGTATCCTTAGTGTTATTATGTCTAATTTTTTAATTGCCTTTTTTATCTTTGTTTTGGATGCCACAGAAACAACTCAATTTCCTCGTCACTCGTATTATTCTTATTATAAAACCATATCAGACATTTCACATTTGAAAACTATCGGTAATAAATTACCATTGGCAGTAAGTCCGTCATCTCTGGACAGTTTCTGCTTCGCTCTAACAACACTTGCCTGGAAGTTCGGTGTTAACAGCGGACCAGGGCTCCCATGCTCAACAGGGAAGGGCACATGCAGAGGCTCATTCAGGCAAGGGATACCACAGGCCTCGGACCAGTGACACAGGGCACAGGCTGCAGAAGCGACACTAGACTATTTCCAGACACATCAGCAAACTGAGATAAGACTTCTGAGCTCTTTTTAGTCAAGAAGCACACGGTTTTAAGAGACTGTTAACCCAAGATGTAACCGAGTAAGAATTAATTATACAGAACTGAATGAATTAAAGAGGGAAATTTTATTGAGGTCATTTGTGGATGTTGGTTTTATGTTCTATTTTCTGGATACATAAGGGAGCAATTATGCTTTCTTCTAAAGCTTTTTAACCTACAACGAATTAATGAATTCAGCTTTGATAAAAATAAAGGGAGACATTCTAAGTGGTATCTGACCCTTACTTACATTCCAGAATTTAGGAGCCCTTCCGAGTACCCCCCACCGCCCTCCCGCTTTCCGTGGCAGCATGACCATTTGGACAGCTTGAACAAGAACCACTGCCTTCCCTTGAGTGTCACTGAGAACAACTCTTGCTCAAGGAAGCACAGCAGGCTGCTTCTGAGGGTCCAAGATGGCTGCACTGAGACAGCCTTGACACTATTACCCCCCAGGAAAAACTGCCCCAGTGCCTTCTTCCAGAGTTCCAGCCTCACAGGTGGTAAGGGCACATTCTGGAAGACCAGAAACCTTCATATATTTGGGAGACAACCATCAGGGTAATTCACTCAAATGTACAGAAATGGCAGATGAACTGAGGTAAAGAGTTTATTGGGTCCCTAGCCTTGAGAGCTCAAAGAACAGTGGCTTTTAACAATCCAAGCCAAGATTCCTATAAAGCTTTCCACAGGTCAATTTGGCAACTGACCAACTGCACAGACCTAGGATTTTTCAAAACCAAATAAAAGGCCTATATGCTATATTAATATTCTTAATATACCTACATAAATACTAAGGTCAGATCTACTGAGATTTAGACTTACATTTCCTATCTACCAGCCTTCTTTTGTGACCTAGAATAATCTTTCCTAAGACTTATAACCACACAGAAGCAGGCAAAGTGAAAAACTCATATGGAGGGAAAAAGATGAGTTGGTCTCTTGTCTAGCTTGCACATGGTTATTTCTAACTTTCATCACCTTTAAAAGCTATTTTACAATTTGGTAAATTCTATACTGCACAATGCAAATGATTATAGGCCTGAGGATATTGGACCGGTGACCCCAGTTTGGCAAATATTCATAAATTAGCTTCAGCACGCCCTATCTGATGATAAATAAGCAGTACCTATAATTCCCTTTGGACCACTCCTAAGACCATACTAGCTTCCTCATTAATTAATAAGTAAAATATTTGACACCTTATAAACAAACAGATAAGCAGAACCCACAAGATCACTGTAAGACCATTATATTTTAAATTACAAAAGATTTCCAAAAAAAGTGAAACAAATAGAGAGGTATACCATAACCACAAATTGGAAGGCTCAAGATTACAATGTCAATTCTCTCCAAACTGGCCTAAGAATTTAATAAAAACTGCAGCAATGTTTTGTAGCTATCAATGACCTATTTCTAAATGTACACAGAAAAGCAAAGGAATCTAACAGCTGAACAATCTTAAAGCGGGAAAAAAAATTAGGAGTCTTACACCAGCAGCTTAAATAACAGCTAAAGCTCCAGCAACCTCGACAGAAACAGAGGGGTCTAAAGACAAATACACGCTGTTGCAATGAGACAGGCTTCAGAAAGAGACCAGCGCATACAGCAGGTTTACCTGAAACAGTGACAAAAATACTCACTGCTATTCAAAAGGAGTAACTTCTCAAAACCACTGCCAAAAATTGATAAAAGTGGAGAAAAGAAATGAGCCTTACCCTAGCCTTGGGCCATAAATAAGATGGATCATAAACTGTATATAAAAGATGAAAAAGTAAAGCTTTGAGAAGAAAACATAAGAAATTAACTTTGCAATCACGAAAAGTTAACTCCCTAAAGCACAGAAATCACTATCACAAAATAATAACAACAATAAACTGGATTTTATCAAAATCAAATATTTTTACTTCTCAAAAAACACCAACCACTGCCAGGCGCAGTGACACACACCTATAATCCCAGTAACAGGAGGCTGAGGCAGGAGGATCACAAATTCAAAGCCAGACTCAGCAACTTAGTAAGACCCCATCTCAAAAATAAAATTAAGAGCTGTGGTCGTGGCTCAGGGGTAGAGCACTTGCCCAGCACATGTGAGGCACTAGGTTTGATCCCCAGCACCACATAAAAATAAATAAATAAAATAAAGAAGGTATTGTGTCTGACTACAACTAATAAATAAATAAATGATTGTTTTTAAAGACCTTAAAAAAAATTTCACAGTAGAAGCTTATTATGACCATTCACCCCTCCATAGAATAAATTTTTTAAAAAAGTTTAAATGACTAAAACTGACAGAACCAACCTTTTAAATTCTGCAAACTAACCAAAGGCTTACAGCAATTCAAGGAATATCAAAAAAGTCAGCTGAAGCCTGAGAACACAACTTCGTCATATCCTAGTTCAGTCCAGTCCCAGCACCCAGTCCAGATCCCCAAGGCAGCCTAGAAAAACCACAGCCCTCATTTCCAGGACAAGGGCTCAGGATTGGCATCACTCAGAACATCATTCCCAAAGGAGAGCAGCCCCTGACCTGTGAGAGACCCCACTGACAGCTCGTCTTCATTTGCTCTCACTGGACTCAATGTAGGGCTACCAGCTCAGAGGACAGAGGGGACAAGACAAGGGAGAGAGGCGGCAGGTGATGAACAACAGCAGTTGCAAACAAAAAGCAACATAAAGCCAAGTGTGGTGGCACACGCCTGTAATCCCAGCAGCTCAGGAGATTGAGATAGGAGGATCGCAAGTTCAAAGCCAGCCTCAGCAATGGCGAGGCACTTAGCAACTCAGTGAGACCCTGTCTCTAAATAAAATACAAAACAGGGCTGGCAGGGCTGGGGTTGTGGCTCAGTGATAGAGCGCTCACTTAACATGCATGAGGCACTGGGTTCAATCCTCAGCACCACGGAAATATAAAATAAAGATATTGTGTCCACCTATAACTAAAAAGTAAATTAAAAAAAAAAAAAAAAACAGGGCTGGGATGTGGCTCAGTGTTACAGGTGTGTAACTGCCCAGTACCAAAAAAAAAAAAAAAAACCAACAAAAGAAAAAGTTGGGAAATGAGATGTGCACAGGAGATGGCAAAAGCTCTAGTACGTTCCAGGAATCCTAGGGGCCAAAGACACACACTGAGGCTGTGCACATGCTCAGGAGGGCCTGTAATGGCTCTTGCTCACCCGCAGGCTCTGAGCCAGCAGGAGGTGCGGGCTGAGGCAGAGCTTCAATGGCCCAAGATGCACCAGAGCCTCAAAGATGGTCATTTCAGGAAATCTAATATTCATTTTGAAACACATCTATATTGTGATAGACCTTGGTCTATCATTTACAATGAGCTTTCAGTCAATCATCAGAGTCAAATAAAAACTATCCACAGATTAAATAGATACTTACTGTCTGGTTAACTTTGTAATAATAATTTTTAAACGTGAAATACCTGATATGACTATTTAATATGAACAACACAATTACTGAGGAAATCCCTATGGCTTCTGAAACAAAAATCAAAAGGGAATTAAGAGACTGGGCAGTTACACACCTGTAATACTAAACTTCCAGAGGCTGAGGCAGGAGAATTACAAGTTTGAGGTCAGCCCAGGAAACTTAGTGATAGCTTGTTTCAAAATAAAATAAAGCTGAGTGTGGTGGTGCACACCCATAACCCCCGAGACTTGGGAGGTTGAGCCAGGAGGATCATGAGTTCAAAGCCAGCCTCAGCAACAGTGAGGCACTAAGCAACTCAGTGAGATCGTATCTCTAAATAAAATACCAAATAGGGCACTAAACAACTCAGTGAGACCGTGTCTCTAAATAAAATAGAAAATAGGGCTGGGGATGTGGCTCGGTGGTCAAATGCCCCTGAGTTCAATCCCCAGTACCCTCTCCCCAAAAACAAGAAAATAAAATAAGAACAAGGGCTGGGGATGTAACTCTGTGGCAGAGCACTTACCTAGCATTTGTGAGGCCCTGGGTTCAATTCCCAGGACCCAAACAGAAAACAAAAAAGGCAATTTAGAAATCTCCAAGGATAACAATTGTTAGTGGACTATTCATTGCTAGTGAACAGAAATACAACTGATTTTAAAATACAAATCTTGTATGCTGGGTGCAGAAGCACATACCTGTAATCCCAGCAACCTGGGAGACTGAGGCAGGAGGATTGCAAATTTAAGATCAGCCTCATCAATTTTGCAAGGCCTTAAGCAATTTAGTGATACCTTGTCTCAGAATAAAAAATTAAAAGGACTGGGGATGTGGCTCAGTGGTAAAATGCCTCTGGGTTCAATCCCTAGTACTACAGAAGAAAAAAGAATCTTATACCCTACAACTCTACTCAAATTATTAGTTAAAACGTGTGTGTGTGTGTGTGTGTGACTATTCTGTATCTAAATTCAGGTCATCTACAAATGGAGTTTCCTTCTTCCTTTCCAGTCCAGCCGTCTTCCAGTGTCTTACTTTGCCGAAAGGCCTTGGACAGCACCTCCAATCCTATGCTGAACCAAACTAGCAAAGGTATCTTTTCTCTATGCTTCATTTTTTTCTTTCTGTTCCTCATACTGGATAATCTCAACTCATCTACCTTCTAATTTGCTAATTCCTTTCTCTCTGAGGCTTGTATCTGATTTTAAGTTTGTCTATGGAATTTTCATGTCAGGTTGTATATATTTTAACTACAGAATTTGTACTTGGTTTCTTTTTATACTTTCTTTTCATTGATATTATATTTCTGCAGCAGTCTGGCTAGGCACAAAATCATGAGCCACTCAAGCAGGAACAAACTTTATTTCCAAAACCCCCGTGAATGCCACGCACAGGGCCTTCTCCCAGGACACACTACTCCAACAGGAAATCCCTCCTCCGGAATTCCCTCCTACCGCACTTCCCCAACCAATGGGAACTCTCCGGGAGTCCCGCTAGAGCTCCAAAGTAGCAGGCCATGGCGGACAGCAGGGGTCTAATCTCCAATTGAATGCACATCTTAACATAGTCATTATCATCTCAATGGCTTGCTTTCAACCAAAAATGCCATGCATCATTCCTACTTGGCTATGGCTCTCAGCATTTCCCCCCTTCTGTTTAATTAAACAACAAGCAATGTGGCTTAGGGACCATGCCTGTTAGGTTGTCCAATACAACATATGGTCCTTACCCGTCATCGGATGAGCTGACCTCTAGGCATCAGCCTCCTGTCATAGGTTGGTACCACTGCAATTGGATCATACCCATCACTGACTACCAGTCCAGCATACAGCCATACTTGTGGATAGGCCTTTGCACCAGTGTGTGGGGGGATGAGGTTCTTGGCCTCACCTCTGTTGGTCCCCAAATTTGGCCTTGGTGCCAGTGTGGGGGTGAGGTTCTTTGCCTCACCTCTGTTGGCCCCCAAATTTTAGACCATCACTAGCAGAAGTGAGGAGGATACAGAAATGCCACAACTCTAAGTCAATCGACGGCTCCTTTGAGAAATTGTACCACCGGTGACACCATCAGCAAAGATACTCCAGCATTACCACAATTCACTGTACCAACAGATAGTTCACAATGTATACAAGTGATACATAGTCCAGGCAAGTTCTGCAAGCAGTTCAAAGGGGAGGAATCTATCAATATGTCCATTTCCTCCCAAAGTAAATTGACTCCTTGACTGAGCATTACTTGTTGAGTTATTATTCATTGATGCATCAGTTTATACAGTTTACTGTGATAGCTATCAAAGAAGCTATACTTTGGTTTGATCTTTGTCTTCACCGGCACTGGGATGAAGATAGGAATTCTGGCAATGATGGCTAAAAAAAATGTAACATTCCAACAGGTACTAAGAAAACAATTTTCTGAACAACTTACATTATCCTGAACAGAATTATTAAATATAATGAAAAGGAAAGGTGAAAGTAAATAAACAGATCTGTTAACCTCCTTATTTGTAAACATAGTAAAACAATCCTCAACAGCAGTTTACCCAATTTAAATTAAACCATTAAAATCACGTGAATAAAAAAAAAATTGGGATCCATTTTTTCATGAGCGCTCCTCATATATGATATATGGACATACGCACACACAGACATACAACACAAAACACAAGAGTGCACACAAACATACAACACATAAGACAATAGTAAAGGCCTTGTAGCTTTACACAGGTGAAATCTCCATTGCAATGTTTAAAAACTCCACAGTCAAAAAATAAAACTGATCAGAACAACATTAACCTAGGTCTGTATGAGCTCAAAAAATAAAATAGAACTTTATGATGTGGAAAAATGCAATAATAAAATAGATATTGAAAAAAGCATCCTGGTTAATCACTGTCGCAGATGTAAGAATAGCCAAGCTGGAGCTCTGGATATCAGCTGTTATGGATTTGAGTCAAATCATCTTCTTTTTGGTCTGTAGAAATCGCTTTGGTTAGTCTCTCTGGAATCCAAATCGGCTGCTGTTCTCCCTGTGGAAACAAACAGATCCCCGACTCCAGACAATCACTGGGTCAGGACCTTTCCATTGTCCTGTTAGAATATCCTTCCAAAGTACCTTAGGCTTATGTACATTTTTTGGATACATATGCCTTTCCGCAGCACAAAGCCCTGATGAATCCAAATTTTAAAAGTTTAGAGTAAAAAGGGTTATTTTAAGTTTATCTTTGGGGGATATATACCCCTTTCCAATTCCCTCTTTTTGCTTTAATAAGTACATTTTAATAGTTTGATGAGCTCTTTCAACTATGCCTTGTCCCTGTGGATTGTATGGGGTTCTTTTTTTTTTTTTTTTAATATTTATTTATTTATTTAGTTCTCGGTGGACACAACATCTTTGTTTGTATGTGGTGCGGAGGATTGAACCCGGGCCGCACGCATGCCAGGCGAGCGCGCTACCGCTTGAGCCACATCCCCAGCCCTGGGGTTCTTGTTATATGAGTAATGCCAAATGATGAGCAAAATTGTTTAAAAAAGGTAGAAGTATAACCAGTACCATTATCTGTTTTTAACTGTTTTGGAACGCCCACAGTGGCAAAATTTTGTAAGCAATGAGCTATAATATCTTTAGTTTTTTCTCCGGCATGAAGGGAGCCCATCAAAAATCCGGAAGAAGTATCAACTGTAACATGTAAATATTTTAATTTTCCAAATTCTGGCAAGTGTGTGACGTCCATCTGCCAAATATGGTTAGGTATCAGTCCTCTAGGATTGACTCCAAGATTAACGTGTGGTAAAAAGGTCACACAATTTTGACATTGTTTTATTATTTGTCTAGCTTGTTCCTTAGTTATTTTAAAACGCTTTTGTAAAATATTAGCATTGACATGGAACCCTTTATGAAAATTTGTAGCTTCTTCTAGTGTAGAGAAAATATGTTTGTCATATGTAGTTTTATCTGCTAAATCATTGCCCAAACTAAGGGCTCCAGGCAATCCTGTATATGCCCTGATATGTCCTATAAAGAATGGATCTTTTCTGTCCCAGATTAGACTTTGTATAGTAGAAAACGAAGAGAAAACAGTAGAGGAAGGAGAAATCCTACCAGCATCTTCAAGGGATACTATAGCATTAACTACATACTGACTATCAGAAAATAAATTAAATACAGAATCTTTAAACATCAAAAAAGCTTGTAAAACTGCATTAAGCTCTACCTTTTGAGCTGATTGTTTGGGTACTAAAAATCTAAAAGATTGATCAGGGGTAACTACTGCTGCTGTACCATTATTTGACCCATCAGTGAATATATTTGGAGCATTCATGATAGGTGTTTTTCTTGTCATTTTTGGAAAAACTACAGGATGCAAAGACCAAAAAGACAACAAAGGATTAGATGGTAAGTGGTTATCAAATGAAACATTAGATTTACACATGATTATTGCCCAAGTATTTAACTCATTAGCTAACTCATCAATTTGATCCATAGTATATGGAGTAATAATTTTATTGGGAGAAATTCGAAACACTCCCTTTGCTGCTTTTATTCCTTTGAGTATTAATTGTCCTACAGCCTCAGGATACCTAGTAAGAATAGTGTTAGGAGAATAAGATAAATGTATCCACAATAATGGACCTTCTTGCCAAAATACTCCTGTAGGAATATTTTTTGTTGGTAGTACAATAAATACTAAAGGCAAACTTATACCAATTCTATCCAAATGCATATTTTCCATATATGTTTCAATAATTTTTAATGCTTTTCTTGCTTCAGGCGTTAACATGCGGGGTGAATTTGGATCTGATGGACCTTTTAGGATATCAAATAAAAGTCCCAACTCTTCTGTTGGTATGCCTAGATAAGGCCTTATCCAATTTATGTCTCCTAATAACTTTTGAAAGTCGTTAAGTGATTTGAGTTGATCTACTCGTATTTGAATTTTTAGTGGACGGACCATGGTTGAGGATAATAGAACTCCTAAATAATTAATTGGAAAATTTAATTGTACTTTATCTATTGCTATCTCTAGATTATAATTTTTTAATAAACTTGTAAGTGTGGCATAACATTCTAGCAATGTGTTTTTATCTTTAATGTGCTAATAATACATCATCCATATAGTGAAGTATTTGTAGTTCAGGATTTTTATTTCTAAGTGGCTAGATTGCTTTGTCAACATAAATTTGAAACATAGTTGGGCTGTTAGCCATCCCTTGAGGGAGTACTTTCCATTCATATCTCTGATCAGGACCTTCATGATTCAGTGCAGGGATAGTAAATGCAAAACATGGACTATCCTCAGGATGAATTGGAATTGAAAAAAAAACAATCTTCAATATCTATAGCTAAAACATACCAGGTTTTTGGCAAAGCAGACAATTGAGGAATCCCTGATTGAGCAGGTCCCATAATAACCATCTCATTATTAATGGCTCTTAAATCTTGCAATAATCTCCATTTACCAGATTTCTTTTTGATGACAAAAATGGGAGTATTACGGGGAGATACAGAAGGTTGTATATGTCCCTCCGCTAATTGTTGTTTGACCAGGTCATGGGCTACTTGTATCTTTTCTTTAGTCAGGGGCCACTGAGGAACCCATATTGGTCTTTCTGATTTCCAAGTAATTTTGATTGTCTCAGTGGCCCCTTCTGAAAACCTAATCCATGTCTATTTATTCCTTGATCTATTTGAATTGGTGCTGCTATACCTTGTTCTTGTTCTCCTAATCTTTTTTCTTTCCTAAAACCTTGTCTAGCCCTAGTAGTGGGCGCATTAGGATTGATGTTATTTGTTAATGTCAAACCTAATTGATCTAGGACATCTCGTCCCCATAAATTTATAGGAAGATGATCCAATACATATGGCTGTATAGTTCCTTCACATCCTTCAGGATCCTTCCAATCTAATACCATTGCACTCCTAGGCCTCGAAGCGTTTGAGTGGCTTGTTGTAACGGCCAATGTTTTGGCCATTCTTGACGAGATATGATGCTAAGGTCAGCACCTGTATCAAGTAGCCCATTAAATTCATGTCCTTGAATATTTAGTTTTAGCATTGGGCGAGAATCTAAATTTAAAGAAAGCATAGCCCAATCTACACCTGTGGAGCCTGATCCCCTGGAATCTGTTTCTACAGTACGACTGGAAAATTTATCATGCAGGCTGGGTATTATTAATAACTGTGCTATTCTATCTCCTGGTGAAATTACTGATATACCTCTTGGAGAACTAGCTATAATTTTTATTTCATCTTCATAATCGGGATAAATTACCCCAGGACTTACATAAGTCCTTTTAGTGTAGAAGAACTGCGTCCCAATAATAAGCCTACTGTTCCTTGGGGAAGAGGTCCTTTTACTCCTGTGGGAATGATTTGAACTCCCATCTCTGGAGTTAGTACTGCTCTGGTGGAGGCACAGATGTCCACCCTGCACTCCCTCTAGTTTGTCTGATGAGGGATTTAATGGATAATGTGTCCTGGGCACTACCCTGATGGTGTTGCTGGGTTCCTCCATTGCCCCGTATATTTGTACTTGTGGGCCCCGGAGCATTGGGCCCACCAGTCCGTTTTTTGGCAATGGAGCCTGATGCCTTTCTCCATGATATCGTAGGTAAACACCTGGTCCTTGTCCGTTTTTGATAACGGAGTACCCTCTATGGTGGTTTGAGAACGGCATTCATTAGCCCAATGTCTTCCTCTACGGCATCATGGGCAAATACCCGGTATTCTATTCCTTTGATACCTAGTTTTGTTAAACCCTTCTCCTATGGGGCAATTCCTTTTAAAATGTCCTGTTTGTTCACAATTGTAGCATGTTTTTGGCCTGGCATCTAAAGCCTGTTGTACTGCAGCTGCCAAGACTTGCCCTTGTTCATTAATGTCTCTATATAATTTAATATATGTTTAAATCTTCATGTTTCCATGGTCTAATGACCTCTCTGCAGAAACGATTTGCTTGCTCATAAGCCAGTTGTTTTATTAATGGCATTGCTTGTTCTGTATCCCCAAAAATTCT
Organism: Marmota flaviventris; assembly: GCF_047511675.1. NCBI lineage: Eukaryota > Metazoa > Chordata > Mammalia > Rodentia > Sciuridae > Marmota > Marmota flaviventris. Next base: position 37,989,208 of record NC_092516.1, on the reverse strand, counting down.
AGCAGCTGTTTGAATAAGCCTATCTACAAATTCAGCGTAAGGTTCATTAGCTCTCTGTATTACCTTAGATAATTGACCTTGTAAATCTCCATGTCCTTGTAAAGTCTTCCATGCCCTAACTGCATCTGCAGCAATTTGTGCATATATAGCAGGATCATATTCAATTTGTTGCCGTTGACCTTCATAAGGTCCTTTTCCTAACAATATATCTAGATTTCTTTGAGGGTAACCGGCTGCTGCATTTCGCCTAGCTGTCTCCGTGCAAAATTCCTCATTGGCAACCTTCCATAACAAATATTGTCCTCCATTTAGCAAAGATTTTACACATGCTAGCCCAATCTGCTGGCGTCATGTCCAAGTTGGTAATGGATTCGACCATGCTTACAGTGAAGGGTGCTTGGGGACCATAGGTTGTTACAGCCTCCTTTAACTGCTTCACTGTTTTGAAATCTAGAGCATCGTGAATTCGCTGCCCTTCTGCCTGCTCAAGTACAGGGCATGCTAATCTTTGAGGTCCTGTCTCAGGATCCCACCTATCAACTACGGGGGTTGAGGGCCACTCAGCTGTCTCTATAGGTGGAGCTGTTGGTTGAATTACACCCTCTGGTGATAGAACGGTGTTAGTAGCAGCCTCCTGTTGTAGCTTTTTCCCTAATAGCTCCTTTTCCTTTAAATTTTCTTCCCCTGACTAGCTCGAGAGACCTTCTCTTTTGCTTGATCTAAAATGTCTTTCTCCATGGTCTGAACCTCTAACAATTTACTTAACACTCTTTCAGTTTGTTTTCTACTAATTTCTAATCTACTATAAAGATAACACAAAACAAAACCGAAACAGAATGAAACAAAAACGGAACAAAAAATCGTTGTATCAATTTTCTCTTCCTTAGGGCTGAACAACTTCAAACCTTGAGCCAACCATTTTTCCCAGTTTGCCTGAGAAAGTTCCAGGGATAGGCAGCTTGAAACAAAAACAAAATAAATCAAAACAAGAACACATTGTTTTTTGAAATGGTCACCCATTCTCTCACCTTCCCTCAGGGGCGAGCAATTTCACTTACCTCAGAGCTTCAGGTGTTCCCCACACGGGCCGCAAAATGCCGCAGTCTGGTTGGGCACAAAATCACAAGCCACTCAAGCAGGAACAAACTTTATTTCCAAAACCCCCGCGAATGCCATGCACAGGGCCTTCTCCCGGGACACACTACTCCAACAGGAAATCCCTCCTCCGGAATTCCCTCCTACCGCACTTCCCCAACCAATGGGAACTCTCCGGGAGTCCCGCGAGAGCTCCAAAGTAGCAGGCCAAGGCGGACAGCAGGGGTCTAATCTCCAATTGAATGCACATCTTAACATAATCATTATCATCTCAATGGCTTGCTGGCGTCACCTTTCAACCAAAAATGCCATGCATCATTCCTACTTGGCTATGGCTCTCAGCATATTTCTACTCACTGTTTTCCCCTCTCTATGTACAAATTATACTTTCTTGGTTCTTTGGATGTCCTGAAATTTTTATGGCAACTCTGGAGATCAACTCTGTACCCTTCCTGGGGTTTGTGTCTGTGACTGCTAGTTGTACTTGTTATCAGACTTTTTATTTTTTTAAACTAACTCTGTAATGTTGGCATCTTTGTCAAATGTAGCCACTGAAATATCCACTCAGTTAGGCTGTAAAAATACAAACTACAACCACAGTGAGGTACCACTCATGTCCATTCAGATAACTGTAATCAAAAAGCGGATAAAAACAAGTGTTGATGAGGAGAAACTGGAACTGTCATGCACTGCAGGAAGGAATGTAAAATGGTGCAGCCACTGTGGAAAAGAGTTTGGCAGTTAAATACAGTTTCCACATGATGACCCAGCAATTTCACTCCTAGGGATATACTCAAGAGAACTGAAAATATATGTTCCTAACAAAACTTATACATGAATGTTTACAGCAGCATTGGTCAAAACAGCCAAAAAACAAAGCAACCAGACCCCCATAGCTGATGAATGGATGAACCAAATACGGTTTATCCACAACATGGCTATCATTCAGCCAGGACAAGAACTGAAGGCCTGACCCACACCACAATGTGGAAGAACCTGGAAACACCACACTGAGTGAAAGGAGCCACCCACAAAGGCCACAGGTCATATGACTGCACTCCTATGAAATGCCCACCATAGGCAAGTGTGTGCAGACAAAAACAGGTCAGCAGCTGCCCAGGGCTAAGGGAAGCAAGGGGGGAGTCTGATTTTGGGTATCATGAATGTAATATCATGGAATCAGACTGCGGTTACAGTTGTACAGCCTTATAAACACACTAGAGACTACTAAACCACATACCTTTAGTGTCCTTTTTACAGATTATATATTATATTTCAACAAGAATTAAAAATTAAGAAAATGAAAAGGCAAGTCACTCAAGTGAGAGTGTTGCCAAGACAAATACTTCGTAAAGGACTTGTACCCAGAATAAAGACCACAAAGGAATCAATAACAAAAATAAAGCAACTCAATAAAAATACAAAAGACGGGCATGGTGGTGCACACATATAATACCATCTACTTGGGAAGCTGAGAAAAAGGGTCACAAGTTCAAGGCCAGCCTGAACAAGGTAGCAAGACCCTATCTCTAAATATAATTTTACTTTTTAAATTTTTATCGGTGCATTATAATTATACTTAATAGTGGGCTTCATTACATCATATTCGTACATGCACACTCAAAATATCATTTTAAAAAAAGACTGGGGATATAGCTCAGTGGTAAAACGCCTACCTAGCATGGATGAAGTCCTGGGTTCCACCCCCAGGACCAGGAAAAAATAATAATAATAACTTTATAAAGACACAGGTATTTTCCACAGAACAAACGCAAAGTCAATAAGCACAGGAAAAGGAGCTCAACACAGTCACTAAGGAACCAATCATCAGGGAAGCATGAATTAAAATTCAAAATAGCTAGCATTTCAAACCACGGGAATAATTAAATTAAAAACTAAACAACCACACCAAATACTGATGAAAAACACTGTCATTGGATCTCATACACTACAGGAAAAGCATAAAATCACACAGCTTCACTGAAAACAGTTTGGCAGCTGCTTACAGAGTCGGACCCATGCTTATTACTAAATGGTCTGGCAACTTTACTCCTATCTGCTGACTCAGGAGAAATGAAGACACCGTGTACATATCTGGATGCAAATGAACAGCAGCTAGATTCACAACAGCCAACAAAGGAAAAAAATGCAAAAATGGACTAAGGACTAAGAAAGATAAGCGTATTCATACAATAGATGGCTATTCAACAACAAAGAAGAATGAACTACCCATACACCCCAAAATGGGGCTGAATTTCAAAAGTCTTATGCTGAACAAGAGCAGAGCCAGAAGGGAGCTGATGCAAGAGAGATGCCAGGCACTAACTTGGACATCTCTGAAACCCCACACTGGGAGCAGCCACCCCACCCCACCCCCAGGCCTTGGCCTAGTCCCAGCCCCAGGCAAAAGAAGGCAGCAATTACAGGATGAACAGAGTGCCATTGCAACAGACAAAACTAATCCATGGTACAGAAATCAGGATGGCCATATCAACTGGAGACAGGAACTGCCCGGAAGGAACAGGAAGGAGTAAGGGAATGCTCTGCACACTGCCTGAGGATGTGGCTTCGAGGTGGCGTGTTTTCAACACTTGCTGAATTATAAACTTAGGATCACAGGATTTTTCTTTTTCACTGCTTGGAATTATCATCTCAATTCAAAAATTTAAAGAGGAAGCCAGGCACAGTGGCACACCTGTAGTCCCAGCACAAGAGAGGGTGAGGAGGGAGGAACACAGCCCAGAACTTCAGGGCCAGGCTGGGCAATATAGTGAGACCCTGTTTCAAAATTAAATAAATATAAATACAAATAAAAATTTACAAGGAAATTGAAACAACCTCATTCGTATCTGTTTAAAGGCCGTACTGAATGTCATGCTAAAACAGGAGAGCTGCCTCTGGCAACACAAGCGCATCGGCTGAAGTTATCTACACGCTTCAAGATTTCTGTGCTGTTTTTGTTTAGGTTTGTTTTATGACACTGAGGACCAAACCCAGGGCCTTGAGCATACTAAGCACAGACTCTACCACCAAATATATTCCCAGTCCTATACTTCAAGATTCCTGAAACTGGTTTCTTTAAAGCAGATGCCACCTTTAATCCCAGGACACGGGTGGGACTGGGACTTCATTCCCAAACATGGCAAGGTGTCCTCCACTCCACTCACAGGAGACTTCCACTACCATCTAAGTACAGATACACTGCTGGCCCAAGTCTTCCTGCCACGTGGTTCAAGGGCACTTGGGCCTGGGTAGGAGTATTTCTGAAGCCTTATATCACAGCTGAACACTGTAGCAAACAGAATTGTGGTTCCTAAAATAAATAAAAGTAGAATTACTATATCATCTCTCAATTCCACTTTTGGGCATGCACCCAAAATTCAACGTAGGATCTTGAAGAGGTATTTGCAAACCCATGTCAGATCATTATTCCCAACAGCTAAAACATGGAAGCAATCCAAGTGCCCATGGACAGATAATAGACAGAAAAATGTGGTATGTCCATACAATGAGTTATTCAGCCTTTAAAAGGAAAGAAATTCTGACACAGGCTACAACGTAGATGAACCTTGAGGGCGTGTTGCTAAATGAAATAAGCCAGAAACAAAGGAAAAATACTATAATTCCACTTCTGTGAGGTCACTAGAGCCATCAAAATCATAGTGACAGACAATAGAACAGGAGTTGGCACAGAGCTGGGAAATAAAAGTCTAATGTGTTTAGAATTTCCATTTTGTAAGATGAAAAGAATTCTGAGGATAGATGATAGTGATGGTAGCACAACAATGTGAATGTTCTTAATAGCACTAAACTTAAAAATGGTTAAAACAGTATGTTTCATTATGTGTAAATTTTACCATAGTAAAAAAAAATGGGGAAGGCATCATCTTCAATCTGATAAAGAATATCTATCAGAACTCTGCAACTAACATCATACTTGATTTAAAAAAAAAAAAAAAAAAACTAAGCATTTCCCTGACAAAACAAAAAGCACCATTCTCACCACTTCTGGTTAAAACTGCACTGGAGGCCTTTTTTTCTGTGGAACTGGGGATCGAACCCAGGGCCTGTGTGTGAAAAGTATTGCTGTCTACTGAGTTATACCCCAGCCCTTCTACTGAGGTCTTGGTGAGTACACAGGGCAAGAAAAAAGCATGCAGAAAAAAATATTAAAAGCTGATTTATAAATGAATTCAGCAAAGTAGCAGGATATGAAATCAATACCCATAAATCAAAGGTATTTCTATACATCAGTGATGAATCCTCAGAAAGAGAAATTAGGAAATCTACCCCATTCACAATAGTCTCAAAAAAAAAAAAAAAATACTTGGAAATCAACTTAACAAAAGAGGTGAAAGACCTCTACAATGAAAACTACAGAACACTAAAGAAAGAAACTGAAGAAGATTTTAGAAGATGGAAAGATCTCCCATGCTTTTAAATAAGCAAAATTAATATTATCAAAATGGCCACACTACCCAAAGCACTATACAGATTCAATATGATTCCAATTAAAATCCCAATGTCATTCTTTATAAAAATAGAAAAAGCAATCATGAGATTCAGTTGGAAAAATAAGAGATCCAGAATAGCCAAGGCAATACTTAGCAAGAAGAGTGAAGCAGGAGGCATCACAATTCCATACCTTAAACTACACTACAAAGCTATAGTAACAAAAACGGCATGGTATTGACACCAAAATAGATATGTAAACCAATGGTGCAGAACAAAAGACACAGATACAAACCCACATAAATACAGTTATCTCATACTAGACAAAGATGCCAAAAACATACATAGGAGAAAATACAGCCTCTTCAACAAATGGTGCTGGGAGAACTGGAAATCCATATGCAGCAAAATGAAACTAAACCCCTATCTCTCATCATGCACAAAACTCAACTCAAAGTGGATCAAGGACCTGGGAATTAAGACCAGAGACCCTGCACCTAATAGAGGAAAAAGTAGGCCTAAATCTTCATCATGTCAGATTAGGCCCCAACTTTCTTAACAAGACTCCTAAAGTACAAGAAATAAAACCAAGAATTAATAAATGGGATGGACTCAAACTGAAAAGCCTCTTCTCAGCAAAAGAAACAATCAATGAGGTGAAGAGAGAGTCTACATTTTGGGAGCAAATTTTTGCCACACGCACGTCAGATGGAGCATTAATCTTCTCTAACTCCATCCATTTACCTGCAAATACCATTATTTTATTCTCTTTTATTGCTGAGTAATATTCCATTGTGTATATATGCCACATTTTTTTATCCACTCATCTATTGAAGGGCATCTAGATCGGCTCCACAGTTTAGTTATTGTGAATTGTGCTGCTATAAACATTGTTGTGGCTGTGTCCCTATAGAATGCTGTTTTTAAGTCCTTTGGTATAGTCCGAGGAGAGGGATAGCTGGATCAAATGGTGGTTCCATTCCCAATTTTCCAAGAAATCTCTATACTGCTTTCCCATATTGGCTGCACCAATTTGCAATCCCACCAGCAGTGTATAAGTGTACCTTTTTCCCCACATCCTCGCCAAAACCAAATGCCGAATGTTTTCTTTAATATAAGGAGGCTGATTCATAGTGGGATAGGGAAAGGGAGCATGGGAGAAATAAACGAACTCTAAATAGGGCAGAGGGGCTGGAGGGGAAGGGAGGGGGCATGGGATTAGAAATGATGGTGGAATGTGATGATCATTATTATACAAAGTACACATATGAAGACATGAATTGGTGTGAATATACTTTGTATACAACCAGAGATATGAAAAATTGGGCTCTAGATGTGTAATGTATTCCACTGTCATATATAAATTTTTTAAAAAATGGTTAAAATGGTAAAAAAAAAAAAAAAAAGATAGAGCACTAATCTCCAGAATATATAAAGAACTCAAAAAACCTTAACACCAAACAAACAACCCAATCAATAAATGGGCTTAGGAGCTGAACAGACACTTCTCAAAAGAAGATATACATTCAATCAATAAATATATGAAAAAAAATGTTCAACATCTCTAGTAATTAGAGAAAAGCAAATCAAAACTACTCTAAGATTTCATCTCATGCCAGTCAGAATGATAGTCATTAAGAATACAAACAACAACCAAAAAAATAAAAATAAAAAGAATACAAACAATAATAAGTGTTGGCAAGGATGTAGGGGAAAAGGTACCCTCAACTTGGTTGGTGGGACTGCAGATTGGTGCAACTCTGGAAAGCAGTATGGATATTCCTTAGAAAACTTGGAATGAAACCACCATTTGACCCAGCTATCCCATTCCTCAGTCTACACTTAAAGGACTTAAAATCAGCATACTATAGTAACGCAACCACATCAATGTTTATAGCAGCTCAATTCACAATAGCTAAACTGTGGAACCAACCTAGATGCTCTTCAATAGATGAATGGATAAAGAAACTGTGGAATATATACACAATATTACTCAGCATTAAATTAAGAGAATAAAATTATGGCATTTGTGGGTAAATGGATGGAGTTGGATAATATCATGCTAAGCGAAGTAAGCCAATCCCAAGAAAACAAAAGTTAAATATTCTCTCTCATAAGGTGAATGCTGATCCAAAATGGGGAGTGGCATGGAAAAAATGGAGGAACTTTGATTAGGCAAGGGGGTGAGGAGGTGGCATGGGGGCAGAAAAGATAGTGGAATGAGATGGACTTCTCTACCCTAGGTATGTGTATGACTGCACACATGGTGTACAACCTGAGAAATGAAAGTTGTGTTCCAATTGTGTACAATGAATCAAAATGCATTCTGCTGACATACATAGCTAATTAAAATAAATAATTTTTTTAAAAGATTATTTATATGAAAATGCAAAAATCCCTAAAATGGCCAAAATCAAGTTTGGGGGGAGGGAGATGGGTACTAGAGATTGAACCCTGGGGCTTTACCACTGAGTCACATCCCCAGCCCTTTAGATTTTGAGACAGGTTTTTGCAAACTTGCTAAGGGCCTTGCTAAGTTGCTGAGGCTTGCTTTGAACCTGCAATCCTCCTGCCTCAGCCTCCTGAGCCACTGGGATTATAAGCGTACGCCATCACACACAACACTGAAACCATTTTTACAGAGAAGAAAAAAAGGTGGGGGGCTTCCTCCAAAAGTTAACATGCTTATTTTTTAAATTACTATTAAGTTACAGTTATGACAAGACCCAGCAAAGGACAGACACGAGGACCAACAGAAAGAATAGGCTGCTGACAGACCCACAGACATGTGGCTCACTGGCTTCTATCAGATAGCATAATTCAAAGAGGTAATAGACATCTGGATTGAAAAAAGTGACCCTCAACTGTCATCACATTGCACACAAAAATTAACTCAAAACGAACATAAAAGCTAAACCTAGAAAGCCTCTAGAAGCTTGAGTTTAACAGACACAAAAAGCAGAAACCATAAAAGAAATGAGCTGATACATCCAACTGAATGAAATTAAAACCTTTTACTCTTCAAAAGACACTAAGCAAATGAAAAGGCAAGCTGCAGCCTGAGAGAAAGCACTCCCCACACTCCAGACAGGAGCCACCATTCAGGAATGTACTGCACCACCACCAACCAGACACAGGCCGAAGCCTCTGGAAGCCACATCCCCAAAGACGCAAGATGTTATAGAACACTCAGATGATCGGCACCACCAGTCACAGGGCCCAGGAGAAACACCACAGTGCAACACACCTCCCTCCCACAGAACAGCTGAAGACGGGAGAGGACAGGCCCAGGGTGGGGACCATGGACTCATAGGCGCTGGCGGAAGACAGAAGAGCACAGTCACTCTGGAAAAGGGTTAGGCAACTTCTACCACAGTTAAAATACAATGACCAAACCACCCAGGAGTCCCGCTCCTAGGTGACTTTTCAAGAGATAGGAAAACGTGTACAAGGACATGTACATAAATGTTCACAGAAACTTTATCAGAAGAGCAAAAGAAGGAATTAAAATATGATGGTACATCCATTCATTGTGAGGAGGAGAAAGCATGGGTCCAAGGCGGCCACACTGGCAGGTGCTGTAGGAAACACCGAGCACCTGGATGAGGACAGCACCAAGATCCCGTCTCCACATAATTCCAGACAGACAGAACCACAGCAAGGGACAAACTGAGGGCAGGTAAAGCTGCGCCATCTGCTCCTAACTTAGCGATAAGAAAGCAGAGCAGGCGCTATGACTCCAAATGTGACACAGCAAATAACCATCTGTGACCCTGGAAATCCCATGTTCATCACACACAATGGCACAGGAATGAGCTCAGTTTTATTTAATAATCCAAATGTGATCCAGAATGAGGGTAGAGGCAGGGTGTTAATTACAAGTCCCAATCTGGGGCTGGAGAGAAGCTCTCCAGAGATCAGGTACCCCTTTCCCTCCTTAATTAAAGCTCTGAACACAGGGAAGCAGGAAAGAGTCCAGAGACACCATCGGCAGAGCAGCCAAGAGAGAGAAAACAAGAAAAGCTCAACCTCTTTAGGAAATGATTCTCCAGGAATCAAGTTTAAAAACAATTCTTCCCAAGGAAGGGTGGGGAGAAAAGCAGTCTTTCTCCCAGCCTCCCTCGTGCTCCCAACTAACGTCATGCCCCAAGGAAGCAGGAGAAAAGGATGTCATTAATAAATTTATTTCAACTCTCTTTTCAATGGTGCTGAAAAGTATATGCAAATCCACCCATAATTAGGTTTAAAAATTCCATTTCATGGGATAATCAGACTTCAAAAAACTCAATTTTAGTTTTAATCAGATTTTAACAAGGATATTAAGTCCATTTCGTTTAGAAAAGGGAAAAACTGTGAATTTAACACAAAATGTATTCAAGCTTAGCCCTGGGAGATAATTAAATAAAATTAATTTGGCAAGGGTTGTCAGTAAATGGAAACGCTGCAAACAGTGGTTCATGTTTTTGATGGAAACAAAAGCAATTCTTACTGTACAGACAAATGTGAAGCTCATCATTCACCCAGGAGAGACAGGAAGACTGGAACTCCTCTCCCCAACCCTCAGCCACAGAGCTTAGGTGGCCTGGGAGGAAGAGCCGGGGAAATGGTATGGCTTGCACCCTCCAGAAGAGACCCAGGACCATCTGCCCAGCGTGTGGGGAAGAGGCTCACCAACAGCAGCAGGGGCTCCCGGCCAGCCCCTGCTCACAACTGGACATGCACCCCAGAGACCCACTGTCAACCCACTGGCGTGAGACAGACACTCCACACCCCAGCTCCAAGAGCCCACCCCCTCTTAGGAGAAACTTCTCCTTCCCAGAGGGCTCTCCAGGCCCAGAGCCCTCAAGGGCCTCCCAATCTCAGCTCCTAGAGCCCCGCACAGCAGTGCTTCATTGGCTGCCAATATAGGAACCACAAATTCCTCTTCTCTATTGCATCTCGAACTCCACGTCACACTGTAAGCTCTCAACAAATATTTGTTGAATAGAATGAATATGGTCATCAGACCAATTCCTTAGAACTTAGCTATCAGAAAAAGACATGACAGAAATGACCCTGACTCAAGTCTGGACAAGGGTTTTGCCCTTCAGAATTCTTCATGGAAGGGTGACAAATCCTTCAGATAACTCCAGGTCCCTGCATGAGATTTCTGCTGCAGGTCAAGATTCCAGCCAGAGCAGGTGCTGGGGGCTGGTGCCCCCCGACACTGGACCCCTCTGAATCTACTCTCAGGCAAGGACACACCCTGACAGCAGATTCTCCCCAGCCAAGAGAATGAAAGAAAAAAATCAGCAGGCTCTGGCCCCCAGGCCAGACCTTCCCATGAACTATTCTGAGTTCTAGTTTTCCTTATTTTGCAGTACTGGGGATCAAACCCAGGGTCTTGCACCTGATAGGAAAGCACTCTACCATGGAGCTATACCTCCAGTCCCCACTGTTTTGAAAATAAAGTTTTAGTACTAGGCACACAGCCATACCTGTAAAGTCAGTTACTCAGGAAGCTGAAGCAAGAGGTTCAAAATAAGTCTGAACAACTTAGTAAGAACCTGTCTCAAAATTTTTAAAAAAGGGCAGGGTGCAGTGGCACATGCCTATAATCTCCGCAGCTCGGGGGACTAAGACAGAAGGATCGCTAATTCAAAGGCAGCCTCAGCAACAGCGAGGTGCTAAGCAACTCAGTGAGACCCTGTCTCTAAACAAAACACAGATGTGGCTCAGTGGTCAACTGTCCCTAAATTCAATCCCAAGTACCAAAAAAAAAAAAAAAAAGAAATTTAAAACAGAGCTGGGAATGTAGTTCAGTGGTAAAGCACACATGGGTTCAATCCCCAGCAAGCAAAAACATAAAATTTTACAGCCACATCCATTCATACACTCTCTACTGTGGCTTTCAAACTAGGAAAACCAATGATCCTGTTTTGTCCTAGGCCACCGAGTTTCAGTGCCTGAAGTCCCGCCTCCCAGGCAAAAGTCTTTAGTTGGGAAAACCAGGACGGCTGGTGGTCCCATTTGTACTATAAGTGCAGAGCTGAGTAGTACCTAACAGAGATTCTATTTCCACACAATCTTGAAAACTAGTCTGATAGACAAAAACTGGCCAGTTTCTGCCCTAAACCCATCCCATCACAGCTACCAACTGTTAAGTTACAAAAATACAAAAAGAAAACCAAATCTACTAAATGGATGAAACAAGGGAAAGTACATCTTCTATCATGGAGTCTTTGTACCCAAAGAATCAAGCAAGCTTTGGTCATTTGCAGATGACTTAGTAGCAACCCCTACTGGGATATCTACATCATTGCAGCTAAGCTGCAGTAAACAATAAAAATGCCCCAACAGTAAGAAATACAAGCAATAGCTACCAGTGACTCCCTTCTTAACTCTAATTTTCTTTTAAGGCAATAAAAAAAAAAAGGGGGGGGGGGAGCTTTGATTCACAGGAAACTACTCTGAAACAAACATGCTACGACTTGTCTATTCTAAAAGATGGTTGATACCTGCATTTTGTAATTGTAATCCCAATAAAAGGCAAAATACTCCCGAGACCAAAGTGCAATAAACTCTAGCAATACAGAAAAAAGTAAAAACTAGAAGGGGCAAATGGGAATACAGAGAATTGCATGTCTAAATGTCTTCCACATAGACTCGTAAACAATTCCTATCAGCTCAGAGGCAGCCATACAGCAGCTCACTGAAAAATTAACCGAGGTGGAAGCCTTCCCCTCCTTTTTTGTGGGAGGGCTGTTGATTCCATGGAACTGAAGAGGAGTGTGCACGTAATAAAAAATTAATTGCTAATCTTCTACCTCAGCCGCCTCTGCAAACAAGACAGTATTGTGTTGCTGCCTCGGAAGTTAAATGCTTCCTCTCCCGAGTACTGACTCTTGCTCAACCATGCAGCCTCCTGCACAGAGGCACAAGCCCAGGCCCTGCTGGGAGGTCCTCAACTCCAAGTGAAGGCTGGTGGGCCAGCCCTGTCGTAGGCTGGCAGACCCTCCCTGCCAAGGTGCTGCTGAGCCTGCAGGTCTGCGAGAGCTGCCATCAGCTGGTGGGCTTCCTGCCACAGTGAGCTGAGTTCTGCTCAGGCTAACTGAATGGGCGGCCCCCAGCAGGAGTCTGAACATGCCAGCTTTGGGCTGATCAGCCACAAAGACACAGGACCAGCTGCACAGCACCATGCAGCCAGCAGATGGATGGAGGTTACTGAGGGCAGAGCCCACCATGCTCCAGACCAGCCAAGCAACCCAGCAAGGGTGCAACAGAGTCACTTGGATGACCTTGGGCCAGTTGGTCCCTTTCAGAACCTCTGGTCCCTCCCCTGTCAAGTAGAGGTATCAGAGCTGGCCCCTCCTAGTCCATCAAGTAAGTAGACACTAATTAGGAATGGGCTACACCGCATTTCTCTAGAGCAACCACCACTGGGAACAGTGCTCACCTGCTGGCAAGTGAACACCGCGTGAGTATTCTGTAAAACACCTGCTTCCAGACCAGAGAAAATGCCTGGTCTCCAATCCCACCAACGTCAAACCTAGCAAAGACACAACAGGTCTCGCTTGGTTTATCCCCAACCAAGTAAGGTCTCCTGCAGTTTCCTCCACTCACGTGCCTCAAGAGGAGCCCCCTCATTCTTGGCACTTAGAAAAGCTATTTCTCCTGCTATGTGGGACCATGCTGTGCTCATGACCACATCCCCAGGGCTGCCCAAAGCCTGGCAAGTGGCAGGAACCCAAACAAATGCGCAAAAAATAGGAAAATAAGTGAGGTTTCCAAAACCACAGTGCTACCAACAGAATCTGTGGTCACGAGGGAGCAGGAGAAGAAACAAGACAGTCAGCGTCAGAATCACGCAGAAGTACAAAAAGCCCGGAACAGCCCCACTTCGACTCTTCAGGCCTCACCACCACCGACTAACACACTGCTCTTGCCACCAAGCCTCTCTGACTGCACCACCTGTCTTCCCGTGGCCACAGGGCTGCTGCATCTGTAGTGAGTCAAACAACCTAGGACATCCAAAACAGGGCCTTGCCAAGCAGCAAGGTCTCACTCTGAGAAGCCAGGGAAGGGCCTCTGTCCAAACATCATGCATGAAATTCCCTGGCCAGAACCTTCTGTCAATCCCCATCACCTGCACTTGTCTGAACTCCCTGTGCCACCCACAGTACCTTCCGGACGGATCCCTGCCTGCTTCCTGAGCTGCTTATACACCCCCACATACACTGTGGTTACAACCATTTGGAACCACATAACATTTCCCAAACATACAAGTCTCTTAAGCCACTTACCCTGCCTGTAACGCCCACCTGGCATTCAAACATCACCCCTACTGGGAGGCACCAACTGATATTTGCTCAGAAACAAACCCTGACTTGCAGCTGCATCTCCAGCATCTAGGACAAGGCCTGCCGCATCCTGGATCTCAAGAAACACTCTCTTATGGACAAAAGAATGTCAAGCATCATGTGAGACACCACGATGCAATCCTGACCATCAATCTGAAGGCAAACCCCACTGTCCCCTCAGACACCCACCCCCACCACACTAGCACCTGTATGTGGGAACAGGATCCACACAGGAGGACCTGGCAGGGAAGTGGAGAGCCTGAGGCAGACAGGATCCAGCCTGGTAATTGCACAGGCACTCTGGGACTCCCTTGTGCCTGCAGGAACCCCTCCACCTCTGGCAGCAGTAGACAGTGGGAAGTGTTCACCAAGTCTCAGGTACATACATAAATGCAAGAGGTTGCCCCTCAAATTCACCCTAGAGCCCCAGAGGAGCTAGGGTCAGCATGCCAAGTTTCCCCAGGAGATTAACAGACTCAGGTGCTAGATGGACACAGACACCATTCAGGGTCTCAGCCCCTCCTGCTTAACCTCCAAAGTCACAGTTATAGCCCCCGCTTTGGCCCACTCACTCTACCTGGTCCACCCTGACCTTTGGCATCATTTTCAACAATGCAGGTAAATAGCAGGACAGGGAAGGAGATTCCTCTTCAGACTGAACATATGCACAAAGAAAGTCCATTCAAGGAGATAATAGGGACTTCCTGAGGTGCTGGGTCCAGGAATGTCCCCAGGGCACCTTGCTGCCAGGGCTATTCTCACCCCAACAGGAGATAGTCACCAGCAAGCACAGCAGCCACCACCTACCAATCACTCTGTAGACACCTGACGCATGCCACTTGTTTAGATGCCATCTTCCTCCTACAGTCCAGAAACCAGAACCCAAGCTAGAGGCAGGCAAGTCAAGGCCTCTCCTCAGGCCCAAAGCACACTCCCACAACAAACCCTCCTAGTCTACCCAGGGTATCTGCTCTTGCCAGCCCCAGCTCCTTCGCAGGCCTCCCATCACTCCTATTACTGAGCAAACAAATACCAGACACTCTGCTGTCCCCAAATAGCAGGACACATAAATGCTTTCCAGAAGGCCCAAGAGCAACCAAGGTACTTTCAACATCCATGAGTACTTCCCCCTGGGTCCAGAGTGCAGGCCACAAATGCTGGGCCTTCTCCCAGGCTGTAAGATAGCCACTGTCCAAGAGGCAGACACTGATTCACCCCGCCACAGAGGATTTCCCTCCTGCCCACTGTATGACATTCACAGCAAGGCTGACAGTCACAGGCTCTCATGACCACCTGTCTGTCAGGCCCTCTGGCTCCCTCCAGGCTCTTGCCCCTCTCTAACTCCAAGTAACAGAGTAGCTGCTCCAATACCCCGGCCACCAGGAGAACAGAGGGGCCATAGGATGCCAGTGCACACAGACTAAGGACAGATACACTGTGGTGTGTGCAAGTTGAAGACAAGAGACAGGTCTTCCATCCACAGTCCTCCCTGCAGCATCCCTCTGGGCCAGAGCACACCTGTATGGTATCAGCTTGATGGTGCCCCAACACACTTCCCTCTCAACTAAGACTCCTCACAGAACACCTAAGAAGAGATCTGTGTCAAAACAGTATCCCCAAAGTTGGGAGATTTTACTCCCGAGAGAAAACAAAATCTGCACAATAATCAAAAAAGTTCTCAATCCATCTTCTAGAAACACCACAGGCTGCAGGACCTCCCAGGACTTCCTGCTCCTGAGTCCTGGTACTGCAGGATGGCCTCTTCAGCTGCAGCCCTGTCTCTCAACAGAAGACCCAAGCTAACCCACCACTCACCTGCACACATCCCAACATCATGCTGGGCAAGAACCTGAACAAAGGGGTCCAAACCTGAAGGCAACTGTGCCTTCCAGACCTGGTCCCACAGTGCTGAGGCTACAGGACTAACCCCACCACCTGCCACATCACACACTGGCACTGAAAATGGTAATCAATGCACACACCATGAACCTGACCCCCACAGACTGTGAGTTGGGTGGCTTTGCAGGCACAGTCTTCCTTTAGACTAGAGCATCCTCTGCAAGGACAGGGAGCACAGGCAGCAAAAGTCAAGGCAGAAACAGCACAGAACACAACACGAGAGGTCTGCTACAGACCCCTGTGTTCTCAGGTCTTCTGGGACCACTGGATTAGCCCCTCTTTTCTTCTTCAACAGGAATTTGCACTTGTCCACAGCACCACATCCTTGTCCATGTGGGTGAAGTGCAACTTTGGCTCAGTTCTGTCTGGGTGCCATCTGAGTTACTATGACAAAGAGCCTGTCAGAACCACCCCCCAAAGGCCCCAGAAGGGAGGATAGGCTCAGTTCAATCTGGGTACCTCTGTCTAAGTGCCTCAGAAAGCATGCCCCTAGGGCTGGGGTGCAACCCAGTGATCAAGCACTTGCCTTGCATGCACAGGCCCCGGGTACTATCCATAGCATGGCCAGCAGAAAGGGGGGAGGAAGGGTCATGCCACATCTGTGCCTCTACAGATACACCAGAATCATCACGAGTGGCAATTTGAGAGTGCCACCCCAAGGACCCCCACATCCTGAGTCCACAATGCCAAGATGAATGCATGGCTACCTATACAGACATATATCCAGGCCCAAAAAAGAACTCAATTCAGACACAAGGAAGGGCAGTGCTATAGTATGGATCTTAAATGCCCCCTGAAAGAGCTCTGTTAAGGGCATGGACCTCAGTGTGGCACTACATGCAGGGGTGTGGAACCTTTAGAGGCAAGGTCCATTAGGAGGTCCTTAGGTCACTGGGGGCATGCTCTTGAAGAGGACTGTAGGATCTTAGACTCTTCCTTTTCCTCTCCTTTGCTTCTAGGCAATGACATAAGTGGTTTCACTCCATCACAGGCTCCCACCATGATGTGCTGCCTCGCCTCAGGCCCAAAACAACAGGGCCAATCATTGGAGACTGGAACCTATAAAACTATGAACCAAGATAAACCTTTTCTCTCGGTAAGTTGATTATCTCAGATATTTGTTACAGTGAGAGAAAGCTCACTAAAGCAAGTGATCTACACATAGACACATCCAGGCCATAAAAAGAACCCAACACGTATGGCTTGACCTGCTCAGGAATGCAAAGTACTTTAAACCAGAGTCCAATGGGACTAGGAAGAATAAGACAGAGAACTCCACTATGGTCACTGACGACAAAGCCCCCAAAGCCTCTGTATATCTCAATGTTCCCGCTGGTCAGCATGATGGGAAGCAGAAGGTCTCAATGAGAGCAAAGCTTCACTCAGGCCATGCATGATGCTGACTCAGCGCCACTGACCTGACCTGTGGACAGCACCCTATTCCACCCAAATCACTCCACACCTGCCCATGCTGTTTCCCACCATCCCTGTAGTCAGGTGCCTCATTCACCTCATCTTCCTCCTTTTCATCCCTCAGGGATCCTCATCAGATAAGAGCCCCATGGCCTCAGCAGGCCCCACTGCCTGGCAAGAGCCTACACACAGAAGGCCTAGACTTCCTTCCTAAGATACCAGCAGCATTTCAGGCTGCAGAGCTTATGCAGAACAAGGCATTTTGCAGGTGCTCAAAATGTACATGGGAACTCGGGCTTCAGGGGCAGCTCAGAGCTCTGCACCCAGATCCAATGGAAACATCACAAAGGAAAGTGTAGAGAACAAGAAAGACCACCGATGCCCTGCAACCTCTCAGACAGCCCTGTGCCTGCCATTTAAATGATCATTTCATTTCACAGCTGTTAGTACAAACCTGTTCCCCGATATGTCTGAACAACCTGCTCCACAGCACCAGCTTTCCACAGTGTGCACAGTGGCCAGCCACCCTCCAACCCCTGCTGCACCTCCCACCTGTCTCAGAAGGACCAGAACTTGATTCCCAGGCAGAACAATGCAGGGCTCAGGAGGCAGGGGACCTGGGCACCAGGTCTGGGAGGTTCAACAGCAAGGGAACATGTGCTCTGGCCCGGCAGGACAGCATGGGAAGCTGGGACAGGCAGGACAGCGTGAGCAGGACTTGTAGTTTCTGATGCAAGTGATAGGATGTTGTGAGGAAGGACACCATGGCTCAGGGCCCTGTGATCCAGGGTGACCCTCACAGCCTCAAGGCTTAAGGGGAAAGCCAGGCCTAAACACACCTGCCCGAGACACTGGCCCTCTAAAGGCCACACGTCATCTGGAAGCTACCTGGGCACAGCCTGTGCTCAGCTGGCTTCAACTTTCTGTCAACTGCAACCACCACCACCACCACCCCCCACACACAGCTTCTCTGAGTGAACTGACCCTTTCTCATGCTGGGTTCCAAGGCTCTCCGTGTTTTCCTGGGGCAAAGAGGTCTTAGGACCCTGCGGCTGACAAGGAAGAGCCAACAAGTGGCAGGACCCAGCAGGTGCCTGCTGAGGCAAAACCAACCTGGACATCTGAAATGCCACTGCACCTCCAATACAATCCCCTGGGAATCATCACAGCCTCCAGGAGCTAAATCCTTTCACCATCTGGCTTTAGATTTTATTATCTCAATTTAAAAGGAGACACAGTAGAAGAGCCCTATCTTCGAAACGTGGAGGAAAGCCCCAGAAAGAGGTTAGGGCACCAGGAACAAAACAAGAAGTATAAAGCAATTCCAGGGCAGAAACTCGCCCTGCAGAGCACACAACTGTCTGGGCCACAGGAGGCGTCTCTCCTGGAAAGCTTCTCTTCCATGTTCCACCCTGCCACTACGCCTGTTCAGGGTGTAGTACAAGCAGAGGGGACAGCCCCATCCCAGCCTGCCCAACTCAACCTGAATAAAACAGCCATGGCCTGTCTTTCCCCTCTCGAAGCCATCAGCACATCAGGGTGGCCACCAATGTCACGAGAACAGGCACCCAAACTTCACAAGGGGCAAAGAAGCAGATGGGCTGCCTCCCTGGGGCTCCCCTTGCTCTGCTTCCCACTGGGAGATGAGGGCTCCAGCCTGTACCACGCCTAACATATGAGCACCCCTCTCCCTCTCCCAACACCAGTGAATGCCTGCTGTATGCACACACCAAGGCTCTGAAGACAAGGCCTACCTTTCAATCCCAAACAGCTAAAAGGACAGCACTTAAAGAAAGCCAACCAAACAGAAAGCAGCAAGCAGCCAGTTCTACCACAGGAGAATAGGCTGACCTTTAAGGTGCCTGAGCCCATAAGGAGCTGTCAACTAGCTCAAGAAGCCCTCAGTTCCGGGGCTCCTGGGTGTGGGGATGAGCCCATTACAGATAAGGGGCCTGAGGGTCCCTCCCTCACTATTTTGTGGGCTTGACAGGAAAAGCTCACAGTTAAGGACTTTTAACTTTAAGAAGAGAGAGCCCAAAAGAAAAGCAGGGGAAAGGGCCACAAGCACCCAGGAATCGAGCGTTTCTTTCCCCTTTTTCTGATTCTGAGCCTCAAAGAAAACCAAGCCAAGACCAGTGACAAAGGGCCAAGACACCTGACAGCTCACCCACCTTCCCAAGCACCAACAGAGCTCCTTGCACTAATCAACCCAAAGCCCTGGTAATTATGTACCATGAACACACAAATCAGGGTAACGACAGCATCCCGGCGGGTCAATTAGCTCCTTCCTTAGAAGGAGACCACGCACTCCCCCTTGCTGTCCTTCTAATTGGTCTCACACATCAGGGAAGCAGGTCCCCAAAACCTGACATCTGGCCAGGCTACAAATGTTTTGGGAAAATGTCCAGGTCAGCACTTGGAGGTTCTCCACTGACTCCTGGTGACGGGTCAGCAGTTTCAGGTGGTCACAGCTGCCAGGCTTCAGAGCTGACATAGACCTCCTGCTCTCCATCCCCCTACACCATCAACCTCCACACCCTTCTGGGTTCCCAGCAAGCCCCATGCACCTGACAGGTATGATGCCCACCAGCGGATATGAAAGAAGGCCAGGCTCAGGCACAAAGGGACAGGACCAGGAGCCAAACCACAGAGGTATCTTGGCCACAGGCAAATTGTTCTCTCTGTAAAGCAGAGACTTGACTACAAAGGGACCCGACGCTCGCTCCATGCCTTTTTTTTTTTTGAAAGAAAGAGAGACAGAGAGCAAGAGAGAGAGAGAATTTTAATTTTTTTTTTTTTTTAATTTTCGGCGGACACAACATCTTTGTTTGTATGTGGTGCTGAGGATTGAACCCGGGCCGCATGCATGCCAGGTGAGCACGCTACCGCTTGAGCCACATCCCCAGCCCTTTTTTTTTTTTTTTTTTTAAGAGAGAGAGAGAGAATTTTTTTTTAATATTTATTTTTTTTAGTTTTTCGGCAGACACAACATCTTTATTTGTATGTGGTGCTGAGGATCGAACCCAGCGTCACGCGCATGCTAGGCGAGCGCACTACCGCTTGAGCCACATCCCCAGCCCCACTCCATGCCTATTTAATAAGGCTCTTCTCTCAATAAGAATCGCTAAATCAATTTTTTAAAAAGCCAAGCCACTGAAGATGCCTGCTCATCTCACTTTGTTGTGACTTGCTCCGAATCTGCTAGAACCTTCGAAAGCACATTACCCCAATTAAGCAATGAGACTCACATATGATGATTGAAATGTACAGCAGTTTTGAAGGGCAATTTGGAACGAGTTATCAATTTCAAATGTGCATATGTTTTGAACTAAAAATTCTGCTTTTAAGAATTCATCCAACCAACACAGCGTTGCTGATTGGGGAAAAACTGGAAACAACCTTACTGTCTCTCAACAGAGGACTGAAGGTAATAAGAGTCCATTCATACAATGGAATCCTGGGTAGCTACTCACTGCAGGCACCAAAATACAAAAACTAGGTGAAAAACAGATGCACAACAAAACAGAAAAAGCCCCACCTAAAAAAGAAGGAATGCACAAACAGTAAGCTGCACCTGCGCATGCTTCTAGAAAGACAGACGAGAAAGTTATCAGGCGATACATGGAAAGATGCACAGGGAAACTGTCCCTTCTACTGTTGTGTGATTGGCACTCGTGAACATTAGAACACAATGTCCCAGGGCTAGGAAGCTGGCAAGGACAGCCAGCCCTGGTTGAGCACCCCTGGTGGAGGTGATGGATGAAGACCACGCCGCACTACTCATTTTAGCCACTCACATTTGCCACATGACTGTTTTTGATTTTAGGCAATCATGCAAAATTGCCTTTCTGCAGCCGACGCCTGGAGTCCACATTGCCACTACTCATCCAATGCCACTTCCACAGCACTAGTGCCCTAAGCCCCAAAGACCCAGACAGACTGAGGAAGCCTGGCACTAAAGGCCCCCCAGGAGGTTCAGGCTGCCATGGCCTTCAACAAGCTAAGGGACAGACTCCTTCCCAAAACAAGGCTGACTCTAAACAGCAGCTCCATCTTCTCTCTAGTCCAGTCCAAGTAACCCCCAAAAGCTTTCCAACATACAAATCAGCTTCTTCAAGATCTCTTTTATACCCATTTTAAAGCTGCAGCACCGCAAGTCCTGACTTACACATGCCCATGCAGCCAGCACCTCCCTCACGTTAGAATATTCCCAGCACCCTAAGACTCCCTGTGCCCTCAAGAGAAATCTGGCCTGCTTCCGATCACTACAGGTCAGCGTTGCCCTTTCTAACACTGTAAGTAAATGCAGTCGTACAGTCCAAGCTGAAGTTCCTTCTATCAGCCAGAGGCTCACACATGCTTCTGCGCTCCTCACTATTGGGTGGCCTTCCACTGTGTGGGCAGCCCATGGTAAACTCTCCTCTCTCCTACCGGCAGTTGGGACAAAGCTCCTAGGACATCCTTGTACAAGCCTTCACGAAGTCATACTTTCATTTCTTTTGGGTAAATATCTAAAAGTAAAATCGCTGGGTCATGTTCTAATTGTAAAAAATGCTGCCAAAACATTTCCAAAATGGTTGTACCATCTCCTAGTTCCAAAAGCAACGTTTACAAGGTCTGGCTGTTCCCCATCGCTGCCGACGGCTGGGAGGGCCAGTGTTTCTAATTTTGGGCAGACTGTTGGGTACGTAGTGGTATTTCAACATGAGTAATTTGTATTCCCCTAATGACAAATGATGCTGAGCGTCTTCTCACTGTCCTTATTTACCATGCATATATCTTCTCATGTAAAGCAACTGTTCAAACTCTTTGGCCCTTTTTAATCTGGTCATCTTATAGATTCGTAAGTATTATTTGTATGTTCTGGATACAAGTCTTCTGTTGGGTACACGTATTGCAAATATTTTCTCCTAGTCCATGATCTGCTTTTTTACTTTCTTGTGTGTTTTGAGAGGTTTTTAAATATTAATGAAGTCTAATTTATCGAATTTTTTCATGTATAATTCATGCTCTGTATGTCCTAAGAACTCTTTGCCAAACACAAGCTTCCAGAAGTTCTAGCTTTAATGCATAGGTATGTGCCCCACTTTGAGTTAAATCCTGTGTTCAGTGTGAGGTGAGTGTTCAGGCTCACACCACATCCACACACAGACACACTATTGTTCTACAATCATTTGTTGAAAAGATTATTGTTCTCCCACAAAATTCTTTTTTTTTTTTTTTTTGAACCAGGGATGGAACCCATGGGCACCTAACCACTAAGCCACACCCCCAGCCCTTTTTTGTATTTTATTTAGAGACAGGTCTCACTGAGTTGCTTATGGCCTCACTAAGTTGCTGAGGCTGGCTTTGAACACACAATCCTCCTACCTCAGCCTCCTCAGTCACTGTGATTACAGGTGTGCACCAGAGCCTGGCACCTCCCACTAAATTTTTTTACACTTTCCACAAAAATCTACTGATACTGCATTCTAGAATTATTTCTGAATTTTCCACTCTGTTCCACTGAGTTACCAATACCATACTCTCTTAACACACTACATTTGTAGCTGGCCTTGAAATTGGCCCTCTACCTTTTTTTGAAATTGTTACAGCTAGTCTAGGTCCTGAATGTTTTGATATGAATTTTAGAAATCAGTTTGTTGAGACTGTGCTGAATACAAGGATTAATTCAAGAGAACCTCCATCTTAACAATATTGGCTCTTCTAATACAAACATGATCACTCCATGATGCTGTGGAACATATTTGGTCTTTCTCACTGTCTCCTGACTTACAGTTCCTAAAACCCTTGAAATCTCCAGAGGGATAATGGTCCTTTGTATGCTAATGAGAAAGTTGGCCACAGGCTGCCCTAGGAAACTTCAGGATGAGGCACTTCACCAGAAAGAGCAAGGCAGGATGTCAGGCTGGCACTCACCCTCCACAAAGGAGAGAGCAGCAGGTTGTTGGCCACAATGGTCAATGATGCCATCGATTATGCCTACGGAGGAAGGCCCCCAAAAAACCAAAATGATAGCATCCAGAACTTCCGGACAGCTGCACACCTGAAGGTTCCTTAGCCTTTTACCTGGGGGAATCTGACACTAACTCCAAGTAGACAGTGTCTGAACTGAACTGCGGCCACTCACTGGTGTCCATGGAGGACAGCTTGCTGTGTGGAAAACCACAGCTGGTGTCGGAGTGCTGTGCTGAGAGCACAGGGAGTTTATTTTTTCCTCTTATAGTTTCTCTCCATTTCCCTATATTATTAGGTCATCTTTAATTACTGTCAGCTGCATCTTATGGGTTCCAGAGTGCAGATCTTAAACATTTTGTTAAATTTATCCCTAAGTATTTTACATGTAGATTGTTTGTTTTGCAGTGCTGAGGATGGAACCCTGGGCCTTCCATATGCTAGGCAAGTGCTCTACCACTGAGCTACAACCGCAGTGCCCCCCTCTACCCCTCAAATCTGTGATTGCCTAGGCTGGCCTCAAACCTGTGATCCTCTTGCCTCAGCCTCTGGAGTAGCTGAGATTATAGGCATGCACCACTGGGTTCTGATGTTATTGTAAACAGTACAACACAAACAGTATTTCCAATGATTTGCTGCTAGTACACAGAAATATAATCTATTTTTGTATATTGTTCCTGCATTCTATGACCCTCTTAACCTCTCTAATTGGTCCAGGTACTTTTTTGAGGGGCAGGAGTAATACAGGAGATTGAACCCAGGGGTGCTTTTACCTCTGAGCTGAACCTCCAGAGTTTTTGTTTGTTTGAGAAAGGGTCTCACTAAATTGCTGAGAATGGCCTTGAACTTGCAACCCTCCTGCCTCAGCCTCCCTCTGCCTGGCCCTAGATACTTTTTTATTCACTCCTCAAGACTTCTGACATAAATAATTATGTTGTCTCCAAATGGAGACAGTTTCATTTGTTCTATCCAGCCTGTCTAACCTTTTCTTTCTCTTACCTGATTGCACAGCGAGGACATTCAGTACAATGACAGCTCTGCCTCCTCCCCAATGTCAGGGCAGTGGTCAGTCTATCAATATTATATTCATTGTTGTTTTTTATAGATGGCTTTTATCTGCTTATGGAATTTCCCCTCTTTTCCTAGCTGGCTGAGAGTTTCAATCATAATTGTTAAATTTTCACAAATACTTCTGTTCATCTTGAAATGTGTCAACAGGATTATTCTATTAAAATAATTTATTAATTAATCCTATTCAAATCATTTTCTAAAAAGTAGCACCCTTGCGTTCCTGGGATGGACTCCACTCCATCTTTCCTACCAGCCCGTCTCCACGATTCCATCAGGGCCCCAGGCAGTCCTTCCTGGTCACCGCCTCCAACTGTGCACTTTCCATACTTCAAGTCATTCCCTAGACAGAGCTCTTGAAAGACCAAGTTCATCATGTCGCCACCCCACACTGTGCTGAATCCTTCAGTAAACTCTCAAAGCCCCTCAGGATGAGGATACCATGCTTACATGCTTCCTAGCACCAATGCTCTCCATCCCTGCCAGGTCACAGGGCCCTGTCACCCCATGCCACAGCATCACACACACACTGCCATTCCCTCTCTCCCTGGGACTCTCAAGAAGCCTAATCTGCACCTAGCCCATGTGACCCTGTGCACTGGATACATCATCACATGACAGACACAGTACCTCAGCCCAAAGTGTCTTCCTCATGGTTTGTGC
Source organism: Marmota flaviventris (assembly GCF_047511675.1). Lineage (NCBI taxonomy): Eukaryota > Metazoa > Chordata > Mammalia > Rodentia > Sciuridae > Marmota > Marmota flaviventris. The sequence goes on along the minus strand of NC_092516.1, from coordinate 37,964,324 downwards.
CAAAAGACCCACCCCAGCCAACTCATCCAACTCACCCAACCATCTCTCCTAATATCCCTGGGCTTTATTTATCTTACTTTATTTCATTTTATTTTTGTAGTTGTAGATAGACAGCATGCCTTTATTTATTTATTTTTATGTGGTGCTAAGGATTGACCCCAGTGCCTCACACATGCAAGGCAAGCACTCTGTCACTGAGCTACAGCCCCAGTCCCAGCCCTGGCCTTCTCAGACATAAAAAATCCCAAACTGGGAAGGTGATCACTGTCACACTATAGAGAACTTGATGTTAAGCCAGAGTCTGAAGCCACACATCCCTTGACAATCTCAGGAAAGCCAGACCTCAGCTCTCAGAAGAGCACCCACTCTGATAGTACCTGCTTTCAGCACCAGAAGCACACAGACCCCAGAGGGCTCAAGACCCCTAGAGAGACTCATCAAGGACAGGGCAGGCACTTGACAGGCGAGAGCTGCTGCCTGCCCCCCCACCCACCCCAGAAAAGGCAGAAACTGGGACCAAAGAACCCTTGCACCCTGGTCAGTCAGACCCCTGGTGTTAATGAAAAAGTCTCTATGGGAGGGCAAATGGCCCAAGGACAGGCTGCAAAGGGTGCCCACAAGGCTCGGAGAGGAAAGTCAGATCACCAAGGGGGTAGTGCCACCTAGTGGTGGCTGGAACCCATAGAGCCAGAGACAAACACGCCCCAAAATCATGGCAGAGCCTCAGTCTAAATGTCAGAGACCAAAACCCACTTCCACATAGTCTTCCTCAGTGACAGCTGGCTGACCTTCTCAGGTCCCTGGATGGATTTCAGGTGGTGGGTCCCTAAACTGGTACTGAGTCATGTGTCTTTGCACAAATGTGTAAACATGCAAATATGCAACTGCTCCTGCAAAGACCCGAAGTCAGAGCACTGGGCTTCAACTGTTCCCTGCTCCCCTGGTGCCCATTCCCGACACCAGCTTCAATCTCATGAAGTACAAAGCTCTGCCGAATCACCCACCCTACAAAGAAAGCCCTAATTACTGCCCAAAACCTGCCTCCCCAGAAAAGAAAAAAAGCCAAAATCCTCAGCATGGCAGTTCTCAAGGTCACCCCAATATTAAGCCCAGCCTTTGGGGAGGCTGACCTACTAGGTCTGAGCTTAGCCCAGGAATCTACTTTCTCCAAACTCCAGATGATTTTTTTTTTTTTTTTTTTAAACACAGGGTCTCACTATGCTGCCCAGGCTGGCCTCAAACTCAGGGGTTCAAGAGATCCTGCTGCCTTAGCCTCCCGAGTAATGGACTACAGGTATTCATCACCACATCCAGTTTAAGTGGAGAAATTATTCTCTTCTTTTTTGGTGCTAAGGATTGATCCCAACACCTCATGCATGCTAACGACACCTTTCTAACACTGAATTGCACCCCAGGGCCCAAACTCTAGGTGACTCTGATGAAGGGCCTCATCTAATGCAGCTGATCTGTATTCCAGACCTACAGGACAAGCATAACCATGGCGCTCAAATCACCTGAGCTCAAAGCCTGCCCCAAGAGAGTGGGTGCTCAGACAGCTGGGTGGCAGTGGTGGGGGGCGCAGGAATGTAAGCAAGTAGCACAGAGGCTTCCAAGATACCAGGCCCCCACAGCAGCCCAAAGAGAACCAGGCACAACACATGAAGCAGGAGAAAGACCTGCCCTTCACAGATGCCCCCCAGCAAGGGAACCTCAGGAGCCCAAGGGTCCACCATAGTAAGGATGGCACCCCTCTGCCTTCCAAAAGGACAGTAACACCTTGAGGCATGTCCTAAGGATGTGATTTGGCTCTACTTCACAAGCACTGAGTGGGAGAAGTACTGTGCTCATTTTCAGCCATGATAAGAGGGGCCTAGAGTGGTGTGGCCCCTGGTAAGGGTCTCACTAGCTAAGGGGCAAAGGTCAGATCCACTTGCCCTAGATGGGGACACACAGTGCCCGCAGTGCCCACTCCTTCTTCCTGCCCAGCCCCAGGATGGCAACAGGCACCACCGCCAGGGACTTGGGACAGCAGGAAGAACAACACACATAGCATGTGGCCTCCCAAGAACCAGCCCGCCCTCATGCCAGCCACAAAACAGGGTCTCCAGACAGAAGGGATGGGTCCAAATGGTTCAAGGAGCAGCTGGACATTCCAACCTGGACAGAGAAGTTGGTGCCATTCTGGTCAGAATGGCAGCCAGCCACATCAGTTCCACGTATCTGACTGATGCTAGAAGCTGCTGGCAGACCTCTCCAACAGAGCCAATCAGGCACAAGGGGCTTCTTATCTCCCTTACAAGAAATGTAAGAAATGGATATGTGTCGTGTGATCAGAGAAGCTCCAAGACCCATTTGGATACCTAGCAAGTTCAGAGAACAGAAGGAAACAGACGGCATCAGCCCTGCTGGGCCAGCTCTCCATGAGCCCAGATTCTGCAGGTGGAGTTCAAGAGGAAACAGCAGCCTGGTCTGTCCTCTGTGACTTCTCAAGACAAAAAGAAAATCAAGAGGCATTGTCAAGGAACAGAACTGAAGCCAACATTGCCAATCAGAAGGTGGCAGATTCCAGAGCCAGCAGTCGATGTATAATTATAGCAAAGGACAGCTCAGTAAGTCTCAATCCTCACTTTCCCAGAGCAGCAGGAAAGACACCAGGAAACTACAAGTTTTACAATCCCCTGAGCAAATAAAACAAAAGGCTCCTTAAACTTCACAGGCCTGTGTTCTGGGGTCCAATGACTCATTCAAAAGGATCAATCCACACTCTCCCTGAGACTTGGAGCACATCGAGAACTGAGAAGGGGGAGCTGGACCAAGGCTGGGAGGCAATCAATCTGCAGAGGGCCACAGCAGCTAACAGGCAGAGGACCACAAAGCCAGTGCTATATCAGATGAGCAGTGGTACCCAGAAAGACGGGACAGAAGACAGATGGGACTAGTAACAGGAACAGCTCTGCCCTTTGTATGTGTCAGAACATGATGGCCAGCTGCTCCAACATGCAGCCCATTCTGAATCCCTCCACCCACCCACTGGCAATGAGCTTGGCACAGACTAGTTACAGAGGCTGCTCCAGGGGCCCGAGTAGGACAACATCCACTATCATGGCTTAACCCTAAATCCAGTTAATCCCCAACCTCTCAGGTTACAATCACACAAAAGAAATTATTTCTCCCAAAAGCAATTACTTCCTGGGCATGTACAGAGTCCTCTAACAAAGTCTGACAATGCAAGGCGATTGGACAGCTGCCCCTGCTCTGCTCAAGGACATCTGGTTTTCAATGAAGGCATTACTGAGACTTAGACAGGAAGAGTCCATCAGTCCCCTTTCCCTCCCACTGTGAAATGCCTCACTAAACACAGGCAGGGTGGGTCTAAAGCTCCTACGCCTACCTGGAAAGGACTCTGAACAAAGAGGCAGGGCTGCCTTGTCAATATAGAAGCCAACTACCCAGAGAGGTAGGGATGGGGGACAGCGCCCACCTACCTGAGGTCCAAGCCCATGGTGTGGTCCAGATTCTCCCAGCTTTGCAGCTTTGCCAGCAGCCTCTGAAAAACAGGTATAGGCAGGTCTCCTATCACCATGTGTCAGACAACTGGCACAAAAACACCATGACACAGACACTAAGCCCCCGATCTTAGGGAAGGATCTGCCCTTATCTCTGAGCTCAGATGTGTGGCTGCTCCAAGGATGCACCAAAGCAATCAGGCTATTATTCCCAGCTGCTGAAGCTACGCAGCACACAGCTCATTCCTTCCTGGACCTGTATATCCAAGTGTGAATCCAGCAAGCTACAAGGAACATGAGGGTACAAAGGTTTTGCAGTCTCTTGTGCCCAGGGTGCAAGACTCACCTGTCCCCTCTCCCAAGTACCTCTCCGGATGCCAAGCCCCAGACAGATGGACTCAGTCTAACAGACAAATTTTCCCCAATCCTATGGCAGACTAGGACCAGCAAGCCCCATGAGAATGGGCCCGTTCAATGCTGGCCCAAAGCCCAGAAAGTTGCCCTTCTGGAATTGAAGCAATTGAAGGAAGGACCACTTGGATTTGACCTCCTGTCACCTCCTCCCATAACCAGCAGAGTGCTACTACAAACCATTCATTTGAGTATTTCCAGATCTCCTCTATGTACCAAGCACATGCTTGGTTATTAACTTTCCTACAGCCAGTGCTGGTCAAGTTACTATGCACCAGGCCCTGCTCTGAACACTTGACATGAGGCAGACACTGTCACTATTCCTCACTCTGCAGATGAAGAGAAAAACAGGTTAAGGAACTGGCCCAGAGTCAAAGAGCCAGCAAGCATCCACAGCAGGACTTCAAACTACAGGCAATGTGATTCTAAACCCCCAAATCTTAAAACAATTTCAAAAATAACTATGTCAAGAGAAAAAGAGAAGAGCAGTTGGCTGACAGTCGTCTTTCCAATACACTCCTACAGAAGCTACCTCTGAGGAGGAGCCGCCCTGGAAGGCCCCACTGACGGCAAACAGCCGCAGCAGCTGCTCAGAGGGCTCTGTGGCCCCAAATGGCTCTAAGCTGTCTTGAAGCTCCAAAAAAGGACAAAGAGTGCTCCCCAGGTCAGGAAGTGGCCAGTGTAATTCAGGGCGGCCAAAGATGGTTAAGATGGTTGGAACAGTGGCGTGGAGCATGTCAGACAAACCAGGGTAGAACAGCAACAGAGTGACTGAGGAGAAGCAGTAAAAAGGACAAAAACTCCAGGCAGGAGCCAGGAATCCTCAGCTCTGGTCCAAACTCACTGGACACTGACGCTCCATTTCCTCCTCCAACCACAAGTTGACTTTCCAATACTGTACAGCAATGGCATTTTCCCACACAGCGTCACTGGTAAGTTACAATGACAGATCAGAAGAAAACACCCAGCATGGCTCTCCATCATGTCCTCACATGTAGGCAACGTGTGCCATTTCCTTGCTGGCACACCCTCTGTGCCAGTCCTCTACAGCCCTGAGTTAAACTGCATAAACTCAGTGGCTTCAACACAGTTTCCTACAATACTTAAGCCCAAAATCCCACTTAGTTCTCACTGAGCTAAAATTCAGGTGTGGGCCAGCTGCATTCCTTCTAGGGGCTCCCAAGAGAATCCATCTATTGTCTTTTCCAGCTTCTAGGGCTGCCCACACCTGCTGCCTCTACCCTCACAACTGGCAATGGCAGGCAGGTCTTCCTCTCCTACTTCCTTGAGACCATGCAGCCCACCTGACAACCAGGATCCTCCCCCACTACAGGTCAGCTGATTGGCAGATCCAACCTTGTCACACACATTCATAGGTTCTGGGATTAGGACATGGACCCCTTGAGGGCCATTGTTCTTCCTACCACACCCACATGACAATAAATACATTACAGGTAACCAGCTGTTGCACAAGATGGAAATGGCCAGAGTCCTCTGGAGAGGGCTAAGGACAGTCCCATAGGCACGGCTTGCCCACTTGAACCCTTACCTCCTTCTCCAGTTCTAAGTCAACCAGAGTTTCCTGCATCTTCTCCTGGCGGCCCAGCCTCCTCTGAAGCCCCTCCAGCTCCTCTGTGAGCAGCCCGTTGGTCTCCCTCATCTCCCTGCAAGGCCAGAAACTGTCACTCCCACAGCGACATATACAGGGGACAAACCCACCCCATGAACCCCAGTCGCATCTGGAAGCGGCTGGGCCTCATCCCAGCTCCTCACCGCAGGTGTGCATTGTCCTCCCGCAGCCGCTTCAGCTCCCGCTCCATCCTGGGAAGCCGCAACAGCTCAGATTTCATGCTCCGCACCACGGCAGCATCCTGCTCCTGCAGGCACAGTTTCTGCTCCAGGTCCTGACGGAGGCAGGCAGAGAGGAAGAAAGGAAAGAAGAGTGAGCAGCCAGGGGACACCTAGGAAACGCAAGTCTCAGCTAAGTGAGAAGCCAGTCTGAAAAGGCACATGTGGTGGCTTCGGCCTGCAGGACACTCTGGAGAGAGCAGAAGGATGGGGCAGTGAGATAGCAGTGGCACTCAGGGGGAGGAGGAAAAGCAAGTGGTGCTCGGAGGGCTGCATGACACTACAATGGGGGACACACGTCAGGGTGCATCTGTTCAGAATGTGGCCCCCAAGGGTGAACCCCAATGTAGCCTGTGGACTAGGTGATGAGGAGTCAATGCGGCTTAGTCAACTGTGGCAATGATCCACTTTGAACCGGGTGCTAACTGCGGGGAGATGATGGTGGGAGACAAGGGGTCTGGAAATCCTCTGTATATTCTCTTCCATTTGGCTGTGAACCTAAAACTTTTCTAAAAAATAAAGTCTACTCATAGGAACCACAAAGTTCCTCTGCTAAGTTGTCCCAGTACCAGAACCTTGGCAATCTCCCTGGATTAGGCCCCAACCCCAGATCCCTCCTGAGATTGCACCTGATGTGACTCTGGCTGTGTCCTCTTCAGCCACCTCTAGTCCTGCCCACTTGTGCCAGCATCCATCCACACCACATAAATGCATCCATCCATCTGGTTCCTCCCAGACTGATTTATCCAGAAGGAACCACTGGCACACCTGGCCCAAAGACACTCAGCAAGGACATAACGTTCTCATTACATGAAGTCACTTCTGCACCAGCAGCACTCCTGCAGCAACTGAGTCCATTTCAACTGCAAGAACAGACTTCTTTGCAACATCTGTCACCTTAGGACTCAACAGAAGCACACTGGCATTTAGTGACAATCACTAAACAGGCTGAGTACAAAACTATATCCAAACTGGTCTATCAATAAGTGCCACTAAAGCCAAGCACAGCGGTGCATGCCTATAATCCCAGCCGCTCAAGAGGCTGAGGCAGGATGACCGCAAGTTCAAAGCCAGCCTCAGCAATTTAGTGAGGTGCTAAGCAATTCAGTGAGACCCTGTCTCTAAATAAAATACAAAATAGGGCAGGGGATGTGGCTCAATGGTCAAGTGCCTGAGTTCAATCCCTCCTACCCCGCAAAACAAAAAAAAATAATAAGTGGCACAGAGTCCAGTTCCGTAAGGGGCTAAGTCAAGTGGCAGAGGCAGAGTGACACAGAATACAAATCAGGCAAGCAAAGACTGAGAGGTGGGCTAAGGGTCATAGAGGGAAGGACAAGGTTCAGGAGAAGCTAACCAAGAAGGCGAGTTGTGGGGGGCGAGTGGGGGTGCTAAGCAGGCTGGCAGTCAAGTAGAGCAGGAGCAAAGCGCATAACCTGCCCAAGCAGGCACAGTGGGAAGCTGTAGGGAGCCATGGCCACGGGTCTCCTGAAGGGCCTGGTTATTACTCCAAAGGCAACAAGAGGCCATGGAAGGGATCTCAAGGCATCATCTTTCTGGCAACACCCTCCACAGTGAAACATGTGGCCTGAGCTCCCATCAGATGGACCTGGCTTGGAGACCCATTTCAGTGACTCTCCAGTATGTGACTGTGGGCAGGGTTTCAACTTTTGTAGGTCTACTTTGTACCATCTCCAATGTCACTTTTTTCCTTGTGTTTCTAGTGGGCCTTTCTTCACTAGGACACAAGCTTCCTGGGAGCAGAAATAATTATTTCGCTCACCTTGGCCTCCTGGCAGCCAGCACAGTACCTAGAAGATGGGACAGTGGCTAACATCCACTGAGGGCACCTTCAGCTCAGAAAGGCCTACAAATAGTGGGTGGCAGAAGGGCTAAGACCACCCCTGAGATGCCTGCAGGACACACACAAGGTTGACACAGAGCAACCCACCTTAATCTTCTGTTCTTGGTCTGTTCTTGCTTCTTGGCTAGCCTGAAGTTCCTGAATTTTCTGATTAGCTTCCTGACATTTCCTGTTCAGAGAAGAGTGCATGACATGAAGGAACACCTTGAGAATACTCTCAGCCTAAGCTCCTGGCACAGACAAGGCCACTACAAGGGTACACCCAGGTCCTGGAGTAGCCCCTGCAGTGGCTCTCATCTGGATGGTGCCGTGGATGAACATCGGCCACCAACAGCACCCCACGGTTCTCCACACACTGCTCACCCTCCACCAGTGATCACCAGACCTGATGCAACCACAGAAAGGACCCACTCAGACCTGATCACCCCTCTCCCCAAGAAGCAAAAAACTCAGATTACAGCTGGTAAGGGAAGGGTCAACTCCTCAGGAGAGAACCCAAAGCCTCCTGACCACACCATCCTCCAGATTTTCCCACATCTATCTTGCTTACCATGTCCCCCAAACCTAAAATGTCCTTTCCCATCCACAGCCCACACAAATTCAAGGGACGTCTTGCATGTTCTTCAAAACCTAGCTCAGCATAAGATCTTCTCTGGAAGCCTGCTCTGAAAAGGTGTGCCACCCTGAGAAGGAGGAGCTGCTGCCCTCATCCAGGCTCAAAAACATTTAAAACACCCCCTATCCTAGCACTCAGAATCCCAGTTTCAGAGGCCTTGTGTCAATCCCTCCTGCAGCCTGCGGTGAGAAAAGCATCCAGGGCCTGGCACAGACACAGAGGCAAAGCCCCGCATCCCCAAGCTCCTTCCCCCTCACCTGAGCTGCAGGTCAAGCTGCTCCTTCAGCTCCTGCTTCTCAGACTCCAAGCGCTTCACCTGCACCTCCTGGTCCATCACACTCCATTGCAGCTCTGAGACACGACCCTTTAACACATTGATGGTCTGAAAGGAGAGGAGATTCCAGGTGGCTCATGGATGCAGACGTAACTTCCCGGCAAGTTACAGTGAAAGGAAGAGCCATCACCTCCTGCCTGTTACCATGAGGTGGGAACAGAGCCCACCCCTGGGGAGCCTACACCTGGGTAGATGAGACAGACACTCTCAGAAGTATTGCAGGCCAGAACCCTGGGTCATAGTCCCCACAAGCTGACAGACAGATCTGGGTTACAACCAGGCCCTCGAGGAAAGCTAGTCCTGGGACTCCCAGAGCAAAGCTGCCACTAGCCAGAATGGGCCTAGCCTCTCAGGCCTGGTGGCCTCTATACCCATTACCCTAGGCCCACAGTGACCCTACACCATGCATCCACCTTAGCCTTCCCTCCACTCTTTGGCTCTCATCATGCTCTCAACCCAGAATTCTTCCTCTAACCATCCTCACACCACAATTCCAACCATCAGTAAGGATGCAGCACTCCCAGGCCAGCAAGCTGGGTTAGAACCAGCTAGGTTGGCTACAGTACTCAGAAAGAGATCGTCCCAGAGCAAAACCAGCAGGGCCCATCCAGCAGCCTCCAGGAGGGACAAGTCCACCTGACACCACAGAATAGCCATGTGAAGGAACCACCACTCTTTGCTCTGACATCACCTCATCCACCACCAACCCCTTCCTGAGGGAAAGAGCATGCTGGTCAAGCCAACACAAAAAACCAGCCCTGTTCCTTGTCATGCAAACTAACACAGCCTAAATTCCACCCTAGGGAGCCCACACAGAGGGCAAGACATGGGTCCAGCAACCTCACCCCAGTAAGTCACACTGGGTAGAACTGTAGGGGGCAAGGGGCCTCCCCAGGTAGCATCCTCTGCAGAGAAGCCACAGCACTCCTTTATTTTTCCTGAGAACTGCACCCAACCCAAGACCCAGGGAAACACACTGGTGCTATTCAAAGCATGACCCTCTGGGAGACACACATGGGGCACCCCATACTCAACAATCTGTATGGTTCACTTTATCACAAGAGTGAGCACCACAGTGGGACTCAAAAAACAACAGAGGTGCCAGACATGGTGGCTCACGCCTATAATCAGAGCAACTCAGGAAGCTGAGACAGAAGGATCAAAAATTCAAGGCCAGCCTCAGCAATTTAGCAAGGCCCTAAACAAGTGAGACCCAGTCTCAAAATAAAAAATGAAAAGAGCTAGGGATGCCCTAAGGTTAAACCCCCATACCAAAAAAAGAAAAAGAAAAAAATGGAGATATTAAAAACACAGCCACTGGGCTGGGGTTGTGGCTCCGTTGTAGAGTGCTTGCCTAGCATGTGTGAGGCACTGGGTTTGATTCTTAGCACCACATATAAATAAAATAAAGATCCATCAACAACTAAATATATATATTTAAATATATATATTTTTAAAACACACACACACACACACACACATCCATCAATGGCCTGCTGAGTTCAGTAAACACGCACTGAGCACTAAGCACTACACCAGAGCCAGCCTGCCCTGATGGAGGACAAACATCCTGGGGAAAGTCAGACCATCCGCAAGTAAACAGATGAAACGGAGAACTTCAGAGTGGCACGTAACATAAACTGGGGCACTGTGATAGGAGAATGCAGTCAACGGGGAAGACCTATGACTTTGAACTGAGTGATGAGAGAGGGTTTCTCTGAGGACATGGCCCCACTCAGGACCACCTCTTCTACCCTTCACTGAAGTATATGTATAGCTCCCTTTGGCCACAGAACAGCGACACGGGCCAAAACGCAGATCCCAGGGCCCACAGAGAGCCCACTTCCCCGGAAGCAGGAGCCAGCTTCTCTGGAAGCTGATCACGCCTCCTCTCCTGCCAACACTCGCTTCAGAAGACAGATGTGGGAACAACCTTAACATGCTCCCCAGTGCTGCCAAGGCAAAAATAACCTGCAGCCCGCTCCTGAGGATCTATCAAGTGGAGAAAGCCACACGGAGACAGAATACCAATGATGCGACACGGTGTCCCCCCCCTCAGGCGGTTCTCATCTGTTTCCTCTCCGCACCTGTGATCTTGAACACCACAGAAGAGGGACAGGAAGGACAGAGGAGTCCAGTACCCACCAGCACTAACGCTCAGGCTGTCTCTACAACATACATAGCTGTCCCTGGGACTACAGTTCATATACATCCTGGTTCAAAGGCAGTCTCTGATGCTGAGAGATGCTAAAAGACTTTGCTGATAATCAAAGAAATGCAAATCCAGAGGCACCTACTTACATCTTCTGGAAAAAAGTATTTCCAGAACATACCACCATCTACGAACAGGGAAAGCTACAGCAATACTAGATACTCCATGGTGGCTATCAACACAACCCAGCAACTAGCAACAACCACCACAGAACTGTGACTGGGTCTGCCACCCTATTCCTCGAGTCTGTCCAAACAAAACATAACAGAAATAAACAGACTGCATGCACAAAACTACCTGTCAGGGGGCTATTGGGGCAAACACAAGGAAACCAAACACTGGAAAAAGGACAAAAATGGATTAGCCAACCACTAAAATTCATATTTACAAAGAACAAAAAAGGGCTCCACTTACTAACTGAAAATCACAGAATGGAAAATTAATTTATTTACTCTGATTATGACCATGCAAAAACTGCAGGTGCACATGTGAGGAGCATAGTTTAAAGGATGCCTCGTTGCTACTAGGTGAAGTTGGGAGGTCACTTGTTCTTTTCCCTTGGAAAATGGCTGAAGGCAAAAAAAGCAAACCCCAGGGCCTGCATGCAGGCCCGTGCTTACCTCGCTGGCTGTGGCCAGGCCATCCTCCTTCTCCCGCAGCTGCTGGCTGGCAGTGTCCAGGCTCTGTTTGCACAGCTTATGGCGCTCCAGTTGCTCTTGCATCTTCTCCTCGGCCTCAGCCTCCCGCTCCTGAAGCTGCCGAATACGCGCCAGGAGCTCCTGGTTGCGGTCAACCTCACGCTATGGAGAAGGAAGAGCATGGCCAGAGTGAGTTGAAATCCCAAAGGAGTATCAGGACAAGGATACTCCATTCCCGACTTAGGCCATTCAGGCCCACAGAATAGCCAGATAGAACCATCAGCCAAGTCCCCAGCAAAACCAAGTGAAAACCTGGGACTGGGATGGCAATGCCAGTGCTTCTGCCACAGTAGCATAACAGCTCCCACTGAAAGAAACCAGGGCCCTTGAAGGGCACTCAGCATGGATGACACCACACACTCATTACACTGACTGCTCAGTGATGAGCAGGGATAAGATGGAGCATGGAAAATGTAAAATTCAGAATCCACCTTGGAAAAAAGCTGAGCTTTTGCAGCACCAGCAGATCTTGTCGAACTGCACTCAGGCCATCATTAAAATGAGTCTGCACTTCCCAACGAGCCAATGACTGGAGCAGGGACAGGTGGAAGTCAGCCTACAAACGGAACCATTTACAGGGGAGCTAGATCTGCCACAAGTATATCTGGTCATGCGGCCCTTCAAAGACACCACATATCATTACCCTCAGGGAGACCATGTTGCTTATGCTGGTGAGGAAGGGACAGAACTAGGACACATGCCACTGTGACAACTCATGAGGGCCTGAAGGGTTCACCTTCAGACCCTTCAGATAGTAGGAACCAGATCCCAAGAAGAAAGATGGTGAGTGCCACCCACCCAGCACCCTGCCTTCTAGCTCAACCAGCCTGATTCAGCAGGAAGCTGCCAGCACCAGCTCCCTCCTAGGACCACCAGGAACTTCCCCCAGGTCCTATTTAGAGTAAAGGCTTATGCCACCCTTGCCTAGGACATTCCAGCCCAAAACCAAGGAAAGGTTTAATAAAAGCACACACATAGGGCTGAAGCTTTCTGGAAAGAAGGCCAATCTCTACCACAAGAGGACTCAAGGGGATGCAACTTCAAGTGCAGCCTCAAAATAGCCAGGGGACCCTTTTGCAAAGCAGAATCTTCCATTAGGGGACTTGGAGGTGTAGCTCAGTGTAGAGCACATGAGTTCTACATGGGCCTGATCCCAGCCCCCAAAAATAAAGAAACTGCTCTGTCAGCCCAGGGCCCTCCCACACATCACTACTGCACTGCCAGTCAAACACAGGTGAGGAGCCCAGGTAGGCTTTCAGACCCTAGGTCTTACCACCTAATCAGTATTTTTAGGAAGAGGAGTGCCTGTCCTCCACACTCACCTACCAGCAACCTGGCAGCCCCTGAAAAAACAATGTAGAAGCCAAGACTCCAGGGACAATCTGAAAACAACTAATTGCCATGGCTCCCGGGGACGCCTCAGTATGTCTGTGGTCATGAAAAGCTTCTCAAGTTCCCAAGTTTGTCACTCTGTGCCCCTGAGCTTTAACAGACCCTGCTGCAACTCCTCACTCAAATGCTCTTAGGTACCCAAAAGGCACCACCAACTGTGCCAGACATTGGAGATCCAGGGCAGCCACACAGGCCCTACCTTCAAGGGATTTTGCCCAGAGAAACTCCAATAGTTCCAGGGCCCATCCTTCTGCCTGAGAGCCAGGACCATTTCCATTAGCACTGCATTTCATACAGTCCAAGGGCCCCTGGTATTGTCTGTCCACTCAAAAAATGGCACTTCAAAGTCTTGGCTCATGAGCCCAGACAGCACACCAAGGCAGGAATCTACATTCCTGGCTCTAACAGTCCAACTTGCATTACACCCTGGAGGAGATCTACACAGGGACAGGAAACTGTGAGCACATGTATACACGGCAAGTGGGGGCCAGAAAAGAAAGGGAGGAAGGCCTGAGAGATTCCCTGGTCTGTGGCACTGCCTGAATCTTGGCAGCCTTTCCACAACTGATCAGCACTTAGTGAAAACCTGGCAAAGGACTGTTAATCAAAGCAATGCCGACAGAAGGTTCCTGGACTGAGCCTTCCTGGAGTTGCAAGGCTGCACTTGCCTGCTGTCCTGGGAAGCCAAGAGCAAGCACAGCAGCGAGAGTAGGGCACTTTCCTGAGGCCCTACAAACACCCTGGTGAGACAATTCATGCAACTCAGTAATGTTCTAAGCCTGTCACCCCTGCACCACTTGGTAGATCTGCCAGATCTGCATTCCAATTTCTCCAGAGAAAAGAGGAAACCAAGACACCCAGCAGATTTGTTGGCACTGTGGCCTCACTGAGCAGTAAACACAGCCAGAGAATCCCCACTTTGTGGCTGTCCCCATATCAAGCCACCCTTCTCCAGCACAGCTAACATGGACCCACCATAGGTATCCTCAGAGGAACAACCTGGCAATCCCCATGCAGAGTGCTTCAGTCTGCCCTGGCTGGTTCCTGACTTCTTACAGCCTGGTAAGCATGCACCCAGCCTATTGTCCCCAGAGGCTGATTGGACAAACCCTGCCCACCTGGACCCACCTCGTAGTTCCTGGCGCTGGTATTGGCTGCCCGCTCCAGCTCCACTCGAGCCCTCTTGTGACTCAGCTCCATCTGCATCTTCTCCCGCTCCACCTGGATGAGGTAGGACTTCGAACGGATCTGCTCTGCTCTTTCCTCCAACTGAGAAGGTCGTACCCAAAGAGAAAGAAAATCCTCAGCAGCCACATCAAACAAGGCAAGTTGCTCAGCTCAACGCACCCCAAGTGCCACTCCAGCAAGGTCTTGGTCCCCAGGTGGGAAGTGGGTGAGAGGCAACAAGCAAGGAAAGATTAAGAGAATCAGAAGGAGACGCATTTTAAGATGACAGTGGGTGAGCTTGTTCTAGGAAAGAAGGTGTGTTCATTTTCTATAGCTGTATAATAAACTGCCACAAACTTGACATCTAAAAACACCACTCATTAACAGGCGGTGGGCTCTGCAGATCAGAAGTGCAGACATGTGGCTGGGTTCTCTGATCAAAGTTTCTTAAGACTAAAATTAAGGCAGTTGGCAGGAACCCCTGGCTAGCCCACCAGTGAAAGACAAGATCCACTTCTCAGCTGGCTGTCAGTACCTGGAAGCTGCTCACCCCCCTCACCACATGCCCTACTCCCTCCCCTGCTGAGTCCAACTCTTCTGACTCTAACATCTTTTTAAGGGGCTCATGTGATTAGATCAAAAACCCAGGGAACCTCCCCAACTTAAAATCCACTGATTGATTGGCAACGTTAATTAGATCTTCAAAATCCCACTGCAACAACACCAAGTTAGCATTCAATTGAGTAACCAGAAGGTTAGAGTCTACGATGGGGCCAGAATTTGGGGGCTACTTTAGAAGTAGGCCCACAAGAGATAAGTACTTGCAGGTGATTCAAGCCTCAAAGGGTCCCAGAGGACACGCCAACAGTCTCTCATAGTCACTGTTTTCACTGGGACCAAAGCCTTGCTGCCTGGTACCTCCCAAACACTTAACCTACACAGACCCTTGAGCTGAATCAGAATCACTTCTAGACACATTCTCAGGAGGCTCACATACACATTAAAGTCTGTAAACCACTGGGCTAGCATGGTCTCCTATGGGGGCAATCTTGCCCCAGGGGACACTTAGCACTGTCTGGAGACACTTCTGATTGTTACAGAATGGCAATAGTAGTGCTGCTGCCCACCGATACACAAGGGCAGAAGCCCAGGATTGTTGCTAAACATCTGACAGTGCCCAGGAAAGTTCTGCAAAAAAAAAAAAGTGCCCAGCCCCATGCCAACAGTGCCCACAGGGTGAGGGCCCTAGCTAAAGCAATGCTCCTCCCCTGGCCCTCCCACCTGGGTTCTTTCTTTATTCTTATTACATTTCACCTCATTGTAACTCTGACCTGTTGATATTTGGAGGTTCCTAAACCCATTCTTCATACTCACTAGCCTTCTCATTCTTAACTCTGTCTCAGAAAGTCAGAACCTCTCCATCTATAGGGATGTCACCACACAGGGACCAAGGGCACCATACTTGCCCGCCGGTTATGTGTCAAGAACAACTTAAAACTTTCCTTTGTGTTTAAACAACACTGAGGTTTTTTAATACACTCCCAACTAAACACTCCCAACTAAAACAAGGGCTAAAAAGAGGGGCAGGCATCTGGCAGACAGGACACCCCATCCATCTTTGCCTCCAAATTCCCCAGATTGTCCTCAGGTCCCTCACCTACAACTCAGGGAGCCTTGAAAGGAAGAAAAAGAACCATGACTGGCATCCAGGGCAGGACATGACCAGAGTCAGGTCCCAGACAGGTCTGTAATCATGATTCCTACCCACCTCACTTGGGTACAGACTGATCACTGATCCCTACCTGAGGAAGTCTGTAACAGTAAACAATGGGGACCTCCAAGGTCCAATTCTGATTAAAGAATCCCATGATTTTCCCTTTTTTTTGGTGATGCTGGGGATTGAACCCAGGACCTTGAGCATGCGAGGCAAGCATTTTACCAATTGAGCTATATCCCCAGCTCCCATGGATTTTTTTTTTTTTTTTTTTTTTTTTTTTAATCAGGGATTACTGAACTCAGAGGCACTCAGGCATTGAGCCACATCTCCAGCCCTATTTTGTATTTTATTTAGAGACAGGATCTCACTGAGTTGCTAAGCGCCTCGCCATCATGAAGCTGGCTTTGAACTCACGGTCCTCCTATCTCAGCCTCCTGAGCCACTGGGATTACAGGCGTGCGCCTCGATATCTGGCACACATTTTCCCATGGATTTTGACAAGCTAAATTTCCCAGACATTTGCATCAATAACATTATGCCACTTTTTAAAATCATAGCATTTTTTAAGACCAAAGTTACCAATTTATTTTGCCAGAAATCAAAGATAATAACCACCTATTAACACTGCCTCTTCATAACAGTGGTGGTACACACCTATAATCCCAGTGACTCAGGAGGTTGAGATAAGAGAACCTCCAAGTTCAATGCCAGTCTCATAAACTTAGTGAGACCTTGTCTCAAAATTTAAAAAAAAGCGGGGGGGGGCTCTGGAGGGGGCTAGATGTGCTCAGCAGTGAGAGAGTGCCCCCTGAGTTCAATTCCCAGGTTACAAAAAACATTTTTTTTTTTTTTTTACCACAAAAAGTATAATAGGTCTAATCTCAGAATAATGACCCAAGAAAGGGCAGTGTGCAACTTAGTGCTCTAACTAACAGTAATTCCATCACTGAATAAACCACACAAACACCATCCTTTTTGCCAATCAGTACATGAGCCTTACCTGGTTCAGTTGACACGGGTCACAGAATCCAGAGCACATGCAGGGTGGACAAGAGAAAGATAGACACAAGCAGGGAAGACCGAGAGGAGGATGGTACAGCAATGGTGCAGTGACAGGGCTCAGGCAAGGCCAAGACACGACTTCTTTCCTTGGGGGCCCAGATGTCCCAGCCCAGAATAGGACTAAGCCCATGACTCTCTAGGGCCTGAAGTCCTTCAGGAGACCTGAACCCTTTGCAACTGTATCCATAGTAAGCATTCGCAAGAACTTGGAATGGAATGAAATATAACTGCAATCAGAGAAAACTGCAAAAATCACAGGATCTGCAAATTGCCCCCTATAGGCTAAAACAGAATATCCAGTCCCTCCGCTTATTGCCCTGGCTTTCTCACTAGGCTGACTAGGCGACCAGGTGCCTGTGTTTACAATACAGCCTCTCTATGTTACATCTTCAAGGGGACAGTATGCTCATAATTCTGGCACCCATGCTCCTACGCAGTTGGGTTTTGTCCTCAATTAAATGAGCAGACTGGCTTTTTAGCATCCATGAATACATCAGTATGAACCCACGGCTATGCACCATGTCCACTCTTGGGGTGCTTACGAGGCAGGCCTTTAACCAAGACAGTTCAGGGCAGGTCCTGGTCTCCAACTAGCACCCCAAATGATAAATGCCCAGGATGAGATCTGGAAGACCACAACTGGCCTCTAAGCCTACCTAATACTCACCTGCCTCAATTGTGTAGAACTTGAACAGGCCCCACCTGAGCCCAGGTGTCTTTAACAGAGACCCAACCCAGCACATGCCCCTCACCTGCATGCTCTGCTGGTACTGCATCTGCAAAGAACCTGGGGCAGAGGTGGACACATCCAGGCCGGATCCTCCCTCCACTCGCTGAGAAATGAAGTTGTTCAGAGATCTCAGGGTAGACAAGACAGTGGTGTTCTCCCCCAGGTCTTCCATGGTCACTTTCCTTCTGGGAGAACAAAAAAAGTCAGAGTCAGCCTTTCCACAGACCATCAGATGCCACCATCAGCAACGCTTTTGGACAGCCCTAATGCCATCTCAGAGCCCATAACCACTTTATTCAAAGGAAACAGAGAGTTCACTCCACCAATTTACCAAGAGGAAATGAGGCATAAAAGAATGCCAACACCAGGCTCAGTAGCCGTACCTGTAATCCCAATGACTCAGGAGGTTGAGACTGAAGAATCACAAGTCTGGGGCCAGCCTCAGCAATTTAGTAAGATCCTGTCTCAAAATAAAAAGAGCTGGGGATATAGCTCAGTAGCAAAGTGCTCGCCTCGCATGCACAAGCCCATGAGTTCAACGCCCAGAACTGGGGGAGAAAAAACGGTCACCAAGTCACTATTTGAGTACTGGCCAACAAAACAAATGGACAGCCAGCTCTCTAGAGAAGATGCTCAGCAGCCCAGCAGCCTCTGGGAAATCAGAAACAAAGCATACAACAGCATGATAAAGGCAATGGTGGGCACAGGAACACAAGTGTGACTTCACATTAACAGCAATAGCAGTAAGTGCCATCACTCCCTCCAACCAAGTCCCAGAGAGGAGGCATCCCACATGTACCCAAATGGTAGATTGTGCAACTGTCACCTCACATTTGACCAGCACTCTGCTTATACATAAAAAAACAACAGCTCAATCTTCAAAACAAGTAGGTGTATTCAGTCTTCTTAGAAATTTTACAGATGATGAAACTGAAGCTTCGAAAAGGTACAGAACAAGACTGGGGTTGGGGTTGTAGCTTAGTGGTAGAGCGGCCTACTTACCATGTGTGAGGCCCTAGGTTCGATCCTCAGCACCACATAAAAATAAATAAACAGAATAAAACTATTGTGGAAAAAAATTATTTAAAAAAAGGTACAGAACGGCTGGGTGCGGTGGCACACACCTGTAATCCCAGAGGCTGGGGAAGCTGAGGCAGGAACATCACAAGTTCAAAGCCAGCCTCTGCAACTTAGCAAGCCCTAAGCAACTTAGCAAGACCTTGTCTCAAAATAAAAAATAAAAAGGGCTGGTGAAGTGGCTCAGTGGTAATGAGCCCCAGTACCAAAAAAAAAAAAAGGTACAGAAGAGATCAGAAGCTGGGTCTGATTAGTCTGAAGGTAGCATGCATTCCACAAGCTCATGTGTAAAAGAACTGCTTCCTCAACACCTGTGCTTACTACATGTCATGACAGCTGCCACCAGCCAAAAGGTGTGGAACATCCCACGTACATTTATGGCCAAGAGGCTTGAACTCCCCCCACAGGCACATACTATTTCTCCCCTTAGGAAGGGGCAGTGCTTGTTCATTTCCCTTTGGTATCAGAATGAAAATACACACAAACCCCTTTAAAAACATTTTTTTTTTTTTTTGAGTGGGTGCTCATAATCTTAGCTACTTAGGAGACTGAGGAAGGAGGATCTCAAGTTTGAGGCCAGCCTGGACAACAAAGCAAGACCCTGTCTCCAGAAGAAAAAAATAATAATAACAATAACTTAGTTTGTCTCCGACAAAGTTTCTGACTTAAAAGGACCTTGAGAATGGAGTCAGTCTGCGCTTTCAGTGCTGTGAGCCTGGTAAACCCAGGCAGGAAACAGAGCTCTACCCTTCAAGCCCAAATCCATTTTCCAAGTTCAGACCAGAGCCACACTTTCCATCCTCTTCTCCAAACACCATCCCCTGAGAACTGAACCATTAATATACTAAAATGAAAAGAACACTGTATTTTCAACTTCCTGGAACCAGGCTGCTCCATACACACCTGAGGCTCAAACCGTCCAGCCACCTGAAGGTGGAACCCCCAACACCTCTGGACAGCCCCTGATATGGGAGTCAGGAGCATACTACCCTTCCAGCCTCAAAAGAGAAATGGCAGAGAAAATTTAAATAAGTGACCAAGATCCAGGCATAGTGGTGCAAGCCTGTAATCCCAATCACTTGGAGGACTGCAAATGCAGAGGCCAGCCTAGGCAACTTAACAAGACCCTCAGCAATTTAGTGAAACCCTATCTCAAAAAATGAAAATGGCTGGGGATGTAGATTAGTGGTAAAGCGCCCCTAGGTTCAATCTCCAATATCAAAAAATAAAACTAAAAGTAAGAAGTGTCCAAGAAAACTCACTGCCCTGATCCCCTGGTGAATCCTGCCTTCTCTAAACACACACTATCCCCGTCACTACCCCAAACAGCTGGACTCTGGGCACACGGTGCCTCCAGAAGCAGCAACAAGGTAGATGCCTGCTCGGCCAGTGCAGACAGCGGAGCGGCTCAGGGGGACAGCAGCCACCACTTCTCCCCACGCGCTGGCTCTAGCTCCCTAGGGGCCTCTTGCCAATGGATGCTCAGAGGAGCCACAGCTGCGACTTGACTGGCCCAGGTCACTAAGAGCGGCTAGGGGGCGAGTGCAGGCGGGGGTCTCCCAGGCAAAGCGCTTACAGACCGCGTCATGACAGGGGAAGGGACAGGTGGCGAGGGTAGACCAGGGGTCTACAGAACAGGGCTACGCGCAGACCCCAACAGAACCACGGACCCTGCTAGGACAGCAGGGGCTGCGCCCCAATATCTAGCGGTGCGAAAGGGACGTGGGGTCTCCAGACCGCCGGGACGTAGGGGGCGGCAACCGCGCCGACTGCGGTCAGCCCCGGGCCAGGGCCCTCTCCGCCGCGCCGCCCAGCCCCCGGGATCCTGAGCCCGCGACCCCGCGCCTAGCCCTCCACCGCTCACCTCAGTCGCCTGCTCACGCTTGCCGCCGCTGCTCGGATCTCCCTCCGCTCCGCCCGCGCCCACTTATCGCGAGATATGAGCCGGCGCTCTCGCGAGACCGACTACAGGCCCGCCGTAAAGAACCGAGTCTGCGCGCCTCACACCCTGGGGCTCCGTGTCCTCACCGGAGCCGCCCAACCCAAGAAGCCAGAGCAGAATGGGACTCCGCACCTTCCGGCCGCCCGGCCACCCCACCGAACACGCTTGCACTACGGCCACCGCCTCGCGCCGTAATGTTCTAAATAGCAGCGCCCACAGTGGCTTCTTAGGGACAAACTTATTTGCATTCTTGACTCTTCCCCAAATCTTGCTTGTACAGTTTGGTTTAATTAAATTACGTTCTTTTCTTCTTCTCCGGGACCACTGGCAACACATAGTATTTATGCTGCTCCCCAGAGCTCTGTCCTCCCCATCAGAGTGCACAGCACTGGCCTGAGCCGGTACAGACAGCTGGGGAGGCTTTCAAAGGAGGGAAAATCCGATGGAGTATGGTGACATTTCCACCTTTGAAGATGTGTTTCTGAATTCTCCCCTCCTCCCTCCAGCCCCTGTTTGGAAGGTGCTGCTCCATCGGTCTGCACTTATGTTTCCTTCCTCAGAGGACAGATGATCCAGTCTGTGTGTCCGGGAAGGAAATGGATAGGAGGGAAATGCAGTGGGGGTATGCGGGAGTTTCTAGGGATTTTACCTGACCACAATTAAAAATAAAATGGAGAGTAAAAATACTTGATCAGCAGCCCCCTTCAGGGGGCTGGAAGAAGACCTAGCACTCATTCGCTCCAGGGCACCCAGTCTTTCCACAGGCCTTTGGCATTACATTAGTGTTAATCTATAGACACATCCTCAGGGACCCTCCCCTTTGCGAAATGGCTTGAAAGAAAGCAGTCGAGTTTTGAAAAACAAAAGCAAAACTTAAGTCATGGAAATTCCTTAAAATAATGCAATCTATATTCTCTCATAAAGCTACATGGAAGGCTGGGGTTGTGGCTCAGTGAGGCATTGGGTTTGATCCTCAGCACCACATAAAAATATTGTGTTCAAAAAAAAAATATTATGTTCACCTAAAACTACAAAATAAATATTTAAAAAAAAAAACTGCATGGAGTTCCTAGAAAAATAAGGCTAAATGAACGCATCACATCATTGCTGGCTTTGCAATTTATAGTCTTGAGAGCCTGCTACATTACAGCAATACATACTTCTAGCACAAACCAAAGCACACCCACTCCGTGCATAAATCCATACCAAATGTCTCTCCTAATTGCTCTGGGAGTTCTCACTGTTTTAAGATTGAACGTATTTCCAGATTATTCACCAAAAAGATGGAAATTAATCCCCAGATGGAAATTTCAGATTTTTCTACTTTATACTATATAGCCAAAATAACAACTGGGAAACAATGTATTGTGTTCCGAAAGCAGTAAAGGAACACCTGTTTCTTTGTACTAGGCTAAGAGTCTATAAGCTGAGAAAGTTCTACTTGCTCTGTCTCAGCAAGTCATTTTTATCCTCCCATCTCTTTACATCCTTCAGTCTCCACATCTTTCTCCTGATAACTTTCTCTGCAAAAATCATGATATAGAAACCTGGTTTTAATCATTTTTCATGGCCCTTAAATATAGTATGTCATCTCTGTTTGGTTTAAATCAAAGACCTTCATGGTCACAGCAAAGCTCCCAGCCACTCCTCAGGAAAGCACTCAGGCCACATCCACAGTTTAAAAAGACCCAGCATCCATTTAAGAATGGCAGGACCTCTCATGGCTTCACAGAGCCCTTCCTTCTACGGTACTGTGTGGCCAAGAGGTACACCTCTGATGATTCTTTCCTGCTGGCCATGGGTTTCACAGTTCTTGTGTTCTGGAATTCCTCTGTCAATCTCTTCTGAAACTGCTGGCTTAGACTTCCAGCCCAGGTCTTACAAAGCAGTGTTCCCCCTGGGTGCAGGACAACTGAAGCCATGTCCAGAAGTGACAGGCACATGCCGATAAGCCTGTCATGATCAAGTTCCTGGATCCCAGTGGCATTGGGTGCCATGTCGCTCAGAATCACATCTGCCCTCCCCCCAGGAAGCAGTTCTAGGATCCTCTGCAAGGTTTTCGGGTCAGTCACATCAGCAGAGCACAGAAAAGTTGCTCCTTCCAGGGGAGTTATGTGAAGAAGATCCACCCCAAGCACAAAGCCAACAGGAGAGCTGGAATCTATGGAAGGAACAGTAGATATGTTATTTACATCCTAAATCTTTCCATAGAAACACAAAATAAAGACACTAGGACCAAGGAAAAGAATAGATGTGCATATGTGGTCAGGAGCCCTCCCACTATGCAAACAGCCTATAGAGACACACAGAGGGCAGAGGGCAGTGGGCAGTCCTTCACTTGGCAGCTGAGGAAGTTGAGGCCAGTCATCCTTAGTCACGGGCACAGCTGGGGCCACAGCCAGGACTTCTCTTTCTGCTTTTGGAATGTTGCCTCAAATTCACTCTCTGTGAAAGGATTCTCCTTAGTGGTGGGGTTTTATTTTGTTTTCTTTTGTTTTTTTGGTACTGAGGACTTAAGTCAGGGGCACTTTACCAGTGAGCTACATCCCAGCCCTTTCTTTCTGATTTTTTATTTTGAAACAGGGTCTCTATAATTTGCTTAGGGCCTCTCTAAATTGTTGACAGTGACCTTCAACTTGTGATCCTCCCATCTCAGCCTCCTGAGCCTCTAGGATTACAGGTGTGCACCACCGTGCCTGACTTCCTTGGTGGTCTTTTTGATAAAAGAAAAGATTCTGATACACCAGTACATAAAGTGCCTCTGGATTAAAATCAATAAATCCATCTACAACTTAAGCCATTTGCTTTCAATGTAGAAACCACTGGAAACAAGCCAGAGTTGGGAAAAATGAACAGATTTCAAATGAGACACAAAAATTGACCATATTTGAGGAATACTACTTGTAAAACAAAAAAAAAAAAAAAAAAGGTTTTATAAAACAAAAAAGATAGCAGCCTCACCTAACCTGAAACAAGACTTCCTGCCTACTCCTGTTCTCAGCCTCCACCTCCTCCTCCCATGCTGTCCCCATATACAAAGACCCCCGCTCCACATGTCTGTTCCTCATCCTTGTGGCACTGCAGAGGATCTCAGCTCTGTTGCTAAGTGTTGATAAATTAAGAGTATAATCACAGATTTTCAAGTTTAGTCTGCTTAATAAAACTCAGAACAGGGAGGATATGCATTTTATTTCTAGATAAAATTAGAATTTTGAAGACTACCTCACTTTTTAAAAGTGAAAACCCTATTTTCAGCCCAGGAAAGTGGGACACCTCACATCTCAGTTGACATTCTTGACCTTTCTTTCCTTTATCATGCACATGTGTTACAGCCTTAGGAAGTTTCCACAGAAAGTAAACAGCTTTGGTTGCAATTTTGCAACAATGAGAAGGAAAGCTCAGGTCACCCTTGCATTCTTTGCCCTGTCACTTCTTCCTACAAGTTAAACTGAGCCATTTTCATCCTTCTGGAAAGCCATCAGGGGAATAGAAATCACTAAAATCAGTTATTAGGAGGTCCCAACATTACATTTTAAAGTTGTATGGGTGACTGTTTTATCTCTTTCCTAACATAGAAACTGTCAAAGAAATCCTTGTCA
Source organism: Marmota flaviventris (assembly GCF_047511675.1). NCBI lineage: Eukaryota > Metazoa > Chordata > Mammalia > Rodentia > Sciuridae > Marmota > Marmota flaviventris. The sequence goes on along the minus strand of NC_092516.1, from coordinate 37,940,152 downwards.
AAAACCCTAAAATTTAAAAGAAAAACGCTGAGTCCTCAGGTTGACCCAAAGTGGAGAATCCAGAGCCTTGGCCACGAAGCCTTTCTTGAGGCCCTAGAGGGTCCCCCCTGGGACCTCCATGAAACCCTCAGGCTGCAGGAACAGGACTTAGAAACCTCTGGGGTTGATTCAGCTGTACTGCCATGGAAAGATGTCAGTATATCATTAGTGGAAAAAAAAACTCCATTAAGACTCCAACTAGCAAGAAAAACATGGCATAATTTCTCAAAATGTAAGAAAGTAGTTATGTAGGCATGTATACAAAAACAAACTCCAGAAGGGTGTACACCAATATGTTGTACACCCAGCTGATATAATTTGTGGTGATTTTCATTATACCTTTCCACTTTGTCTTTCACTTTGAAAAGGTCAGTATTCTGATTTTACAATTACCACTACTAATCAATCCACTCAGAAGTATGTGCCTTCAGGAAATAGCTCAACTGCTGTGTCCACAGCAGGAAACAACTCACTTTCTTTCCCTCAGACTTGTGATCAGAAAGTGCTAACAGGAGCGTGGGGGTCCCACCTCTGCCTGTGGCATTGACGCTGTGCACTGCCACCTGACTCCAGGCCCCAGGAGCTGCCCCGCAGTCCAACACACGGAGGCCAGGCCACAGAATCCGATGCCTCTCATTCATCTCCAGAAGCTTGAAGGCACTTCGACAGCGGTAACTCTCCACCTTCGCAGCCTTCACAAAGGGGTCCTTTAAATGCCGACTCAGCCATAGGTGCTCAGCACCTGTCCGGCCCTTGTAGTAACACCCTGCAGTGTGGAAGCCCTGACGCTGGAGGGAAGCACACGCCAGCTTCAAGCACCTAATTGGAGAAAAAGGAGGAAGAACGATGGCATCAGATGGATCAGCAGGTCATGGGTGCAGAGTGGGGCCCTGGCTCAATTCACTCCTTTTCAGAGTGGACGCACTAAGGCCCAAGAGGAGAGGTGACTTGACAAGCCCACACAGCCAAAGAGGTGTCATCAGCTGAATAGCATTTCCCCAAACCCATGTTTCTCAAGACCTCAGAACATGACTATAGTTGGAGATGAGATTTGTAAGAACATAATCCACCCCGTGAGATCACTGGGGTGGATCCTAATCCTATCTGACTGGTGTCTTTATGAGATTAGGATACAGACATGCACAAAGAGCGAACCACATCTGTAAGCCAAGGAGGCAGCCTCAAGAGAAATCTTCCTTCCCACACCTTGATCTCAGGCTTCCAGCCTCCAGGATGTGATAAATAAGTGGCTGTGCTTAAGCCACCTGGTCTGCATACTAAATTACAACAGCTGAGCAAACTTTCCTGGGGAAGTGTTTTGTTCTTTTTATTCACAGCAGGGATTGAACCCAGAGTTGCTTAACCACTGAGACATATCCCCAGCCCTGATTTTTTTTTTATTATTTTTGTTAATTTGATACAGGGTTATCACCAAGTTGCTTAGCGCCTCACTATGTTGAGGAAGCTGGCTCTGAACTTGCAATTCTCCTGCCTCAGCTTCCCAAACTGCTGGGATTACAAGTGTGCATCATCGTACCCAGGCAGTTAGTGTTCTCCCCCAAAGATTTTCTCAGAAGAAAAATAAACACAATGATAATCACCTCCTTTCTGACAACCCAAACTTTTCCAGTACTGGTTAACAATATTGATAATAATAATGAAAATTATTCTTTTCTTGTCTGGCCCAAATTTTCACAGTGCTCTGCAAAAAACTGCAAGAAAACCCCATAAGGACAGGTTCCTGCCTGTCACCTCTAGCACAAGTCAGGCCTGCACATTTCTTAAGACTGAACCCAAACTGTGTGGATGACTAAAGGATAATTTCCAAGATTCTTTCAACAACTTACACTCTTTTACTATTTTCAAATATTTTTTAGTTGTAGATGGACAATACCTTTATTTTATTTGTTTTTATTTTTATGTGGTACCAGGAATTGAACCCACTGCCTCATGCATGCTAGGCTAGTGCTCTACCACTGAGCCACAACCCCGACCCCAAAAAGTTATGCTTTTAACACATAAAAAGTAGCTTGGCATAACAGGAGCTATATATAACTCCCCCTTGCTTAACTCTCAAAACATTCTTAATATTCATTACTTCCATTTCTTTTTTACTGTTCTATTCATTTCTCTGATGGAAAAAGAGGTTTTATTATTCTCACAGCTCTGAGGCCAGAGCTCCTTCAACACTAAGGTGTGCTGACAAGATTTGAGGACAGGACTGGGGAATAAAGAATCCTGGCTTCAAATGGCTTAGGGGATCTCGTGGGGAAATGGCACACACATCCAAGGTGCCAGAAATAATTTCAGCACAGAGAAGAGATGGATAGTGGTGTCTCACGGGCCAACGAAGTGAGGTTCCCCCCACAAATCCCGGAGTCAACCTGATTTGGGGATCTGACCTCTCCAACCCCATCCCATGCGCTGGACTCTAGCTATACAGGCCCCCTTGCTTTTTGGAAGCTCTGTGCCACGTCTTTAGAGGCTGCAGTGGTTTCACCTGCCTCTCCAGCCTCTACCTGCAGCCCCCACCTGCCTCTCCAGCCTCTACCTGCCTCTTCCCGGGTCGGGTACTCTAGTCCGCGCGCTGGGGTTCAGGTCTGCGGAGCCCCAGGCTGGGGTCCATCGCTCGTCCTGGAGACCCGAATGCCGGGCCGGGGGTGGGCCAGCTCCCCTTTTCGGATGAGGAAACTGAGGGCTCCCACCTCTCCCGCCTCCCTGCACGCATGCAGCAAGCGCCCCGTAAGCAAAGGCTGAACACTATTCCCCACTCACCCTGCCATGGGAGTCTGCCTGCCACTTCCGCTCATTACCGGAAATCACGGTCCCACTTCCGGTCCAGGCCCCGCCTTTTCGGTCGGGAACGGCGCGCAGGTAGGATTGGCTTACAAGGAATAGAAGCGGGAGAAACCTGGGGAGGCGGCAGCCGTGAGCACCGGGAAACGAGGAGTGGGGAAGATGAGGAGAACTGGAGTCGGAGAGATGGGCGAGGCCAGGAGAGCGGGGCCTAGGGGAGAACAAGACAGAACACAGGGGCGCTAGAGGAGGGAAATGGGGGTCCTGACGGGGTGAACTGGGCCCAGAGGTCCGGTAGGTATGGGCTGCGGAGAGGACCCGGTGTCCGGAATCCAATACTCCGCACAGCCTCTGAAAGGGAAGGCTGGGGAACGAGCATTTGCCAAACCTACTTCATGCAAGACTGAGCACTGCGCCGCACGTGCATCTCCTGCAGCCCTGATAACAACCTGATTTACAGGTGACCTCCAACTCCACCTGTGGAGTGCCAGCACCCCAGCCTCTGGCATTAGGGAGCCCCGATGACTCCTCAGATTTACTGCTAGGGAGCTGTGGACACACTAGATAGTGACACACTAGATGGTAGATCCAGGTATGGTTAATGGCTCTGCTTTTTGACTTTGGATCAAACTTAGCTTTACTGAGCTTGTTTCCACCTCTGAAAATGCAGAATTCAAATCTTAATAGAGTTGTTGGGTCTATTAAGAGGTTTAGTTTTTGAAAATAACTATAATCAGACCTCTGAGGCCTTGGGTTCATCATCAGATGATTCAACCAGTGGACAAAAAGATATTCAGAAAACATAATTGCATCCCTACTGAATATATACAGACTTATCTTGTCCATAATCTCCTGTATAACAACATACCATTTACATTGTACTAGGAATTGTAAGTCATCCAGAGATGACATAAAGTATGCAGGAGGATGTGCATAGTTATATGCAAGTATACTGGGGTTTTTTTGTTCTTTTTGAGGGGGTTACTGAGGATTGAACTCAGGCACTTGACAACTGAGCCACATCCCCAGCCCTATTTTGTATTTTATTTAGAGACAGGGTCTCACTGAGTTGCTTAGCACCTCAATTTGCTGAGGCTGGCTTTGAATTTGCAATCCTCCTGCCTCAGCCTCCTGAGCCGCTGGGATTACAAGCATGCACCACCAGGCCTAGCTAGCAAATATACTGTTTTACCTATGGAGTGTGAGAATGCTTGGATTTTGTTATCTGAAGGGTCCCTAGATCTAATCCCCCACCGATACAGAAATATGGTTGTATATAATCATTGCATAATAAGTGATAGCTGGAATTGCCATCGATTATCATTATCAGAGTTGCTTTAGAAGCCAGGCCTTCGTTCATGCATAGGTCCATGACAGAACGAAGGATACTGGCCTCCTGAGAAGCCCAGCCACAAGCCCACTTCCCTTGCTTGACTGGCCCCACCCATGAACAGCCCCTAGTCCCTTTACTTAGATACTATGACTTCCAAGCTGGTTCTGAATCCAGCTCTGGCCAGGTGTTCCTAGACCAGAATAGGGACAGAGCTGAAGGAAACTTAGTCCCAGTCCTCCTGAATTTCTCCAGGGTCCTGTCTCCCACAGAGGCCCTCTCAGAAACAACAGGTGTTTCCCTGAAACCAAAAACTCCTATTGGAATAGGAAAGGCACTTGTATCTCCCAGTGTCCTCTGGATGCCAGATCTCACCACAACAACACTAAAAGCAGAGTAAGTAGGACATAAACTTCTGTCACAGGAAGGAAGACCAGCCAGGCCACTCCTTTCCAGAGGCCTGCTGCTGCAGAGACTGAAGCCAGGTCCCAGCAATCTAGAAGGAGCCCCTGCTGATGAAAAGGCCAAGGCTGAAGCCTGGCATGAGAGCCCCTGAACAAATGGCATGGTATTGGAGGTGGGGGCTGATCTGCCCTACAGCTTGGGGTTCCTGGAGAAGACCCAGGAGTAAGGACCCAGCCCTTGAAATTTGTTGTCCTCTAGCTAAGAGTGCCAAGTGGGGAAGGGAATATGTGACCTTCCTCTAACCAGCCCTGGTAAGCACAGGGCCTGGCACTGATATCACTGGGTTCTGAGGGCCAGCCCTCTTTCTACCCAGAAAATCATTCATTCAAAGACAGGTTTGCACCTGCTGCCACACTTCTTCCTGCCTCCTAAAGGACATTTCCTTTGCACCTGACCACTGTAGCACACATGCCTTGTCCGCACCCTGTCCACACCCGAGTGAGAGCTGACTCTAGCTTCTTGCCTTCCTCACAGAGCCCCAGTGGACCATGGTGGCCTCCAGGCTCTATACCTTGGTGTTGGTACTGCAGCCGCAGCGCGTTCTTCTGGGCATGAAGAAGCGGGGCTTTGGGGCTGGCCGTTGGAATGGCTTCGGGGGCAAAGTACAAGAAGGAGAGACCATCGAGGATGGGGCCAAGAGGTGAGAAAGTTTCAGGGACAAGAATTCAAGCTGTAGAGCTACACCCCGTCTTCACTGCTGGAAGCTGTGACCTAGAGCAGGTACAACAGTACTGGCCTTTCAGGAGAGTTGGGAAGACTGAGAAAATGCTTGGAAGGCATTAGATCCGCTGGTCTGTGTACTGAATGTGTGCGCTCTTCTGGGTGATGGCGGCCCTGTTCAGGATGTTTGGATGGAGTTGGACAGTCCTGGCTTCCTCCCATGCGGGCCCAGGGCTCCTCGGCCACTTGTCTTCCTCCTCCTTCAGGGGAGCTGACAGTTGCTTTTATCTAAAACCTTTTGCACACAGTCTCAATCCTATGACCAGCTTCAATGGCAAGGAGTTGAAACCTGGAGTTTGAGCTGCTTGCCCAAGATCACATGTTCCCTAGAAGTCAGTCTCTTTGCTCTTATTCATACAAGACTGATGAAGATAAGAGATCATCAGTGCAAGTGTTGTGAAGCCTTACACACATTTTAGCTCACTTTTTTTTTCTGTTCTAATTAGTTATACATGACAGTAGAATGTATTTCGATTCATTGTACGCAGATGGCGCACAATTTTTTATTTCTCTGGTTGTACATGATATAGAGTCACTTCATTCGTGCAGTAATACATATGCCTAGAGTAATGATGTGCATCTCATTCCACCATCTATCCTACCCCCATAACCTCTCCACTCCCCACATTCCCCTTTGCCCTATACAGAGTTCCTCCATTCTTCCCATGACCCTCACCCCCCATTATGGATCAGCATCCACTTATCAGAGAAAACATTTGGCCTTTGGATTTTGTGGATTGGCTAACTTCACTTAGCATGATATTCTCCAACTCCATCTATTTACCTGCAAGTACCATAATTTTATTCTCTTTTAATGCTGAGTAATATTCCATTGTGTATATATACCACAGTTTCTTTATCCATTCATCTATTGAAGGGCATCTAGGTTGCTTCCACAGTTTAGCTTTTGTGAATTGAGCTCCTATAAACATTGATGTGGCTGCATTACTATAGTTTGCTGTTTTTAAGTCCTTTGGGTATAAACCAAGGAGTGAGATAGCTGGGTCAAAGGTGGTTCCATTCCAAGTTTTCTAAGGAATCTCCATACTGCTTTCCAGAGTGGTTGCACCAATTTGCAGTCCCACCACTAATGTATGAGCGTTCCTTTCCCGCCATGTCCTTGCTTAGCTCATGTTCTTGTTCTGAAAATAGCTGGTACCCTTAAGGCCAATGGAGAGAAGAAAATCCCAAATACATATTTGAGGCCTCGGGAGAGGAGAGAGACTTGGATGCTGAAGCCCAGCAACTTTAATTTTTTTTTAATTTCAACCCACAGTGAGAAAGGTCTTACACTGCAACAGCACATACACACTCAAGTGTATATATTAGCTAAGATGATGATACCCATGGACAATTGATCTTTTTTAATCACTAGTGGCAATATACTAATTTGATTTCACAGGGCACAACAGGGTCACAGCCCTCAATTTGAAGAGGCCTGTATGAGCCATGTGCAGGGATACAACTATAGCCCCAGCCATGTGGGAAGCCAAAGCTGGAGAATTACAAGTTCAAGGCCTGCCTTGGCAACTTAGCAAGACCCTAAGTATCTTAGCAAGACCCTGTTCCAAAATAAACCCTGGGGATGTTGCTCAGTGGTAGAGCACCCGTAGTCCCACCAAAAAAAAAAAAAGTATACCTGCCTAGACCTGGGACCCAAGGCTGCTGCCAAACTGGCACATTCAATGTTATTTTGGCAGTTTCCAGGCTTCTGCAGCCAGGGCAAAGATACCTAAGAATCAATCACTCTGGACCCCTATGCCAGTCATGATGGTGGCCCTCCCTCAGACTGGATTTTGAGGCAGAGAAGGAAGTGAGATGGAACCGGAAGCATGCTATTTCTCCTGTATGTACCTTGCCCCACCCACTGCTGTATCCAAACTAGCCTCCTCACCTGGGCAGGTGTGACAGTCTCCTAACTGGTCTGCTTCCGCCTTTCCTACACTGTGTCCAAATGCACGTGCGCACACACTCACACATAATAAAACCTTCAACGGTTCCCAATGCTTTTAAAATCCACCCCCATCCCTGTATCATCCAGGGCCTGGCTTGGCCTCTCACCCCCACTGTCCCTCAGATCCTCCAGCTGCTGCCCACCCTCCTCACCTAGGAGACCCCTTCTCAGCCTTCACATCTAAGAAGGCGCCTCCTCCCACCCTGCAGTTGTTGATAAACCTCATCCTGTTTTCTTCTCCAGCATCAATCTCTGTAATCATATTTAATTACTCATTTCCCAACTCCTTCCCAGAAGCACCCCATGAAGCCAGGATTAAAGACATTTCAAGGTTGTTGTTTTTTGGGGTTTTTTGGAGGTGGGGGGAGTGTACCAGGGATCCAGCCCTATTTTGTATTTTATTTAGAGACAGTGTCTCACTGAGTTGCTTAGCACCTCACCGTTGCTGAAATTGACTTTGAACTCACAATCCTCCTGCCTCAGCCTTCCCAGGTTTCCAGGGTGAGTATGTGGTGGTGGGATTTGTTGTTACATATTTGTACATGCACACAATATAATGATATTAAGTCAAGTTTTTATCTTGTGATGCCAATATAGAAAGTTGCATACTTTCTCTTTCTCAGTAGTGGGAATTGAACCCAGGGCAGTCTACCACTGAGCTATACTCCCAGCCCATTTTATTTGTTTATTTTGAGACAAGGTCTCACTAAGCCACCCTGACTGGCCTCAAACTTGTGGTTCTCCTGCCTCAGCTCCCAAGGAGCTGGGATTACAGGTGTGCACTTCTACAGGAAGTTGCAGAGTCTTGAAGAAGGTCCACCTGTTTAATCAACGTATGGATCTAGTAACAGGCCTGGGGTGTGCCCCCCCAACACTTTACCCCATCCCCACCTACAAAGGCAACCTTTACTCTCACAGCCACTGACTTGGGCTTGTTCTGAACTACAAGGTACATAGTGGAGGCACCCCCTTTTTTTTTTCTTTTTTGGCAGGGCGGTTACCAGGGATTGAATCCAGGGGCACTCAACTACTGAGCCTCATCCCTAGCCCTTTTTGAGACAGGGTTTTGCTAAGTTGCTTAGGGCCTCAATAGGTTGCTGAGGCTGGCTTTGAACTTGTGATCCTCCTGCCTTAGCCTTCTGAACTACTGGGATTCGCCACATCCAGCTAGAAGGCACCCTATTATTGTCTGGCTTCTTTCCAAACATTATATGTATGTGGGCTGGGAATAGAGCTCAGTTGGTAGAGTGCTTAACTCACATACACAAGTCCCTGGGCTCAATCCCCAACCCCACCAAAAAAAAAAAAAATTACATGTACGTGGCAGTGTTCATTCCTTCTCACTGCTGTATGGTATGGCACCTGAAGATACTGCGTCTGCCATTATGCAGGGAGTGCTGCCACGAACAGCCCCCTTCCTTTGTCCTCCAGTGCCCGCTGGACTCGCTCCTTACCTAGTCAGGAGGAAAACTAGCTGTGGAGCTATAGCAAAGCCAGTTTTCCAAAGAAGTTGCACTAATTAAATTCCCAGGTGGTGGGTTGAGTTCGGGTTCCTGAGTCCTCGGCAACACTTGGTATTTCTTTTAGCCATGCTGGCAAACGTGGTGACCTCCCGTTGTGGGTTTAGTTTGCCCTTAACTGTGAGAGATGAAGTTAAGCACCTTTTGAGCATCTGCCACCACTGACATCCTCCAGAGTCTACTCAGGCCTTCTACTCTTCTTTAATTGGGTTGCTTTTTTCTTGATTTTCAGTTCATTATACACTATTTTTTTGGTAGTGTATTAAACCCAGTGTGCTCTACCACTGAACTACATCCCCAGCCCTTTTTTATTTTGAAACAGGGTCTCACTAAGTTCCCTTGCTGGCCTCAAACTTGTAATTCCCCTGCTTCAGCCTCCCAAGTAGCTGGGGTGACAGGTGTGGCCACTACACCCAACTTCATTCTATACTTTGGGTGTCAGTTGTCAGCTGGGTGTGTTGCCAATATCCTCTACTCTGTAGCTTGCTCCTTAATAATTTTTAAAATATTTTTAGTTGTAGATGGACACAATACCTCCATTTATTTTTATGTGGTGCTGAGGATCGAACCCAATGCCTCAACTGTGCAAGACAAGCACTCTATCACTGAGCCATAGCCCCAGCCCTTGATTCTTAATGATATTTTAATAAATAGAGGTTCATCACTTTAATGCAATTCACATATATTCTTTTTTTTATTTTATTTTTTTTTTAATTTTTTATTGTTGGCTGTTCAAAACATTACATAGTTCTTGATATATCATATTTCACACTTTGATTCAAGTGGGTTATGAGCTCCCATTTTTACCCCATATACAGATTGCAGAATTACATCAGTTACACATCCATTGATTTACATATTGCCATACTAGTGTCTGTTGTGTTCTGCTGCCTTTCCTATCCTCTACTACCCCCCTCCCCTCCCCTCCCCTCCCCTCCCCTCCCCTCTTCTCTCTCTGCCCCCTCTACTGACATTCATTTGTCCCCCTTGTATTATTTTTCCCTTTCCCCTCACTTCCTCTTGTATGTACTTTTGTATAACTCTGAGGGTCTCCTTCCATTTCCATGCAATTTCCCTTCTCTCTCCCTTTCCCTCCCACCTCTCATCCCTGTTTAATATTAATCTTCTTCTCATGCTCTTCGACCCTACTCTGTTCTTAGTTACTCTCCTTATATCAAAGAAGACATTTGGCATTTGTTTTTTAGGGATTGGCTAGCTTCACTTAGCATAATCTGCTCTAATGCCATCCATTTCCCTGTAAATTCTATGATTTTGTCATTTTTTAATGCAGAGTAATACTCCATTGTGTATAAATGCCACATTTTTTTTATCCATTCATCTATTGAAGGGCATCTAGGTTGGTTCCACAGTCTTGCTATTGTGAATTGTGCTGCTATGAACATCGATGTAGCAGTGTCCCTGTAGCATGCTCTTTTTAGGTCTTTAGGGAATAGACCGAGAAGGGGAATAGCTGGGTCAAATGGTGGCTCCATTCCCAGCTTTCCAAGAAATCTCCATACTGCTTTCCAAATTGGCTGCACCAATATTCTTTTTTTTAATACTGTTGATACTAGTCTCTAGATTTTTTTAATACTTATTTAGTTGTAGGTGAACAACAGTATCTTTTTTTATTTTTACGTGATGTTGAGGATCAAACCCAGTGCTTCACACATGTGAGGTAAGCACTTTACCACTGAGCTACAACTAGGCCCCATATATTTTCTTTATGGTTAGAATTGTTTATATCCTTTGAGGGAATCTGCCTATCCCAAGCCTAGGAAGACGGTCAGATCTAAGTTTTCTCCTAAAAATTTTAGAAACTTAAGTCTACAATCCATGCAGAATTCAGTTTTTACAAATGATTAGGCAGGGGTTTAAGACTGGGTTTGGGGCTGGGGTTGTATCTCAGTGGTAGAGCGCTTACCCAGCACGTGTGAGGCACTGGGTTTGATCCTTAGCACCACATTGAATGAATGAATGAATGAAGGTGTTATGTCCATCTGTAGCTTAAAAAAACTGAGGTTTTCCCATAAAGCTCTCTAGACAGCACCTTACTTCCTGGAAAGACCATGTCCCTTGCACTGCCGTTACTTTTGTCACAAGTGAAAGATAATGCAATGTGAAACCACATCAGCTTTCTTTCCACCACATGGAGCCTGGCATAGGGCAGGCCTCCCCTAAGCAGCAGGAAGGTGGGCAGATGTACATGCTTAGCAAAGCTGACTGGATGCTAGCTGGCCCTGTAGTGGGGGACCCAGCCTGCAAGCCCATGGCCATGTTCCTTGGCATCCTGATCCCACTATAAGTGAGTGTCATTGTTCAGACCAACTTACCCTCTAACATGGGTCACTTTCCAGTGTCACTGTGGAGGAAGTTGTCTTAGAATCCTGAGAGGATCATAATAATTTGCACTCTGGGCCTGCCCGAGGAGCTGCACCAGAGCTGCTCTGCCCAGGACTCGCCTGGGCCCAGCTGCCCCAGCGCTTTTCCCTAACTTGGCATCCACAGCAGTGTGCAGTGCCTCTGGAGGCAGCGGCTTCTGCAGAGAACATCCTCCCTGCGGCCACAGAATAGGAGTGGTTTCCATGCTTCAGGGACCTCCACTAAGGTGGGGAGGTCACCCTTGGACTAAGGTCAGAGGCTCAGCATCAAGGGGCACACACTGCCCAGTTTAGACCCATCAGCCCTGTGGACCATGTGGTTCCTTAGAGCCCCTGGTTAGCTCTGGGCAGTTTCTCTCAGTTTCTCTCTGGGCACCAGCCCAGAAGGCAGTGTGCACAATGCAGTCAAAGGAAGGGACACCATCTGACAGACCCTCATGCCCCATCCCTGCCTGTGGGGTGAGAGGGGCATGCAGGAGAGCAAAGTGCACAGCCCCTCCGACATTCAAATGCATGTGAGAGTCAGGATGCTCTGGAGCCATGCAGGCTGAGACCTGGGCATCTGAATGGAGCTGGCTCCTTGAAAGACTTCTGTGCCTGGCGGCTGCCTCTCCCAAAGATTCTGTGTGCTTCCTGCACACACTGCCTGTCCTGTTCCCTCAGGAGTGTCCCAGAGCCAGGAACATGTTCCCCTCTTCACCCGCAGGGGGCAGGCACGAGTACTTATCCATTCTCACAGTGGCAGTCCTGATAGGGAGCCATAAATATCACATCTAGTATCACCCAGGGCCTCCTCTGCCTGGGGGCCATGCAGGCTCTGGGGACTTTGAGTGCCTTGGGCCTCAGGTCTGAGCCCAAGGTGTAGATGAACACAACACAGTGCCTTTATTTTTATGTGGTGCTGAGGATCCCGCCTGTGCTAGGCGAGTGCTCTACCGCTGAGCCACAATCCCAGCCCATGAGCCATGTTTTTCTAGTCAGCACCCAATGACACCACCTCAGCAGCCAGGGAACCACTAATGCCAAGTCCTGGGGCCTTCCACCCCCACCTCCCGTACCATAGAGCACACTTTCTGCTCCGTGTTTACGTCTAATTCATTGCTCATCCTGTTCTCCATCTGCCGTCTGCATCACAGACACGAGCAGACTCTTTAGCAAAACTAACAGGGTCGTCTTCATCTGTCTAATTATCTCAGCTTGTGAAATGGAGCTCCAGCTCTGTCACCAGGATTACTGACACTGCATGCACTGCCACAGACTGGGGGAGGATTAACCAAAATCAGTCAAAACATTACATCAGCCGGTGATGCTTTTTAAAGGGAGAACTGGCAGTCTGCTGCCAGAGAGGTGGGTGAGGCCCTACTGCAGTTCCATTACATTTAATTGGGGAGCCGCTGCGCACACACCCCAAGTGAAAACACTCATTTTTTAAAGATCCAGTCCAGTTTTACTTAACCATCTCAATGAATGTGTCAATTTCTGGACTGTGTATATGAATTGGCAGCAAAAGGCAGTGTCTTTTCAGGAGCAGCAGAGGACCACTTAACCTAATGTGTATGTGTTTGCAAATGAACAGAGTGGGTCCCTGACTGCCTACTACAGATGGCAGTGTATTCCCAGCACAACTTGGAGATCAAAGCTAAGACTTTCTTCCAGCTATAAATGGTCAGACTACTGTTATAGAAACAAAAGTAACTCCAGGGCCGTGGGAAGAAAGGCCTCCATGACAGGAGGGGCCAGTGGAACTCAGCTTTGTATGTCCTAAGGGTCCCAAGCACAGAGCAGGTCTTAGGGAGCGCCTGCTGGAGATGAGCACTGTGTGCACTTGGGTACATGTTGATGGTACAAGACCTAGGTGCTCAGCACAGCATTTTCCATAATGACCCAAAGTTGAACTCAAATGTTTACTCTTATGTAACAGCAGCAGTTTAAAAACTAGACAGGCTCCTCTAGGGCAGACTATTACATGCTCCTTGCTTGCTGGGTGGAAAGTGCAAGGTAGACTGCGTGCAGTAACTCTGCTCGGTTCCAGGATATATAGGGAGAGACTCAAGGGAAGTCCCTGAAACAGCAACACAAGTCTTGCTGGGTGTTAGGGTCATGAGTCTTCCATTTCCAGGACTGTGTAGAGTAGACAGGTGGTTTTAAAATACTTTTAAATTAGCAGCAGCACCAGACCCTCAGGGGAAGCATTCAGGTTCTGTCCAGTGGAACAGAGAGACTTGTTCCATGTTAGATGAGCTCCCACACCTCCAGGCACAGCTGGCTGAGCTGCTGGGAAAGTGTCCTGAGAAGACAATACAAAGGCCCCAGAATGCAAGCCAAGAGGTTTGTCCTATAGGATCTTCCCAGAGGAGTTGGCTCCATGGCAGAACTGAAAGTGACAACCCCTCCTTCAGGAGAGACTATCGGCCTATGGTCCTGTGGTCTCAGTAAGGGTGTGAGGCTGGAAGCACATTCTTAGGAGAAGGCCCAGAGCCAAGGGGCTCCTGTGTCCTCATGCCCATGCCGGGGGGTCCAAAGTTCCGACGCAGAAGAGGGAATGGACTGAGTCTGAGGAAAGGGGAAGTGTGGGCCTAGGGGAGGACAAACTTCTGCCCTGCAATCCACTCATGAGACTCATATCCTGGGTGGTCCTCTGCAGAGGGCTGGCCACACCCTCCCCAGAGCCTCTGAACCAAATTCCAGGGGATTTTCATTGTTGGTTTTTGAGATGGGATATCATCATGTTGCCCAGACTGGTCTGTTAACTCCCAGGCACAAGTGATCCTCTTGCGTCAACTTCCTGAGACTGTGGGACAACAGGCAGGTGCCACAAATCCCAAATTTTTTCAAGTTCAAGTTAATTCCAAGGCTGGGTCAGGTTTGGACTATTAACACCTGATGGCAGCCTCCTGGGGTCTGCAGCCCATGCACCCCACCTCTGGGCTCCCCTTTGGCCTGTGGTCATCGTGCTGTGACGCTCCATCCTCCTCCTGTCTCCTCTGCCTACAGGGAGCTGCAGGAGGAGAGTGGTCTGACAGTGAACACGCTGCACAAGGTGGGCCACATTGAGTTTGAGTTCGTGGGCACCCCCGAGCTGATGGATGTGCACATCTTCTGTACTGACAGTGTGCAGGGGACGCCCCTGGAGAGCGACGGTGAGCCTTGGGGTATCCGCTCCCCACCACAGAAGGAGAGGAAGCACATCCAGTTCCACACAGTTGGCTAGGAGAAAGCGCAGCCAGATGTGGGCCTCAGGCCCGCCCACCGTCCCCATCTCACAGGGAGGCACTGAACAGTCTGTGCCTTAGAACCCTGGCTACTCAGGCACCACAGCTTAGCAGGCTGCAACTCTGAACCCCTTTTTCCTGATCCATAAAAGAGGAAGAACAGTCATGAGGATTAAGTAAAAAAGTAAATTCCTCACACAGCACTGCTGTGCCAGCTGGGGGCGGTGGAGCATGACTTAATCAGCAATTTGGGAGACTGAGGCAGGAAGATTGCAAGTTCAAGGACAGCTGGGCAACATAGTGAGAGACTGCCTCAAAATAAAAAGTAAGGGGCTGAGATTGTGACTCAGCGGTAGAGCACTCGCCTTGCACACGCAAGACCCTGGGTTCGATACTCAGCACCACATAAAAATAAATAAGTGAAATGAGGATTTGTGTCCAACTACAACTAAAAAATAAATATTTAAAAAAAGAAAAAGTAAGAAGGGCCAGGGACGTGGTCAGCAGTAGAGTGCCCCTGGGTTCAGTTCCCAGCACCACAAAAATAAGTAGTGCAGGTAGCTCCTCACAGGCCAGGCCAGCCCTGCCTTGACACTGGTGCTCTTCCTCTCTGCCCCTCGGTACAGAAATGCGCCCTCAGTGGTTCCAACTGGACCAGATCCCCTTTGGTGACATGTGGCCTGACGACAGGTACTGGTTCCCACTCCTGCTTCAAAAGAAGAAGTTCCAGGGGTACTTCAAGTTCCAGGGTCAGGACACCATCCTGGACTTCTCACTGCGCGAGGTAGAAGAAATCTAGCACCAAGCTAGAGTTGCCAGTTCAGCCACATTCGTGGCACCAACAGTTGGGCTTATTTTTTCTGTTTGGTAAGGAAAATAAAGGGCTTCACCTTTGAATAGTCTTCCCCTGGCCGCAGCTTGGGCCACTTCCACCATGCTAGGCAGAGGAGACAGGGACAAAGGAGGGCCTGGCATCTACCCAGCGTGCAGGCCACAGGCAGGCGAGAACATATTGTTCTCTTACCACCCATTCTACAGTGGGGGACACTGAGGCAGTCACTGCTCTGGGAGGGTAGACCATTTGCTTTCTCCTTTCTCCTCCACCAGGAAGGAGAGTTGGATCACCACTGCACAAAGCAGTAGGACTTTCAGACACATTGAGCAACTATTCAGGTTTGTTGATAAAACCACAAAACACAGGTCACCTATAAACAGTTCCAGTTTATTGGGTGTAGTAGTAACTGATTCCTGCAGCTAGTAAAGTGCTTCATACATAGGACCGGCTCACGCAAAGCACAAGAAAAAGACCTGGACACTAAGAACAATCCTGAATTCATGGGCTCAGAGTCCCAGGTGTCCACATTGCGACCTACAGCCCGTCTTCCCTTCCTGCATGGCCTGGGCAGCCTAGCCCCTTGTCACTGAGTGCCCTGGATGGAGCACGGTAGACCTGACAGAACGTTCTACTTGCTCCTGCTCTACAGTCGCCTTCCCGCTGGCCACGCAGGCTGTCCAAACTGAAGGTGGCAGGCAAGATCCCACTCAGCCTCCCTTGCCCAGGATTACACCCAGCCATCCTTCCACCAGACCAGGCATGGCCACGGCGTGGCACGCAGGTTGAGGCAGCAGGACAGTTAGGGAAGGGTGGAGGGACCCTTGGTCCCTTTGCCACCACAGGGACTCCACCCCAGAGCTGGGAGTAGCCAATCCTGCCCCAGGTGGGAGCACTTCTGCCCAGGACCAGGAAGTGCCAGTGTGAGAAACAGTGGCCTCTGCTGTCTAGCAAGTACCCCCCACCCCACTGATCTTCCCCTTGGGTGGGAGAGGTGAAGGAAGGGAACTCCATCCAAACTGAACTGTCAGCCATGCAGAAAGAGCCCCACACCCTGGCTCCTGAGCCACAGGCACCGAAGCAGAGCAGACAGGCTGTCCTCCCCTAGGCCCACATTTCCATAACACAATATAAGGACCCTGAGACCTCCTTCCATAGCAGGAGGCACCAGGAATGTGACCAGGACTCACTCATCCCAGGGTCCCTGGCAGTGAAGCTCTTTTCAGAACAGTCCATCCTGAAGGCTTGGGGCCAGAAGTCCCAATGGCTACTTGAGGAGTGCAGTCTTGCCCAGTCTAGAGACTCGGGCCCCCAGCCCCATGCCCACAATTCCCCATAGACTTTGGTCCCACAACGAGAGGCCAGGCTCCCAAATTGGGGCAGAACAGAAGAGGCCTTGTGGCCTGCTCAGCACAAACAGGGCCAGGTGTTACAGCTCAAGTGTCTTGGTGCCAGGGAATAAGTCCTGCAAGTGACACAGGTCCACACAGCAACCAAGACTTGTTTCCATAGAGGGAGGTTACAGGGAAGCAGGGACAGACTACACGGCAGGGACAGAGTCAAATCCCCACTGCCACCAATCACAGCACTATATCCTCTGGCGCAGGTAGAATAACTTCCCACCCTCAGGGTATGCAGTGTGCTGGGGCTCCGTGTTCCAGGCCTGCAAGCTGCATGGATGTCCAAGGAGGTCAAGTCCTGCCCCTCAGTATCTAAGAGGCATCCCTGGAAGGAACTATAGACCACCAGACCCTCTTCCGCATCTCTCCCTGGGTTACTAAGACAGGGAGCTCAAAGGTGGCTCCGTGTTCACCACAGAAGGGGTGTGAGCAGCAGCAATCCAGGTCTGACCCCAGGGCTCTGAGAGTGGCTTTCTTCAGCCTGAAGAGAGAAGTGGCCTCAGCCGGCCAGTCTCCTGGAATAGCAGGGCTGGAGGGGTTGCAGTTGCCCAAAAGAAGGAAATGGTTTTAAAAGGAATTAAGCGCACTCACATGGATGCTCCACCCAACACCCCAGCTGAAGGCAACACATTCCCCTACACCTGTCCCTGCCCACCCCTAAAGCCTCAGAGCCCCACAACATGGAGTCCAACACTGGCTGCCCCCAAACAAGGAAAAGGACAGACCAATTTCTAGCCCTCAGACAGAAACCTCCACATTCATCTCCCAAGATCTCAATGTGCCTTTGTCTTATACTCAGGATCACAGTGTACCCATGTGGAGGGGGCAGCTTAGGGACACCTGACCCCAGACCAGGCCTCAGCTGTCCCCTAGAACATCAAACACTACGTCCAGCAACCTACACCAGCAGGCATCCAGGCTGGAATGTCTGCAGACCCTGGTCAACGTTCTGACCTCTGACAGACTGGCCATTTGGTCACCCAAAGGTCATGGGGCAGTCCTGTCCTCCCTTCTGCCCTGCTCAGCTGACCCCTGCCCCAGGCCAGCCCTCTGGACTGTTTTAGCACCTAGAGCCTCCTCCACACTCCTCCAGGAATTATGAGCCTCAGCAACCCTGGCCCTGGGTGTCGTGAGGAACCCGAATTCTCAGCACCGGGCTAGCAGCCACAGGGCAGGATGGGCAGGGGTCAGGGGGCCATAGACCTCCCACCCAGGGAAGAGAAAAACCACCAGCCCCACCCATGGGCTCAGATGGATGTTCCCTTTCACCCACCAGGGCACCACGGGCGGGAGTGGCCACCTGAAGGGAATTGGCAGGGACACACCATTTGGAAAGACGCTTTAGTGAGGCCGCAGGGAACTGTGCCGCAGCCTCAGGCACTAGTGAGGACATACGCCATCCTGCGGGGACCGTGGTGGCGTCAGCGCATTGTGTGGTCCAGCGAAGAGGCAACTGAGCTTCGGCTTCAGGTCATCCCACACCTTGCCCATCTGCAGAAAAGAAAATAGGATGGCACCCCAAAACACCAGCTCCAATTCTCCCTCCACCTGGTGGCCTTTGGGCACACCATCTCCCCAAGGTCACCAGAGAGCTTCTGGAAGTGAGGGTACACTGGACCCTTCCCACACCCTATGGTAGCCCCTCCTCCAAAGAGGTCCCAGGCTAGCCCACCTGTCCCCTGCACACAGGTCCAATGGGCTTCGAGTCTGCTCAACATGGTATTAAGAAGCGTGGCTGTTACGCCGTACCCAGCACTGTGGCACAGCAGGCCAGCCGCCAGGAGGCACTCTTGTGTCCAGATTTGGCACAAGGCGAGAAGCGTGGCTGGTCGGGGCAGAGACCCATGTTTTTGGTGTGGGGGCTCATGTGATGACAGAAGATCTGTATGTGGCCCTGGGAACATGCTAATGAGATCCAGTCACTAGACCCGACATCTCATTAGCACAGCAAGATGAGGACCAGTGAGGCAACACCAATGAAGAATATCTCCTGGGCTGGGGATGTGGCTCAAGCGGTAGCACGCTCGCCTGGCATGTGCAGGGCGCTGGGTTCGATCCTCAGCACCACATAAAAATAAAATAAAGGTGTTGTATCCACCGAAAACTAAAAAATAAATATTAAAAAAAATCTCTCTCTCTCTCTCTCTAAAAAAAAGGAAAAGAAAAAAAATATCCTGCAGTTCAGGTCATGGCCACATCCCCAGATGGGATGTGGTCGCCCAGTGGTCACATGCTTCCTCACTGATGTCCCCACCAGCCACTCAGATGTCCAAGCCCAGACCTGCTGACCCAATATGTCTCCTTGACCTAAGACAGTAATTAAGTCATGCAGTCGGCTTCCTAATGCATGTGCTGCTTCTTCACCAGCCCACAGCTAGGAGGCTCCTCACCAAACCTCGGGAGCATTTTAGCTGTTCCCAGGAAACATACCACTAGTCAGAATACACAGTCTACTGTGATGCTGTCTGAGCCGGTCAATCTACAGACTATAAAAGTTTTCTTTAGCCTAAGGGTGCTGTGAAACTACTGGGCACCAGAAACACCAGGACTCTACAATTCTGGAGCAGGCTCTGCACCCCCTCTTTTGCACCATGTACAACCAAGCACCCAGGCAGTCTGGCATGACTGGTATAGACCAGGGTCTAAACTGGCCACTGACTTGGTCAGTTACAAGTATTCCCAACTTGTCTGATAATCTCCATGTTCCATACCCCCCACCAGCTGCAGAGACCTTTCAGAACTGCAGATCTGAGTTCCTGTGACATGCTGCTTCCTGGCCCTCCATGCAGAAGCACTGACGCCTATCTCCTCTCCCTGGCTCTGGGCAAGTCTCTGCCAGGGTGAGACCTGTTCCTCACTGACTGGTCTACCTTCCTGTGTACTCCTTGGTGATGAAGACACTGTGATCAAGTTGTGCCTAGTACCACAGAACCCAGCCAGGAGCAGCCAAGCAGCCATTGCTGCATTAGCCCGTCACCCATCAATGCCCAGGCCAACCACAGGAAGCTTGGCAGGGCCAGACTTCATACCTTTTTTCAGACAGAGCAACTGAACCAGAGGTCAGAAGAGGTTGCAACAGTTGTGCAGAAGGAACCTGAGATCAAGGTTTACAAAGTTGCTGGTTGTTTTTTTCAGTTGTTGGTGGAACTTTGTTTTATTTATTTATTTATATGTGGTGCTGAGAATCAAACTCAGTGCCTCACACATGCTGGGCAAGTGCGCTACCACTGAGCCTCAGTCCCAGCCCAAGGTTTACAAATTTTGAGCCAGGACTCCTCCTCTACTGCCAGGGGCTAGAGGTGGCCACAGGGAGACGCACCCCTCTCAGGAAGCCATCCTGGACCAGTGCTGGCAGGAAGCAAAAGTTACTTGAAAAGGAAGGAAGCTAGGCCACTGATATCAGAAAGCAGAGGGCACAGGGACTACACTGGGCTGGGAAAGAGGAACTGGATAGCGTCATGTTTTAATTACTGCCTCAGCAGACCCACAAGGCTGTCTGGAGAAGGACAGACACACGTCACTGGCTGAGAAGGGAGCAAAGAGCCCAAGACACACATTGGAGTCACACGGCTCCAGATCACTCATGCCAGGTGAGTGTCCCTGCAGTGTGAAATATCTCAGGATGATTCACAGCCTTGCTTCTCCAAGACTCAAGGAGCCAACATCTGAAGAAAGCTGACCAGGGGTTTCCAGAAAAATGTCCAGTTAATGGGTTTTTTAGGGGTTTTGTTTGTTTTTTTGTAGTACTAGAGATTGAACCGAGAAGCACTCAACACTAAGGTGTATCCCCAGTCTTTTTTTTTTTTTTTTTTTTTTAAATTTCCATCTAAGACAGAGTCTCACTAAGTTGTGGAGGCTCACCTCAAACTTGTGATCATCCTGCCTCAGCCTCCCAAGTCACTGGGATTACAGGCATGTGCCACTGCGTCCAGCCCAGTAATGATATTTTTAACCCCTCAAACTTGATTCCTACCATCCCCCACACCATCTCCAAACAGTAGGGCTTTGGGACTTGATATGTTTTCCTGACTTCTCAAGTTCTTCCAGAAGGAAAGAAATTGTTCCTTTCTGGTCTCTCTCTGCTCTCCCCACTAAGAACCATGAGAACAAATTCATAATTATTCTGGCCACATGTGACACTAATAAATCTGAACAAGCACTATGTTTCCACATACACCCCAACTCTACTGACTGTCCGAAATAATTCCCCAAGGTCACTAGCTGCAGGAGCTGCAGCTGGAAACTGGAAGGCATTGGCCAGGACAGGGCTGGGGTAGGGGGTGGGGCAGGGAGGGCCTCACCTCCTTGTGCCCTTGGATCTGAGAGTTAACGAAGGCCCCGAGGATGTGGGAGGTGAGGGGCAGGTAGGCGTGGATGAGCTGCGTCTCCTGGTGCAGGCAGTACAGGGAGAAGTAGTTCCGAAGCTCCATGGTCTGAATCATGTTCTCTTGCTGCAAGGAAAAGAGTCTCCCTGCACACCTGGCCAGAAGGTGCCAGGAAGAGGAGCACCCCTGCCCACATACTGTGTTTGCCCAGGCCCAGGGTCTCCACCCCTTCCATGCAACCACTGAAGCAAGACTCCAGGGGATGAAGGGCCAGGACACAGAACACCAAGTACAAAGAAGCACATCATCCTGGGCGCGTCCCCAGCACCCCAGCTCAGGGCACTGACATTCCACAAGCTCATCCAGCCAACCAAAAGGAGCTCATGAGGATGGCTCCAGGGGCCAGAGGGACCAAAGTGTCCTAACAGTAGAAGGCTGCCACCTGGCCCCGCCACCTGCCAGCCTGCTCAGCTACCTCCAGGATGCGGGACTCCAGCTGCTCCACTGACTCGGGCTCGCGGTTGCTCACCGCCTGCCTTTTCATCAGGCCGTCCTTGTGCAGCGCCCGCTGGTGCTTGTGCAACACGCCCTTCTCGTGCCGCTCGCACAGATCCTGCAAGGAAAAGGAGGCACCTGTGCACTGGCCCTCAGCAGCTGACCCAGAGGAACTCGGAACCCAGGGACATTCTAGAGCCCCTTTCACAGGGCCAATTTAAGTCCTCCCGCCTACAACCAGGAAAAAGCAATAGGGGACAGTGAAAGAGTCCAGAACACGGGGAGGCTGGGGCATGCAAACTGGCAGCAAACGGCTGACAATGAAAGCTACCAGGGCCCTTCCAGAGGACCTGTTTTCCTGTTTGTCTTCGCCCAGGGAACAGTCAAGGAGTAGAGCAGTTCAGGGGCCAGGCCCTGTTCAGATTCAGTCTTATGCATACTAGGTTTGCACAGGGGCCCACTACACAAACCACCACCAGGTCCCCAACCCAAAGCCCACACGCTGAATCTCAGTTTAAACAGAGCCCTGGGACAGTTCTGGACCTCAGACTGCTAACACTACCCAATTCCAAAGGGCCAGTGTCCTAACAGTAGGAGGACCAGGAAGCCCTACAAGGAAGACACATGTCATTAATAAGCAGCACCCTAAATAACCCCCATCAGAAACCTTGCAGGAAATTAAAGTGACAATCAATGCCGGGATTTTAGAGGCCACCAGATACCATCCCATTCAACAGAGGAATCCCTTCTAGAACATGCCCCATAAGCACTGGGCCCACTCTCCTTGGCCTCCTCAGTAGGAAGGATTTCTCTGGCTCCACGTGGTGCTCCATCACAATCTGTCCCACCACAGATGCTCCCACACTTGGAAAGCTTCCCTCCTCTGTGCCAAAGCCAAGTTCCTAGAATCTCCACCCACTCCTGGGTGAATTCCCCTTTGTGGGCCAGGCCCCCAGACACGTAAAAGAGCGCAAGCACACACACTCCCAGGGCTTCTCCTCCCACTTTCAGCTCAGGGAAAGCCCACTGGTGCTTGGACCAAGGAGCCCCAACCAGCCCAGGAAACTCCAGTTAGCTCTGGAAAGTCCACCACGTTCCCTGCACAGCGCTGGCTCTTGACTCTTTCCATTCCCTTGGAGTCACACCCTTGAAAGATCCTAAGATCATTTTGAAAAATGCTATCCCTGACCAAGGAGTGGCTGAGACTCACTTTATAGGACTGGAGCAAATCCAGGAAAAGGTTCAACTTCTCCACCACATC
Organism: Marmota flaviventris; assembly: GCF_047511675.1. Taxonomy (NCBI): domain Eukaryota; kingdom Metazoa; phylum Chordata; class Mammalia; order Rodentia; family Sciuridae; genus Marmota; species Marmota flaviventris. The sequence goes on along the minus strand of NC_092516.1, from coordinate 37,917,422 downwards.
ATTCTCTTCCTGTTTGCCCTAGGAAACAAGGGGTGAGTTAACCAACACAGGACCCAGCCAGGCGGCTTACAGCCAGCCCTAGCCTGGGTGGGCTCCCTCCCAGAGCCAACGGCCCACTCTGTAGAAGACCCCCCTTCCTATATAACAGCACCCTAAGTCCAGGCAAAAATGCCTTTGAAGCCCACAGTTCTGCCCCAGCCATTCAACACCAATGTGTCTTCCTCTGGCTTTCTGAACCCCTCTTACCCACACTCGTACACCCCAGCAGCTCTGCCCAGCACTGCAGAAAACAGTTTTATTGGTGACTGTGTCAAAAGAGTATGCACAGGAGACTGCTGGGAACAAGGGGCCACCCTCCAAGCTCAACTACAGGGAGGAACACAGGCCTGGGCCCGGGAGGGGCAGGGGAAGGAGCTGCTGCTGCAGGAAGGGCGCGTGGGAGAGAGCTGGGCTGAGATAAGGGAACAGAGACATTCTCATGAGAAAGGTCACATACTAAAGGCCAGAGAGGGGATGAGGGAGAGCAGTCAGAGGCTCCTGCTGGCACAAGCTCAGGGCTCTGTGGACAGGTGCACATTGAGCCCACAGCGGCATGGGTGGCCCTGCTAGTGGAATGGGCTCCTGGTAATGACAGGGAAAGCCCAGCTCCTGTACTCGCCCACAGCATCCTGAGGACACATGTGAGCACTAGCAGCCCCATCACTACCCAGAGACCTCCCAGAATACACAGGTAGCAGCACTCCGCAGGGACACGAGGGCAGCCCACGGGCGTCCAGCGCAACCTGCATGCTCCTATGGCCTCCAGTACTGCAGCTGTGGCAGGCAGAGGAAGCGGCACATCAGACTGGGTGTGGGGGTGGTGCAGGTGGGAGGAGGCTGGGGAAACAGCACTGGACTAGGAGCAGAAAGCGACAGCCACCTCAGGGGACTCTGGGAACACCATCCCATCCTCCAAGCCTTGGACCACTAAGCCAGAAGGTTCCTGGCCTCTCAATCCCACACCTGCAGCCAACGCAGATTCTACCCAGTAAGTTCCAAGAAAATAACAAGCATCTTATGGGATTTCAAGACACGGAAAAGAAACACCAGCCAGGCAGAGGCGCCCTGTACCCTGGTCCAGTAGGAAAGGGATTCAAGGTTCCTCCCTTCTTGTGTCATCTGCAGTAAGTTCCATTTGGGGTTCAGTGCACATAAACCATCATGGCATATGCCTTCAAGAGGAGCACACCATCACCATGAAGAAAGCAGCCCCTGCCTCCAGTCTCACTAGTCTTGCTGGGACATCATATGTACGTCTCTTAATAGAATAAAATTGGGTATGAGTAAAAATAGAATTAGGAAAAATCATCCCAAGAGGCCTTTAATTGTGGAGCAAGGGTAAGACAGAACTTTAGCCTTTCAGATCAAAGTCCTGGTGGGTGGCCTGATCCAGTTACACGTAATAGCTGTAAATTCATGATGCCAAAGACCAGGAGGAAAGTTCAAGAAAAAGTACTTCTCCAGATATTAAATTTCAAACCAAAGTTCATGACATATCACAGAGCCACAGAGCTGAGGAGAACCTAGGACTGCAGGCTTCCACCCCTCAGGACACCCAGGCCCTTTCCCCTCACCAGGGACCTGGGAGGTCATCCTGTGCTCTGCAAAGCCCCAGGGATTCCTGGTGCCTGTGTCCTTGCAACTGGAACAGGCTTTGCTTTACACAGGAGCTCGGAGGAGAGGCGCAATGGATTCAAAGACAGCAGCTGTTTGCACGCCCTAGTTCAACCCCTTATGTTACCTTAGTGGGGAAATTGAGGCCCAGAAGCCAACATAAAAGCCGCATGGTCCTGGCACAGGCCCCAAACCCCCCGTCTCTCCATTAGTCACACCACTGAGACCTTATTTTCAGTGCTCGTCACCATGGGTACCTACAGACCTGAGAAAGGAACAGGCACCATGCTGATCAGAGGTTACCTACACGGCTCAAAATTCTATTTCTAAAGGGAACACACGGGCACTGGGAGTGGAAGAGAAAACCCAGAGTTTTAGGCACAGCAAGGAGATCAAATTCCCTCTTTGGCACACACACATCATGAACACCTGAGCACCCCAACCTCCAGCAAGAAGAGCCCCCAGGTCCCTGGCAGGCAGGCCCACCACACAGACAACAGAAGAACTCCAGGTGTCAGGCAGGGAGTGGAGCTTCAGCAAGGACATTAATTCACTCAAAATGCCTCATTCCACCAGGAGCTTCGAGACTACTTCCCCACAAAGTAGAGAACAACTTTCACCATCAAAATTAGGCAGCAGTTTCATAACATAAAATCCCCAGGTGAACCTTTAAGTTTGATGATGAATACTATATCTTCAAATTAATCCCCAACGGCCAGCAGATTTCTAAAAACAGCTCCTGCCCACACAGCAGAAGCACTTCCTGAAGTTAAGTGAGCGGCAAGGTGGAAGGAGGGAGTCTCTCAGGGTGCTGGGAGCTTAGTTACTATTCTGAGAATTAATCTGAGTTGAGTTATTCTGTCAAATTCTAGCTGACTCAGCACAATCGGAACTATCTGGCCCACCCAGAAGCCAACTCCGACACCTAATTATGCCTGAAAGAGCAGACACCCTCTTCTAATCTCAGCAGAGTCAATGCTCAAGAGATCGGAACCCAACTTGTTTCTGTCACTGGTAGCCCTCTCCAAAGAACAAACCACTGGTGGGGAGCCACCCACAACAGATGGGGACAGGCAGTTCCCAGAAACAGCTGTTCCCCCAGTAGAAGTCGGCCCTTTGAAGCTGGGCTGAGGTAGCCCTGCAGTCCCACAGGGCACAGAACGCCCTGGGACAGGTGCGTGGAGAGCCAGTGCACTCACCTGCTGCGCAGCTTTGTCTGCAAGCAGGGCGAACTCCACAGAGAGGCCCTTCAGGGCCTGCTTCAGGGAGCCCCAGGTGCTGAGGTGAAGAGCAGCCCAGGAGGGCAGGGGGGTCGTGTCAGACCCTAAAGCACTGTGGAAAGCAAAACACATAAGCCAGGAGACACTCGCCCTTGTGTCCCACTCAGACCCATGCTCCTGGAGGGGCCCATGGGGACACTGTGAGGCAATGAAGAAGGTGGGATCTCAGCCCCACTCAGACCTCGTGAGGGACTTCTCTTCCCAACAAGACCCCAGGCAGTCTGTGTGCCATTCCTATGGAGTGGAGGAATTGCAGCCAGCCACAGGCTGCTCCTTCCTAAGGCCAGTGGGCTGACGTCTAGAAAGCTGGCAAGCCTGCAGTGTACACAGGGGCATTTGGCGTCCACACTGCCCTGGCTGAAGGTCCCACCTCTGTTCTCCTAAACATGATCCCCCATTTGCCTGCCCTACTTTCTTCCCTTCTGCAGTGAAACAGGTCAGAGTGGCAGTTAGCACAGGAAACTCAGTCTGCCCTGAGCCCACCACCCTCTGAAGACTCTCCCCACCTGATGTCTCCACAGACCCTGAAGAAGGCCACCTGCCTCAATTCCTTCCCAAATATGAGAAGATCAGCAGCATTGTCGATGGCCCTCGAAGCAATCCTCTCCGCCCTGTCTCGCAGCTTGTAGAAGCTATTGTAGATGTTCCGAATCAGCTCCCTGCTCACAGCAAATTGAGTCTGGATGTCAGAGGGAAGGAAGTCCTGACGGCGAAGAGAAAGAGACTGTGACTCCGCTGCTCAGAGGCTGCGGCCTCACCCATAAGGCAGGCAGAACCCCATCACAGAACAGCCAAAAGAGGGTACAATGAGAACATATAATGGCCTAGTGGGACCCCAGCACACAGCAGAGGTGGCACGAGTATCATTACATGTTAAGATGACTGTCTCTCTAGCAAAAAGGGAAATAAATATTCAAAATCAGAAAACTACCTTGGCCCTAGTAGCCAGCTTACAGTTCATAAATTCATCTCCAACACACTGGGCCGCTTCCTTCAGCTTGTTCTGCACATCCTGCAAGAGGAAAGAGACAGCTGCACCTCCCCATCGGCACAAAGCTGCCACGAGAGCCGCCTCGTCAGTGAACAGGAGCACCTGGTCTCTCCTGAGCAAGTCGGCTTCCACGTTGGCTTCCCTCAGCATCCCAGAACCTCCGCCGCTGCCTCAGATTTTCTTTCATTGAATTTAAACTCTAGGAAGTCTGGCTTAAGGATGAGAGCCTAACCAAGCGAAGTTCCTCTCCAGAAACAGGGGACTAGGGATACCCTAACCCCCAAGATGTTAGACCCTCTAGGTTCCAAATGGAGCAGCAGAATGAAGCTGAGGTTTCTTCCTCCTGAGAGACCCTCAGGCCCAGGGAGTCAGGCCCTGGAGCAGTTGGTGGGCAGAGGACAGGCAGCACTCTGGTCAAGCCCACCCTCGGAACAGAGGCCTTCAGAACAGAGGCAAAGCCAAGTCTCAAAATAAGGAGCCACCCAGGAAATACAGGATGAAGCCAATCCACAGCCGTTAGAGGAGAGGAATCCCAAGGTTTCAGAGGGGCCTCGAGTCACCTGCCCCCTTCTCTTTTTACTGAAAAAGACACTGGGGTCTAGAGAGGCCACAAAGAACAAACACCCCATCTGCATAAAAGCAAGAGACAAAGAAGTGTACCTCCAGGATGGAGGTCACCCCCTAAGTCCCCCCTCCCGGTGCTGCCTGGAGCACAGGCAGTTTTCAGCCTGCCACATCCCTCTGCCGGCAAACAAGACCTCTACCCCAACCCTAAGGACTCAAAGGACAGGCCACACACTCTGCTGAGGCAGAGGCAAGAGTTTCTGTTGACAGTGTCACCAGGGTCACCAGTGAATGCCTGCAGCCTTCCTGAGGAGGTTAGTGGCCCCTCCTACCATCCAGGGAAGTAAAGGCGGGAGAAAGTAAAACTTGTAGCTGAGCCTGGTGGCGCACACCTGTAATCCCAGCAGCTCAGGAGGCTGAGGCAGGAGGATCCTGAGTTCAAAGAAGCCTCAGCAATTGTAAGGCGCTAAGCTACTCACCAAGACCCTGTCTAAATAAAATATAAAAATTGCTGGGGATGTGGCTCAGCATTTTAGTGCTCCTGAGTTCAATCCCCAGTACCCAAAAACAAAAACAAAAAAACCTTGGGCTGACTACTCCTGTGTCCCATGTCCCCTGCCCTGCAGCAGGTAACAGCAGGAGGTGAAGGGCCCCCAAGTGCCCATTCATGAAGAGGCTTCCCTGTAAGGAGAACCTGGGCACTTCGCTTTCTGAGGGATAGGAGGAAGATGGATCATAGAACACTCCTTGCTCTGGAAGGGCTACAAGCCCTTTCCTGTTCCACTGGACACGGGAACCATGTTCTAGCTCTGAACTCCTGTAAGACAAAGTGACAACAACTTGGAGAAAGAAACAGCTGCTATTCCTGACAGGGATGTACACAAAGACGCCATTTCCAGAGGTGGATGGACCCTGTGGCTCTACTGAGGACACTCGGCTTATTTCTCCATGGTCCTTGATCAAAGCCCCCCGCCCCAATATTTTTTGGGGGGTGGGGATGAATATTTATTCACATCTACAAACGCTCCAAACCATCCATCCAGGCTTCTGTATATTATCTCTAAATCCCCAAAAAACCATGCTGGGAACCCCCGATTTCCACACAATATACAAACCCTTCAAAGTCAAAACCAAAGGTGCCTTTTAAAATTACACCCAACCTGTCATTTGAAAGGAAAGAAGTCTGATATTGTCAATCACAATAAAACGAATGCCTTCCAGGCACCCGAACAAGGGAAATGAGACAGGAGGACAGTCAGAGATTCAAAATTGAAAGTAAGGCCTTTAGAAACTTCAGAACCAGCCCACACCAGGACCCTTGAGGACACACTTACTGAGCCACTAAACGAAAGGAAGAGCTTTAGGATGGTGTCCTCAGAGAAGGGGGGGTGACGAGCCACCAAGTTAATGAAGCGCTTCAGGGCCCTCCTTCGTCCCTCGATGAATTCCCTGTCCGCTAAAGAAACACAAAGTCATCACACAGACAGCAACCGCCAACAGCCACACTGAGCAGGCTCCCAAGCATCTCAACAGAGGGTCAGAGCAGCCACATGGCCGACCAAGGGCAACAGGCAGGTCCGCAGGACAACAGCTGACCCCAAGGGCTGCAAAGGAGTCCCGGAGCCCCTCCTCCATGCCCCCACCCACCCACCTAGGTTCAGAAATGCCAGGGAAAACCAAGATCAACAGGTTCTGATCGAGACTACTGGGAACCAGCTCTCAGCATTTTTTTTTTTTTGAGACAGGCCTTATTACGTTACCCAGGCCGGTCTCAAACTCCTGGGCTCATGAGCAGCTGGGAGCACAGTTGGAACTGCACCTGGCTTTTGGGAACCAAGTCTGATTCCTCACTTTGATCATCTACATTGAAGGCATCTTCTCAAGTCCCTCTCTGGCACTTCTCTTGTGAACAGAGGGGTTCTGCAATGCCCACAAATCAATGGAGCTCAGTGTTCCTACTCACATCACTTATAGTTCACTCTGTGACAGATGCAATCATTAACTACTTTCATTTGAGAAAGTATTTTCACTTCAAGGGGAAAAAGCAAGCATATATCAAGGTGTTAAGGATATTTAAATCTGACCACAAATAGAAACGGTCTTTAAAGTCATTGAAAACTATATTCAGATGAGTCCCCCTCCACCCTCACCCTCCACCCCTGACATGCCCTTCATGTGAGCATGTGTCCACGTGCAGCTTTCAAGTCCTAAACCATGGCTGCACTTAACCAGCTCTGATGCTGGATGCTAGCATCCCAGTACATCTGCTGGTCTCACCTGCCCTTGGCATCCTTATACCCCCAACATGAGAAGCACAGTCTGTTGCACAGTGTGTAGGAAGGGCCAGAACACGTTATCAGGCACTGAGCTACTGGGAGGCCATGAGAGATAAAGGTATTCATGTCCTTTTTTGCTTGTTTGTTTTGGATACTGGGGATTGAACTCAGGGGCACCTGCCCACTGAGCCACATCCCCAGCCCTATTTTGTACTTTATTTAGAGAAAGAATCTCACTGAGTTGTTTAGCACCTCAATTTTTTGCAGAGGCTTCCTTTGAACTTGCAATTCTCTTGCCTCAGCCTCCCAAGCCTCTGGGATTACAGGCATGTGCCACCACACCCAGTTTCTCATGTCCATTTTAAGAGACTTGAGAACAGTGGGAGCTGAACCACTGCATGATGCTTAAACTCTTCTCCACTCAAGCACACTGCTGCTGTGAGATGGTTGGAAAATATCAGACTATAGACATTTGGCTCCAGGCACTCACCTACCCATCAAGTTTTATACAGATTTTGAGAAAAGGGTTGTAGGAAAAACTATCAGGTTGTGGGAAAAACTATCAGTGAGCTCCAGGAATACCAAGGGGCAGATCCCTGTATTCTGGAAATCTGCAAGAAACAGCCAATCTAGAAGGACTTGGCCAGCAGGTTATCTGTGACCTCCCACCTAGCCCGAGGCAATCTTCAGGTGCAGCCAACTACTGACTTCTGTCCTCTAAAGTGCAGAGCAAACTTTCCACCTTAGATCTGCTTCTGACCTCATCCAGTGCTGGCTTGGCACCCACTGCTCAGGCCCTCAGGGGTTTGCAAAGCAGGAGAATCCAACTGCTGGAGCAAACAGTGCTCCACCATCACCATTCAGGAACTCTGAAGTCCCCGCCCTGAGCTTCAAGAGGAGACCCAGGGTCCCCTCTTTTACATGTGCACCATGAGGGCATTCCCTTTGTGTCAGTCATCCAGCCAAAGTCTGCAAGATACCAAGGGTGCTGTGTGCCAATCACCCTCCCTGTACCAGACCTGGGCTCAGTGACAGCACTGGCTCTGGTTAGGATATTTTTGTTTTGTTCTGTTTTTTTTTTTGGGGGGGGGTGTGTGTGTGTGTGAGTGTGAAGCTGGGGACTTAACCCAGGGTCTTGGCCAATAGCTATGAGCCTGGGACAGCCCGGGGGCTCACGTGCACTATGGTCCTGCTGTCAGCCCCTCCTGGACCTTGAGGCAGGAGCAGCATGCGGGACTGCAATCTACCCTGAGCCATCCTGTGAGTGGGCTCACTCCCACCACCCTGGGCCTCCACATGCCCCGCGTTACCTCCCAGCACTCTCTTGGGTGGGAGGGCAGGCACCATGCGGTACGGGAACTTGTGCAGCAACATTTCGTGGAAGACCACAAAGTCATTGTACCGTCTGTACACAGAGGACTTGAAGCGCTGCAAAGAAAAGGGATTGGGGCTCAGGTAAAATGGGAAGCCATGACAGTCATCACTCCCCTCAACTCCTCCCTCTGCCCTGAAGACAGCCTACAGAAATCTTCCCATCCCCACACTCGGGCGAGCTGGGCAAAGCAGCCTCTTCCTACCCACGCTCATGGGAGGCAGTTCAAGAGGAAATGGAGGCCAGCAGCCGGCTCACTGGAGCAGCACCTTCTCCCAGGCTGCGAGGCCCAGGACAAGCTGCTTCTTCCAGGGCGTCCTGCCAGTCGACTCTCAGCCCTGTGACTGTGGGAGAAGGCAAGGACCTAGGCAATGCCAGAGCCGTGCTGTCCTTGAAGGAGTCCCTGCCACTCTGCCGTCTACCTTCCCCCTCAGCAGCAGCACTGGGACTTCAGAGCAGCCAGTCACAGGCTTCAAATACTGAAACAGAACCCGGCGGTTCCTGAATGTGCAGAACAGCAGGCAGCGTGACAGGCATCAGCCCACTGGGTCCCAGAGCTCACCTCTCTCCTGGGGCAAAACATTCAGTGGACTGTTCAGAGGAGCCTTGGCAGTGCCAGCCACCCTCTCCCCGGGAGCACAGGCCTGCCCTGTCCTAGCAAATCCCCCCACACTAGGGACTCACTGCTCCAAAAGACGTGTTATCAACACTACTGAATCCCAGGACAATGAGTAAACCCCCAACTCTACCCTAACTGAGCAAGACAATGGACAAAGGGACAAAAAGACCTTGACACTCGAGTGCCAAGACTGCTGCCAAACCCGTGTCTGATGAACTCAGGCACCCGGTGCCCACAGCAGAGGGGCAGTGTTACTACAGGTGATTAGCTGGACACAGACCGATCATTCCCACACACTGCAGTCACTATTTGGAGTCTACGCTCTATGGGGCTGACTTTCGAATCCTCAGGGGATCCATGACAAAACTACCACCAAACCCACTTCTGTCCAGGGTGTGTGCTCCGCAGACTGTCTGTAAGAGATTTCTAAGAAGCAGGATTCGAGAACACAGAGATGGTGAGGCGGGACCAGGCAGGAGTGGAGCAGGCCCAGCAACCGGCACAAGTCTGCTCAGAGGCTTGACAGAGCCCACAAGTTTTGGACCACACTCTCTCCCTTCCCTATCTCCTGGCCTGATGCTATCCCTAGTTCTCCATCCCCCTTGTCCACACAGTCACACACGTGATTTGCAGTTACCTGGCTGGAAACCTCATACTCCACATGCTTCAGGAAGAGGCCCTTCTTCTCCGGGATGAGTTCCACCTGCACAGTGTCCCTGGCCAGCAACTCCTGCAGGGTATAGGACAGCAGCAGCGGGTTCCCCTGCGGCATCTGCATTCGACTGGGGTCTGGGTCCCTTCGATCAGTGACCTGTACTGGTGAGCCTACAGGAAAAAAGGCAAATGCCAGATAAAGACAGCTGCTCAGAGAGTGGCGTCTCCTGCACCCTGTGCTGGCTCAGCACGTGGACTCTGCCCACAAAGACAGAACCACCCCCACGCTGGTCACCCTCATTCTTCATGCTACAGATTTGGTCCTGAGGGGCATGTGCTTCTGCCCCCAATAATCACTACCTGAGAGGCTTCACCAGTTTGTGAACCAGCAAATACACATTTCTATGATCAGTCAAATCAAGTCTTCAACTTGGGCTCAGAAAACAGTGAAATATTTACAAATTATGTGTGAAAAAGTCCTTCCCTAGAGCCGAGAAGGGGTTCAAACAAGTGAAACCAGTGTGTGACTTCTACATGATCCAGTGTCCCTACAATTGGCACAATATCTTCACAGGCCAAATAGCCACATTAATTTGCAGAGGCTGGGGGGACTACTACATGCTAGCTCATTGCTAGGTTTCTTGATCCTACAAACCAAAGAACTAATTAGCCCTAAAACTTCAGCATCCTTAGGGACAAAAATCACAAACACATTATTCACAAAGCAGGAAAACACAATTCAGAGAGATGTTATGCCTGCTAGCCTGTAACAAAACAAACACATGAGGAAATCACACTAAAAGTCAGTTTGACTTTCAAGTTCTTTTCAGTTCAAATAAATAGATGGTATAATAGGAGTACACTCTTGCTCCAGTAGAACTGTCCACTCCAAGGTGGTATCACTTCATGACTCATTTCTTTTTTTGGGGGGGGTACTGGAGACCAGGGACTGAGCCCAGGGGCCTCAAACATGCCAGGCAAGTGAGCACTAAACTAAATGCAGCCCTTTTTAGTTTTTATTTTGAGATAGGTCTCACTAAATTGCCCAGGCTGACCCTGAACTTGCAATCTTCCTGCCTCAGCCTCCTGAACAGCTGGGATTACAGACGTACATCACAACACTCAGCCCACATGACTGACTTTTGAAAGCAACTCTTAGTGCAGGATGCTGGTTATGTTCTAAAACAAAACTGGGGACTGGATTAATTTCCTCTGTGAAATTACTCAGCATTTTAGGATTTAAAAGGTGGTTGCCTTGGGCTGGGTGTGTAGCCCAGGGGTAGCGCACTGGCCTAGCATGCCCAAAGCCCTAAATTCCATCCCCAGAACCACAAAAATGTATTAATTAATTAGTTAAAATAACATGTGGCTGCCTTAATTGCCTTTAATGCTTAAGAAGAAAAACTAAGGCTGTAAGGTTGACTTGAGAATCCCTAAAGGTCTCACACCACAGAATCTTCATCTAAAGCAGCAATCCTCCAAGCAGGGGTCCCTGGACCAGGGTCGACATGACCAGGAAGGCTTGGGAGAAGGAGTCTCTATCTTTTTGGATATTTATTTATTTGTTTATTTATTTGTATGCAGTGCTGAGGATCAAACCTCACGTGTGCTAGGCAAGCACTCTGCCACTGAGCCACAACCTCAGCTCACCTATCAGCTCACAGTGTGATGATGATACCACAGCAGAGCAGCATATGCCCACAGCTGTTGAACACATGCACTGGTATGTGCGTGAGTACATGTGTATGTGTGTCTGAGTTTATGTGTGTACATGAGTGTATGTGCCAGTGACCATATGTGCATGAATCTGTACTGTGAGTTTGTATGAATATTAGTGTGTATTTACATGAGTGTATGTGGACATGTGTATATTACAGTGTGTGCATATGGGTATGAGTGTATTTGAGTGTACATGTGTGTGTGTGTGCTTGTGTATCCAAGTTTGCTATATTTGAGTACATGTGGAGGAGGAGGAGGAGGAGGAAAATGTTAAGTGCTAGTAAGAGTAAGGGAACCCCTCACACCTGGGGCAGATGTGGAAATGGTGCCATAGCCTTCAAAAACAGTCCAGGACCTAATAAAAATTTCAAAATTAAATAAAAACAGTCCAGCAGGTCCTCAAAATGTTAGCCACAGAGATACCATGTGATCTAGCTATCCCACTCCTAAGTAACTGCCCAAGAAAAAGAAGTACATTCACGTCCACTCAAAAGACTACACACAAGTGTCCCGAAGGAACACTATTCAGAATGGCCAGAAGGTGGTAAAAACAAAATGCTCATCAAGGAATAGAGACAATGTGGCATGTGCACACAATGGAAATGTTCCTCAGCCCTAAACAAGAATGGAGCACAGATTCACACTGCAGCATAAATGAGCCTTAGCAACGTGATGCCAAATGAAGGAAGCAGTCTTTAAAGTCATGTACAGGACGATTATATCAATGTGAAACATCCAGAAAAGGCGAATCTATGCAAACAAAAGTAGACTACTGTTAGCTCAGGCTGGGAGGGAAGATGGGAGGAGTGATGAGTATCTACTCAAGTGCTTTCTTTCCAGAATGATTTAAAAAAAAAAAAGCTCTAAAATTGATCATGGTGATGGTTGTACAACTCTGAATATACAAAGCATACTGAGTATACCAAACCCACTGTACTGTGTACTTTAAATGAGATAACTGCATGGTATATAAATGCTACCTCTGAAAAGCTTCACAATTAAAAGGCAGGTGACATCAGTACGGCAGCGGAAGGACCTCCAAAACCCACTCCTCCACTAATGCAATGAGGACACTGGTGAAAATGGCCAGAATCCTCTACCTCAGGATTTCAGAAATTAATGAAAGACTTGGCTATTCCAGAAATTAGCCTAAGACTTGCAGCGGTCCAAGGTACACTTACTGATATAACCGAGCTCAATGGGGTCATGCTGAAGCAGGGCAGGCCCTTAATTTGATGAAGCTGGAGCCTGTGTAAGCCACAGAGGCACCCTGCAGTGCCAGATGAGAGGGAGGCAGACACAAAGACGTGGATGGCTGAGTCTACAAGCCAAGGCACACCAAGGAAAGCCCTGGAAGCCGGAGTGAGCCAAGAAGGTTCCCCGCTTCAGGATCAGAGGGGCCACAGCCCTGCCAACAGCTGGATCCTCCAGAAGTGTGAGACAATAACTTTCTGTTTTAAGCCACACAGATTGTGGTACTTTGTTACAGCAACTCTAGGAGAATAATACTCAAGACTTTATAGAATATTCATTAAACAAATAAATAACAGCAACAGTAACAACACCTTAAGGAGGGGGAAATCTGGTTTCCAGAGTTGCCACATTTTTTTTTTAATTGTCAATGGATCGCTATTTTACTTTTTTTTTTTTTTTTTAGTTGTTGTTGGACACATGCCTTCATTTTATTTATTTTTATGTGGTACTGAAGATCGAACCCAGCGCCTCGCACATGCCAGGCGAGCACTCTACTGCTGAGCCACAATCTCAGCCCACATTATATATTTTTTAAATATTTATATATAATATATATATAAATATAATATATTTTTTAATATTTATATATAATATATATATAAATATATATTTTTTAAAATATTTTTAGTTATAGGTGGACACAATAACTTTATTTTGTTTTTTATGCAATGCTGAGGATTGAACCCAGTGCCTCACACATGCTAGGTAAGTGCTTTACCTCTGAGCCACAACCCCAAGCCAACACATTATATTATTTTATTATTTTTAATATTTATTTTTTAGTTTTAGGTGGACACATATCTTTATTTTATTTATTTTTTTAATGTGGTGCTGCTGAGAATCAAACCCAGTGCCTCACGCATGCTAGGTGAGCGCGCTACTACTTGAGCCACATCCCCAGCCCCGCATTATATTATTTTAAATGTTCAATTTCAACAAAAATTTATAGACATGTAATGAAAAGAAAGCATGCCCAAATGCAGCGGGAAGAAGGCAATCAATACCAACCATCTTAGAGGAAACCCCACACTGAGCTTAGTAGACTTTTTTTCAGTTATTTTAAGCATGCTCAAAGAATTAAAGGAAACCACACCTCAAGAACTAAGGGAATGTGTAAGGACAATGTATGTTTGTCTCATCAATAGAAAAATATCAATAAACTTCCATTATAAAAAAGAACCAGATAAAAAGTCCAAAATTGAAATGTTCAATAAATGAAATGAACTATTCACTAGTGAAGCTCAACAGCAGATTTGAGTGAGAAAGAATCAGCAAACTCAAAGGTTAAGTCATTTGAGATTATCCAGTCTGAGGGGCACAGAGAAAAAAGAATGAAAAAAAAAATTAACAGAAATTATTGTGAGAGACCTGAGGTACACCATCGAGATACCAGACACTCATAGGGGGACTCTAAAGGAGAGGCAGAAAGGGTTAGAAAATTTGAGTAAATAATGACCAAAATTTATGGGGCTGAGGATATAGTTCAGTAAAGTTTGCCTCACTTGCACACAAGGCCCTGGGTTCAATCCCCAGCACCACGGAAAAGAAAAAAACACTCCAACCAGGATCAACTTAAAAGAGATCACACCTAGACACGACATAATCACAAAAGCCAGTGTAAGAGATGAAGACTCCTGAAAGCACGGGGACATGGACACACACACATAGCTCTTGACATTGAATGAGGACATGGCAGGGTAACTAAGTAAGATCTCGTTGTAATAGATCTGTCCCATAAAAAATGAATCCATATGAACCACCTGAAGAAATAAAGTAAAAGTAACTACATAGGTAAATATAAAAGTATAACAAAGCATTGTGTGTGTGTGTGTGTGTGTGTGTGTGTGTTTTCCTCCCCTAGTACTGGGGGTTGAACCCAGGGCCTTGCACATGCTAAGCAAACACTCTACCACTGAGCCACATTCTGACACCCTCTCCCATTTTTTTTCCCTTGTGGTGCTGGGGAATTGAACCCAGAGGTACCTTACCACTGAGCCATATCCCCAGACCTTTTTCTAATTCTGAATCAGGGTCTCACTAAGTTATTTAAAGCCTCACTTAGTTGGTGAGGCTGCCCTGCCTCAGTCTCCTGAATCACTGGGATTACAGGAGTGCACCACCACACCTGCCCACCCACCTATTTTTTTTTTTTTTAATTTTCTAATTTTGAGATTTTAAAATCTCACTAAGTTGCCCAGACTGGCCTCCAACTTTTAGTTCTTGTGCCTCAGCCTCCTGAGCGCACCATCACACACATCCAGAACATATTTTTATTTGTAACTTTTATCCCTAGCTGATGTAAAAGACAACTGCATAGAGCAATAATGACAAATCAGCACACAACATGCACAGGCTTAGTTTGTATGACACAAATTTGTCTGACAAAGGTGAGAAGGAATGGAGCCATAGAGGATGCTCTAGTTGGGATACAGGATGTCCCCCAAAGACCGAGATGTGAAAGCCTTGTTCTCCAGGGTGGGGTATTGAGAGGTGGTAGAACCAGGAAGTGGGCACTAAAGTCACTGGGGCATGCTTCTAGTATGGAGAGTGGGATCCCAGCCCCTTCTTTTCTTTTTCTTTTTTGCATCCCAGCCACAAGTGGACAGTTTTGCTAGGCCACATGCTCCCCATTATGATGTACTCTCTCCCAGACCTAAGAACAATGTCTACCTGATCAAGGACTGAAACCTTCAAATCTGTAAGCTAAACTAAACCTGTTCTCAGGCTGGGGTTGTGGCTCAGTGGCAAAGTGCTTGCCTAGCATGAGTAAGGCACTGGGTTCCATCCTTAGCACCACATAAAAATAAACAGATAAAATAAAAGCATTCTGTCCATCTACAACTACAAAAAAAATTTTTTAATAAATAAACCTGTTCTCTTTATAAATTGTTATCTCAGATATTTGTTATAGTGACAGAAAATTGACTTAAAACATAGGAGCAAAGCTTTTACACACAACTGACTCTAAACAGGCACCGACTCCAACCAGACTAGTATAAATTAAGATATCAATTGTAACCCCCAGAGCAATAACTAAGAAAATAACAAAAAATATAGTAACAGAAACAAGAGAATAAATGGCTGGGATACAGCTTGGTGGGAGAGTTCTCGCCTCCCACCCTGGGTTCCATCCCCAACACTGTAAAAAAAAAAAAAGAAAAGAAACAAGGGAATTAGAAAGCACTGATTTAACATAAAAGAAGATAGTAATGGAAGAAGAGAGGAAAGGTAAAAGGTAACAGGACACAGACGCTGGGCAAGCACCAGAGGTATTCAATTAAAAAAATTTTTTTAAGTTGAGTGCAGTGGCCACACCCACAATCCCAGCTCCTCTGAAGGTCCAGGCAAGAGGATCATAAATTCAAGGCTGGCCTGGGCAACTTAGCGAGATCAGGTCTCAAAATAAAAAATAAGAGGGCTGTGGGAGTAGCTCAGTGGTTAAGCGCCCTTGGGTTCAATCCCAGGTTGGTAAGCACCCCTAGGTTCAACCCCCAGTACCAAAAAGAACACATTTTTTTGGTACCGGGGACTGAAGCCAGGGGCACTTAACCACTGAGCCACATCCCAGTCCTTTTTTTATTTTTTATTTTGAGACAGGTTCTCACTGAGTTGCTTGAGGCCTTGCTAAGGTGCTGGGGCTGGCTCTGAACTGGTGATCCTCCTGCCTCAGCCTCCCAAGCCGCCGGATTACAAGCATGTGCCACCATGACCAGCTCCAAAAAAAATCTTTTAAAAAAGTTTTCTCTCTTAATCATGTATTAATTTTCACAATTAGTAAAATAAGGTCATCTTCCAAGACAGCATTGTGAACTCAGTAATGATTACCAAATGACTGCATGCTGGTGAAGAATCTGAACTTTGATCACATGAGAATCTAAAAGAACTCCAAAAACCACACTTTAAAGCAAAGGCATTGCTCCAAATCCTGACTGTTCTCAAGCATCATAATGACCCTCTATGGAAGTTCCAAGCCCAATGGCAAGAGTGTATGGTTCCAAGTATCAACTCACTAAACCAGGACACTGGTATTTTCAAACAAACTAAGAAAAAGGAGAGAATGATCATTTCAAATTGCTGCACTGTCCTGTGATGGGCCACACTGCAGAAAGGGCAGAAACACAAAGGGCAAGAGTCTGGTTTTCTCAGGAATAAATGTGGACTTCAATACTCTTATCAAATTGACACCCTCTTCAAGGCAGGCGGCCCCATAAGACACAGCGCCTGGGATATACTATACACCAACCCAGCCCCACAAAGCTAATTCAAACGAGATGGAGAGCCACCAGGCCCCACACCGGTGGGCTGTAGACAGAGGTCAGCACCGGACTTGAGGAGATACAGGGTGGGATTCAGCCTGCATCAATTCCCAGCTGTACAGGCTAGCAAGCGACCACTTCTGAGCTTTCACTGATAACCTATAACATGGGCATAAGGGTGCCTCCCCACCCTGGCCAGTGAGCACCATCCTTGAATAACAGCAACAACCCCTTACAGGCCCCTTGAATGTCACTCACTCCCTGCTCCAACCCTTCTGGCACAAGACTGCTTTACTTGGCAGTTCTTGGCTCACAAGAAGAACCTCAGAATTAAATGAGACAGTGGAACTGGAAATAACTAGCAAAAAAGAAAACATTCAATAAATGTTCCTGACTTCCTTCCAGATTTATTATACCATAATCCAAAAAGATTTTGTAAATCCACCAATTAAAACTTAGTACTGAGCCATGCACAGTGGCGCAGGCCTGTAATCCCAGCAGCTCAGGAGGCTGAGGCAAGAGGTTCCCAAGTTCAAAGCCTGTCTCAGCAACTTGGCAAAGGCCCCAAGCAACTTAGAAAGACCCTGTGTCTCTAAATAAAATACAAAATAGGGCTGGGGATGTCACTCAGTGGTTGAGTGTCCCTGACTTCAATCCCCAGTACCAAGAAAAAAGAAATGAAACTTTAAACATACACTCCAGCACACACACAGTTTGAAGACTGGATCCCTGTCATGCACACACACACATGCACACATACACACTCTCCCTTCCTAACAATCTTCCAGCAGAATCTTGAGATAGTAATCACAAAGTCCAAAGCTTTAGGAAGCAAACAGGATTTATCAATAAACCATGCTGCAGCTCATGCCTTGCTTTACACAAACCTTCTGTAAATGCTGACCTACACAGAAGTCACAGCCTGGGAGAACCTCTGCCTAGCACACAGGGACAGGCGTGCACAGGCCCCCACTTGCACAGCTGCAGTCTCTTGCTTCAGTCACCCAGAGGCCAGGCTCAGCCAGGCCTGGACCACACCCTGCTCCACGCTGGCCCAATGGAGGAGCTGTATGAAGCATTCAGAGACACTCCACTCCACCAGTCCAGCCCCCTTGGGGGTTCTCCCCATACGAGCATACAGTCCCTCCCCGTGTAATGTGCTATGGAAGCACGCAGGACATCTGGCATTCTCAAGCACGGAGCAAGATTCCTAATGGCCGACACATCTTCTGGCAGACTCCAAAGTCAGTGTTCCACCACTACGTGAGGCCACCCACCTCAGCTACCAGCTCGTCAGAACAAGAGGATGGAGAGGGCCAGCCAGGGATGGCAGGGAGTCACAGGGCTCCCGTCTTCAAACTGAGCCTACAGCAGAATCACCTGCCAGGCCTGTTCAAATACAGATGGCTGCCCACACCTGGAGTTTCTCACCAGGGGGTCTGGGTGGGGCCCAAGAAGGTGCCTTCCTCTCCGTGTCCAGGTATGGCAGCTGCTGCTGGTCATGGTCAGCATGAGAATCACCATCACAGGACAAGCAGAGAGTGATTTAAGACCTTGCCTAGACACACACCTTACTTTTACTTATTCACCCAGACTGGGCTAAGACAGGGTAAAGGAACAGTGGCATTCCAGGGCACAGGCTGCCCCTGAACAGAACCAAACGGAGCAGCAAATGTCATCCACCATCAGCTGGAGCTTGGAGAACCGATTCTGCCCTTGATTAAAAACTCTACAAACTACATTCTGAAATTAACAGGTGATCTCAGATAATGGGTCTCATCATGGCCATGGCTCCAGAAGGGAGAATTCACCCAGAGGACACCAGGATGCCCTTCAAATGAGATGCCCCTCAAGTGCTTCTATCTACAGATTGTCCACGTTAGCCACAGTCCCCTTGTGCCACAGGTATCCCCTGGCCCTAGTGCTGGCAGAGTTCCTGTAGGTAGCAGACTTGAAATACCTCTATTTCATCAACCCTAAGGGTTGTTTTTCTTTTAATAACTTATTTAATGTAACATGACACTTGAAATGAAAATCACTGCAACCTACAATCTGTAAACACCCATATTAATTTTTCTATTGCTTCCCACAGGCACAAAGCTTTATAATATGCTGTATGAACTATCTTTTCAAATACTGAACACGCTTCCTTGGATCGACCAAACCACATTTCTCTAAATTTTCTGTGAAAACAACAAAAAATGCTTAAATTTCCATTCAATCATTATTAACATTGTTTTTCCCATTGGATCTTTTTCTCTATATAACTTTTAAATGTGTTCACACTTATTTTGTGAAACACTTCAAACATAAAGTACACATTTGCCAGTGAATGAATAGAACTACAGACTATCATGCTAAGTGAAATAAGCCAATCCCAAAAAAAACAAAGGCTGAATGTTCTCTAATATGCAGATGTTGACTCACAATAAGGGAGGGAGGGATAGAAAGAAGCTTATTTGATTAGACAAAGGGGAATGAAGAGAAGGGAGCGGGGTTGGGAATAGAAAAGACAGAATGAGTCGGACATCACTTTCCTATATTCATATATGAATACACGACCAGTGAAACTCCACATCATGTACAACCACAGAAAGGGAAGTCAAACTCCATTTATGTATAATATGTCAAAATACCCTCCACTGTCATGTATATCTAAAAAGAATAAAAAAGAACACAAAAAAATAAAGTACAGAAAATATCAGAACCTATGTATCCACCACCAAGATTTAACTGAAAATAATACTTTGCCATATACTGCCCCCCAAAAAAAATATATCTGCGCACTGGTTCTTCCCTGATTCAAGGACTCCAATCCCAAATCAATGCTGGCATTCCCAGGCAGGTCCTACGGCTCCTTCACACACATGTCCAACAAATGCACACAAATATTGTATTTAGTTAACATGTAATAAATACACACACACACACACACACAAACCCACCCCTCCATTGGTTTTTTTTTTAATATTTATTTTTTATTTTTAGATGGACACAATCTCTTTATTTTTTATTTTTATGTGGTGCTGAGGATGGAACTGGTGCTCATGCATGCTAGACGAGCGCTCTACCACTGAGCCACAACCCCAGCGCCCCCCATTGGTTTTTAAAACTTTGTATACTGCGCACATACAGAAAAGTCCACATCAGAACCACGGACTCAGGGAATTCCTAAATGCACACAGCAGTGTAGGAGCCCAAGTGAAGAGTGAGCACCCAACACCCCCATGTTCTCTCCAGCCACTGCCCCCAGGTCATCACTGCCTTCTGATACCATGAGTTGCTCATGGGGTCACTTGTTTTTGTGCTATGAGTGGAATCATGGCATCCCTGTTCCAATCTCCTCCCACAGAGTGACGCTGTCCCTTCTCAGTCCCGTGGAGTTGGCTGCGTGCTTGTGCCACCACTATTCATTCATCTCACTGGGGCTAGGCATCTGCCTAGACACCCGCGCTGCTGGAATGTTAACACATCTCTTGCTGCACATATGCAGGCGTTGCTGTTGGGCACCGAACACAGCCAAAGTGAAATTGCTGATCACAGGATTTGCATATGCTCAGCTTAGTAAATATTTCCAGTTTTTCAAAGTGACTGAGCCAATCTGCACTCCCACCAGCCAGCATCCATCTGCCTCCCAATGAGGCGAGCGCTCAGCATTTTCTGTCCTCTTCTCGCAGTCTGGGAGACCAATGCCTCTTCCAACAGTTGCAACCAATTAATTCTTGGTTTTATCTCATCATTTCCATTTACATCACAACCGCTGCCTCATATTCCTAGGATGTTGAGACTAAGTCCCTGTGGCAAGTGCAAAACATCAGAGGATTGAGATGAATGTCACTGAGCCACTCGCCTTCGGCTGTTCTCTGCAGCTAACATGAAGACTAGCTTCACACAAGGATCCTGCTGCATCTTTTTTTTTCTTGGGGGCGGGGTGGATAACTAGGGCTTAAACCCAGGAGTGCTCACCTCTGAGCTACACCCCAGTCCTGTTTATTTTTATAGAGACAAGGTCTCACTAAGTTGCAGGGCTGACCTCAAACCTGTGATCCTCCTGCCTCAGCCTCCCACGTGACTGAGATTACAGGCATGCAACACGTGCTGGCAAATTTTAACTCTAATTTTAACATGGACAATTTCACATCTGTTTTCCTGCCAATGAATACTTTCCTAAGTGTTCCCCCATCCAGAGCAGGTAGAACCCAGGACCTCGTGTATACTAGGCAAGCACTTCACCACTGAGTCCTACCCCCACCCCTGAGTGGCTCTTATAGGCCCACAGGAACAATGCCACATCACTCACAAAACCATGATTTCCTCATTGAGGCTCAGAGACACCCTCTCTCTAAGGAGACCAGACCTTGAGCCAGGCCTTTAGAAACCCACTGCCACCCGCAAAATGTTCTTTTCTCATTTTAGCCATCAGGTACCCTGGGTGCTGCACCCTCATCCACCTCTTCAGCCACGCTGGCTGCCTCACTGTCCCTCAAACCCTGAGACAACCTCCCGGCCATGAAGCCATGGCCAGCTGCCTCTTCTCCAATGACACTCTCCCCCCATATACCCATCAGACTAAGTAAGGTCTGGTCACCTTCGAATCTTGCCTCAGCATCACCTTCTCCATGACACTTCTCAGTGACAACATGGCCCGCATCGTCATCTCCCCCATGGCAGGTCCTGTCTTCTATCATGCTCTGTACATATCACTTACTTACTACCTCTACTAAATGTTGGCCATCACCCACTCAAGCATATTCTCTCCCAAAAGGCAGGTCTTTGTGTTTGTTCACAATCTGTATCTCAGTGATCAGGAGCAGTGCCCAGTACATAGCAGATGCTCAATAAATACCTCCTTAATGGACAAATGAAATCCAATTCATGTGAGCAAGAAAGCCACGTAACTCAAGGACTGCATTGATTGCCTAGGCAAGACCGCACCAGCAGACTTCATTTAAGACTCCTCCTCCCCTGTGATGGGAACTGTGCCTCAGTGAGCGACAGAAAGAAAGCTACTGACAAAGAGAACAGTCATCAGCAGATGCCACCAAGCTGAGCCCCAAGAGGGTGCCGCATGCCTCCCTGACAGTATCTTTCCTCCTCCTGCACCCTTGCCCTGTTCAGCTGTATCCATTTTCCCCAAAAGAATATAAGGAAAAACTTTTTTTTTTTTTTTTTGCTACTGTGGATTGAACCCAGCGGTGCTTAACCACTGAACCACAGCCCCAGCCCTTTTTATTTTTTTTTACTTTGAGATAGGGTTTTGCTAAATTGCTGAGGCTGGCTTTGAATTTGCAATCCTCCTGCCTCAGCCTCCCAAATGGCTGGGATTATAGGCATGCACCACCATACCCAGCTAAGGAAGAACTGGACGATGTAAAGCCGTAGCATGCCACATGGACAGCTCACCCACACTGTTAGAGCAGAATATTGCTGTCTTCTCTTAAACCACCATTGCAGTGGTTTAAAAGCTCTTAACTCAAAGCAAAGTATCAATTAACAATGACATGAGCTCCCTCAAAGTGCATCAGTACTTACTAGGTGAGGATGTCTGAATTGAATCCTTTCCAGCCTCCACACTCAGTTCAGACACAACTCCAACAGGGAGGTAGTTCCAAGCCTTTACAGGGACTATCACTCTTCCTTCATGCTCTCACAACTGGCTTCAGTCTCCCTTCTGAGCCCTCTCATCAATCTGCGTCATTCACGGCTTTCTCCCAAATCAGGACATACAAGCAGGGAGTTCTGCTTTCCCCATAGAGGGGAGGAGCACACAGCACCCACACCCACACCCACAAAGGGTTTCACCAGGGGCAAGTGGGTACCCACATGCAAAAGAATGAAGTCAGGCTCCTACCTCACACCATACACAAGAACCAATTAAAAATGCATCACAGACCTAAATGTGAGAGCTAAATTACAAAACACGTAGCAGGAAATAGGAGTAAATCCTCATGATCTTGGATTAGGCAAAGCCTTCTTGGAAATAATACCAAAAGCACAAAAAAAGGAACAAAATAGATAAACTGTACTTTGTCAAAATTAAAAACTGCTGTGCTTCAAAAGATACCATCAAGAAGGTGAAAAGACTCACACATTGCTGGTGGGACTGCAAATTGGTGCAACCACTATGGAAAGCAGTATGGAGATTCCTCAGAAAACTTGGAATGGAACCACCATTTGACCCAGTCATCCCACTCCTACGTTTATGCCCAAAGGACTTAAAATCAGCATACTACAGTAATGCAAACATGTCAATGTATACAGCAGCTCAAATCTTAATAACTAAACTATGGTACCAAACTAGGTGTGCTTCAACAGATGAATGGATAATTGTGGTATATATACACAATGGAATATTACTCAACCTTAAAGAAGAATGAAATTATGGAATTTACCAGTAAATGGATGGAATGAGAGAATATTATGCTAAGCAAAATAAAACAATCCCAAAGAACCAAAGGCTGAATGTTTTCTCAGATATACAGATGCTATTTCACAATAAAGGGAGGGAGAAGAGATATTTTGTTTTGGACTAGGCAGAGAGGAGTGAAGGGAAAGGAAGGGGCATGGGGTAGGAATAATAATAGAATGAATAGGACATTATTACCCTATGTGAGTATATGATTACACAACTGGTGTGATTCTACATCTTGTACATCCAGACGAATGAGAACTTATACTCCATTTATGTATGATGTGTCAAAATGCATTCTGTAATGTATAACTAATTAGGACAAATTTTTAAAGAGATTCTTTAAAAAAAAGTGAAAAGACAAGCAGACCACAGAGGCTCAGGAGGTTAAGGCAGGAGGATCGCGAGTTCAAAGTTAGGCACTTAGCAACTCAGTAAGACCCTGTCTCTAAATAAAATACAAAAAAGGGCTGGAGATGTGGCTCAGGGATTGAGTGCTCCTGGGTTCAAGTCCCAGTAGCCAAAAATAAAAGGTGAAAAGACAACTCAGCCTGATGTGGTGGCCACACTTATAATCCCAGCATCTCAGGAGCCTGAGGCAGGAGGATCACAAGTTCAAGTCAAGTCCCAGCAACTTAGCAAGACCCTTTCTTAAAATGAAAAATAAAAACAGCTAGGAACGTAGCTCACTTGAAACCACCCAGGGATAAGAGATATGTCAAAAATATCTAAAGAATTCTTACTTTTTTCAAGACGAATTACATAATTTTAAAGATATATAAAGGATATATAAAGGGTTTGAATGAACATTTCTCCAAAGAAGATATACAAATGGCCAACAGGCACATGAAAAGATGTCCAAACAAAGAGATGCCACTTCATACCCACAAAGATCACTATAATCCAAAAGACAAGCTGACAAGCAAGGCGAGGTGGGAATGGAAGACGGTGCAGCTACTGGGGACACAGATGGAGGTTCTCATATGACCCAACGACTCCGCACCTAGGTATATTACCCTAGAGAAATTAAAACACCCGTCCACACAACAGTAGTCCCACACATCTGAATTCACAGCAGCTTGGTTCACAATAATCAAAACTAGAAACAACTCAAATGCCTGTCCCTGATGAATGGGTAAGTGAAATGGGGTCCATCCATACAATGGGGGCTCATTCAGCAATAAGAAGACATGAAGCAGCAGGTGTGGTGGCGCACACCTGTAATCCCTGTGAGTTGGGAGGCTGAGGCTGGAGGATTGTAAGTTCAAGGCCAACTTAGCAATTTAGCAAGGCCTTGTCTCAAAATAAAACATAGAAAGGGCTGGGGGAGGTAGTTCAGTGGTAGAACACCTCTGAGATCAATCCCCAGTACCACACATACAACAGGCCACCAAAAACCATGTATTATATGATTCTATTTATATTAAATTTCCAAAATAGGCAAATCTTGAGAATTTTTTTAAAATTTTTTTAAAAGAGTAGTGACTACTAGGGGCTGGGAGGAAGAGAGGATTGAAGTGACTGCTAAAGGGTAGGGGCTTTCTTTCTGAGCTCAATTAAGTGTTTTATTGTGTGGACAATAAAATAACTCTGTGAATATATACTAAAATCCATTTAACTGTACACTTTAAATGGGTGAACTGTATATATATGAACTATATCTCAATAAAGTTGTTGAGAAATGTTTGTGCTGGTGTGGTGGCGCACACCTATAATCCTGGTGACACAGAGGAGGCTGAGACAAGAGGACTGAAAGTTTGAGGCCAGCCTCAGCAACTGCACAAGGCCCTTTCTTGAAAGATAAAAAGGGCTGGGGATATAGCCAGTGGTAAAGCACCCCTGCGTTAGATCCCCAGTACCAAAAAAAAGAAAAGAAAGAAATGTTTCATAAACCAGATGTGGCAGCACATATATGGAGGACCAGAGACCCAGGAGGCTGAGGCCGTACGGTCACTTGAGATGGACAACATCACAAGAACCCATCTCCAAAAAAAAAAAATGTTTGATGAATTTACTCTCTTCTCTCCAGTTCTCATGAACATAAACAAATTTATTTTCCTACCACAGCACAAAGCTTAGAACAGAGATGGCTGGAAATTTTGAATGAAGGTTTCTCTTGAAAAGGGAAAACACCACCCACTATCTACCTCTGAAATCCTTTGATTGTTCCAAGTGCAGACAGATTCCAGTGGATGGTGTTGCCACAAACAGTTTGAGTGGCCACGCTCATGCCCCAGGGACCTCTCAGGGGTCCACAAAGCTACAAATCAAGGGCTAGAAGCAGCCACTGAGCGCTAAGCAACAGAGCAAGTCCCTCAGTGCAGCACTTTCTCCCCTCCCACGCCTCCCATGAGCTGGAAGGCAGGTGTGGAGTATCATCTGGACAGCTAGGGCCAGAACTTGCGCCAGGCTACCCAATGACACCAAAACCAGGCTCCGTCCCTTATCCTCTGCCTCATCAACACCCAAAAACACTGAGCAGGGGCACAGGTCAGATGTGCTCCACTGGTCTGTGACCATCAACAGGAGGTCCCCTCTACAAAACTGGGGGACTTCACTGTCTGCAAGAATCAAACAAGAAAACAAGCACCTCAAGTACGGGGCCGGTGCCCAAGATCTCCTGGTTAATGGGCGTGCAGGTCAGACACTAAACACCCAGATCAAAGGACAGGCCGAGCGAGCCACCACCAGGACTGGAGTTCCCAGAAGGACTGGGCCCTTGGACCTGTCAACAGCATCCAGTGCTCATCAAGAACCAAACCGCTCCCAAGCTCCCAGCTTGATCACAAACACACCAAGGAGTATCCAGAGAACCAAATGGGAACCACACACATGCGTGCGCACATGCACACACACAAAAACACACTCACAGACAAGCAGGACACACGCCACTTTCAGGCTGGGAGGAAGCTGGTTCTTTCCAGGGGAAGTGCGAGCAACCAGACCACAAGAGGGAAAAAAAATCACTGTTGTGCCCAAGACATGGCAAAACTGAAGAGCAGGACTGAAAACACCTCCCTCCCAGATGACGCTGACACAATCCAAGAGGAAAGGCACAGCAAGGGCCACCAGACCCCGCTCCTGTGAACTCCCAAGATGGCTTCTCAAAGAACCCATTCAGCCCCCAGGGCCTCTCGTCTTGGGAATGTTGACACAGGGACAGGCCCAATGACTTTTTCCAGACTTTGAAAGAATAATTATTTTGGCCAATTTAGGGAATATTGGAATAACTGACAAAGTAGGAATTCAAAGTTCCTGAAAGAATCCTCATCTCCACTGAACAAGATGTAATCCATTTTCAATTCCTTGGTTTGTTTCTGTTGTTGACAACATTTTTTTAACCCTCTTTTTGGCTCTGGATGGTTCAGCCTGAAAGTAACTCAAGTTTCCTGGCGTCTCCTCACATCCATGTGAAAATACTACAAAACATCTGGGCGCACCAGCTATCCTAACCCCGGAGGGCAAAACGGAGCATCTGTGACCACATTAGGTGCCTCCACAAGATCTCCAGGCAGCTGCTGGCCCCAGCGAGCCAAGTGAGGTCCGGCTGACCCCATCTGCAGTGAGAGTCACAGGACTGGGACAGGCCTCCACCTTCCAGTGCCCAGGGGGCAGACAGCAGGGAATGCGACTGGCCAGAACCCAAGTCGGAGGACACAGCTCTCCCCTAGACCCCAGAGGCAGAGGACAGAGTGCTCCTACTAGAGCACTGCCCCCTATACACGACACAGCTGACCATTCAACTTCTGCAGAGCTGCCACACGAGTCCCCCCTTTCCCATCTCCACTGGGCAGTACGTTAACCCAACCTGCACAGTGGGCCCCAGCCTGCCCTTCTCCCTGGCTCCTTCCTGACCCTCAGATCACTCTCAGATCACTCTCAATTCCTGCCTCCAAGACTCAAGCATTCTCTTCTCCTCTAAGAAGGTAGAGGAACAGTGCACTATCACCCTGAGATAAGGAGCCTCAGGCCAGCATCAGATTCTGACTCCTGAAAATGTGGCTTAACATCTCCCTGAGGGGCTGAGGGTGTGGCTCAGCGCTGGCCTAGCACGTGCGTGTGAGGCCCTGGGTCCTCAGCACCGCATATAAATAAATAAAATAAAGGCACTGTGTCCAACTACACCTAAAAAAAATTTTTTTAAAATCTCCCTATGTTCAAAACACCAGCAGTAAGAAAGATTTCTGAAAGGCAGCCCCGCCCTGGCTGGGCCTGGAGTCCCTCTGGGGCTGGAACCAGGAGCCCTGGGGGGAGACTGTGGTGCTGAAGGTACTCAGTTGCGCAAAGCTGAAGTTCACCAAAGCCTGCTTCACACCGCCTTTGCAAAGAGGGGCGCTTTCAACAGCAGGGAGGTGCATGACATCCATCCTGTGTCCCAAAGGTGCCAGTGGCCCGAGGGTCGGGGTCCTCCTTCCTACAGTGACCCCCCAGGAGCCACTCAAACAGCTGGCACCACCAGAGACCTCCCAATCAAGCCTGATACTCAGAAAGCAGAAGCCAGAGTGGCACAGGATACAATCAGACCAAAAGCACACCTCCCTCTAAGTCACTCCAATGTGGCCTGGAGAGCGAACACTAAGGGAGTCCAAACCTCTCTACTTTTTTTTTCCCTTTGGTACTTGGGATTGCACCAAGGGCGCTCTACCACTGAGCCATAACCCACCCCGCCCCCCCGTCCTTTTTAATTTCTATTTTAAGAGAGGGTCTCACTTAAGTTGGTTAGGGCCTCGCTAAATTGCTGAGGTTGGCTTTGAATTTGTGATCCTCCTGCCTCAGCCTTTGGAGCCACTGGGATTACAAGTGCACCACCACACCTGGCACCTCTCGATTATTTGAAGACAGTACCTTTGCATCTACCTTTACTTATCATCTCAGGTTTTCCCCAAAAACTCTGTATTGTGAAATATATCACAAACACACACAGAAAGGGGTATAAAATTTCTGTGGGAAGGCTCGTGATGTGGCTCAATGGTAGAGCTCTGCCTAGCATGAATGAGGCCCAGGGTTCAATCACGAGCACAGGGGAAAAAAAAAAATTTACTGGCAGGTGAACAAAATTATACTTCAAACACATGTAACCAACATGAAATACAATGACCTCTAGCACCCCAGAAACCTCCCTTGTACTGTATCCCTTATAGATCAGACCCCCTTTCACCTACCAGATGTGACCACGAGCCTAATTTTTATGGTATTATCTTCTCTGCTTTTCATTTAAACTTTTATCACCCACATAAGCATACCCACACAACAGACCCTATTTCAGATGTGTCTGAATGTTCTAGAAATTGAAGTCACGTAGTATGTGTTTTTTGTGCCAGATGTTTTCTCAAAATCCTCACTACAGAGTAAGGGGACCCAGGAGTAAGGGGACCCAGTCTCAGATTTACGTAAGAAGTTACAGAATGGAACATCCCTCAGGTCAATCATCAGAGGACAACTCTCCAGCTCTAAAAGCCTAATGATTTTGTTTGCTAAGACTCTGAATCAACACACACAACTGATAACAGGGTCACCTCCAGGGTATGGAACTAGTTTGGTGGGAGACAGATAAGGAAGAGAAAGGTGAGAGAAACTATGTCTTTTGTACCAAAAAGTGAAAGAATAAGGACAACTTTTACATGGATTCCACTGAAAGAACCATTTCTGGAAAAAAGTGGCAAGAGCGCCATTAATTCAAATTTTATAACACCAGTACTTTAGATATACAAATATTACCTTCCTTGCTGCATGATTATGCAGACGTTAAATAGAAAATTTCAAAAACTACTTAGCGGTGCAGAAAAATATCATCTGAAAGGAACAGGCTGCAAGAACGTTCATCCGGGACACAGGAAAGAGAACTACACAGCAAGCACACAGGAAGAAAGGAAAGGCACCGAGGGGACAGCTGTGTTAATGTGGTGGCACAGTGGCTGAGGCGCCTTCACCAAGTGCTGTACTTATGGCTATATCACTTATATGACACATTCTCAATGCACCATTTCACATACTGCAATAAAACTGTCCTACGTCTGATTTCAACTCATTCGTGAGACTCCTGGGGTACAACGCTTCACCAGCACAAACCAGGCTTCAGAAGATTGCTGGGCAAAAACCTGATCTCACTTCTTCAGAGCCAATCCCAACTTCCTCCAGCCCACACGGAACTTCCCTGGGCTATATTCAAATTCCACATCACTTCACTTTAGATCTGCTGAACACAAACTCTGAAACCTGTAGGGAGCTAAAAGACCCCCAAACACCTACCCACAACCCAACAGCAAAACGCCTTCAACAGTTGCCACAGAACACAGCATGAAGTATGGATCCAGGAGAACCCCAGGGGCCCCATCTGAGAGTTCAACACTGACATGTGCCCCAAGACACTTTTTATGGAACTTCCCCCCCTTATCAGGTTATGATTTTTATTAGTTCTATAAGAAAAAAACAGAAAGTGTGATCCAGAGGGCAGCGATGCCCAGCTGGGTCCTACCTGTGGTCTCCCAGGCTGTGTGGGGTCCACACCTTGGGCTCCTGACAGCACAGCTGGTCCTGGGAGGCTGCATCCAGCACCTGCCCACCACCCCTGCAGTCTCCCTGCCACCCAGGCACACAGGATGGCAAACATCTCTTTTTGTACTTCATTTTTCTCAGGAAAGAAAATAATACTAAAACAGAATTCCCCCACCCAGAACACATCACTTTCTTGCTAACCACAAATGCTGGCAAAATCAGTTCTACATAATAATGATTCTTTAGTTCCTCTTTCTTCAAATGGACACATTTTACCTTGCAAATTGTGCCTGGGGGGGGGGGGGGAGGTCCGGTGAGGAAGGGGGTAAGGGGGCACCAGTAAAGACCAACTATTCAAACTTTAAAATTCCTATATAATCAAACTAAAATGTGATCCAATCATTTAAAAAAAATGATAAAACGCAATTCTCTTCGTTTAAGCCTCTTTTACAGCAGATGATATTCTAGATACAGAGAGGTAAAGAAAAACAAGTTTCTGTCCATCAGAAGTTCAAATTTAAAATGTATAAAGTAGGGGCTGAGTGTGTGGCTCAGTGGTGGAGCGCCTGCCTAGCACGTGTGAGCACTGGGTTGGAGCCTCAGCACCACATAAAAATAAATAAATAAAATAAAGGTATTGTTTCTGTCTACAACTAAAAAAAAAAAAAAAAAGCCCTTGGGCCTGGGATTGTAGCTCAGTGGTGGGGAGCTTGCCTACCACCTAGCACATGTGAGGCACTGGGTTTGATCCTCAGCACCACATATAAATAAAGGTCTATCAACAACTAAAGAAATTTACCAAAAAAATTGAAAAGGTGACAAATAGAGGGAGCAGGAGGCACAGGTTTTTTTCCCTTAAGGTAAACAATTGTTTGAAGCATAATTTAATCACCATAAGCTGCATAAATCTTAGTGACAGCTCAATGAATTATGACAAATATGTACACCCAGAGAAGGGGCACAACCCCCTGGGTGAGGAACTGCAAATCAGTCAGGGGTGTGAGAGCCTGAGGGAGAAGGAAAAGACAGCCACTGGGTAGGAGTTGGGTGGCAGCAAAGCCCTG
Organism: Marmota flaviventris; assembly: GCF_047511675.1. Classification (NCBI taxonomy): domain Eukaryota; kingdom Metazoa; phylum Chordata; class Mammalia; order Rodentia; family Sciuridae; genus Marmota; species Marmota flaviventris. Next base: position 37,886,816 of record NC_092516.1, on the reverse strand, counting down.
GGACCTAACCACAGAGAACACAAGGATTCCCCCAGCTTCCAGCGAATGGAATGCATGGAATGCCATCAAGAGCCACACAAACCAGGCGAGGCAGGATTCTCCTGATTTTTAAGATGAAATTTAAATTTAGGTCCACAGGACTGTGTGAAGCTGAGCTAGGACACACAGTGGAAACTGGCATATTTTTTTATTTGTGCGTTCTGCATTCAGTCGCAGAAGATCACACTGTATGATCAGGCACACATACCATTCTTTGTTCTATTCTAAGTCACAACAGCTGAGCTTTAGAACCTGAAGGCTCCTGCAATGGACTCATCCTGCACTGCCAGGAACAGGATGCTCCAGTGGTGCTGCTATCCACAAGGAAAAGAGGTGCTACAAACTCATAAAGGGGGGAAAGAGGGCCCCATAAGAAAATGGGCAAAAGACAGAAATAGCCAAGTCAGCGACCCCAGACAACAAAATACTACAAGAATCTAAACCGTGTGCTTAACCAAGAAAATACAGACTAATACAAAAATGGAAAACCTTCTCTTTTTTTTCTACATTCAAAGGGAGTTTTAAAAAATGATATTTAGCTGGGCATGGTGGTGCACACCTCTACTCCCAGCAACTCAGGAGGCTAAGACAGGAGGATCGCAAGTTTGAGGCCAGCTTCAGCAATTTAGTGAGATGCTGTCTCAAAAAGAAAAATAAAAAGGGATAGGGATGTGGCTCAGTGATCAAGCACCTCTGGGTTCAGTCCCCAGTATAAAAAAAAACACACACACACACACACATTTAATTTTTTTAAATATATACAATATTGCTACTCTCATCTTTTTTTTTTTACATTTTTTTTTTAGTTGTCGATGGATCTTTATTTTATTTATTTGGATGTGGTGCTGAGACTCAAAACCAGTGCTTCCCACATGCTAGGCAAGTACTCTACCACTGAGCCACAATCCCAGCCCTACACATTTAATTTTGATGATATTACAGGGAAAGGACCCTTTTAACACATTGCTGTTCTAGTACAAGATGGTAAGAACCACCATGGAGTCTGGTGTGGTGGCAAATGCCTGTAATCCCAGTGATTCATGAGGCTGATGCAGGAGGATTGCAAATTGGAGGCCAGCCTGAGAAACTTATCAAGACCCTCAGCTACTCAGCAAGACCCTGTCGCAAAATTAAAAATAGAAAGGGCTGGGGACGTAGCTCAGTAGTAAAGTATCCCCAGGTTCAAGTTCCAGTACCAATTAAAAAAAAAAAAAGAACCATCAAGGAGGATAATTTGTGGGTATTTGATACAACAAAAACTATGCAAGCCCCGTGACTGAAAAAGTCAACTCCTAGGACATCTTCCAGTGGCCTGCAGGATAACAGATTCCAAATATGTCCAAATCCTAATCCTCAGGGCTTATGACTGTTAGTTTTGCATGGTAAAGGGAATTCAGGTTGCAGTGAAAATGAGATTGCTAATCAGCTGATGTAAAATTAGGGAGATTATCCTAGATTATTTAGAAGACCCAACATAATCACAGAGGTCCTTAAAAGTGGAAAAAGTAGACAAGAGAACAGGAGAGGCAGCAGCACACTGAGAGAGATGTGCACAAGGTTACCACTGGCCAAGGAATGCAGGTGTCTCTTGAAGCTGGAAAGGCAGGAAACAGATTCTACCTGGACTTCAGCCCGGTGGAACTTATTTTGGGCTGCTGACCTCCAGAACTGTGAGATGATAAATTTACATTGTTTATTTTTTTTTTTTTTTAAAGAGAGAGAGGTAGAGAGAGAGAATTTTAATATTTATTTTTCAGTTATCAGGCGGGCACAACATCTTTGTTTGTATGTGGTGCTGAGGATCGAACCTGGGCCGCACGCATGCCAGGCGAGCACGCTACCGCTTGAGCCACATCCCCAGCCCCAAATTTACATTGTTTAAGCCACTAAATTTGTGGTATTTTGTTATGGCCTCAACAGAAAATGAATTCACTACCTAAGGAAATGACAGATATGTACAAGTATTTCTTTCCTTTTTTTTTTTGGTACTGGGGATTGATGATTCAGGGGCACTTTAGCATTAAGCTACATCCCCAGCACCCTCCCCTTTTTTTATTTTAAGACAAGATCTCATTAAGTTGCTTAGGGCTCCACTAAGTTGCTGCAGCTGTCCTCAAACTTGTGATCCTTCTGCCTCAGCCTCCTCAGTCACTGGGATTATAAACGTGCATCACAGCACCCAGCAAGAAGCATAAATTTCTGAGTACATCCATGCATAAAATACAAAAATAGTTACCCTGTGTGTAAATATGACTGTACAACCCCCTGTGTGCAAATATGACTGCACAACCAGTATAACTACACATCATGTACAACCAGAAGAATGAGAAGTTATACTGCATTTATGTATAATGTGTCAAAATGCATTCTACTGTCATGTATAACTAATTAGAATAAAAAGAAATAAAAGTTGATATTCTCTGTCCATCTTCATCATTGCAAAATAAAATTCTGTTCTTGGGGGGGGAAAAAAACAGATCTGAAAAAAAAAAATCCATCCTGAATTGAAAACACCTCTCTGGAAAAGGATGAAGTGACTGCAATTGGGGAGGAACTTTTACTTAAACTGCAACATTCTATATTGTTTTAACACATTTAAGGAAAATGTGTTCATCCACGCATTGCATAATTAAATGTTAAGTTTTAAGATGGGAGTTAGCCTATAGAGCATTCAAAGCATATATTTAAAATCACCATAAAGTAATAAGACTCAAGAAATGAAAACTACAATGAGCACTGTAATCTTTTCTACCCATCCCAAAGGCTCTACAAAGATGGAGACCTCGAAGTCCACATATAAATATTATCAGTGGCTCCAATGGTGTAGGCAGAAGACAGAGAAGAGGAAATTCACTATACACCCAGAAGACATACTTCTCCAAGAAATCAAAATGAACCTTGTGGAAGTATGAAACATATCTCTCATTTTCAAAGGCTCAGGTTTTCTGACCCCTGTCCACCCAGCCAGGGTCCCACCAAGATACACTCCCTGGAACCACCATTAGTGACTTTGGGCAAGTTACTAATCTCTGGTTAGTTTTCCCAAGGTAAAAATGGTTTGCTGCATTACTTCACCTCCCTGCAGGATGAGCGCCAGAAATCAAATGGAATGAATTGACAGGCTACATACCAGGAGCCTGTGGATCCCACTGTTAAGACTCAATCGGCTGAAAGAATACTGTGTACATGGTGAAGCACGGCACTGTAGAGTGTGACATGATTATGGACAAAATGAGCAGTCCTGATACAATCACCGCCCAGGCAAGGAAGGACAACTACCTGTAGGGAGTCCAGGCAAAGTCAAAGAGAAAACAGCTCCAGGGTAGTCCAGAGCTCAAGTTATCAGCAAATCACACCATAATGGCAGTCATTAAATGAGTCCAATATGAAACTTTTGTGGCACTCCCTCTTTTGCAAAGAGACTACTGAACTACCTCCCCTGCTGCTTCACAAGTCAGGTAAAAGCAAGCTCTCAGTCCAGTCACAGCCTCCCAGGGGGTCCAGACTAGGGCCCTGGTATAGGTGGGTCCACACTGAGATCCAACATGTGACCTCATGAACACAATGTTCTACCCAACAAGAGCTGTCACATGCTTCCCCTTACACAGACTCCAGTGAGAGGGAAAAAATAATTAAAGGCAGGGCGTTCTGCCTAGACTTGGGGGTTTTTTGTTTTGTTTTTTCAGTTCTGGGACTGAACCCAGGAATGCTTTACCAGTAAACAACATCCCCAGCCCTTTTTATTTTGAGACAGGGTCTCCATAAGTTGCTTAGGGCCTTGCTAAGTTTCTGAGGCCTGGAACTTGGGATCCTCCTACCTCAGTCTTCCCAGTGGCTGGAATTACAGGCACGCGCCAGGCTACGTTTGACGATTAACTGACGTAAAGACCCTTAATCGGCGGGGCGTGGTGATGCACGCCTGTAATTCCAGTGGCTCAGCAGGCTGAGGCAGGAGGATCGCAAGTTTAAAGCTAGGCTCAGCAACTTGGCGAGACCCTGTCTCAAAATTAAAATTTTAATTAAGGTCTGGGGATGTGGCTCAGTGGTAAAGAGTCCCGGGGTTAATCCCTGGTACCAAAAACAAAATTAAAAAAGACCCCAAGTCAAACGCACTCTCACTACCCCTCCCCCGGCTTTCTCGCTGTTTCCCCTGCCCTTCCCTTAGGGAAGAACCCGTCTCCAAACCTCCAAACTCACTCATTCATCTGGACCAGCTTCTGGGTGACACCTAGCCAAAGCCGGCCAAGCCGAGTCCCCAACCTAGACCCCTGCCAAGAAGAATAGTATCTCCCGCCAGCACCACCCGCAAGCCTACACAGAGAAGTGGTCACAGGAAAGGACACCCAAACCGAGGAGCGTCCTGCCAAACTCAGACACGAGCGTAATCCCTCAGAAGAACGCCGGTCGTGCCTCTGAGCATTCGGAGGAGAAACCCAGGTCCCTCGCCGGAGCCCTCCCCAGCCAAGTGCTGAGTACCGCAAGCGTCGCCTTCCCCAGGGGCGGAACGCGGAGACACTGTCCAAAGGACCCCAGGCAGAGCGGGCGAGGCTGACCTCCACCACCGGGCCAAGAGCGCGGGACACCGACAGGAGCTGGCCAGGTATGGCCCAGGACAGGTGGCCCCTCTGCAGCGCGCCACTCTCCTGAGCGGGAAGGGGCGCGGGGAGGAAGTGTCCCCAGCGGCCCGGCGACAGTCGCATAGGGTCTCCGGCTGCGCACCAAGAACAGGGAGCAACCCGCGCCGTACCTGCCGCCAAGGGATCCGCCTCCTCGTCAGCCTCCGCCTCAGTTGAAGACGCGACTGCCGCCGCGGGCAGCGGGTCCATAGCGCGGCCAGTCATGTGAGCCCGCTCGCCCACGTGACTTCCTCCCGCGCCCGCCGCCAACCCTGCCTCGCCCCGCCCCTCCGGGATCGCCCCTCCCACAAGCGGGAGGACCACGCCCCCGACCCGCACCGTCACGCCCATGCGCAGCATGGCCACGCCCCTTGGCGGCCGCACCCCGCCCATCAACCGCCCCTGTCAGGCCTCGCCCAGCCTCAGGGACCAGCCTCAGCCACGTGGCTCGGCGTGGCTGGAGCTCTCCGGCCTCAGACCGAGCTATCGGCTCGCGGTAGCCAGTCACTGCTTCTTGTCACCACAACCCGCCAGCTCATTGCCGCCTTCGCGCGCTTTGCCTCTGCGGGTCACTCAGCAGGTCGTCGGCTCACCTGGTGTTCACTTACTCCCCATTCACACACCCGCCTGCTCTCAGCTCTCATCATGGGTGCTCTCGCTCTTCGCCCCCCACACATCCTTCGTTTGCTCAATCACTCGCCCTCCCAAACTCTCCGCAGCGCGCTCAGGTTGGCCGGCTGCCACCTGGAGTCCAGACAGGGCCTGTGCTGATGCAGATGCCCAGGTACTGACCTGATCTGGAGGACCAACAGCTGGCCCCTGTGGAACAGATGTCTTTGCTATCCCCAGAGGGGAGCAAGGATGTGGGTGCACTCAGGGTCAGGGCGGGGGCCTTGTCTGAGCTGGTGCTGGCGAAAGGAGAAATTAGTTAAAAGGAGCAGAAGAGGGACCTCAAACAGCTCCAAGCACCCAGATCCTCCCAGACCTAAAAGGAGAATGGCTGGAGAGATTGGTAAGCCTCCATTAGGGAGGGTCTTGTTTCCAAAGTAAGGACCTTGCACCTCCTGACAGTGATGCCATGTTAAGGGAGTTGGTTACTGTAACTGGCCACAAACTACCTGGTTAGGGTCCTAGGAAGGGTCTCAAATCTCCCCTAGTACCTCAATCCTTATTTTCCTCTACATCCCAGTACTAGAATGATAGCTTCTATTCAGAAAAGCCTCAAATGCTTAAGTGGAATTACTTTTTTAATCATTAGTTTTGTTTATTTTGGTTGTTTGGTACCAGGGATTGAGTGTTCCCCCTGCCCTTCCCTTAGGGAAGGAGTGCTTAACCACTAAACCATATTCCCAGCCCTTTTTTATTTTTTTGTTTTGAGACAGGGTCTTGCGAAGTTGCTTAGGGCTTCATTCAATTGCTGAGGCTGGCTTTGAACTTTCGAATCCTGAGGATTACAGGTATGGTCCATCACCCATGGCTAATCATTAGTTTTTTAAAGATACTATCACATTTCAAGAACACTAATCTCGGGCTGGGGATGTGGCTCAAGCGGTAGCGCGCTCGCCTGGCATGCATGCGGCCAGGGTTCGATCCTCAGCACCACATACAAAGATGTTGTGTCCGCCGAAAACTAAAAAATAAATATTAAAAAAAAAAATATCTCTCTCTCTCTCTCTCTCTCTCTCTCTCTCTCTCTCTCTAAAAAAATTAAAAAAAAAAAAAGAACACTAATCTCCAGGATATATGAAGAATTCAAAAGACTTAATACCAAAAAATTAATAAACAACCCAATCAATAAATGGGCTAAGGAACTGAAAAGACAGTTCTCAGAAGAAGATATACAAATGATCAACAAATATATGAAAAAGTGTTCAACATCTTTAGTAATTAGAGAAATGCAAATGAAAACTACTGTAAGATTTCATCTTACCCCAGTCAGAATGGCAGTTATCAAGAATACAAGCAATAATAAGTGTTGGAGAGGATGCGGGAAAAAAGGTACACTCCTACACTGCTGGAAGGACTGGAAATTGAACGACCACTTTGGAAAGCAGTGTGGAGATTCCTCAGAAAACTTGGAATGGAACCTCCATTTGACCCAGCTATGCCACGCATTGTCTATACCCAAAGGACTTAAAATCAGCATACTATAGTGACATAGCTGCATCAATATTTATAACAGCTGAATTCACAATAGCTAACTGTGGAACCAATCTAGATGCCCATCAATAGAAACTGTGGTATATATACATAATGGAATATTAACATTAAAAGGGAATAAAATTACAGCATTATACACCTGTAATCCCAGTGGCTCCGGAGGTGAAGGCAGGAGGATTGTGAGTTTAAAGCCAGCCTACGCAATTTATCAAGGTGCTAAGCAACTCAGAGAGACCAGGTCTCTAATAAAATACAAAATAGGATAAGGGATGTGGCTCTGTGGTCAAGTGACCCTGAGTTCAATCCCCAGTACCAAAAAAAATTATGGCATTTGCAAGTAAGTGGATGGAAATGGAGAATATTATGCTAAGTGAAGTAAGCCAATCCCAAAAAACCAAAGGCTAAATGTTTTCTCTAATTAGTGTGATTAGTGGATGCTGATTTATGATGAGGGAGGGGCCATGGGAAGAATGGAGGAACTTTGGATTGGGCAAAGGGGAGGATGGGGAAGGGTTATGGGGGTAGGAAAGATGGTGGAATAACATGGACATCATTACCCTAGGAACATGTTTGATTTCAGGAATGGTGCATGTCTACACCATGTATGACCAGAGAATTGAAATGTTGTGCTCCTTTTGTGTCTGATGAATTGAAATGCATTTTGCCTCATATACAACTAAGTAGAACAAATAAAAATAACAATTTTTAAAAGATACTATCACATTTCAGTTTGCTAACTATGTTAATATTTTTTTAAAGTTTAAGTTTTTAGTCTTCAACTCTCTCCACTCTTAAAACACATTATCGTCACATTATTGACACCAAAACATCCATCCTCCATGCAAGCAGGTGTAATCAATGACCATAAACTCTCCTGACCATAAAATACAGTTCCTCTTCTGCCGGTGAACATCTAACAGCTTTCCCAAGTTGCAGTGGCCCCTGTAGGATCCTGTGACCCTCTACCCACATCTGTGGTTACTTCCTTCCACCACCCTGGGCTTCCTTTCAGCTGCTGTTGCTCCAAATGACGTACTCAGCATTTTCCCTGACTCCAAGCACCACACACGCACATTCTGCTGACTTCCTGGTATTATTTGGGACATATCTTTGTCTCCCACTAGATCATACTATCTTTATTAAATTTCTTTTTTGTGACAGCATCTTGTTATGTTGCACAAACTGGCCTTGAACTCCTAGACCCATGTCCTCTTCCTATCTCAGCCTCTAGGCACATGGCATCACGTCCAGCTCTAAATCTTTATTAAATTTCTAAAAGTTCATGGCACTCTCAAAACTGTAAAGTATTAGATAATTATAAAATTATACATATTTCCAGAATGATAGCATATTAAATTTAACACCCCTGACAGATGGTCACATATCTCTTTAAGTGGTTTTGACTTAGCTGCACATTCTGATCACCAGGGGAACATTCAAAAATATTCTCCTAGAGCTGGTCCCTACATATTCTACACAACAAGAGCCCTCACATTATTCCCCTTACACAGAGACAAGAGAGAGGGGAAAACAACCAAAGAGCAAGTCTGGAAGGACATTCTGCCTAGACTACATGCCTACTGGAGGGCTGCAGCTGGGTGCAGTGGCACACATCTGTAATCGAAGAGACTTTCAGAGGCTGGGGCAAGAGCATCATAAGTTCAAGACCAGTCTGAGCAATTTATCAAGACCCTGTCTCAAAACGAAAAAATTAAAAGGCCCGGGGATGTAATTCCGTGGTAAGAGTGTTTGCCAAGCAAGTGTGAGGCCCTGGGTTCAATCTCTAACACCACCACCACAACAAAAATATGAAGTCATACCCTCTCTTCCCTGAAGGCTCACTGGGTCTGAGGTATAGCCAGGGCTTGAGATTTTTCTTAGAAAGCTCCTCAAATGATTCAGCCCAGGAAGAAAAAAAACACTGCTCTAAGTTCAGTTTGCTTGATTCCCAAAACATTTCCTAAGCATTTCACTATATAACAAACTTCGCATGGTTGGTGAGAGTGGGAGGCAAGAAGGGCGATTTAAGGATACCCAGTCTAGTCTCTGTCCTCCAAAATGCCCCTGTGGAAGTGAACAGAGGAACAGAACATGATAGAATTCTCACACCACACAGAGCAATCAGTGTGACCGCTTTAAATGGAGGACTGTGGAAGGAGAAGGGAAAGGGCAGTTGGCTCTAATTCTGGACACCTCCAGGGGAGGGAATTCAGTCCTTCAAGTCATGCGCTTTCTTGACAGATATTTCTAATGGTTAGAAAGTTATTCAGAAAAACTGGCACAGTGATGCAAGCCTGCAATTCCAATGACCCAGGAAGCTGAGCAGGATCTGTAGTTAAAGGCCAGCTTCACCAACTTAGCAAGACCCCTGCTTCAAAATAAAAAGTGAAAAAGGACTGGGGACATAGTTCATTAGTAGAGAAATCCTGGGTTAAGCCCCAGAACCAAAAAAAAAAAAAAAACCCTTCAGAAATGTGCCTTGAGGGGCTGGGATGTGGCTCAAGCGGTATCGCGCTCGCCTGGCATGCGTGCGGCCCGGGTTCGATCCTCAGCACCACATACAAACAAAGATGTTGTGTCCGCCAAATACTAAAAAATAAATATTTTAAAAAAAAAATTGCATAAAATTAATTTAAAAAAAAAAAAGAAATGTGCCTTGAAATATGAGATTTGTCTATGATCTATAGATATTCTTGTTTCATTCAGGGAGCAGTAAACAGAAAACAGATTCTAATTTTTTTCCAACACTTTTCCTAGAATCTACTTACTTTGTGACTGTTCATCTGTTTTTATTTATTTAGTTTTTAGTTGTAGTTGGACACAATACCTTTTATTTATTCATTTTTTTTTAGAGAGAGAATTTTTTAATATTTATTTTTTAGTTTTCCGCGGACACAATATCTTTGTTTGTATGTGGTGCTGAGGATCGAACCTGGGCCTCACGCATGCCAGGCGAGCGCGCTACCGCTTGAGCCACATCCCCAGCCCCTATTTATTCATTTTTAATGTGGTGCTGAGGAACAAAGCCAGCACCTCACACTGCTAGGTGAGCACTCTACCGCTGAGCCACAACTCCAGCCTCTTTTTTTTTTTTTTTTTAAGTCAGGTTTATTGTTTTTCATTTAGAAAAATGAGAAGTACTGGATACAGGCAAAATGACAGAACATGGAATGCAAAACACTGACATCAGTAGCAAATGCCACCTGTGGATATGCAGGAGGGGCTGTGGTTGTTCCAAACATGCAAGGATTTCCAAGTCCCACTAAGCATCTTTTGCACCTTTTCAAAAAGAGTTGCAAGGCTGGGGCAGTAGTGCAAGCCTGTAATCCCAGCAGGGGTTACAGGAGGCTGAGACAGGAAGATAGTGAGTTCAAAGCCTGCTTCAGCAATGGCAAGGTACTAAGCAACTCAGTGAGACCCTGACTCTAAATAAAATACAAAATAGGGCTGGGGATGTGGCTCAGTGGTCGAGTGCCCCTGAATTCAATCCCCAGTACAAAAAAAAAGAAAAAGTGGGGGGAGCTTATGCTCATCACAATGCATCAGAGAACTGGGCTATCCAAACAGCCACCATCTTGAACTTCTGATAATGACCATTGCAGGCTTGCACCACTGTGCCAGTCTTTCTGAATAACTTTCTAACCACTAAGCCCCCCACATACACACCCTGATAAGGAAAAGCCCAACCTCAAGAGAACCAGAAGAGCAATACTACCTCATGGTTGGAAGACAGAAAGCCAGAAATGTGCAGTAAGCAGCACTTAGTACTTACCACACTAACCAGATTCACATTTACTCAATGTCTACCATGGCCTGAGCTCTCTTCTGAACACTGTGATTTTAGAAACTTGTCTAGTCCAATAAAGTTATGAAGTAGTAGAATAATTGTCTCCATTTGGCCAGCAAACAAGGCCAGAATAGTTCAACAGCCTAAGATCACATGCAGGATTCAAACCCAGACTGCCAGGTGCCAGAGGCCATCATCTCAAGTCCTGTGGCTTTAGCCCTGTGCTGAGGCAGCCAGCATTTCTCTGCAGCCTCTCAGTCAGGAAATTCTGTTCTACCTATAAGCTCCTATTTTAGGAGTTTGGGTATGAAAGCTGCCTGTGGCTCTGTAAGTCAAGTTCAGTGGGGGACTCAAAAACTCAAAAAGCAGAGAAAAGTATTATACTTTTTTTTTAGAGTGGAAAGTGGAAGGCTTTATTAAAGGATAGCAGAAAAGACTTGAGGAAGAAGGGGACCAGAAAGGTGGAATTCCAGTGTTATACTTTTATTAATAATATTTACAGTCCTTAAGCTTCATTCAACAGGTAATAAGGGAAGTGCTGAACCTATGGCCATCATCTCATTTAATACTGAAATTGCCTTCATTTTATACATTAATTTAGGAACAATTGACATTGTGTGTGTGTGTTGCTTCGGATCGAACCCAGGACCTTGTGCATGCAAGGCAAGCACTCTACCAACTGAGCTACATCCCCAGCCCACAGTTGATTTTTTAAAAGTATTTATTTAGCTGTAGATGAACACACAGTATCTTTATTTATTTTTATGTGGTGCTGAGGATCAAACCCAGTGCCTCATACATGTGAGGCAAGCGCTTTACCACTGAGCTACAGCCCCAGCCCCTACAATTGATATTTTAATACGTTCAATTTTCATATCTATGAAGAAGTTCTAGGTCTTCATTTCTTTAGGTTGTTTTTGCTTGTTTGTTTTGTTTTTGCAGTATGGGCATGGAACCCAGGACCTTGCACACATTTGGCAAGTGCTCTACTACTGAGTTATGTTCCCATCCACACACACCCCCCTTTAATTTTTTTTTTTTTCTTAGTTCACTGATTGAACCAGGGGCACTCTACCGCAGAGCTACATCCCCAGCCCTTTTAATTTTGGCGGGGAGGGACAGAAGAGAGTACCAGGGATTGAACTCAGGGCCACTAGACCACCGAACCATATCCTCAGACCTGTTTTGTATTTTATTTAGAGACAGGGTCTCACTGAGTTGTTTAGCAGCCTTGCAGTTGCTGAGGCTGGCTTTGAACTCACAATCCTTCTGTCTCAGCCTCCTGAGCTGCTGGGATTTTGGGCCTGAGCTACGGCACCCGGCTCATTTTTTATTTTGAGACGTGGTCTCATTAAGTTGCTGAAGCTGTCCTTAAACTTGCAATCCTCCTGCCTCAGTCTCCCAAATAGCTAGGATCACAGGAGTATACTACCACACCCGCTCTTAGATCTGTTATTTCTTTCCTTAAAATTTTATAATTTACTTCATAAAATATATCTTATTTTAGAATTATTTCTATATATTTTATTCACTGTTATTTTGAATGAGACTTTCACACTAGCTGGTTGCTATTGGTGCACATGAAAAGAACTGATTTTTTTTTTTTTTCTTGTTTGAGTGCTGGGGATTGAACCAGGGCCTCAAGAATGCTAAGAATGTGCTCTATCACTGAGTTATACCTTCAGCCCCTTGGGAGGGTGGGTTAAGGGGTACACAGTGTCAGAAAGACAGGAAAAATAAGCTCATGAGATCAATTGCAAGCATGGTTACTATAGTTAATAGTAGTATAATGCACAGTTAAACTAGCTAAGCAAGGAAAATTTTAATTTTTTTTATTGGCTATTAATAGAATCCAGTACTACTTCATGGATGCTAAGCAATTACTCTACCACTAAGCCCCTCACCCACCCACCACACCCTGAGACAGTAGTTTTAAATGTTTTTAACACACACAACACACACACATAATATTTGAGGATATGTTGAGCAATTCAATATAATCATTCCAAAATCTATACATATATGGAAACACTGTAAGAAAAGATGGACCTAGAGGTGAACACCTGTAATCCCAGCAATTCAGGAGGCTGAGGCAGGAGGATCACAAGTTCTAGGCCAGCCTCAGCAACTTAGACCCTCAGCAACTTAGCTAGATCCTGTCTCAAAATAAAAAATAAAAAGGTCTGAGACTGTAGCTCAATGGTAAAGTGCCCCTATGTTCAATCCCCAGTACCAAGTACAAAAAAAAAAAAAAAAAAAAAAAGGCAAAAAGAATGAAAACATAAAAGGAAGAAAGAAATCAGCCATATGGTGCATAGCTGTAATCCTAGCTACTTAGAAGGCTGAGGCAAGCACATAGCAAATTCCAGGCAATCCTGAGCAACTTAGTAGGATCCACATCAAAATTACAATTAAAAAACATAATTAAAATTATAAGTTAACAATTATAGGGGCTGGGGATGTGGCTCAAGCGGTAGTGTGCTCACCTGGCATGCATGGGGCCAAGGTTTGATCCTCAGCACCACATAAAAACAAAGATGTTGTGTCCACTGAAAACTAAAGAATAAATTAAAAATTAAAAAAAAAAAACAATTATAATTTAAATAATAATTTTTAAAAGGGCTGGGATGTAGCTCAGTGGTACAGCACTTACCTAGCATGCATGAGGTCCTAGGTTCAATCCCCAGTCTCTTAAAAAAAAAAAAAAAAAGAGGGCTGGGGCTCAGTGACAGAGCGCTTACCTCCCATGGGTGAGGCACTGGGTTCAATCCTCAGCATGAACCCAGTGAAAATAAATAAATAAATTTACCACATGCAAGTAAATAAATAAATAAATATTTTTAAAAAGAAAAGAAACAATTAGCCAGGCGTGGCACATGCCTGTAATCTCAGGGCTTGGGAAGCTGAGACAGGAGGATCACAAGTTCAAAGCCAGCCTCAGCTCTAAATAAAATACAGAATATGGCTGGGGATGTGGCTCAGTGGTCGAGTGCCCCTGAGTTCAAACCCTAGTATCAGGGGAAAAAAAAACAAAAAACTATAAGGTACCTTCTCAGGCAAGTGCCTCTTAAGTATCTATTCAAAACATCATAAAGTACCCCATAAATATATACAATCATTATTGGTCAATTAAAAATAAAATTGAGAAGAAAAAGACAAGAGCCCTAAAGAAAAAAAATTGAAAAACTGAACTTTATAGAAATTTCAAAACTTCTGAATTTCCAAGGACCTTAATGAAAACATGACAACACCTGGCACAGACTGAGAAAATGTGTGCTGTACATATATCTAATAAAAGACATACCCAGAATCTATAAGGAATTCTTAAGTTTAATTTAGGTCCAAAGCAATTTAGCAAAATTCTCTCTTAAAGTAAAAAAAAAAAAAAAAAAAAAAGGGCTCAGTGTTAAACATCCAGTACAGGAGCTGGGGTTGTGGCTCAATTTCAGGGCACTTGCCTAGCATGTGTGAGGCACTGGGTTCGACCCTCAGCACCATATAAACATACATACATACATAAATGGCATTGTGTCCATCTACAACTAAAAATATTAAACAATAACAAAAACAAAAAACCCAGTACAAAAGAAAAAAACGACCCAATAAAAGTGGTTAAAAACTTGAGTAGAAACCTCACAGATCAATGTGCTTTACATCACTATTAGGGAAATGCAAACTAAAACCTCACTGAGGGTCCACTCCACACTGACCACAATCATTAAACTGACAAAACCAAAGACAATGATTTGGAGCATTCAGAATTCTGGAACATGGTTTGTAGAAACATAAAATGGTTCCATCCATTTGGGGAAATATTTGTCAGTGCCTAATAAAAATAAACATATGTTTACCCTATGAACCAGCAATTCTACTTTCACGTATTTAATACCCAAGAGAAACAAAAACATATTTACACAAAAAGACTTGTAGGAGTATGTGCATAGCAACTTCATTTGCAATAACCAGAGACTGTCAGCCACGCGACCAGCATACTAGCTTCATAATAGAGGTTCGAAGCATAGAAATTAACAAGTGAGTTTAAATTAAAGAGACATGATTCTCAGTTACCTTATTTGCCCAGCTCAGAGACGGCTCCTCCTAGCTCCTGCCTGTAGCCACCTAATGCAGTAGCGAGGTTAACACAAGAGGAGGGAGAGAGAGAGAGAGAGAGAGAGAGAGAGAGAGAGAGAGAGAGAGGGAGGAAGAAGAAGGAGGAGGAGGAGGAGGAGAAGGAGGAGGAGGAGAAGGAGGAGGAGGAGGAGGGAGGAGGAGGAGGAGGGAGGAGGAGGAGGAGGGAGGAGGAGGAGGGGGAGGAGGGGGAGGAGGGAGGAGGAGGGAGGAGGAGGGAGGAGGAGGGAGGAGGGGGAGGAGGGGGAGGAGGGGGAGGGGGAGGGGAGGGCGAGGGGAGGAGGGGAGGACGAGGGGGAGGGGGGAGGGGGAGGAGGAGAAGCCAGGGAGTGAGCTTTTATTGGGGAACAAAAAATTCAAGGGAAAATTCCATCCAATGAAGGTCGAGGTGGGCAACATTCCAAGGTCAGGGTCAGTGATTGGTCTTCAGGTCAGTGGTCAGGCACACCCCCACAGGGACAAGCCCTGGCACCTGAGACAGGGTGGGGAAGGCTCTAACACTGCTGTGTTTGAGCGCCTCTCACACAGCCAGGGAGGTAACTCAAATCACCTACGAGAATGGCTTCCCACAAGCCTGGAAACAATCCAGATGCTCATTAAGAGCAAAATGGATAAACAAATTGTTATGTATTCATACAATGGATACTCCTCAGCAATAAAACAGGAAGGATGAATCTCAAAAACATTAGACTTGAGAGAAAGTAGTCATATATAAAATAAAAGGTTCAATTGATATAAAATTCTACAATAGGCAAAACTGTATGATGTTCCAGAAAAAGGAAAGCTAATGTTGCCAATTGTGGAAGAGAGTGTGGGGAGAATTTCATGGGGTGATGGAGATGTTCTCTCTCCTTTATTTTTTTGTACTGGGAACTGAATTTAGGATCACTTTAGCAATAAGCTAAGTTGTCAGCCCCTTTAACTCTTTATTTGAGACAGGATCACTCTAAGCTGCATAGGACCTCACTAAGTTGCTGAGGCTAGCCTTGAATTTGCAATCTTCCTGCCTTAGCCTCCCCAGTTGCTGAGATTACAGCCATGAGCCACTGCACCCAGGGCAGTTGTTCTCTCTTGATAAAGAAATCAGGTACACTGGTGCATTCACTGATTAAAATTCTTTTATATTTAACACTTAAGATCTGTGCACTTCCCTTATGTAAATGACACCTCAATAAAAATCAGTAATAGCTGGGTGAGGTGGTGAACACCTACATCCCAGGGATCAGAAGCCTGAGGCAGTAGGGGTCAAGAGTTCAAAGCCAGCCTCAGCAATTTAGCTAGGCCCTGAGCAATTAGTGAGATCCTGCCTCAAAATAAAAAGTAAAAATGGGTGGGGGATGTGGCTCAGTGGTTGAGCACCCCTGGTTCAATATTTGGTATCCTCCACCCCAAAATTAATGAACTGCTAGCCAAAATTCTCTTCTACATGTGGAAACGTAAAATAGTCTATAATAGACTACTTGAAATTGACACTAATCAGGGGTGGGGTCATGGCTCAGCAGTAGAGTGCTTGCCTAGCAGATGCGAGGCCCTGGGTTCAATCCTCAGCACCACGTAAAAATAAAATAAAGATATTGTGTCCTACTATAACAAAAGAATAAACTTTTTTTTTAAAGTACTACTAATCAGATTTTTTTTTTTTTGGGGGGGGGGGCGGTAAACAGGGATTGAATCCAGGAGTGCTTAACCATTAAGCCACATCCCCAGCATTTTCAAAATTTTTCAAAATTTTCAAAATTTTTTTGAGACTGGGTCTGGATAACTTGCTCAGTGTGGCTTAGAACTCAACATTCATCTGCCTCAGCCTCCTAAACCCCTGGGATTACTGGCTTGTGCCACTGAGCTCACCCTACTCATCAGAATTTAAGGAAAGCAGACAAAGTATTGTTTAAAATGAAATGTTTAATCTTAAGTGCACATACAAGAACACATGAGAGGCTGGAAATTAATTAGCTCAAGGGTCACTTGTAGATATTTGAAAAAGAACATTAAATTCTTTTATTACTTCATTTAAAAAGCATGTAAAAAACTCTCTTAGCCAGTTATATAAAGGTATCCTATAAAATTTTTTTTAACCCTAGCAAACATTATATTGAATGCTTATACTTCAAAACTACTCCCTTTAAAATTAGAAAGTAAAAAAGGATGCTGGTTATGATAAATGCTATTAATCTGTGTTTGAGGATCTAACTAATGCAAAAACACAAGGACAAAATTGTATAAATAACAGGAAGCAAAAAATACAATGGGCCAGGCATGATGGAACATGCCTATAATCCCAGCAACTCCGGAGTCTGAAGCAGAAGGACCACAAGTTTGAGGCAAGCCTAAACAATTTAGCAAAGCCTTAAGCAAATTAGCAAGATCCTGTCTCAAAATTTAAAAAGATAAAAAGAACTGGGTGGGCTGGTGTTGTGGCTCAGTGGTAGAATGCTTCACTAGCACATGTGGGGCACTGGGTTCAATCCTCAGCACCACATAAAAATAAATAAATAAAGGTATTGTTTTCATCTACAACTAAAAACATTAAAAAAAAAAAAGAAAGAAAGAAAAAGAAAAAAAGAACTGGGGGTGTATCTCAGTGGTAAAGTGCTTCTGGATTCAATCCCCAGTACCAAAAAAGAAAGAAAGAAAGAAAGCTTGCTGGGGCTAGGGATTTGGCTCAAGCTGTAGCGCGCTTGCCTGGCATGCGTGCGGCCTGGGTTCGATCCTCAGCACCACATACAAACAAAGATGTTGTGTCCGCCAAAAACTGAAAAATAAGTATTGAAATTCTCTCTCTCTCTCTCTCTAAAAAAAATGGTCAAACTTATTAATTACTTAAAACAATAAAATTTAAAAAAAAAAAGAAAGCTTGCTGATCTCAGATAACCCAGGATTAGCCCTATAAAATATATAAACTGTTAGCACTAATAGGAAAATTTAACAGTGTTAAGGGCCAGGCTAAATGGGGAATGACCCAACAGACTCCCTTTTGCCCTGAGACTCCATGTCACATAAGAAATACTTCTCCAATAGGAACACCCCCCTTTATACCCATCAACAATTGCTTAGCATAGCATGTCTGGCAACACAGAATGGCAACTCTTAGACACTGTAAAAATTGTTCTCTCTTTGGTTCCCATTTTTCTTGGACAATGTAGCCTATCAGAGATTGATTGTCTAGGTGTTAGTGACCATTCTTTAACTTGTACTCAACTAGGATCGCTTTGATCCACTCCCCCTTCTGCTTATGATTTTAGATCTCATAACGTTTGTTTATGGTTTTGAATCATAGCAACATCTACTTATGATTAATATGGTTTTGGACCATAAAGGGTGTACTCAAACCCCAGGAGGGGGTTAAAGGGTGTAGACTTGCAGCCTGCCCCTTGTCCCACCATCTGGTGGATCTGGATGGCCAACTGGTGAATAAAGTTTCCATCTCCTGATTTAAGACCAACTGGGTGATTTATTACAATCTCGCCATAACATTTTGGAGGCCCCAATGAGATGATCACTGCAGTCAAGGCTGTGGCTCCTGTGAGTCCTGGATCCTCTCTCTAGTTGTAGGAGCTCTCTGGTTTGCAAGGGTCTGGCCCTCCTGTGGTGACCAATTTGAGCCTGCCCTGGAAAGCTCTGGTGTGTCTCACATCTGTAAATCCAGAGACTTTGAAGAAGGACGAAACTGCATGTGTTGGGAGGTACCTCATTTGTTCTCTCCATTTGACTTGGTTGTAAAGCCTTAGAGGTTCCGAGCATTTGATTATCAGGGGCTCTCCTGTGGGGGTGTAACAAGCCCTTGACAGTATCAAGTGTTTGATTGTAATTCCCAAGGCTTATTAAGTGACCTTGAGCCTGAGGGTTAGGCCTCTTGGTCAAGGCCCAGAGAACTCCACTAAATAGACCGTGATGGCGGTCTGGAGACTGGGGTCCAGTAGAGGAAGGAGAGAGTGTCTGTCTTGGGTTTTTGTCTTGTCTAGTTTGTTGTTTGTTATTGTTTGTGTCCACTTTTTGTTTTGTGTCAATTTCTACCTCAGTTTGTTTCTAATGTTATTTTAACTGTTTGCCTTAGTGAGACATGTTCTTTTTATTTTGACGGACCTGACCCATCAGGGACTAGCAGACCCAGCACCTTTGGATTTGAGTCACACTCAGTGCCTTGTTAAATTCTTGTCTTTCACCTTCCTTTTATTTCTGCCTATTGTTTTAATTGTTAGCCTTGTGGTGGGAAACCTAATCCAAACCAACCTGGAAAAAAAACAGTTAAAAAGATTTTAATTGTGCTCACTAAAGCTTGCATTGAAATGTAAATGGCTGCCATCAGGTGCAGAAAGTAACAGTTAAGGTAAAAAAAGAAAAGCTTTCTAGAGATTGCCTTCATTTAGGAACTGGGCCAAGTGTCCTGCACAGTAGACCATATCAGTTCCTATAGAGGGCAGATTAGAACTAGAGTTTTAGAGGATTATTATTTCTAAGATAGTAAGAGCATCATTTTGTTTAGGAAATTTGGCTTTTGTCTCTCAATCAGCCCCAGATATTCACAGAAAACTCCAAAAACTTAAAGGGTTTTCAGAATAACTTCCAACTATTGGAAGTGACCCAAAGATTTTTTAACTGTGACAGTCCACCTGATAAATGTTTTTCAAAATGCCAGGCTAAGATTTTGGTGGCCACCATCCAAGAGACCAGAAAAATCGGTTTAGAACAGGACCCCAACCTGAGGGGGCTCTCCCAAGGAGAAGCAGGCTCCCTTGCTGCCTTCAGAGAGGAATAAGGCCCCGGCCTTTGTCTACTACATGTTGGAATGGCTCCAAAATAGGCCAGTTCATTTAAAGTTGAATTCTAAAGATTGATTTTATTATAAAGATTACTGTGATCTCAAATAGGGGATATGATGTATGAGTCAGCCAAATTCAAGATAGCTATTACACAAACTAAATATGTTTTTAGTCTTGTTAATGTCATCTTAAATTTTCCTTGTAAACTTAAACTACTACTGTTAATGCCTTATAATAACCTAATTTGAGATATTAAGCCATCCTCTTTAGATAAATAGTAAATAAAGGAGGTAAAAATAACTGTGAAGTTATAAACATTAAAGTTAACACCCAGTAAAACTGACTTGCTGGATGTTTAAGGTCAAGGCTTAAAGATCAAGGTTAAAATAAAGGGGCCAAGGAAACCAATATTGGTTCTTGCCCTCTGACTCAGCATGAACCCAGGGAACAAGGGGAAGAGCTTTGCAACTCTGGGCCATATAACCTCCCAATCAGGGAGACCACTGGAGAAAAAGAAGCCAATCAGTGTCCTTGATGCTTCTGAGGGAAACCACATGGTCAGCGAGACATCGACCTCTCCTAGCACAGATGGCACTAGCGGAACTAGAAGGCTGCTCACAAGTTCCCCAAGAGTGTCCCCCAAGGGAACTCAGCTGACTCTTAATAATAGCTAGAAACAAGGTCCATTTGACCATCTTGATCTTAAACACCCAGAAAAAACAGTTTAAACCAAAACACAACCATTCCTGGGCATTTAAAATAAATATTTAAAAAATTCTCTCTTCTCTTCTCTCTCTCTCTCTCTCTCTCTCTCTCTCTCTCTCTCTCTCTCTCAAAAAATAAAAAAAAAAAGATGTACATTTGTGTTAGCCCCCCAAGAATAAGTAAGACTGGAGGAGAAAAAATAGAGATTCTTAGGCAGGAGCGCCTGATAACTATCAAGAGAAACTGCCAGAATCTCAAGTTTTGAGTCAGTTAAGTCCTATAGATCTTCCTATGGGGGACAACTTCTCAGTTCTGTTAGGGTTATTATTATTGGTATCTATCATCTTCATGATATTCACTGACATGTTCAGATGCTGCAACATTTAATCTCATTTTAGTGCTCATGTCTTTTTGTTTCTCTCATAGAAGCACCCACCTCCAAGTACTTTACAACCTGTTCTTCCTGAGCCAAAACTTACCATGGACCCCTCGATTGACCAGATTTCTAAAAACAGATTCCAAACTGCTTGCCCCACCCCACATCACCCCCTCTCAGCTCAAAGCATCAAGAGCGGTGGTTGTCCTTTTCCTTATGGCGGTAGTAGGTCCTCAACATTAGAGGGGAAATTAAAGACAGACAGTATAGATAGATAATCAGGTCAAATCACAAAATGGAGGCCAGTTTGGGTCCAAAAATGTTAATCCTGTTTTTCCTTTTGCTCAGATTATGTTATAAGGCCCCAGGTGCTAAAACAACATATTTCCTTAGTCAAGTTAATATATATATGCATGGCCGTTACATCCCCTTACCTAATTTATCAAAGGTTTGATTATTTCTAGAAAAGGGGGAGTGTTATGGGCCAGGCTGTATGGACAATGACCAAACAGACTCCATTTTGCCCTGAGACTCCATATCATATAAGAAATGCTTCTCCCATGGGAACACCTCCCTCTGTACCCATCAACAATTCTTAGCATAGCATGTTTGGCAACACAAAATGGCAATTCTTAGACAATGTAAAAATTGTTCTCTTGAGAATTACATCCTTTGGGACAGGAGTCTCCTGTGTTTCTCCTTTGCTGGCAAAGCAATAAACCTTCTTTTTCCTTTTTCTCAAAACTGTGTTCTTATTATTGGATTGGCATTGGGAACAAGGAACCAGCTTTCAGCAATGAATTTGGCACCCTAGATGGGACCTGAGAGCAGTCCCTGCTCCAGCTTTCTTGGGCAGGCCCGACTCTCCAAGGAACCCTACTTCCATGCTGAGGATGCAAGATGACTGGTGAAATTGTTGAGAGCCAACTGCAAGAGAGTTAGCAGAGGTGCAGGTTGCTCCACCATGGTTCACATGAGAAAAAGAAAACTGAACTCAGTAAAATCGTGACACCCTTGGCCATTTGCAGGATCCCTGCCCTATGTATACCTTGTCCAGTCACCTGCCATCTGTCACTGTGGACCTCTGGATTGCTCTGATGCTGAATGCCCTTAACTGTCCACCCCTCACCTGATAGAGAATATGGATTTTGGGTTGTTATCCCCAACTTCCCCACCCCTTTCATCAGGAAGCAGTTTGGAGATGCCATCACCCATTTTTCCATAGAAATAGACTGTAGAAATTGACTGGGGAGCTGTAACAGTGTCCACTTTATGCTTTGAACATAACCCTTGCTGCTCTGCCACTGCCACTTATTTTTTAAATGGACATGTTTCTTTCTCTTTCTCCCCCTCCCTCATCACAGGGGAAACACAGTTACCTTTCTTCCCCATTCTAGGCAGAATTATCTGTCCTTGAGTACACACCCATCAAAGGAATGAACTAATCTACACTTTGATCTTAGCAGAAGATCTTAGAAATGACTATCTCCCAAATTAACAAGTGAATTACAATCCAACAGAGAACCTGTGGAATGTAGCCTTAGAATCACCTCTTTAAAAGCCCCCTGTTCCTGCTAATGGGCAGAATCATAACCTTTGGGACAGGAGTCCCCTGTGTTTCTCCTTTGCTAGCAAAGCAATAAACCTTTTTCCTATTTCTCAAAAAAAAAAAAAATTGTTCTCTCTTTGGTTCCCATTTTTCTTGGACAATATACCCTATCAGACATCGATTGTCTAGGTGTTAGTAACCATTCTTTAACTTGTTCTCAACTAGGGTCGCTTTGACCCACTCCCCCTTCTGTTTCTGATTTTTTTTTTTTTTTTTTTTTTTTTTTTCAATTCTCGGCGGACACAACATCTTTGTTGGTATGTGGTGCTGAGGATCGAACCCGGGCCGCACGCATGCCGGGAGAGCGCGCTACCGCTCGAGCCACTTCCCCAGCCCTGTTTCTGATTTTAGATCTCATGACGTTTGTTTATGGTTTTGAATCATAGCAACAGCTACTTATGATTAATATGGTTTTGGACCATAAAGGGTGTACTCAAACCCCAGGAGGGGGTTGAAGGGTATAGACTTGCAACCTGCCCCTTGTCCCACTATGGTGGATCCAGATTGCCAATTGGTGAGTAAAGTTTCCATTTCCTGCTTTAAGATTGACTCAGTGATTTACTACAATCTCTCGGTAACACCAGGAGCCAGGTATGGTGGCTCATGTCTACGATCCCAGGGGTTCAGGAGGCTGAGGCAGGAGGATCATGAGTCCAAAGTCAGCCTCAGCAATGGTGAGGTGCTAAGCAACTCAGTGAGACCCTGTTTCTAAATAAAATACAAAATAAGGCTGGGAATGTGGCTCAGTGGCCAAGTGCCCCTGAGTTCAATCCCCAGTACCCCACCCCCACAAAAAGAAAATTTACCAAGATTGATTCAAGAGCAACATACAAAAAAAATCAACATATAAAAAAACCATGTATGTCAGCAATAATTAGTAAAAAAATATATAACATTCACAATAATGGTAAACTATTACATATTACATATACAGGAATGAATCTAAGGTGTATTTTTAAATTTTCTGTTTGTTTTTGCAGTGCTGGGGATGAAGCCCAGGGCCCCAAGCATGCTAGACAAGTGCTCTACCCCTAAGCTACACTCCAAGTCCAAGATAAAATTTTTATGAAAGAAATTATAAAATGTTATGCTCAAATTCGGGACCCCCAAAAGACCACCAGAGACCAAGATTGATGTAAGCAGCAAAGAGGCGTGTATTGCGAGCTAGCTTGGTCCTCCTGGAACACACAGCAACTGGTGACGCTGAGAGGCCCCGAGCCCAGGGTTTGCAGCAGTTTTATACACTCTTTGGGGAAGGCAGGGACTTCACATACATCAGAGCATCTCTTAGCAATTCATCACACACTGCGGGAAAATCAAATAACAACTCTAAAACATGATTAGCACATTCACTGGCGGGAACAAGTTGGGTTGGGGTGATTGGTTAGTACAAGAGGGGGATTCCTTGAACTGATTGGTTTAAGCCATGAGGGGAGTACATGCTGAACTACATGGTTTCCCAACATGTTATCAACCACCAGAAACTACTGGGAAGGTCATCTGGCATCCCAGGTATTTTTCCTATCTCATGCTGATTGGTGTTAGGGGGTTGCTAGGGGGTTGCTATGGGTCCTCACCTAGCCTGACTGAGTCAGGGACACCTGGCGCAGTAGAACTCTCCTGTTATTTGTAGATAAACAACTCATCAGGGTGGGTATGTGCCTAGGAGTGCTCTGTGGGTCTTTCCAAGGACAAGGGTCACTCCCCCTTCCTTGAACAGGCTTTGCTCTGAGGTAGAGGCTGGTTTCTCAAAAACTTCATGGCAAGACATAAAGATATAAAGAAATAAGGTAGAATATATCCATAGATAGGAAGCTTCAATATATTAAAAATATCAATTGTTGGAGGCTAAAGCAGGTGGATCTCAAGTTCAAAGCCAGCCTCAGCAACTTATCAAAGCCCTAAGCAACTTAGGGAGACCCTGTCTTAAAATAAAGATAAAAAAAGGGCTGGGGCTCAGCAGTAGTGCACTTGCCTAGCATGTGTGAGGAACTGGGTTCATTTCTCAGCACCACATATAAATAAACAAAATAAAGGTCTATCAACAACTAAAAAATAAAAATAAAAAATA
The DNA here is from genome assembly GCF_047511675.1 of Marmota flaviventris. Classification (NCBI taxonomy): domain Eukaryota; kingdom Metazoa; phylum Chordata; class Mammalia; order Rodentia; family Sciuridae; genus Marmota; species Marmota flaviventris. The sequence continues at coordinate 37,862,565 of NC_092516.1, read as the reverse complement.
AAAGAGCTAGAGCTGTGGTTCAGTAGTTAAGTGCTCTGGGTTCAATCCCTGGTACCAAGAAAAAAAAAATGTCAATTGTCCCCATTGTATAAAATTAATGCAATTTCAGTAGAAAAAAAAATCTCATCAGGAAATTTCCAAGCTAATTCTAAATTCATAAGAAAGAGCAAGGAATCAAGATTATTCAATGCAATTTGAAAAAGAAAGATAAGGGGAATTTTCTCTACCAGATATCAGAAATTATTAAGCTTAATATTTAAAACAGGCAGAATTGGGATATATAAGAACAGATAAATAAGAATACATAGACATATGTTTTTAAAAGAACAGAATAGTGATCACAGAGCAGACCCATGTATTTTGGGTAACTTGTATATAACCAGATGGCATTTCAGTTTCACTGGGAAACAGTACTGGATACACATAGATTGGCTGGTAGATTGGAAACAGTACTGGATACACGTAGATACACTGGCTATCCAGAAATATAGAAATTAGACCCATATTGCATGCTCAACACAGTTTCAGTTGGGCTATGTATCTAATGTGAAAAGCTCAACTATAGAACTTTCAGTGAAAATAGCTTCATGACAACAGAGCAGGAAAGCAGTTTTTGTTCCATTCTTGCCTTCTTTTAGATCACCCGGCACCAGGAATGGAACCCAGAGCCTTATACATGCTAGGCATGCGCTCTACCGTCCCCAGCCCTGGGCTATCTTTTATTCTACTTCCCTCTCTGTCTCCATTCTTCTGGAATTTACTCTGGAGATGCTTTCTTTTATGGTTACTCAAGTAACTACTACATGCAACTTTATTTGTCAAGGTCTAAAATTCATCAATACTCTTGACCCTACTTAACCAGAATTCAACAAACTTTTTTGTAAAGGGCCAAATAGTATTTTTGGCTTTCCAGGCAACACTGCCTCTGTCACAGTCATTCAGCCCTTGCCCTTGTAGAGGGAAAAAAGCCAGAGATGGTCTGTAAGAGAACAGTTGTAGCTGTGTTCCAATGAAGTTTTATTTCCAATAGGAGGGAGCCATATTTGGCCCATGGGCTATAGTGTGTCAACTTTATGGTCCTGGACCATAAATATACTCTGTCTTCTTTCATTTCTACTTATGTGATATTTTATCATATATTTAAATTATATCTTTATTTTATACAGGTATAAAATATGTATAATATACAAAATAAAATATATTACATAATGCACCTTACCACTGAGCTATAACCCTAAGCTTTTTTTTTTAACTTTTACTTTTTATTTTTAAAGATTTTGTTAAACTGCTAAGGCAGGCCTCAAATTTATGATTCTCCTGCTTCGACTTTCCAAATTGCTGGGATTACAGAACTGTGCCACCATTTGCAGCTATTTATATCATTTTTTAAAGTTGTAGATAGACCTGATATCTTTATTTATTTTTATGTGGTGCTGAGGATCGAATCCAGTGCCTCACACATGGAAGGCAAGCTCTCTACCACTGAGCTACAGCCCCAGCCCAATATATATTGAAAAAATCCACAAGAGATTTTATTAATTTGATTTCAGACTTATCTACCCATTTACCACTTTCTGCATTCAATTTTTTTTTTCCTTCATTTAAGACCACCTACCTAGAATTGTTTTCTCTCTTTTTGGTTCTGGGAATTGAACTCAAGGGCACTCAACCACTAGCCACATCCCCAGCCTGTTTTGTATTTTATTTACAGACAGGGTCTCACTGAGTTGCTTAGTGGCTCGCTTTTGCTGAGGTTGGCTTTGAACTCACAATCCTCCTGCCTCAGCCTCCCAAACCTCTGGGATTATTAGCATGTGCCACTGTGCTCGGCTGAATTGCTTTATTTCTAAATAAAATCTATTCATCTTTTAGAATCTCCTTTAGTCAGGTTTTTGCCAAAGGCTAACTACCATGATCCTTTTTGATTTTCTGAAAATATTTTTATCTCACCCTTGTTCTTGAAAGATTATTTTGTTGGGTATAGGGTTCTAGCTGTCAGTTTTCCTTTCCCCTCGTAAAAGATAAAATTCCTGCCTTCTGGCTTCCACTGTGGCTATAGAGAAATTAATGCCAGCTGTCAGTAGTCTATTGCTTCTTTGAAATAATTGTCCTTGTTCCTATGGTGGCTTTCAAAATACTCTCTGGTTGGATGTGGTGGTACACACCTGTACATCCCAGGGACTAAGGGGGCTGAGGCAGGAGGATCACAAGTTCAAGGATGGCCTCAGAAACTTCCTAAGCCCCAATCTCAAAATAAAAAATATGAAGTTCTGGGGATGCAGCTCAAATTTCAGTACCTATGGATTCTATAGCAGTGCCACACACACACACAAGACACTCTCTGACTCTGTTGTTCTTCAATTTCACCAGGTTGTTTCTGGTGAAAGACAATTTATTAAGTAGCAATTTACATTTCTTTATTCTATTGAGGATTACTAATCTTATTGAATTTGTGGCTTTTTTATCAGTTCTGCAAAATTCTCAGCCAAGTTCTTCAAATATTGCCTCTTCTTCATTCTTCTTCTTTTGTCTGCAACTGTTAGATACATGAGATGTTCTTTTTTCATATATATAATTTTAAGTTGTAGTTGGACAAAATTTTAAAAATAAAATACTTATTTATTTTTATGTGGTGCTGAGAATCCAACACAGCGCCTTGCACATGCTAGGCAAGAGTTCTACCACTGAGCCCCAACCCCAGCCCAAGATGTTCTTTCTTATTCATCCATATCATCTGTTTTATGTTTTGTCATTATAGCTCAGTTTAATGCATCCAATCTCCTGCTGGTGGACATGTGGGTGTTCTCTGGTTTTCCACTGCTGTTTGAACTCCTGCTGCTGTGAAGTTTACTGAGCACATCTCCAGTGCCAACATGTGAGCTTTGGTAGCAATCTTCAAATTGGTGAGAATTTAATAGGTGAAAATATTTCTAAAACTTGTAATAGGAAAGGTTCTCCTTTTTTCCCCACCCTTGTCAAACTTTGCTAAATGATATAACTTTCACTTTCCTAAACCTTGAGGGAGTGACTGTCCTTACTCAAGTACCTAAACTAGGTACAAACACCTCTGGCTTCAAATATCGGGACACATAGGAATACTGGTGTTAAGTATTGAGAAGATGAATGGCTCTAACGTTTATATGGCATACACTTTTGCAAATGAGGTCATTTTCATTTCTTGACTTTGAAATTTAAACTTATGTTCACCCAGGCTGGCTAATGTCCTCAGTGCTTATTTTCCTTAGGTTTTATGTAGGTTTGTATTTTTGTGGGGTTGAAGATCAAACTCAGGGGCTGGGGATGTGGCTCAAGAGATAGCGCGCTCGCCTGGCATGCGTGCAGCCCGGGTTCGATCCTCAGCACCACATACAAACAAAGATGTTGTGTCCACCGAAAACTAAAAAAAAATAAATATATATTAAAAAAAAGAAGATCAAACCCAAAGCATCACAGAAGCCGGGCAAGTGCTCTACTACTGAGCTAACTCCCAGCCCTATCTTTTACATTTTATACTAGTAATATTTTACCATCTTGTCAGCTGTTCATTGATTTGTTTTCTCATCCTTCCTTCCTTCCTTTGGAGATTGAGCCCGGAACTGTGTCCAGTGTCCACCGAACTGTGTCCAGCCCTTTTTATTTTTTACTTTGACACAGGGTCTTCCTATGTTGCCCAAACTGCCTTGAATTTGTGATCCTCCTGCCTCAGCCTCCCAAGTCACTGGGATTACAAGTATATGCCACCATGCCCAGCTCTTCATTGATTTTAATGTCCTCTACATTTTATCCAGCATTTTGATTGTTTTCTGCAGAAGAAGTGGTCCAAATAATCCATCTACTCCTATGCTCAAAACAGGGAGGCACGCAGCATGCCAATAATAAAGAAAAATACTGATACCTGGGCTGGGGCTCAGCATCCGCGACTTGCCTGGCATGTGTGAGGTGCTGGGTTCGATTTTCAGCACCACATATAAATAAATGAAAATAAAGGTCTATCAACAACTAAAAAAAATTTTTTTAAATACTGATACTTTTAAGTATTGACAATTTGCTAACACATCATGACAAAATGGTGACAGATGCCATGAATAAGGTGAGATCAGCCCACACCGGAAGAATATATTTCTAACACATATGATAGATTTGAAGGGTAGAAGCTAGATTTATAAAGAATTCATACATTTCAATATGAAAAAGGTGAACCATCCAAAAGAAGTAAAGGGTATGTACGGGTAATTCACTGAAAGGGAAATCTTTTTTTGGTACCAGGGATTGAACTCAGGGGCACTCAACCACTGATCCACAGCCCCAGCCCTATTTTGTATTTTTTTAACAGACAGGGTCTCATTGAGCTGCTAAGCATCTCACCCTTGCTGAGGCTGGCTTTGAACTGGCGATCCTCCTTCCTCAGCCTCCCCAGCCGCCATGCCCAGCAGAAAAAGGAAATCTGAGTGGCCAATGAGCTTAACAGTAAGATTAGGAATAGAAACATTTGTTGTCATTTTTTGGCCATTCGGCAGCTGGTTCTGTTTGAGGAGGCCCCTTAGTTGGAGGGATATTCTCTTCCCACTCACCCACGGTCACCTGGAGGCACAGGGGCCTCTGGTGTGGCTGAAGCTCAGCATCTAAGGGGCAGAGTCTTACCAGCACCCAGGGTCGGTCCCAGAAACACTAGGCACTCTACAGCGGGACAGTGTCCTCATCACTGCTGACTCGGTGGCATGACAGCATACCTCAGAGAGCCTGGCTTTCTAGCTTTCCTGGATATTACAGATACTTTTATTAATTTCATTGCTTACATTGGACATCTACTTACATCAGAGAGATGCAAATTCAAACAACTATTAGACACCCTTTCAGGCACACAAGATAAGGAGAAATAGGAACGCTCTGACACTGCTGGAGGGAATGGAAACCAGTAGAGACACTTTGTAGAACAATTTATTAATGTCTAATAAATTGGAATGAAGATATTTTATGACCCAGAAATTCCATTTCTAGTCATGTTCTCTAAACCATTGCTCATAGAGACAAACACAAGGCTTTTCACTGTACTACTATTTATAACACAAACACACACACACACAAAAAAAAAAAACCCTGACTTTTATGGTAGTGTGAAATGAATAATAAATTGTGGTTTATTCATTCAGTGTATAAACTAGAACAGCACGTACCAGGATTTGTGGACTTTTTTCTTTCTTTCTTTCTGTTTTTGTAGTGCTGGGCATGATGCATTCTGAGCAAGAATTCAACCACAAAGCTACACTCCCATTCCTGATCATCTTTCTTTTTCTTTTTTGGCCAAACTGGGGATTGAACCTAGGACCTAGGGCTAGGCAGCTGCTATACCCCCAGTCCTTTTTATTTTGAGATAGGGTCTCAAAGCTAACTTGCCCAGACTGGCCTCAAACTTTCAATCCTCCTACCTCGGTCTCCTGAGTAGCTGGGATTACAGGCATGGGCCACCTCACCCCACTCTGGATGGTAGATCTTGAAAATATAATTTTAGGTGAAAAAGAAAACTGCAGAAGGATGTGTATACTACACTGTGTACATTTAAAGATATCACACAATACAAATGAGGACAAAGAGGACTGAGGGAACCTGAGCCAAACAGTGGATTATATCCTTGTCAACATGCTGGTTGTGATGTACCATAGAAATGACCTGCATGGTGGCAAAACTGGACAAAGTGTGTTATTTCTTATATCCGGATGTGAAACTTCTGTTAGGTAGTAGTTAGCAACGAGCAGTGAAATGCAAACAAATAACATGGTAAGGCCACAGGTTTTCTTTAAGTTAATTTTGAAGTTTTCTTCAAATTACTTTCAAGGCAAATCAGTAAATAATTTGTAGCAAATAATTTATAGAAAACCACCAGGTACACAAACCTTGAGAGTGAACACACCTCAGAGAGCCCAGTTTTCCAGCTCTCCTGGACATTATAGACGCTTTTATTAATTAATACAATCAGAAGGGACCATTCAGGAACTATGACAGGAAAGATTAAGGCAGGCAGTGGTTGTGGCTCAGTAGTACAGCGCTTGCCTGTTGTGTGCAAGGCACTGAGCTCAATCCTCAGCACTACGTTAAAAAAAATAAACAAAATAAAAAAGTATTGTGTCTACCTACAACTAAAAAAAATTTTTTTTAAAAAAAGAAAGACTAAGGGGACTAACTCTTGACAGGGTATACTGGGGTCATCATAAAGCCAGGATTTACGCCCATAGGCTCCTCAATGTATCTCAGAAAAGAGGTTTCTTTAGTAGCCCAGGTGTACTACGGTAAATTCTGACCCCATTAACAGAAATGACTTGCAGATTAAGCCCCCATGAATAAGGTGGCCACCATGACATTTCCAGAGAGGACCAACTAAGGTAAAAAACTTCAGTGCCCACGTGAAGGAGGAGCTAAATACCTGATCAGCAAGGAGTACAGAAGGGGAACCCCAGTTCCCAAGGAAACCGTAAGATAGCAATAAATTTGGAGACAGGACAGTTTCCTTCATTGTTCTTTGTTCAGAGAGGACCCACTGCCTCGCTTGAGAGTGCTCTCTGCTTGAGCTTTCCTTTACTTTCACTTATAATAAAGTTTTCTTGCATAGCTTTTGGTGTCTGACTTTATTTACTTATTTTTTGTTGGAACATAAGAACCAAAATTTGGAGCTTCAGTTCCTCACTCTCCTGTGGCACTTTTATAAAGCAATAAAAATCTTAATTAAAAATACCAAACAAAACAGGTACAGTGGCGCACGCCTGTAATCCCAGCAGTTTGGAAGGCTGAGGCAGGAGGATCCCAAGTTCAAAGTCAGCCTCAGCAACGCAGTAAGGCCCTAAGCAATTTAGTGAGACCCTGTCTCAAAATAAAAATTAAAAAGGGCTAAGGATGTAGTTCGGTGGTTGAGTGCCTGTGGGTTCAATCAATCCCTGGTACCAAAATCAATATCAACAACAAACAAAATAATCCCCCCAAACAAGGGACATATTATCTATAGATACCTGATGGCTTTCTCTTGGGAGGAGAGAAAAAAATGGAATTTAGAGACATAAAGGGGCTTCCCACTTTTCCCTTCTGGAAGCAAATATTACTAAATGTTGACATTTTAAAATCTTGTGGTTGGGGTTGTAGCTCAGTGGCTAGAGCATATTTTAAACATGTATGAGGCTCTGGGTTCAATCTCCAGCACCAAAAAAATAAATAAAAAATATGAGCTTGGCATTGTGGCACATGCTCTTAATCCCAGCAACTCAGGAGGCTCGAAAGTTCAAAGCCAGCTTTAGCAACTTAGCAAAACCCTAAGCAATTTAGTGAGACCCTGATTCAAAATAAAAAATAATAAAAGGGCCAGAGATGTGGCTCAGTTGTTAAGTGCACTTGAGTTCAATTGCCAGTTTTTTTTAAATCTGAATGTATTCAGCATTTTTCTTCATGTTAAAAATACATGAGGTAATGTTTATAACTTATATGAGGTAGTGCCTGGCTCATAACAGGTGCTCAATAAATCTTAGTAATTTTGATCTTTTAAAAAAATTTTTAAAATACTTTTTTAAAGATGTCAATGGACCTTTATTTTATTGATTTATTTATATGTGATGCTGGGAATCAAACCCAGTGCCTCGCACATGCCAGGCAAGTGCTCTACCATTGAGCCACAATCCCAGCCCAGTGATCTTGATCTTTACTGACACCATTGGCTGACAATAGTGCTTTGCAGTGATAGGCACAGAAGTATATTTTTCTTTAACTCACCCACAAATTCTTCCCTCCTGCTCAGGGATACCTCTCTGACTTCAGGACAATGCGGAAGTCACTCTTTGGAAAGGAGAAGTGGCTGAATGTGTGAAGGGCAGAAGGGCATCAGTGTCTAAAGTGGGTGACTGGTTTACTGCCCCCCACAGAACAGGGAGTAATGGAAGCCCCCACTCCAAAGGCTTGCCCTGAAGATGAAGTGTGCAGAAACATGCCAAGTGCCCGGATGGTGCTGGCGGCTGTGGCTTAGCTACACAAGGAAAAGGCCAGGACCAAGGCAGAAACGGTCCTACCCTAAGGGACCGCCCCCCAAACTTGTTTACCCAATTATTGAGGAACCTGAGGCTCAGAGAAGATCAATAACTCACCTAAGCCTTTGATGTGGAAGGGAGCAACTGGAATTTGAAGGAAGCCAGTCTGATTCTGAACCATGACCCATTGAAGGTGTGAGCATCAACACAGAGAAAGCCAAGGACCCCAGAGACGGAGCTGAGGGCAGGAAGGACGGGGCAGGGAGGGCAGTCTGGTTAAAGGTGGGGAGAGAAGTTGGCGAGATACAGTTGACCCTTCGGATTCATCCATCCCTCTCTCTTTGCTCCTCTACCTGCTCTGAGAGCTTAAAGACAGACCCAGTCACATAAAACATCCTGGAGAAATCATTGACAAACTCCCCTGAAATCAAACTGCTCCTGGACGTCCTAGGATGTTAGATATTAAGAAAGAATTGAAAAACACTCTGCCTTCTGCACTGGGAAGCCAGCCTCAGCTGGGCCAAGATCGCCATCTGTAGGTGAGCTGTTTCTGCTGCTTCCCCTCGTCCCAGTTTCTAACACCCCATTCAGCCCACACAGGGCACCCAGGAAAAGACCTGCAGTGGCCTGTTTAAGATTACCAGTGAGTTAGCAAGAAAATTAACACCAGAATTGCTGGGGAGATGTCTCAGTGATTGCTACTGATATTTTTTTTTTCTAAAAAATTATTGGGATAATGGATATGCAACATAAAATTAACCATTCTCGGGGCTGGGGATGTGGCTCAAGCGGTAGCGCGCTCGCCTGGCATGCGTGCGGCCCGGGTTCGATCCTCAGCACCACATACAAACAAAGATGTTGTGCCTGCCGAAAACTAAAAAATAAATATTAAAAAAAAAATAGATTGAATAGTACTTAATTAAAAAAAATAAAAATAAAAAAAATAAAATTAACCATTCTCAAGCTGGGGAGCGGGTTGTAACTCAGTGGAAAAACACATGCTTAGCATATATAAAACCCTGGGTTCTATCCTCAGCACTGCCAAAAAAAAACAAATAAAAAGCCATCCTAGGCCCAGTGTGGTGGCATAGCTATATTCCCAGCGGCTCTGGAGGGTGAGGCAGGAGGATCAGGAGTTCAAAGCCAGCCTCAGCAACGGTGAGGTGCAAAGCAACTCAGTGAGGCCCTGTCTCTAAATAAAATATAAAACAGGGCAGGGAATGTGGCTCAGTAGTCGAGTGCCCCTGAGTTCAATCCCTGCTACCCCCCTCCCAAAAAAAGCCATCCTAACCACTTTTTTTTTTTTTTGGTACCTACAGTACTTGTTTTTTTAAATATATATTATATATACATTTTTCTGAGAGAGAGAGAATCTTTTTTTTTTTTTTGTAGATGGACACAATACAATGCCCTTTTTTTTTAAATGTAGTGCTGAAAATCAAACCCAGGTCTCGCCTGTGCTAGGCGAGCGCTCTACCGCTGAGCCACAATCCCAGCCCCAGTACTTGTCTTTTTGTGACTGGATTATTTGAGTATGCATCTTCAAAGGTTATATATATATATATATATATATATATATATATATATACACACGCACACACACATATGTGTGTGTATTTGGCATGTGTCAGTTTGTGTGTGTGGGGGGCGGGGGGAGGATACTCATAGTTGAACCCAGGGCCTCACATATGCTAGGCAAGCACTCTTCCACTGACCTATATCCCCAGCTGTTTTTATTTTGGGGGATGGGGTCTTGATTGCCCAAGCTAGCCTCAAATATGCAATCCTCCTGCCTCAACCTCTCCACTCACTGGGATAAAGCACCACTATGTAGGCAGAATTCCCTTCCTTTTTAAGGCTGAATAATATTACCTTGTATGCAAATTCCACATTTTGTATAGTCATTCATCTCTCCATGGACACCTGCATTGCTCCCCTTTCTGACTACGTGAACAGTGCAACTCTGAAAATTGGTGCACAAATGTTTTTTTTCTTTTTGGTGAGGGGGGTTCACTGGGAATTAAGCCCAGGGATGTTTTACCACTGAGCTACATCCCCAGTTCCTTTCATTTTTTTTTATTTTGATACAGGGACTCACTAAACTGGTCAGGCTGTCCTTGAACTCATGATCCTCTGCCACAGCATCCCCAGTCACTGGGATTATAGGCACAGCCATCATGTCTAAATCAATAATACATTTTTTTTTTTTTTTGTATAGGGGATTGAACCCAGAAGCACTTAACCTCTGAGAGCCACATCCCCAGCCCCCCCCCCCCTTTTTTTTTGAGACAGGGTCTTGCTAAGTTGCTTAGGACCTCCCTAAATTGCTAAAGCTGGATTTGAACTTGAGACCCTCCTGCCTCAGCCTTCTGAGCTGCTGGGATTACAGGTGTGTGCCACCTTGTTTGGCTTCAATAGTGTCTTAAACAAACTTGTTACTTTGAGGTTTATGGCAATGTTGCAAAGACAGCAGGTCACTGTCACACTGCAGGGGAGAAACAAGCTGTGTCTTTGGACAGTTCATTCAAAAGTTGCACTCAACTCTTACTGGTTTTAAGAAACTAGGGACATGAATATAAGAATTAATCACACTGCAGAGGGCCCCAACACTATGAGACATCGTCTGGTAGTCAATTTTCTTTTTTAAAAATATTTTTTCAGTTATAGATGGACACAATATCTTTAATTTTTTTTTATGTGGTGCCGAGGATCAAACCCAGTGCCCCACACATGCAAGCCAAGCACTCTACCATTGAACTACAGCCCCAGCCCCAGGGTAGTCCATTTTCAAAATATAATATTTAGCTTTACTTGGGATATAAGATCCAATTGTAGTCATTTAAGCTATAGTCCTTCCCTTGATAAAACAGGCAGACTGCCCACCCAAGTGTGCTTGCTTGCCAGACTGTTTGGTCACATCTCCTTCTGCAGAAGTCAAGTTTGCCTTGCCAAGCTACTTCTGAGCAAGGGTTTGATTCCTTGTGGCACTCAGCTATTTCAAACACTGCACACCCTAGTTCTGCCAGTACTGCTAATGTCACAGACTTTCAATGCCAGGGCCCTGCTGCTCAGGAGTACAAGGCAACTTGAGCAAGGACCCAAGTGTAGAGCAGCAGCTGCCTGAGATTAACCACAGATCCCCTTGTCGAGTCTACTTTTTTGGGAGAAGCCTGCTCCAGAAATCAGATCTAGGAGGGGCCGCTCCAGCAGCCCTATGGCCTACCTGCCAGACTTCTCAAAAAAGTTCTGAGGTCCCATGACAGAGGTCAGGAAATAAAATAGTAGCTAGAAAGGTATGGAAAAGCATTTCTCTTGACTTGTGTTCATTTTCCATTTTTTAATTTGCTTTTGATGATTCTGAAAGGAACTGATGCTTGGTGTAAAAAAATTCAAAAACTTGGGCTGGGGTTGTGGCTCAGCGGTAGAGCGCTCGCCTCACACGTGCAAGACCCTGGGTTCGATCCGCAGCACCACATTAAAATAAATAAATAAATAAAATAAAGTTATTGTGTCAAACTACAACTAATTTTTTTTTTAATTAAAAACTGTAGAAAAACAACTCTTCCCTAATACTTTCACTGAGAGCAAACCTCACCTCTGCAAGGACCTAGGGTTTCTGGTCCCTCCCCTCTCAGAGGTCAGTCCCCACTACCCCTTTCTCTCTTTGTGCCCCAAGAAAGGCCTTTTTTCTTTATCATATTCCTCTCCTATGGCCTCAGGACCTTTGCACTTCCCATTCCCCTTGTAGAAAGCCTGCTCCAGCTCTGTGACATTCTTCTTAAGCCAACCATCCCTTTTCTGGTTCCTCCTTAGCATTTCAGTCTCAGCTGGAATGTGCTTCTGATCATCAGTGCTACCTCCATGACTTTCAGGTATTACAGAAACAGTCTGTATCTCATCAACTGTCCTACTGAAGTAGTTATCACATTTACCTGTTTACTCTCTGTCTCCTGGACCAGAGTGGCAGCTCTGGCCCGCAAACACCCTAACTCAGAGGAGAAGTCCAAGAAATGTGACCCCAAATATGCTTCTTTGGCCTGCTGGTCACTTTGAGATGAAGACAAGTTAAAGACAACAAATGCTGGTCTTCTGGTTCCAAAACTTCCTTTCTGTTTCAGAATAGAAGAATTGGATGGCCACTAATGCCCTCCAGGGAGTTTCATCAACCCTGGGAAGATTAAGCATCACAGAAAGGGAGGAAGGGAACTCTAAACCCATGCAAACTTTGTCATGAAACATCCCTCATTTTTCTAAGGACCATTAGTCTTTGCCCCACATCATTCTCTCTCCTGAGTTGCCTCCCTACAAGAGAGCACATAAGCTCCTAGACCTTACTGTTTGTTTGCATATTCACTCTTCTTCGTGTAATGCCCATCATAAGCCTGTCTACATTTCTTCCTCTGTACCTGCCAGTCAAGTGGTTTCATAGATTCAGTCACGGAGCCCTCACAGGGCAAAGGGAAGCTCTTCCCTCCCCTTTACTTGACACATAGACAGGCTTTCTTCCCAACGAATACTGGCTGAATCTGAAGAATAAAATTTGGTATGGATTCATCAGTATTTATTTTTATTATTTTTGGTGCTGGGGATAAACTCAGGGGCGCTCTACCACTGCGCTACATCCCCAGGCCTTCTTGTTTTTGAGACAAGGTCTCCCTAAGTGGCTGAGGTTCAGTTCGAATTTATGCTCCAGCCTAAGTCTCCCTAGCAGCTTGGATGACAGGCATGCACCACCACATCCAGTCCACCTCCATTCTAACCACTCTCGACGTGCGGAGCCGTGAGGCACGTTCACTGCGGTGCGATCAACTCCTGGGCTACCTCCAAACTCACATCTTCCTAGGCAGAAACTCGGTGCCCCATAAGCACCAACTATTCCCAACCAGCCCTGGGCAGCCGCCTGGTCCTTTTTAAGGATAAGCACATTGCACAAGTAGGTGCCCTCCAGCCTAGCTAAAAAGATAACAGATGCAAACACCTAACAACCTGTGGAGGTACCAACCACTCCAAGGCATCCGCGTGGCCGCGGCCAGAAGGACCGGCCACGCCCACCACGTGACCGCTTGCTCGCTTGCATATGAGGGCGGCGGTCTCCCGCGGACTGAACCATAGTGCTAGTCAGAACCCGGGGAAGGCCCAGCTATGGCCGCGGGGGCAGGGGAGGGCGTAAATGACTACCGCCACTGTCATACGTTTTTGTATCGCGCCAGACAGAAGTCGTCTTAGTAGTTTTGGCCTTCCATGGTTTCCCGCGAATTCTTCGTGTATTTTGGAATCGTCCATTCTTTTGCCCCGTCAGTGGACGAGTCTAAAACACAGACACGAGGGGGGGTTTGAGTCATGTAAGCTTAACAATTTGCCTGTCCAGAGACGAAACTAGCACAAGGAGAATCGTTTGTTAAGCCTAAAGTTTTCTGTGGTACTGATTTTCGAGTTACATCATATTTTTGTGTAACTCTGCATATTAAAGTGATTTCCCGATTCTGCCATCGGCGCCTCAAATTGTTCAATCTTCCCCCCGCAGCGCCGGATGGGAGAAGGAAGGGAGCGGCTGCCATTTTGGGCGAAACCATCCGCTCTCACGAATGGGATGGTTGTGGATTTCGGCGAGTGTGAGAACTGCTGGATGCAGCCGTGTTGCTTGGGATCGAGCACGTTGTTGTCACGGACGCTGCGCTACTCTCGTTTCTGAACACTTTCTCGGGTAACTGCGTTGTTCCGGGCTCCACACGAGAAACCACAGCGCGGGCGCCCCTCCGCTGTAGCTTGGTTGGGCCCCTGTCGTACGCACGTGGCTGGGCGCTAGCGGGCGCGCGGGGCTGCCTGGGAGTCGGAAGCGCGGCGCAGAGCCGGCAGAGGAGCAGCGCGGGCCCATGCAGGACGCGGAGAACGTGGCGGCGCCCGAGGCGGCCGAAGAGCGGGCCGAGCCCGCGAGGCAGCAGCCGGCCGCCGAGCCGCCGCTGGAGGAAGAGCCGGCGGGGCCCGGCGCGCCTGAGGCGGCGCGGGTCGAGGACGCCGAGGAGGAGGCGGCGGCCGGGCCAGAGCCCGAGCTGAAGGCCCAGGCGGAGGAGGTGGTCCCCGGCCCGGCCGCGTCTCCGCCGCCCTCCCAGGAGCCCGCGCCGCAGGCCGAGCTTCCCGCCCCCGCGCAGGGCTCTGCCTTGGCGGAGCAGGTCAGCGACCCGCCTGCGGATGGCCCGGCTCATGCGTCGGCAGAGGAGGCTGGCGGACCCGAGGGCAGCGCGGCTGAGGCCGAGCCGCGCGTGGTGGAGAACGGCGAGGCGGATGAGCCCTCCTTCAGCGACCCCGAGGACTTCGTGGACGACGTGAGCGAGGAAGGTGAGGCGCGTGAGCCTGGCGGAACCTTCTGGCTGGTTCCCCTGCCTGGGCACAAATCCGGTGAGGGTGTGCGCGAAATTCAGCCAGGCCGGGAGGGGTGCCCGCTGCAGCTGCTGTCGCTGCGTGCAGCGGGTGTCCGGACCCTGCTCTCTTGTTTCCAGACGGGGGTCGGAGAGCTCTTAGGAGCCCGGTGTGTATGAGTAGTACCAGCTGGGGGGCAGAGCCTAGCAGAATGCACCATTTCCGGGCCCAGGACCCCGGAGCTGACCAACCAGATCTGAGCTGGCCGAAATGAAGGGACAGGTGGTGCAGAACTTGGTGCAGTGTTGTTCTACTAATTTCTTAATAGAACAGTGCCTGGCAGAACCTGCCAAGTTCTCATCTTTTTTTTAAGTCTACAGAGCAGACCATTACTTTTTCAGATTTAATGGCATTTAAACATTTTTAAGCTGCTCCCAGTTACTGTCATCATTGTTTTACAGTTTTTTGATATAAAAATAATTTAGCGTGAGGAGTAGAGTAAACACGACTGTGAACATCTAGTCTGCCGCTTTTCCCTGAGGAAGTGTGTCCTTTCGGGTAAACTAGGTTACTAGGATTATAACCGGACTCTTTGTCCAGACCGGTGATTTTTTTTTAACACACCAATCCTCCCCACCCCTATATTCTTATTTATTTATTATGTGGTATTGAGGATCAAACCCGTTGCCATCAAGCGTGGGAGCTCCACCTCTAAGCTACAACCCCAGCCTCTAACACGCCAGTTTTGTTTTCTAATTTTTCTTAGTTATACATGGCAACAATATCTTTATTTTGTTTATTTTTATGTCGTGCTGAGGATTGAACCCAGTGCCTCACATGTGCAAGGCAAATGCTCGGCTGTTGAGCCACAATCCTAGCCCTGTTTTGTTTTTTAATCTGACTTTTGTTTATACGCTCATTTTGAACCCTTGGTTATTTATTTTGCAGTTGAGTTTTTAAAAAATCATTCTTTAAGACCACCACTCACAGACTGGAGGGGTGTGCGTGTGTGCGTGTGCGTGTGCGTGTGTGTGTGTGCGCGCGCGCGCGCGCTAACATCATAAGGTCAGCCAGGCTGGGTAAAGTCCTAGTGGGTTTCAGGGAGCCTGTACGATCCTGATGTTGCAATGTGGTCCATAGGGAAGGGAGGCTGCTTGGTCCTGAGGAGCCATGTATTTTTTAATGTATGTGTTCTTTAAAAAAAAAAAAATGTGTGTGTGTGTGTGTGTGTGTGTGTGTGTGTGGTGTTGGTGCTGTACCACTGAGCCACCTCCCTCCCCCACTCTTAAGGCCGTAGACTGGGAAGGTAAGACCATAGAAGCGTCTCCCTTTAAAAAACGGACTGTTTTTAGTAGTGCAGAGTCTGCCTTGCCCTGTTCTTTTTTTTTTTTTTTGAGACAGGGTCTCCTAAGTTGCCCAGACTGCCCTTGAATTTGGGATCCTCCTGCTTCTGCCTCCTGGATAGCTGGAATGATAGGCCTGTGCCTCAGCTGCATCACTATTCCACAGTCACATTTTAATCTTTTTAAAAAATTAATTATTTTTTTATTTATGTTTTGGTGTTGAGGATTGAACCCAGGAGTGCTCAACCACTGAGTCATATCGCCAGCCCTTTTTCACGCTATAGAGACAGGGTCTCACTAAGTCATTTGCCAAGCTGGCTTTGAACTTGGGATGCTCCCAAGCCACTGGGATTATAGGCATGTGCCATCACACCTGGCTCATTCTTTAATTTTCATCTTCCGTTCTGGCTAAAATTTGAGCTGCCATACAAAAATGTGAATAAAATCTCTTCTAATGTCATCTTCTTTGGTTTATGAAATATTATTTACCTGTATATTTGCTATTTATTTGAAAATTGTTTCTTTTTTTCTGGAGCCAGATGGGGAATCCAAGAGCCAGGAGTAACCCACAGTGATCAAGATAGGTCTCCCATTGTGTAGTTACTGCATTTATTCCCTTCTTAAATAAGGGCAGATTCTTATAGACTAGGTAGATGCTTTGAGCTTGTGGGAAGGAGGCATAGTTTGTAAAAGCTGAGGTTTTTATTATAAGCCTTGTAAGTTCAGATCCGGCTCAACAGGACTCCTAATTGTATGGTGAACATTGCTTTAAAAATAACCCAGAGATTTTACTACAGTGTCTTTTTTTTTTTTTTTTTTTTTAATTATTGCCATTTTAGGGCTGGAGCTGTGGCTCAGTTGGTAGAGTGCTTGCCTGACATATGTGAGGCCCTTGATTCAATCCTCAGCACTGCATTTAAATAAATAAATAGATGAATGATAAAAGATACATTTGACAACTGAAAAATATTTTAAAAATTATTGCCATTTTTATATTTATTCTCAGTGGTCTTTTTAATTCTGTTTTGAAACCACGATTGTGCTTGGTTCCACTACAGTTTCTACAGTGAAGATTTCTGAGATTGCTGTTTCCCTGAGCTGCCTCTTTTCAGCTTTTTTCCTTTTTGGCTAGTCTTCATTTTTGAAATTCAGGTGGTGGTTATTTTTGGGCCAGGGGTTGGCGGGAGGATACTGGGAATTGAACCTGGGTCCTGTGTGTGCTCTCACTGAGCTTCACACCCCCCATCAATTACTTTTAACTTTTTTTGTGGAAAATTTAAAACATATACAGAAGCTGAGAGAATTCACCTTTAGCTTTTGAGAATGGAATGGAATATTTTATGACATCTGTCATGTTTAGCATGTTGAAATTCTTTTTCTGTGGGGGTTACCAGGAATTGAACTCAGGGGCATTCAACCACTACGCCACATCCCCAGCCCTATTTTATATTTTTTTAAATTTAGAGACAGGGTCTCATTGAGTTGCTTAGTGCCTCACTTTTGCTGAGGCTGCTTTTTGAACCTCAGCCTCCTGAGCTGCTGGGATTATAGGTGTGCACTACTGCACCTAACTAGCATGTTGAGATATAATAATGAATTAGGGTATAGTGTTCAAACAACTGGAAATATGTATAAGAAGCCATTCTTCAATGATGTTTAAAATTACCTGGTAATCTCATTTTGACTGTATTTGCTGATGTGGTTTCATGTGATGAGTATGCTTTGATGGCAGCTTTGAAAGGTATCTTTATTTTCTAGCTCATAGTAATTTACTGCTTTCTAGACACTCTACCTGGGTTTAGTGTTTATATAGAATGCATATTAAAAATATAGAATTTGGGCTGGGGATATAGCTCAGTGGTAGAGCCCTTGCCTTCGGTTCAATCCCTAGGATCACAAAAAATAAATTTAAAAAATATGGGATTTACTTTATTCCATCTGATACTCAGTTTTACTTCCCTTGTGCCCATCTCCAGCTGGAGGTCAGGTATTTTTATTGATGCTGGAGCTTTATGGTCCAAAGGGCTCAGGACCAGAGACAAGAATCACACGAAATAACAGTTGGCAGTGCCCCAGGGTCATTGTGTCACCCACCGGTATGTGGGCTCCAGGCTGCTTTCTGGGACCTGTTTATTTCTCTCTTTGTTTTTTGGCCCTAATACTTTTTACACTCATTTTTCTCTTCCATTTCTTTTATTCTAGCTGGCCGTTTTATGGAAATGAATCAGTTCTTCATCAGAAGTTTGAGAACTGAAGTTTTGGGGTTTAAATGCCTGTCTGCCTTAGTACTGTCTTCCAAGAGCCTATTGAGATAGTGAAATAATAGGAAGTAGCATTTACTTTTACTCTCTGCCCTTGGTTCCTGGCATACAACTCTTAATAACCTTGGGATTGCCAATATATTTTTTGTATGCTATTAGGTGACTACTGGCTGGAGATTCCTGAGTAATTTTGAGGTGAGGGTGCTGGTTGCTAGAGGAACAAACTATGTAATTGTAGGGAGAAGGGCTGAAGGTTGAGTCCATTACTAGTGGCCAGTGACTTAAATCAGTCATGCAACATAAAGTGTTTTTTGGATTCTATGAGCAGCTCTAGCAGATAGTGCCTGGTGGTGGGCTCTGACTGGAGAGGCAAGATAGGCTTACCGAAACAGTCCCTGGCTTGTCTCTTTGTTGGATTCCCTGGTCTAAGGCTGGATTGCTCACCTGCACAGGATAGTAGGCGCTGGTCTGGAACTGGAGGGTGGGAGGAAAGTGGGTGTTCTCCACACATTTATTTCTCTTTTTAATTATTCTCTTATTCACTAAAAAGATATTTCTTCCTCCCTAAATTTTCTAGTAATTTGTATTCACTAAAACAAAAGTATTGTGAATATTTCTAGCACCTCAATATTTGCATATTTTCTAAACTCTAACATGAAAAACCTACTTTCGTGTCCTGCGTTGTTGACACTGTCATGGAATTTTGCCCAGTTATTGCTAGAAACCTTTTGAAATCTAGGGATCTTTGGAAGATCTAGTATTTGGTCTTCAAGTTTTCTGCCTTGTTTGCATTTTGCATTATTAAAAATTTTTTAAATTACTTTCAGCTCTTCCATTATTGCCAGAATCAGTGGATAGATCTTGACTGTTTATAGTTACATCAAAGGCAGTATGTACAGTTTTCTTGATTCTTCCATGTTTAAGTTTTTTGTTTTTGTTTTTTTGGTACCAGAGATTGAACACAGGGGTGCTCGACCACTGAGCCACATCCCTAGCCCTATTTTGCATTTTATTTAGAGACAGGGTCTCAAGAGTTGCTTAGTGCCTCGCTTTTTGCTGAGGCTGGCTTTAAACTCTCCATCCTCCTGTCTCAGCCTTCTGAGCTGCTGGCATTATAGACAAGAGCCACTGGGACTGGCTCATGTTTAAATCTTGAAGTGAATTGGGTCATGATTTCTTGTGTCATGGTAAAAGCATTTAAATTAGATCATTGATCCCCCTCCCCAAACTTGGCAGTCTTTTTAGTAAGCTAATGTATTTTTTGGTTTCAGAAAGTCATTTGACAATTCTTTTACTCACACAGAATTACTTGGCGATGTACTCAAAGATCGTCCCCAGGAAGCAGATGGAATCGATTCGGTGATTGTAGTGGACAATGTTCCTCAGGTGGGGCCTGACCGACTTGAGAAGCTCAAAAATGTCATCCACAAGATCTTTTCCAAGTTTGGGAAAATCACAAATGATTATTATCCTGAAGAGGATGGAAAAACAAAAGGGTAAGTCTGCACTCCTATCATTGAAGTGCCATGTGTGTATTTTGGTGTCTACATGATTATAACCTGTTGTGGGAACTCACTGTGAATGCATGCCGCAATAGTGGGCATTCATTTATTTAGGCCACCCCCAGTTGGAAACTCTCAGAAGCTGGATTTTGGTCCTGGGGTCATCATGGAGGTAGAATGAACAAGGTGACTGTTGTGTTGGCTGCTGACTTGGGAAGAGTCAGACTCTGATGAGCTTGAAACTGTCCCCCAAGGTAGTAACAAGGGTAAGGGTTTGGCTGATCTGGATGCTGGCAGAGTGTCAAGAAAATTTTACATGTGGAGTTTTATGCTGATACCCTTTTATCCTACATTTTAATTTCTTTTAGAGTTTTAGATGGACACAATACCTTCATTTATTTTTATGTGGTGCTGAGGATGGAACCCATTGCCTCATGTGCCAGGCAAGTGCTCTGCCACTGAGCTACAACCCCAGCCTCTTATTCCACATTTAACATCTCTGAAATGGGGTGCTTCTTGCAATCTAGGTGAAATTGTTGCATCACTGCTTAATTAGCATTTATTAGTGTTACCAAAAAGAGTGGTATATTTTTTTAAAATAACGGTAGTGCAATTGCTTTTTCTGTTCAGAATTAGATCTTTCATGTTGATAAGTTATATTCTGATTCTTTTATGTTGTTTTTTATGGTGATGGGGCTAGAACCCAAGCCTTAAAGCACATTAGGTTAACCCTGTGCAACTGACCTAGTCCTCCATATTGGCAAATTTTAGATACTGTTTTCTATTATGACTTTTCCTGTTTTTTTAACACAATGTTTTACCATTATAAAAGTCCCCTACCTGTAATCTGTGCAAGTGTGTGCCTCTCTGTTATACCCAGGAGTCAAGATTGTTGAGCTGTGCAGAGTGCCTGTCCATGGTGCACTGGGTGATATGCTGTGTATAGTCCAGTGTCTCCTGCCAACAGTTTTGGGGAGTTTGTTTACTGCCTCCCAGTCTTGTCAGAGCTTCTCCGTTAGTCTTTCATGTAAATGCCAGCTTTTGAGAGCACAGTCATCTCATGGGAATGAGAGGATGATACAGTGGTTTTTAAGTAAAGTTTTGAAGTTTTTAAAACTACCTAGGATAGTTTGTTTCTGGAAAAAGTATCAAGTAGAGGTGGTGCTGCTGACGTTTTACATTTCGGGAAGTAGGTTGAAGGATGACTTTTTTGACCAGGAGTTGCTGTGCTATAAGTTTTCTTAAAATGAACATCCTCTGAGGTCCTTTGTAACTTTGCATTTCATACATAATAGTAGACTTAAAAAAAAAAATTGTAGTTGTAGATGGACAGAATCCCTTTATTTTTTGTGTGTGTGGTGCTGAGGATCAAACCCAGTGCCTCACGCATGCTAGGCAAGTGCTCTGCCACTGAGCTACAGCCCCAGCCTAATAGTAGACTTTTTTAACAGCTTTACTGAGATAATTTATATCTAGTAAACCTACGTCATTTTAAAGTATAAGATTTGGTAAGTTTTGACATAGCTGTACACATCTTGACATCAACAAATGTTTCCTATATTCTTGTTATCTTGTCTATAGCTTATAATCCCTAAAGTAGAAACTTTGAATCCTCTAGTTAGGATTTTCATTCTTCTTTGGGAAACTACTTGGCCTGTCAGTTGTTACTTGGTTCTTGTTTGACTGCCTAGTATTTTTTTTTTTAAACTGGGAATTGAATCCAGGGATGCTTTACCACTGAGCTACATCCCCAGCTCTTTTTATTTTTTCATTAGAAACAGGGTCTTGCTAAGTTACTGAGGGCCTTGCTAAGTTGCTGCCTTCAAACTTGTGATCTTCCTGCTTTAGTCTTCCTAGTTGCTTGTGCCACAGTGTATGACTATAAAAGAATGCACAAGCTGGAATTGCTCTCTTTCACACTTCAGGTATATCTTCCTGGAATATGCGTCTCCTGCCCATGCTGTGGATGCTGTAAAAAATGCTGATGGTTATAAGCTCGATAAGCAGCACACATTCCGGGTTAACCTCTTCACCGATTTTGACAAGTAAGTTTAGACTTGACTGGGGAACATGGACATTGATATGTGCGAGTGTGTGAGTGGTCGCCCTTCCTTAGTGGGTGCTACTGCCTTTCAGACCATAGATGTCTTGTTGGTCAAACAAAATGACAGTCATGAGTCTCAGCCCCATGCTCTTGTCCAGCAGCTCCCCTAACCAGTCCTAACGCTAGCAGACACTTAATTCCTTCCCTACCTCTGGGGTGGGCTGGGAGGGGTGCAGCACTGCCTCGGCTTGCACTGTGTTCTCTAACCCTACCCAGTCGTCAGTGTGTGCTGCTCAGCAGTGTCTGTTCTCCAGGTATATGACGATCAGTGATGAATGGGATATTCCAGAGAAACAGCCTTTCAAAGACCTGGTAAGTTGTATAAAACCCATATCTAAATAGTTAAAAGGAATGCTGGATATTTTGATTTGAAGTTAGTTATTCCTTGGCAGTTTAAAGATGTTCACAGAGTTTGTTCTCTCTCTAGGAGTTAGAGTTATGAATGATATTTTTTCTTTGATTAAAAGTAATGCACCAGGGGTTGGGGTTGTGGCCCAATTCTCAGCACTGCATATAAACAAATAAATAAATAAAGGTCCATCAATAACTAATAAAACATTAAAAAAAAAGTAACGCACTGTTATTAAATCCCTCCTTTTTTTTTTTTTAAAGGGAAACTTACGTTACTGGCTGGAAGAGGCAGAATGTAGAGATCAATACAGTGTGATTTTTGAGAGTGGAGACCGGACTTCAATATTCTGGAATGATGTGAAGGACCCTGTCTCGATTGAAGAAAGAGCGGTGTGTATTTGCAGCCCATGGGTCCACAGTTATTTCTTTTGCAGTTCCTTAACAAAGTAGAACTTTGTTTTCATTAGAAAGTAACGAAAGAACTAGGTGCAATGGAGTACATCTGTAATCTCAGGAGGCTCAAGAGGCTGAAGCGGGAGGATCACAAATTCAAAGCCACCCTCAGCAACCTAGGGAGACACTTTCTTTAAAAAAAAAAAAAAAAATGGGGGCTGGGGATGTGGCTCAAGCGGTAGCGCGCTCGCCTGGCATGCGTGCGGCCCGGGTTCGATCCTCAGCACCACACATACAAACAAAAAGATGTTGTGTCTGCTGATAACTAATAAATATTAAAATTCTCTCTCTCTCTCTCTTTAAAAAAAAAAAATGAAAAAAAGGG
This sequence comes from Marmota flaviventris, assembly GCF_047511675.1. Lineage (NCBI taxonomy): Eukaryota > Metazoa > Chordata > Mammalia > Rodentia > Sciuridae > Marmota > Marmota flaviventris. The sequence goes on along the minus strand of NC_092516.1, from coordinate 37,839,869 downwards.
TTAGGGATGTGGCTCAGTTGTTGAGCGCCCCTGAGTTCAATTCCCAGTACCAAAAAAAAAAGAGAAAAGAAAAATTAACAGAAGAGCAGGTGTTTTTTTTTCCTTTGAGATAACTCTTTTGAGAACAGCTTCTTTTATTCTTCTTCCAGCTTTGAAATGAGTCCTGAGAAGTATATGGTAGATTCACTGACCCTACCTTTTTCCACAGAGATGGACAGAGACATATGTGCGTTGGTCTCCAAAGGGCACCTACCTGGCAACCTTTCATCAGAGAGGCATTGCTCTTTGGGGTGGAGAGAAATTCAAGCAAATCCAGAGATTCAGTCACCCAGGGGTTCAGCTCATTGACTTCTCACCTTGTGAAAGGTAAGCTGGTAGCCTTGTTAGCAGCTTTCTATGGTTAATTTTTCTTTGTACCTTGAATTGAACCCAGTGGTGCTTAACCACTGAGCCCCACATCCCTATTCCTTTTTATTTTTATAGGATCTCACTAAGTTGCTTGCTAAGTTGTGTGGCTAGCCTTGAACTTGTAATCCTCTTGCCTCAGCCTTCTGAGTTGCTGGGATTAAAGGCATGAACCACCATGCCAATCTCTGGGGATAATTTTTTTGCAGGGGGCTGGGGTTTACCAGGGATTGAACTCAGGGGCGCTCAACCATTGAGCCCCATCCCTATCCCTAGCCTTATTTTGTATTTTATTTAGAGTCAGGGTCTCACTGAGTTGCTTAGTGCCTTGCCGTTGCTGAGGCTGGCTTTGAACTTGAGATTCTCCTGTCTCAGCCTCCCAAGCTGCTGGGATTACAGTACTGTGTGCCACCGCACTCTGCTCTAGAGATAATTTTTAAAACCTTTTTATCTTGTGGTAATTTCAAACTTAAAAGGAAAATTGTGGGAAGAATACAAAGAACTTCCATGAACTTTTTCTACTGAAATTCTTCAGTTAGCGTTCTGTTATTATTGCTTTGTCATTTTCTCTCTGTGTGTGTGTAAAACTTTTTTTACTTGAGCTTTTTGGGAACATAGCAGTGTGTGTAGTTTAACATTATGTAGTTTCCCCTTAAATGTAGTTTCACATTATTACAGTTTTATTTTATTTTCTTGTTACTGTCTTATTTATAAATTAAACTTATCATAGATATGTGTGCATAGAAAAGATAAACAAGTATATGTGGTTTGGTATGAGGCTTTAGACATAGTTGGAAACTCTGTACCTGGGCCTGGTTAAGGTGTAAATGTTGTGTATGGTAGTTGTGTCTCTGAAGACATCTTTCCCTGTCTTTTGATTTTCATATTGACTTGTTAAGACAGAATCAGATATCCTAAAAACTCTTTATGTTCTGGATCAGTCTGATTACTTGAGGCATCATTTAACTTATTCAGTCTTATGGTTTTTGTAAGCTAAATTCTGGTGGATATTTCTTAAAATTGATATAATAGTTTTTATGTAGTGAATTTGGAGCACCCAATTAATTCCTAACCATTTTATTTATGTCTGGTACAAAGTAATTGATGTTTCTCATTTTAGCAGCAGTATGTTAAAACTGATAGAGACCCTTAGCCTGAGACATTACAGGCATACCAGGCTTTATCTACTGTGAAGCCTTTCTCAGTTCCTTCAGGCAGCTAGTTCCACCTGTATTCCTGTAACTTGCCACATTAAGTTATAATTAATTTGTTTACACATTTGTCTAGATCAGCTTGAACAGAGTCTGGGATTTCTCATTCATTATTGGTGAAATGCTTGGATGGTTGGATTCTTTGATTATATAAATTGCAGTGGGAAAAGTCTATTTTTAGTTAAGGGCTTCATCAATTGCTATAGTTTAAGGACAGTCTGAAAGGTCCAAATAGGGAATTTCATACCTGGTGGTAAAGGTGACTCAAGCTGTAATCTTTAAAATTTTTATTTATTTAAAATTTTTTTTTAGTTGTAGATGGACACAGTATCTTAATTTTATTTATTTTTATGTGGTGCTGAGGATCGAACCCAGTGCATCATTCTTGTGTGGCAAGCACTCTACCACTGAGCTACAACCGCAACCCTTAAGCTGTCATTTTTAATTTGGCTGATTAATCTGGTGTCAGAGCCACACCAGGAAAAGATGCAGTCATTGAAAGCCCTGAAGAAACTGTTTGCCCTGCCTTTCTCAGTCTGCTTGCTTCTGCTTTTCTCCTGCACATTGTGAAGAGGGGGCAGTCTGGTTAGGAAATCTGCACTATGTGTGAACAGGGACCAGGTGTTAGGTAAATAGTTGATGTTTCCCTTTGGAGGTATACTTGATTTCCTTTGTAGGTATATTTGATTTTTGGATCCTGTGTCCATCTGTTCTGCTTACCTGGTTAGTCTTAATTAATTAACAGTGGTAAAGCTGCTGTGAGAATCGCACACTGCTCCTTCCTCTGGGCCAACCTACTCACGCAGACTCTCATTTGGGGTGTATGTAGTCTGCCCTGTGCTGATCTTGGTGGAGACCCCATTCTTGGGGACTCTTGCACCACCATGGTACTGAGAGTGGATGAATGCCTCACCTGCGCAGGCTGGCTTCTCTCCCTCCTTTGAGAATGCTTTTTGAGGGATCAGAGAGCATTCTAGGGGAGCATGGTGTGTGGGAACAGTGCTGATCCCTCAAGTCTTGACTGCTTGTTTTGGGTGTTCTATGCCTGTGACTTCCTATAGCTGTCTGTGCTGGAGCTCAGCCTTCAGCCCCCACCAAGGGGAATCACACTCATTGTACACCAAGTCACAACTTCATTTTGTCTCCTTCTCTTTCAGATACCTGGTGACTTTTAGCCCGCTGATGGACACTCAGGATGACCCTCAGGCCATAATTATCTGGGACATCCTTACTGGGCACAAAAAAAGAGGATTTCACTGTGAAAGCTCAGCCCATTGGCCTATTTTTAAGTGAGTAGACCAGACCAGTAAACTGTGTGTAGCTGTTTGTTTTTTCATTAAGGTAGCCTGGCACTTCTTTTTTCTTCTTAGGTGGAGCCATGATGGTAAATTCTTTGCAAGAATGACGCTTGATACCCTTAGCATCTATGAAACTCCTGTGAGTGATTTTAAGGATCTCAAAGACAGACTAGGGTGTCTGTTGCTTATAGTTGTCAGTACTCTTGCTCAAGGATATAATGCTTTTCCTTAATCTGGTGTAGTGAAGGGAAGGCGGGGCTCGACACACTGGGTGCAGGTGCTGTACTCTCCCAGTTTCTCTTGTTCTGGATGGAGCTCTTGAATGTTTTCTGCCTTGAATTGTGTGCTTTAGGCAGTGGCTTTGGAAGTGTGTGTTTTGCTTTTAGGTAGGTGGGAGGTGGTTTTGCCCTCTTTGCCTATTACCCTTGGTGCTTATACTGTTCCCCAGGTAGACTCAGTGGGTACTCGTTCCTTTTTTAAATAATTACATGTATTATTGAGACATTGGCATCATCTAACCCAACTGTAATCCTCATTGGTTTTTTGTTTTTGTTTTTGGCAGTCAATGGGTCTTTTGGACAAGAAGAGTTTGAAGATTTCTGGAATAAAGTAAGTAAAAATTTCTGTTAGATTGGTATGAATGTGCTCTGGCTGCTCTAATAAAACATCATAGACTAGGTGACTTCAACAGAACTGTATTTTTCTCAGTTCTGGAGTCTGAGATAAGAGACCTACAGATTTGGTGTCGGTGAGGGCTTCCTCAAAGGTGAATGTCTACTCCCTAACCTCGCATTGTGAAAGGGTACTAAGCTAACTCACTAGGGCCCCAGCCTCATGACCAAATAGTCTTGGGCTGTACCTGTTTTTGAACTGGAGACTCTTCAGGTACAGAGGCTTCAGCTTCTTAAGGATGAGCATTGGATGAAAGATCTTCCCTATTGTTCTAGTGATCAGGGAAGTGGGAGTGGTAGGCACCAGTGAACCACAGTGTGTTCTCATTGTCATGGACAAGCATTCATGTTTTTATTTATCTGAATGCTCTTGCCACTGTAAACTACCCCTAGTCCAAGGATGTTGATGTATCTTACTCCTTTTGTGTTTCCATTCTTTGATATAATTTGGGCTTATAATTAATAATGAAATCAGGACCTGGCTCCCAATAAATATAAAACAGGATTTTGCATATAAAAAGATGTTCTTCAATATAGAGGAACTCACAGATTGTTAAAATAGCCACTTTATGGGGAAATTTGTAGGGTAGAGGGATTTATGCCAATTCTTCAAGTTTTGACTTGGGTGCTTTCCCTTTTTGCACCTTAATTAACCTTTAAATTTCATGTAGCTAGATCCATTAAGTAAAAATTAATTTTACTTGCCTTGTAGCAGCAGTACTTGGTGGCTAAGAGTGTGGGAGTCAAGCTGCTATGTGACAGTGAGCAGGATTAGTAACATCTGTTTTTCTTAGAGTCAAAATGAGTGTAACAAAGCCTCGGGGTTATAAGGACAGCTAGACTTCACACAGAGTACCTGCAACAGTCTGGAACGTGCTGTGTGTGGTGAACTAGGTATCAGTTTAGTGTTAGCTGGTCCGTATGCTAGTGTAGCTTTTACAGAGTGAGTTCTGTTCTTTCCTTTTTCAGTTCTATAATAATTTAGTTTTTGTATAACATTTTATTTTCTTTGTCCTGTAGAGACTTTTCTTGGTCTCCTGGTGGTAACATAATAGCCTTTTGGGTCCCTGAAGACAAAGACATTCCAGCCAGGGTAACCCTGATGCAGCTTCCTACCAGACAAGAGATCCGAGTTAGGAATTTGTTTAATGTTGTGGACTGCAAGCTGCATTGGCAAAAAAATGGAGATTATTTGTGTGTTAAAGTAGATAGAACTCCAAAAGGAACCCAGGTAAGTGGACATCAGAGGGAATAGGTTGTTCCTTGTACTTGGTTGTAAACTAGTTGGTCTTTTTTTTTTTTTTTTTGGAGGATGTTAGCGGAATTTTTAATTGTTTAGATTTTGGGATTATTTTCAGCCCCACTTGATACTGAAAGTAGTTAGCTGACATAGTTTAGTAAGTAAGTCTACCTGAGAAATATAACTTCTTTTCTCCATGAAATAACTTTCTGGTCTGTATTTATTATCTTTGACATGGAAACTCTCAGGAGATGGAGGTTTTAGTTTTTTTGTATCAGGGATTGAACCCAGGGGTACTTTAACCACCGCGCCACCTCTCTTGTCAACCCTTTTAAAATTGTATTTTGAGACGGTCTCATTAAATTACTTAGGGCCTTGCTAAATTGCTGAGACTGGCTTTGAACTCATGATTCACCTGTCCTCAGCCTCTCAAGTTGCTGACATTACTGGCATGTGCCACTGTGCCCAGCGAGGCTTTATTCTTTTAAGCCTGTTTTATTTTTTAATAGATAATATACTCAGTTGCTTAACATTCACATTGGTAGTAGAAAAGAATGCATTTTCTTTTTAAGTACAGAAAACATTTTCTTTACATAGTTCCATACCCAGATTTTTTATTTGTATCATTTCATTATTTGCCTTATCAAAAAATTACCTGAATTTTCCTTTTAGTGGAATTATTCACCTTCCCTTTCCGTTAATTTCCCCCTTTTAATTTTATTAGTAGTTGAATAACTATTTTAAATTTAAAACATTGTATTGCTTATTTTATTGTTTTGGGGGCAACATTTGTTTTCATGAATCATGTAATCAATATTCAAGGTAGTTCTCCTTTATTGAGACATAGAATCTTATCCTCATATAATAACATAGGCTAGGCATGCCTGAGAAACTCAGTGTAATTCAGGAGAATATCAGATTTCTAGGAAGGATAATAATGGAATTAGAAAAGAGTTCACAAAATGTCAGTAATGATAATGTCTTGGAGAAGGTTGTATAGGAGATTTGAATTAGGAAAAAATAATCTCTTTAATATACAAGAAACAAATTTAGTAAAACCATCTGGGTTACAGGAAAGTTGAATGTAGCTTTTTTATTCATTCTTACCCATATGATGGTAAAGCGGGGGGGGGGGGGGGGGGGGCGTAGTTGTAAGTTAGTTAGAATGAGGAAATATTTAGTACACATCTGGAACTTCTTTGCCTGAGAGGGTGTACTGTCTGAAAGTATAAAAGAGGATCAACAAAAGCTTGAATAAATCCATGGATGACAGACATGGTTGGGTATGAAGGCCAAGTTCAGGGTGTGCTCCTCATCTCTGAGCCTTGAAGTAGCAGAAGGTCACCATCAAAGTCATTAATATTTTTTTTCTTAAGGTGCAGTTAACACCTTAAGAAAATGATAAAATTTTTTAATGATAAAACTCACCTTTTAGTGGTAAGCCAGTTCAGTGGCTTTTAGTATATTTACAAGGTCATATAGCCACCACTGTTAATTCTAGACCATTTTCTTCACTCAGAAGAGAAACTCTGTACCCATTAGCAGTTACTCTCCATATCCCTCCTCACTCAGGACATCTGGTAATCTACCTTCTGGCTCTATGGATTTTCCTATTTTGGATACTTTCCACAGTCTGGTCTTCTGTGTCACATCTTTTATTTCACATTTTCACAGTTCATCCATTTTGGCATGGATGAGAATGTGTAAGCATCCATTCTTGTTTATGACTGAATAATACTTCATTCATGTACATTTTTGGATGTTGGCTGTGGTGAGTAGTGTAGTGCCCTGCTTTTGGACATACTGCTGCTTAAAGATCACGGTGCAGATTGTATCAATGTAATTTGGTTTCTGTTAATGGACCTTAAAGAGCACTTGGGAACTTATTTAAACAAGCCACAGTGAGTATACCCTCAGGGTAGTTAGAGTCAGCACAGGTCTCCACTGTTCTCTGCTGCATTTGTGCCAATTTATACTCATAAGCATTAGGCACACTTCTTCATGGGAGAATTTTAATCCCATCAGTTGTTTGGGAGTGGTTTACTAGTTGTAAGAATTTATTATTTTATTAAATTCTTTAAGTCTTTTTCTCCTGCTTTCAATTTCCAGAATGTCACCCCCCCCCCCCTTTTTTTTTTTAAATCAGGGTGTTGTCACAAATTTTGAAATCTTCCGAATGAGAGAGAAACAGGTACCAGTGGATGTGGTTGAGATGAAGGGTAAGCTTCATTTTATTGTCTTGTGGTGGGATGGGCCTCCTGTACTGTTTTGCTCTTGACTTCTGCAGCATTCAGCTGCTGACCCCCTAAGCAATTGTAAAGGGTGTACTTGCTCTGTGAACAGCAATCTCTAGACCTGAGCACGTGGAATTGGAGTGGCTTTTGTCCTTTTCAACAAAAAACAGCCTTTAGGTTTTATAAATGCTGGTTAAAGTTGCCCCACTTTTTCCCCCCACACCTCTGTGATCTGTAGCACAGGAGCCAGGAGGTGTAGTTGTTTTCATACTTAGAAGAGAACGTGTGAAGAATGGGTTTTCATTCCACATTTAAGACGCATCACAAGTGGTGTCTCAGAAAATAAAAGAGGCAAGCCTTTTTTGTTTTTGTTTTTTGTAACCTTAAAGAATATATATGTATCTAATTTCTTGAATGAGTTTCCTTTTTACTTTTTGGTGTAAAAAGGGTCACTTTACCCTGGAGTTATACCTCCAGTCTCCTGTTTTTATTTTTACTTTTTTTTATGTGGTGGTGCTGGGGATTAAACCCAGGGCCTTGTGTATGCGAGGCAAGCACTCTACCAATTGAGCTTATCCCCAGCCCTATTTTTAATTTTGAAACAGGGTCTCACTAAATTTCTGAGGCTGGTCTTGAACTTGTGATATTCACAAAGCTAACTTTATTTCCCTTGCTTAAGATTAGATGTTTGAGGGCTGGAGTTGTAGCTCAGTGGTAAAGCGCTTGCCTTGCACGAGCAAGGCCCTGGGTTCAATCCTCAGCACCACATAAAAATAAATAAATAAAGATATCGTGTTCATATACAACTAAAAAATATTTTTTAAAAAAAAGATTAGACATTTGACTCATGTGTATCTTTGTGTGTATACTGTGGTCTCTGAGGTTGCGAGCAGCAATAGTCAAAATAAGGAATCTAACATGAATTCCCACTGTGTATGTTCCCAGTGAATAATTATCCATGTTTCACTGTTAATGAGAAAACCTGGCTTGCAACAGGGTTCCTTACTGTCACGAACAGTGCTGTTTTTGCCTTTATCTGGGAAATTACTTTGTGTTCTGTTTTGTTGTTGTTGTTGTTCTTCCATGGAGAAAAGGAGAAAATACAGAAATGAGAAAATGGTGAAATGTGGCCATTTTGTCAGGGCAGAAAAGTCATAAGATTCTGCTGCAGGGGACTGGCGTTGTAGTTCAGTGGTAGATCACTTACCTTGCATGCATGAGGCACTGGGTTTGAATCTCACCACATAAAAATAAATAAAGATATTGTGTCCATCTACAGCTACAAAAAAAAAAAAAAAAGATTCTGCTGCAGGTCTAGCATTGAGTATAGGAAGGGGGTGCCCTCAGGCCCACCAGACATTGGCCAGACCCACTGTGGGTGTGACTCTTAGGAAAGCAAGAGCTTCTGGGATGGAGGATGAGTTTTACCTAAAGCATCTCATGCAAATTAGATCAGCTTCTTGTGTCGCTTATGATGAAGTCTTGTGTTGCCCAGGGTGGCCTGGAACTCCTGAGCTCAAGTGACCTTTCTGCCTCAGCCTTAGAGTGCTGGGCTCCAGTCATGCACCACTGGGTTAAGCTAAGTCTGTTGCTTTCAGCTTCTGTAATAGTTGCCTTTTCTTGCTGTCACTTGTTCTGTGGGCCTTTTAGTAAATTTTAAGAACTTTGGGGGCTTTTATCTGGTTGAATAGTGAACATCTTAACTGATTAGAATGTTCTCGTAAGTGATCACAAAGGATGCTAACTTTTTTATTGATTATAGAAACCATCATAGCCTTTGCCTGGGAACCTAATGGAAGCAAGTTTGCTGTGTTACATGGAGAAGCTCCACGGATATCTGTCTCTTTCTACCATGTGAAGAGCAATGGGAAGATTGAGCTCATCAGTAAGTGGCCTGGCCCATCTTGGGCCCCCTTTCCTTGACAGATGAGCGAAGGCGATAGGATTTGGTTTTTGCCAAGAGTGAGTGGTGGACTGACCTGGGCAGACTTCTGAGCAGGCCTGAGTTTGATGTAAATAAGGCAGCCATGGTTCAGGTGATGTGCATTTATTAGTGAGGCTGAGATTCCTCATGGGAGGGAACTTCATGACCACAGAGCCTAAGCTTCTGTGACCCTGGGTTTTTTTAATAACTTGGGGTTTCTCAGACCCCATCTTCTTTCATTGGTCTGAGTGAAGTTATATTTTGTCCTTTTATAGCTGGGTGTTTCGGGGGGGGGGGTCACTTGATTGCATACATGTGCATGTCACTTGGCCTTCGGGGTCCTTCTGACCCAAGGCCTGTCATGTCTCTGATCACCTGATGGGTACCATGAGCCGGAATGATGAACATTTACAATAAGGGCAATTTTTTGACGAATTGCTTTCTGAAATTAAAAAAAATTTTTTACATATATATATAATTTTTATATATGTATGTAATATTCTATGTATAATGTTCTACACCTAAAAAGAACTCTTGTGCTCTTTTTTTCTTTTTTTTTTTTTAAGTATATATCGCATCTTAGATGCACCTAAATGATGGATTTTCTAAAATTGTTTTTCAGAGATGACCAAATGGTATGATATGTGTGTGAATTCTGTATGAGTCCGTTTTTATCAGACCTAGCTTAGAGCAGTAACGATGTGTCTGGGCTGTAGAACCATGCATAGGCTCCTCAGAGGCACCTCCTTTCCTTTCAGAAGTGTTCGACAAACAGCAGGCAAACACGATCTTCTGGAGCCCTCAGGGGCAGTTCGTTGTGCTGGCTGGTCTGAGGAGGTGGGTCCAGCAGTCCTGTTTTTGTATCGGCACCCTGACCCAGGTCTGTGGGTTGTAGCAGGCTCTATGTCCCTTGTCTCTTGCTTAAGAGGTGAAATGCTATTGTTGAATTGTGTCACTGTCCCAAACTTGGGTGAGATCAGGCAGATTTCATGGATGGATATGAACATCGTTCTGTGATTGAGCAAGGGACCTTCCCAGCAATCCAGTTACTCTCATGTGAAGTCCCACATCTTCTAGCATGACTGCTATTTAATTAAATAGCTGTGAGATTATCTTTTAGCTATGAGAACTTTTCAATGTCTCTTTTCCCTCACTTCCCTACCATACCAGTTGAATATTTAGAAATAGTAAAGATATTTAGCATTTTACACCTCAGTTAAAACAACATCAGTTTGTTGCTTAATTCCCTTGCTATTGCAAAGAGGAGTTGTTACTCCACTTTGGGAGGCGTGGTTAGCCTTGGTGCACTTTTTTTCAGAAACAGTAGCATAGTGCCCCACAACCAGCAGTGGTCAGTTGGCTTCTGGTCTCTGCATATTGCCCTGGCCCTCATGCCCCTCAGAGCAGGAAAGTGGGAATGAATATGTGGAGCCTGACTGCTGTGTGTTGTCTCTGCAGTATGAATGGTGCCTTAGCATTTGTCGACACTTCCGACTGTACTGTCATGAACATTGCAGAGCACTACATGGCCTCTGACGTCGAGTGGGATCCAACTGGGCGCTATGTGGTCACTTCTGTGTCCTGGTGGAGCCATAAGGTAGGGGCTGTGAAGCCTCAGCAGGAGAACCAAACTGACTGTTTGGGGATCTTAAGAAAAGAGCGTTGTGCCTTTCCCATCCCATCAGAGAACATGGGCATTCTTATTTTCAACTTTTTTTTTTTTAATGTTCTTTGTAGTTGTATATGAACACAATACCTTTATTTTTTGTTTATTTATATGTGGTGCTGAGGATCGAACCCAGGGCCTCAGATGTGTGAGGCAAGCACTCTTACCACTGAGCCACAACCCCAGTCCCTTCTGTTCTGTCTTTGACAAAAGAGCTAAGGTTGGTGTCAGTGAAAGGAGGATTCAGGGATTGTTGAAAAGGTGGAGCCTGGCACAGGAGCAACATCTGGGGAGAGTCATATCCTAGGCCTGGGATTTTGGAGAAGGGTGAGATTGTGTTACTCACACGCCTTTTGGGGGAGAGTAGTATGGAGGTACATCCCAGCTGAGCAGTTTCCTCTGGAGTCTCACAAAAGATTCATAACCTGAGGACTTTTCAAGGGAGCGTTTCTGCCTGCAGGGCCAGTCTGCAAGAGTACAAGTACATCTCCCCACCTCAAGTTCATTGTGCCAGGTCTTCCAAGAACTTCTCTTTGTATTTAATGAGTCTCTTGTTGGTGTATGAACATCTGACCTGATCGTTGCAGATGCAACCTTTGTGATCAAATGGGGTGATTCTGTTTAGTGAGGCAACAAACTGGTAGGAACACCAACTTTCCAGATCTCTCTGGGAACAGTGTCTTGAGTCACAGTCTCTGTGTTCAGATTAGGGTGCCTGATCAAGGCCCATGTCCAGACCTGTTCAGCTGTCCCCATAATAAGGCCTACCTTCACACCTACTTAAGATCCTTATAAACTGCTGGCCACTGTTCTAGATAACACACTTAGCTAAAGAGTAATGAGGCAGTGAGGAGTCATACCAACATATGAGCTAAGGCACTGCATCCTGCATTAAGGGATGAAAAAACAATGTGGCTGGTGGTAGGTGACTTGCATTCTGGGGCAAGTTCCTTATTGCAGTAGGAATAAACATGCTTATGCTTTCCTAAGTACTCTGTAAGCTGTGTTCTGCAGTTCATCTGTCTCTCCTTTGTTCACTGTCCTGTTTGCCCTTGCTGAGGGGCCCTTGTTTTTTTCCCTATTGGATCTCAGATACCCAGAATGTCATTGTGCAGCTGCCAGGGTTGCTATTATGTGCAGTGAAGGTTCGAGGGTCTTTTGTCTCCCTGCTGGAGCAGTGACTCACAGCACACACTGTGTTGTAGGTGGACAACGCTTACTGGCTGTGGACATTCCAAGGACGCCTTCTGCAGAAGAATAATAAAGATCGCTTCTGCCAGCTGCTGTGGAGACCACGGCCCCCCACACTTCTCAGCCAGGAACAGATAAAGGTGTGGGGTCTCTTGAGCTTCAGTGGAAGCAGTGTGGCCCTTTTTTTTCCCCACGATTGTGGAGGTGGTGGTGGAGGGTAGAAACAGGATATTTCTGGACAGGCCAGAAGATTCAAGAACAGTGGGGACTAAATGGAAAAGAATAGTTTCAGGATTGTCAACATAAATTTTCGGGTTGTTTAAGGAAATTCCGCATTAACTGGGAGGGGTAAACAGAAATGCTAGGAGCTGTTAACAATCTGTGTGGGATTAGGAGAAACACATCTGGGATTTACGTAATTGTTAAGTAGGTCAGTGGTAGTAGACCAACACTAAAGAGAATAGAAATCCCAGGAAAAAGTCACTCAGGATGAAGTGAAAGGGAAACCATGGTGTTCCTCGTTGCCCCAGGTGACTGTCTCTAAAATCACTGAGCGTTGTTTCATGTTGGCAAATTTGAAGGCTGCGTTTGTGGTTCTTGCTTTAAATGTTAAACCCTGAGTGACTTGTTTTTGTTTCAGCAAATTAAAAAGGATCTGAAAAAATACTCCAAGATCTTTGAACAGAAGGACCGTTTGAGCCAGTCGAAAGCATCAAAGGTAAGCCTCACTCTGAAAACTGAGGGGAATGCCAAAGCTGCCATGGCACTGGAGAACCAGTGTGGGTGTAGGGGAGGGTGTGCTACTGGTCTCCATGGGACAGATGGGGGCGCTGCTCCTCCCCCGGACCATTGACCTTTTCTGGGGCAAGGCAAGGGGGTAGGCCAACAGCATTGGGTTTGGTGTCCACCTTGACCCTGTTGCTGGCTGGTTTTTCAAATATAGGGTCAGGGAGAGGGACAGGAAGAACACTGAGAACTGACGTTTTCCTTGCGGGAAGAGTTCTCTGTAAATGGAGTGGTGGGTACATCGCTCAGTAGGATGCAGGCTGCTTGTGGCAGAAAGCTTTCACTTAAGTTAAGCAAAAGCACATGAAGATGAGTTCTGTTAATTCTGTGACTTTCCACTTACCTGTACTTAGGAATTGGTGGAGAGGAGGAGAACCATGATGGAAGATTTCCGGAAATACCGAAAAACGGCCCAAGAACTCTACATGAAGCAGAAAAATGAACGTCTAGAACTGAGAGGAGGTAACAAAGGTTCTGAGGGTGTCCAGCAGTGGAGAGGGCTTCCCAGCCCATGGGTGGTGCGACTCCTTAGTGCAGTGCCTCTCTCCTATGCCAGGCTGTGGCTGTAGCTTCCGCAGCTGCCAGTGAGCATCTATGATCCAAGGGTCAGCACACTTTGTCCTCTCAGGGGTGGACACTGACGAGCTGGACAGCAACGTGGATGACTGGGAGGAGGAGACCATTGAGTTCTTTGTCACTGAGGAGGTGATTCCTCTTGGGAACCAGGAGTGACCTGAGCACTGTGTGGTAAGACTGTCTTTGCTGTTTTGTTGCCCCATGTTAGAAAATGTGGTGTTGAAGGTGGGTGGAGTGGGCCTCAGGGTCAGCCAAGACTGTGTGTGTGGAATGTGAAGAGCAAGTTCAGAGCTACTCTAGGAACCTGACAGAACACCTGGTCAGTTAGCAGAAGAGGTCATGAGACACCTTGGATTATGAATGAGGTTGATGGGAAGAGACAGAAGTCCAACGTGATCATCTCTGGAGGGCTTTGCTAGTGGACAGCCTCAGGGGCCCATAGGAAGAAGAGTTGGGCACAGCAGCTGTGACTCTCTATGTCAATCACTGTCAGTTCTGAGACAGAACTGCTTAGTGACTGTCTCTTGTCCTCACTTCATGGCTGTCTAGGGGCAGGAGTACTAAGCCACACAGTTCCTTTGTGCTTGGGTGCTTTGTGGCTACGTGCAGTGGGTCATGGACTCAAAGGATGGTGTTTGCGCTGGGAACTACCAAGGGGCCTGCTCGGCGGGGAGGGCAGCGGCACCTCCTGTGGTTCACCTGTCCCTTTGTTGCAGCATCACCACATCGTGCCCTGAAGCGGAGGCCACCCTTTTGCAGAAAGCCTGCACAACTCTGAATCTGTACCTGTGCTCTCTCTCACTCTGGGCTGTGAACGCACCTGGGATTCTTCCATCCTGACACTTTTTTGTGCCTTTAAACCCCTGGTGTGCACAGTGGGGAGGTTTCGAGGCACTGCTTTGGTTTTTCTCATCTGGATTTGTCAACCACCAGTGGTTGCCGAGCAAGACTCCCAGCGGTGCTCCTGTCGTCTCCTCTCCTCCTGCGGTGGTGTTCCAGGGGTTCCACCTGCTGCTGAGCTGGGTTTTAGTTCAAGGACTCACTGTTTTCTATGTGGGCCAGTGTTGGGTGCGTCCTGGTGACTGGCAGGGGGACAGCATACTGCCTGTGTCCCACCGAGCTCAGAGGTGCCATGGCCGTGGACTCCGTGGTGCAGGTGTGGCAGGTTCTCTCAGCAGGTTGAATGTGGAAATAAAGCAACCCTGTGTGAAAAAGCTGTCTTTTCTCCTCTTTGCATGTAGGTAAGCGCCTTGACTCTGGTGCCTCTGTTCCCCTTCTCCCAGGACTAAGGGTCTGTAGCCAGGCCTGGTGCGGGGGAGCTGGCAGTCAGTCACTCCACACATATACTTGGCTTGCAGGGATCCTGATGGCAGCGCGGAGAACCCAGCCTCCCACCCACTCTGCTGCCTTTCCAGCCATGAGTTGGTCCAGTGGGTCCAAAATAGTTTCTTCAGTTTTTTCATTCTATGGGGAAAAAAAAGTGCATGTCATTTCTGAAAACCCTTTAGTCTTTCTGGAGTTAGACAGAAAGTTTGTATTGAGTGCATCAGTTCATCCACTGTGATGTCATCACAATATTTACTTTTACTATTGAGAAGGGAGTGAACAGATCCCTGTGGCTTCAGTCATTTTCTCTGTAGTGTCTTGCCACCCATCTGTGCCTTGTGATATTGCATTCTCTCCCACCTCCTTCCCTGCATCTCACAGAGCCTGAAGTTGTGCTAAAATAGCAGGACACACGGGAGGGGCTTTCTAGGATCCACAGCCATGCGACATCTGCAAATCTAAGGCATGCTTGAGATGGCAAGATAGGCTGATCTACAGGCAGGGACAGGGGCCAAGTACTGCCCTTGAGACACTCAGTTGGCTCCTGACAGGTTGCTGCCTGGTCCCAAGCTCTTAGCTGAGTGTCCTCAGGAGTGAGGCTGTGCCCCAAGCTTATCTGGCCTGTCATGGAGGCTCCAGGGTGACTGACTGGGTTTCCCTGGGGCATGGAAGGGGCTTTGTACCTTTCCCTTCTTGTGAGACTTCCTCTCCAGGTTTCTCTAGATTCTGTCACTGTTATAGTCCTGCCATGTCTCGCCCCTCAGCACCCATTTTTATAGTATTCCTGTTCACTCTCAGTGCTTCAAACTCTAGAATGCTCTTTTCTAATTTCATGGCAATGAGAAGGCGGCACACTGTTCTATCATTAACAGGTTTTTAACAACTTTCAAAAGTTTTTTTCACTGTTTTAATTTGTAATTGTTTTACATGATTTATAAATAAAAGGATTTCTGAAACACTGGTGCTGGCTCTTCTGAAGTAGAGATGGAATTCCCAGGATGACAATTTTTAGGGGAAATTAACTGATCGTCCCAGAGCCAGAGGAGGGGGTGTCCCCGTTGCTTGGGGGCTGTTGGGTGGGCCTGGGCCCTCTGAAGCCTTGTCTTGGTCCTGTCTCTATGAAGCAAAAAGAGTGCCTTGTTCTGTTGATCAGGCTGGGGCTTTTACTTGCAGGGCAGAGGGTTGGGAGACTTAGCTTTTAAAGGGTTGCTCTCCCTCCCTCAAGGGAGGGTATCTGGATACCAAGAAGGGGAGAGGAAAATGGCCAAGTGTGAACTGTGCCCTCGCATGAACCATCCAGTGGTTTTGCAAAAGCAGCACAGTGGTTTATGGAGCAGGAGGGCCTGAGAGCTCCTGGTGGCTTAAGGGATTAATTAGCTGGGGCTCGCCTCTGCCAACTGTCCAGCTCTAGTTGGGATCCTGGAGGGGCTCAGACTTGGGCTTCACAGGCCCTGGCTTTGTGTGACTTCATCAGCACACAAGGGCACTGTCCTGTTTGTAGCGCATCTCTGACTTTGGGCTGGGTCTTCCTGCAACCCCTCTGCCTGCATGGCCTGACAAGTGCAGTCTGCTGCACTGGGTAGGTTCATAGGCAGTGCCTTCCCCAGGGACTACAGTGGAAAAGTTGAGCACAGCGTATAAGCAACGAATACAAGCTGAGCAGCCTCTAGTCAGGCCCTGGATGTGCAGATGAGCAATGTGGGAGCAGAGAGAGAGTCATGTGGAAAAGGGCATTTACAGCGTGGTTGTTTCCTTTAGCTGTTGCTGGTTGTCCCTTGGGTGGAAAAGCCCCAAGATGACCATGATCTGCTGCACTGAGGCAGCCCCTGAGGTGGGCCACGGCTCCTGTGTTCAGGGTGGGAGAGGGGAACTCTACAAAGAGCAGGTGCAGGCCCTGTCAGGGCAGGCTCACCATAGACCAGTAAGACCCATGGACATGGGGTTGCTATGGCATTAGGTGGTACACAGATAGGAAGCCTGTGCTGACTTCTAGTTACTGGCTCATGTGCTCCTGTCTTGGTCTTGGAGAGTTTCTTAGGCATCACCCCTGGGACCCAGCTGATGTCATGGGGCAGGGCGGGGCTGAGCTTAGACCGCACCTGGCTCTGCTTCTGCCAGGATAACGGCCAGACCCTGTTCTGCAGCATGCCTTCCCACCAGGTTGCTGGCCCTTCCCCAGCCCAGGGTAGCCCAGCCTTGAGGGAGATGGAGCCCAAGGACCAGCAGCTCATGGTAAGCACCCCTCTCTCACCCTTTGTGTCCCCTACCCTCCCAGTTCTCACTTCCCTTACACTCTGAACCCACCACCTTGGGACAATCTCTTAACAGCCGTCTCATGTCCAGGGTCCCACCTCTGCTCTGCTCCGCCAGAGACCTAGCGACCTCATGCCCTCCTCACCATGTCTCCAGACTCCTTACCCCCTGCCCTGTGACCCTCCCTCCCCAGGGAACTTGGGACCTGGACCAGGACTCAGTTGGGGGCAGGACTGTGCTCCTCAACCCCTACATAGGCCCTATCCAGACCCATCTGTTAAGTGACTTGACCTCAGCTTTTCTGACTTTGGGGGAACTAAAACCAGGGACTGGCCCCAAGTGTGGGCTGGTAAAAGAGAGACCAGTGATATTGGCCCCAGTTCATATATAGTCTAATTCCAGCCATCTTCCATTTGGGAAGTAGGTGGGTTTTTTTTGTTTGTTTGTTTGTTTTTTAGTTGTTGATAGACCTTTATTTTATTTATTTATTTGTGCTGCTGAACCCACTGCAAGAATCCGGTGCCTCACACATGCCAGGCAAGTGCATTAGCACTGAGCCACAGCCATAGCCCAGCCCGGATGTAGGTTCTTCTGTGTGCTCACTTTGGGCCTGGTGAAAAAGATTTGTAAAGTGGATGTAAGCTTTTCAACTTCAGTTAGCCAGCTTCCTAAGCCTGGATTCTAAATTTGATTGGACTTGCCTCATGTGGGAAAGGGACAGATTTTCCTTAGGTTTAAGTGAAAATCAAACAATGGAGAATTAGATTGGTTAGAATCTATTATCTCTGCAGAATGTTGTCTGATTGCTGTGTAGTCACCTACTTTTCCTAGCTATAGCAGCCTTACCACTGTCAAAGAGCAGCAGCAGATTTAAGACCACCACTCCATTTATATGCTTTGTAAAGAAGATATCAAGAAAAATGACATGTCACTTAGTAGACTTAAAAGTATTTTCACACCTGGAAAACTCATCCTGAATAAGAGACACAGCACACATGCACAGTTGCAGACATGAAGTCCCAGCAGCTCACCCCACTCAGAGTACAATGTGAAAACAGAACTATTTCTAACATTCCTCATTTTGTCCACTAGCATCATAAAATACTGGTTTGCATATATTTGCACACAACAACAGATATCTTCTAGCCCGTCTCAGTGAGATAATTTGGGCTGACTGATAATTTGGGCTGACTTGAAAAATATAGCAATTCTGAATCCAAAAATCTTTCATTAATTTCCAATAATGATTTAAAATCAGAATGTGCTAGGGACAGTGGTTTGGATCTGCAGTGTCCCCTAAGGCCCATGTATTGGAGGCTTGGTCGCCAGCTTGTAGTGCTACTGGGAGGTGATGAAATCTTTAGAAGGTGGGATCTAGTGTTAGGAGGTGGTCAAGTCAATGAGGGTGTGCCCTTGATGAGAGATTGGAACATGGGCCCCTTCCTGTTTCTCTGTTTCCTTCTTGACTGCCATGAGGTCAACAGATCTCCTATGCTTTATGTTCTAACCATGAGATTCTGGGCACCCATAGGCCTTCAGCAACAGGACAAGCAACCCGGGACTGAAATCTCTGGGATCATGAGCCAAAATAAACCTTTCCTCCTTTTAAGTGGATTATTTCAGTATTTTGCCACAAAAGACTGACCATTACATTAGGTTATGCCATGGAAACATCTCAGACATCTCAGTGACTTCAAACGAGAAAGGTATTGTCCTGCACACTGTATGTCCTCAGTGGATGTGCAGGCAGCCTGTCATTGGGTCCTGGAGGCACACAGACTGGTGAAATGGCCGCCATCTCCAAGCTAGGTAGTGGTTACACCAGAGAGAAAAGAGGGCTTTCTGTGCATTTCATATTAGAAACACTATGTACTAAAGCTAAGAAAGATGTTATTGACTCTATAGCTGGAAAATATAGATTGCTAGAGCACAGAGAGGGGTGGAGCATACTTGGTGGAGAGTTTGGGATTTCCCCCTATATGCTAGCCCATGCCTTTTATTTATACAATCATGTCAGTCCTTGAATTTCCCATGATCTAAAACATTAACACAGGGGCTGGGGTTGTGGCTCAGCGGTAGAGCGCTTGCCTCGCAAGTGCTGGGCCCTGGGTTGGATCTTCAGCACCACATACAAAAATAAACAAGTGAAATAAGGGTGTTGTGTCCAACTACAACTAAAAAATAAATATTAAATAAATAAATCAATAAAACATTAACACAGACTTGAATTAAACTGTCATCCTTTTGTAGATAACCACATCCATCATCAAGCCATGTAGTCTGATACTGTGTGCCCTGCCATGGAAATATTACTTACCCAGTACTTTTTTTTTTTGGGGGGGGGCAGGGATGGAATCCAGGGACACTTGGCCACTGAGTCACATTCCCATCCCTTTTTTATATTTTTTTTTAGAGACATGATATTGCTCAGTTGTGAGGGCCTCACTTGAGATGATCCATGGACACCCAGAAAGTGTTGACACTCTGCAAAGACTGTGAACATGCATAGAATTTTCAATGATTTTATGTCTTCATAAGGACTCTTTGGGTCAAGGATACCTAAATGTAGAGTGTGTATTCCCAGGGGAGATTTCAGAAAACGGTGGCCAGTGGCATGTAACCAATCAGATTTGCTAAACTGAGTGTTTCCATTTAACTTTTTCAAGTGATAATTCAGTGTACGTGGGTTCTTTGTATATACTGAGCTCCTTCTTGGGAGGTCATGTCATTTCTGCCCTCCCCCTTCTTGCTTGCCAAACTCCTTAATCTCCCACTGCACTGAGCTCTGAAATGGAAATGCCCAGAGGTTGGATGTCTAACAGAGAGAAGTGAAAAAGGGGTCAGAGACCCATAGGGTAGTTTGGCAAGGTGGACAGAGTTTGGATCAGTAGCAGCAGAGACCATCTCCTCTAGAACTCTAGGACAGGTGCACACACCAGTCTGACAGTTACAGGTGTTTTCCTTCAAACTAGTTGCCAGGTTGGAATGAGCGATGACATCAGAGGCTTCCAAGCTTCCTGATTGGAAGGGACAGACTGTGTGGACCACTGGCAGTGCAGTGGGCAACAGTTTATCCTCAGCACTGTTCTTCACCTGATTTCTCCCGTTTGGAGAAGAGCAGACAGACTCCTATTCAACCAAATTCTGGAAGAAGGTTTTGCCTTAGTAAGAATCTAGGTTTTGTAGAAGGAAGACAGAGTATTGGAGAACTTATGGCGGATCAACAAATCTCCCAGTCTGGGCAATCGCCTTCCCAGCCAAGCACCTCAGAAACCCACCTGGAAGTGGTGGTAGATGATGAGGTGGCAGGTCCATCAGGTGAGGGAGCTAGCGTGAGAACTGATTTGACATGATGACTGGTAAGGAGGAAGGAAGGGGTAGAGAAGCCAGGAAAGGTAGACTAGGGAGCTCACTTTTGAAGTTTGAAGTTCCTTGCCATGGGACAAGGAAGTCCACATGGATGGAAAATCTGTAGAGAAAGGAGTTGGGTTAGAAGATGAAATCTAAGCATAGGAAGTAGGTAGAGCAGATGTAAAAAGGGTCACTTCCCCCAAAGAAGAAAGTGTCCATAATGAGGAAGAGTTTTGAGGAACAGGGAGATGGGACACTGGTAAGAAGAATCAGGGGCACATGTTTATCAGCAAAGGGGAGAGATTGAACAATAGCTCAGAAGAAGGTAACAGTTGAAGGTCTTGGGTGTGGGAGGTGAACTGGGATCAGATGATGAAAGGCTGAATTCCAAATTCAGGAGCTTGACTCTGCTTCCTTTACTCAGCTCTGTGGGTAAAACCCTGCCTTCCATGTCGGTCCTCAAGGAAGAGAGAGTGGACCTCAGAATCTGAGGAAGACTCGGAGGATGATTCCCCAGGGATTTTTGATTCTGCACCCTGGGTAGAATCTGGCCTCCTGCCTGAGACCACTGGTCTAAAGAGAAAGAGGGAGTCCTCCACTGAATCTGAGGATGAGCTGGAGGATCTGGAAAGTGAGCTAAATCACCCCTGGGATGTGGAGTCACTGTGTGGCCTCAAAATGAAACTCAAAAAACGTCGCATGGACTCGGTGCAACCAGAACACCATGAGGTTTTCAAGAGGCTTCTAGGTAGGGAGACACCCGGGTAGCGCGCTCCAATCCTTTCTTGACACAAACAAGGAACTTCCAGCCACTGCACTTTTCCAAAGAGCCCTGCTATCCCTGAGATCCCCATTCTTGGAGGACTCAGGACCCATGTACCCTGTGAAACTCTTAGATGATGGATGATTACGTTACTCCTGAAAAATGTCCCTGCTCGGGATCATAGAGCTTGGTTCCAATTGTCCTCACTGATTGCAGACATTGTGGCTGTAATACATTTCATCCTCCCTGAGAGGTGGTTAACGAGACCATGTTCACGCTGTTGTAACTATCAAATGAGAAATAACCTAATAACTCTGGTTCTAAGGTGGTGCATTTTGGGGGGATGATGGGCCCCCACAGTTTACTAGAAGCTCTTACTCATACAGATACCTTTCTGTTACACAAACCCTCACTCAGTTGTTTCCCTGGGGGACTCTCAGGTCCAAGCAATTTTCCCAGGAATGTTCCCGTTCTCTTCCTATCCACCTCTAGTGGGCAACAATCCCACACCTTCTCAAATGGAGGTCCTGTTCTCCTCTATGCTCTCTATCTCCCATTGAAGCCCCTTCTGGTTCCTAACTAACACCAGTGTTCTGTTCACAGAGGATCCTGTTGTCAAAAGATTCCTGGCCTGGGACAAGAACCTGAGGGTGTCTGATAAGGTGAGGTTGTTTTCCACTGGGCAGTGATCCTGCTCTAGCACAGCCTGGATGAGGAGGGATTTCTAGCCCCATGGTCCTTCCCTCTGGCTCCACGTAGAGCCAACAAAATGTGCCAAGTCCTGGCTCCTTTGTGGCTTGTCACATCTCCCTTCAGGACCTAGCAGTTTCTTGCAGAGAGGACAGGTGGACCTTGCTTCTTCTTGGGGTGCTTTGGGCTTCAAGCCCAAGTCCACAGTCTTTATGGCTACCCCCTTTTGCTTGTTGCCACCTGAGGTTCTGGGCTCCTCTTCTGTTTGAGCTCCCTGAGACCCCTGTTCTCCAGCTTACCCAAGACCCTCCTCACCCAGCTGACCTACATGCCTTTCCTCAAAAGGTTCCCTCAGAGCTGATCCTACAGTACACACTAAGTCTCTTCTTCCCCCAACTGCTCTGACTGTCTCAGGTCCTTCCCCAAACCAGCAGGTCTCCTTACTTGGCGAACTTCTCTCAGGGGCACTCTTCACCCCAGACTCCCATTCCTGTCCCCTCTTTCCTCCTCTTCCAGGATGTGACCTCTCTCTGTGTTTTTCTTCTCTCTCCATCAGTACCTCCTGTCTATGGTCATAGCTTATTTTAGCCGGGCTGGCCTCTTCTCCTGGCAGTACCAACGAATCCACTTCTTTCTGGCCCTGTGAGTATTGGGTCTCCTTCATCAATCAGGACTCACTACCTGGGAGGGTAGGAGGGGAGCAGAGGGGCACTAACCTTTCTTTTACTTTTAGCCTCTTTGTCCTGTTTGCTCCGTGTACACGAGATCACAGCACTGTAGTATAGTTTGTTTTTCTTTTCCACACTTCCCTAGTCAAAGCAACACACAAGCTCCCTAAAGGCCAGTTGTTAAAGAGTCAAGAAAACCAAGGAAATATAAAGCCCACCTGAGAGGAGTGGAGGAGAGCATGGGCACCTCCTGTCCCTGGCAGAGAGACTGGAGGTGCAGCCACATCTGACTGCTCTTCCTTCTTTATCTACACCAACATTGCTCTGTTTTCTGCCTCTGGATTTCCAAGACAGATGCCCAATTCCCAGCCTGGCACAGATCCAGTGTAGGGTGGTCCCCTCTGGTTCTTCATACAGGAGTCTTCTCACATTTGTGGCTCTTTCTACACACCCCCTAAAAATTCTTCCAAGATTGGTCCAACCATCCCTTAGGACTCCCCCACAACTGTGTTACTCAATGCTTTCTAGAAAAAGGCTGGAATCCTTCAGAAGATGTGTGTCTGGCAGAGTCCTCTGGACCAAGGCATGGTCCTCTGTAACACTTAATAGGGCTGGTGCAGTCCTGTCTGAAGATGGTCCTCTGGGAGTCCGTTTTGGGAAGCTGACTCCAAGGGGAGGTCCTTCTTGGTTGTGCCTCTAAAGAGCAACCTGGTTTCTTTCCCCAGCTACCTGGCCAATGACATGGAGGAGGACAACCAGGCTCCTAAACAAGACATCTTTCATTTCCTCTATGGGAAGAGCTACGCCCAGCGTCCCCTGTTCCACAAACTGCGATATCAGTTCATCTGCTCCATGGGCTGGAACACTCGGGTTTCCAAGGAGGAGTGTGAGGAGGTGGGTGGTGCTGTGTGTGCTTGTGTGGGGAGAGGGATGGGTGGTTGCAGGTGGGATCTGGGGAGGAGAAAGCTGTGGAGGTTGTGCACGGAGGGAAGGACTTCCCAGCCAGTCTTCAGGTTTGTTTTTTTGGTTAGTGAGCCAAACGTGTATCTCAATTTACTGTATAACACCTAACAAAAACTTGGTGAAAATTTACCAGATATACATAAGTGATTCAATAAAAGAAAGTCCCAATTCAAGAAAATGAATTTCATATCTGAAGAAAAAGTAAAGTACATTAAAAATGTAAAGCCAAGTCCAATTTCTATGCAATAAGGGAAGTATAGTTATAAGCAGATTTAAGTGATTTTTTTAGTATAATTTTCAGCAGATTTAAGAGATTTTTAGACATATATCTTTGGTCTTTAATATATATTTATGTATAGATACATCTAACAATTGTAAACTATGATTTATTTTAAAGGAGGTGAATAAATGAGATGAAACGAATCTTTATACTAGACTAAAATTATTCACAAAGTGTAATATTTTATGGTGAAATATTTTTTCATTTGTCGAATCTTTGGACAATTAATTAATACTTTGGAGCTAACTAGAATTAGTTTATTATTTGTCTCGAACTCTGGGATGTACTCTTTTGTTTTAAACAAAAATCATCCAAAACTATGTATATGCCAGGCTTATAATTATGCAGAAACTTTAATAGGGTTTCAATGATTAAAGATGCATCTAACCATGTAACTAAGTTGTTTTGATGGACCCAAGCAGAAACATCACTAACATTAAACCATTATTCTACTCAAATCAGAGACAATGATAAAGCTTGTCTCTTAATAAATACAACTTTAAAATTTTTATTAGATGGGACACCCAAAGGATTGTATCTGCCAAAGCATTTACAAAATTTTCTACACAGCTACCATAATTTACTTATCTAGTATAAAATAGGAAAATTTATTCAATTTTGATTTGAAACAAAGCTGAAAATATGATGTTCCATGCCTTATATTATATATAATATGCTCCTGATAAGTGTCGTCCATGTGAGTAATATCTGAAATAATGTTGTGATATCCATACATAGCTACTTCATTTGTCATCAGGCTAAATAAATCTAATAATTACACCTTGCTATGTCACCTCCTTTGTAGCTGACAGAACTTAGTTAATAGAATCAAGCCTCTCAACATTGTAGTTTTAGATATTTGTACACTGTTGAATCACGGTGACTAGAGAGTCCAAATCAAGGTGAAGTAATTTTAAGGAATGGGAAAATAAATTAACCATAACTTCAAACCCCTCAATATCCTGTAAAGTCATCAGCTTTGGTGGGGGCTCTTTTCCTTTCCAGATTCAAGCTTATGATCCGGAGCTCTGGGTGTGGGGCCGAGATCGCACCCTCATTGCCTAGAAGTCCTGGTACTATGGAGACCTGAGGGGAGGGACAAAACTCTGTATCCCTGGCTTGATGACAGACAGAGTCAGTGATTTTCTATTCAGGATGCTCGAGGACCTACCTTCTTGATCCAGTCCTGTCCACCTCCACCCACAGCCACCCTCTGCAGATGGTGAAACAGCCTGAATCTCCAAGTCAGCTTCATGGTCTCAAACTCCAACCACACAGATGACCCCCTAGAGGTGTGCTGGGGGCTCTGAGGTTGCTCAGCTAGACCTGAGAGAGAACAGTTTATCACTCAGGATGTGCTAGAAATCCTTAACCCACAGCAATTGGGCCCACATGTCAGCTTTGATGAATGGTTGATCTTGGTCTAAAGTGAATATCCTTTAGCCATGAATATCTCTCTCCCCCTGTAAATTCTCTTTTTACCTCTCCTTTTAATTCATCTTGGGTCACATATCCCTTAAGGATACCAAGCATGGAGATGATTTATTTATATGATTGTCACAGTTTTAGTAAATATAATAGATGTTATTTATTTTGAACTATGTTTATTTTCAAGAGTCTTAAGATAGATATTGTTTGGAAAATTGTTTTTCCTTATTAGTTTTATGATGAGTGTTATAATAGGTTTATGTACATAAACATTTCTTTGGAATTTTTAATCTTTTACTATTTTATCTACTAATTTTATATCTCAGTGGTTATTTCTCCATAGTCTTATAAATATAAAGTTTTTATTTGATGTTCCATCCTCAGTATTGTGAATATTGAGCTGCTGTTATTTAACTTGCCTTGACATTTTTTTCTGTCATTTTAAAGTATGTATTGTAAAGGCCACATGTGCTATGTGCTTTTGTTTTGTACTATGTGCTTTGGAAGAGCATAGCACAGTGCATTGTGTGGAAACTGAATAAAGTTGAAAATCTTCTTACATTAATGATGCATATGATCATGTCATTCTGCATTGTTTGGTTTTTGTCAAATTATACTGTGGTTAACAGGGTTGTTGTTAATTGACCAAATTTCTTACCTGTGGAGGAAAACACCTCAATTATTTTTCATCTTGGTAAACAAGAGAGAAGGTTGCAGAACTTTCTAACTAGAGACTGGAAGCAGGAAACACAGGAAGGACATTGAGAGAGACAACACAGAAGAGTGAAAGAAAATTCTGGGAGAGCTGTATAACAATCTTAAATGCAAAATCAAAGAGAGGCATCTCAACAGGAGATGCCTTCATGGTAATGGTCCAAGGAGGGGGACACACAGGGAATGGTAGACTTTGCTACTGGAGTCACAGTTTGAGTCTTTTCCAGAACCTGTTTCTAGTTTTACATAACAGAAGGAAACCCAAAGGATCTTGTTGAAATAGAAACTGGTGAAGGGAAATGAAGGTACTAGGGCAAGTTGTGAGAAGAATGAGATGATAGGAAGAGCTGGAGCTGGTAAATAGATAGGCACAGAGAGGAAAGGGCTAACAGTGTGGGCACCGAATGACTGCAGACAAGCATCTTGGGAGATGGGAGCTTGAGAGAATACGGGAGCAGCTTTAGAAAGAAGCAGGTGAAGCAAAGTATCAGCAAGAAGAAAAACAAAGCTAAAGACAGGTTGCAACAGGGCTGGGGATATAGCTCAGTTGGTAGAGCGCTTGCCTTGCATACACAAGGGCCCTGGGTTCAATCCCCAGCACCATTAAAAAAAAGAGAGGGGGTGGGTGGCAACAGAGCAGAGATGAGATGTGATGTGGGGTTAGAGAGGCAAGTGGAGATGATGTGAAGAGGCTGGGAAGTACCTACATGGAATGAGCTTAAGGTTGGTTGAATGTGTTAAAAGAGGGATGGTGATTGGATGAGTGGAGCAACTGAAGAGGTAAAATTCCATGAAGGAAGAAGTCATTAAAGACAGAGGCTGTGCAATGCAGTTTTGATGCTTATCAATTGCATGGAGCTCACTGACACAGGTTGAGGCCCCCTCTATGCTGCCCTGTCTTCAGAAACCAGCTGTAAGCTCTGGGATTCCCAGGCCACTCGCACTTCTAATCAATGGCGAATAATTGGGGATTCCCATGATCCTATTTTGTATAACTCTCTATAACATCTCACTGAGGTTAGGAGAGCATAAATCCTACATTTACTGTTTTATCTTGTCAAAAAGGACACAAATTGGCACCAGCTAAAAGAGGCACATGGCTGGAGATGAGCTTCCCAGCTTGGTCGTATACATCCAATGTCCTACTGTATAATTCTCTATAGTATCTCACTGAGGTTAGAAGAGCACAATCCTATAATTACTGATTTGTCATGTAAAAAAGGACACAAATTGGGACCAGCTAACATAAGAGGCACATGGCTGGAGGTCTAGGAGGGTCTGAATGAAAGTTATCGTGTCCTCAGGATGCAGCATCTTCAGAGGACATGGGTGTATATGATCAACCTGGGAAGCTCACCTTGGTTTCAGTGTCCTGAGTTCTTACAGAAATTTCACTAAGCATTTGGTAGGAGTGGGATGAGCAGAGCAATAAATCAGACTCAGGTCCTGCCCTGTGGGTACTTACTATAGAGTGGGGCTGAGTGTCCAGGAAAGAAGACAAGGAAAGGGGTGTGGATAGAGACCGGGGAAATCATGACATGAACTACACAGTGTGAGGGTGGCACCAGGCAGCGTCAGGGTCTCCAGACTGGTTTGGTGTTCCTGATCACTGTGTGAGAGGTGCCCTTCAGAAGCCACTGCCAGGAAACTCTCTTGATGAAAGGCCTGTCTTGGGTAATGCTGGGCAGGCAGGCACCGGACTCCAACTTTTGGGCCCACCAAAAGGCTGTCTTTCTGGGCCCACCTAAGTCAGCCTTCCTATTCTCACTCTAAGACCAATTTCCTGGCCACACCAGAAGTCAGCATGAAGAGCTCACCGGAAATCCATGTTCCAGGGCTCACGGCAGGTACCAAGGCAAGTACTAGGACTCTATTTCCCAATTGATAAAGACCTACAGACTCATTGAATGGATGAAATTTCCTAATGTAAATACTATCCTATAGTCTTATCATGTGTTCATATTGGGGGATATTGCATGAATGGTACATTGTGTGTACCATTCTCACAAGTTTCCTTAAACCTGCAAGTATTTTAAAGTAAAAAAGCAAAATATTCCAACCAAGCATTTATCTTGACTGAAATTCCAAAGCCTGGAGAGCATTGTTTAATTCCCATTTTATGCATCTTTGGGAAAGACTGGTCTTATCTATGGCAGATCGGTGGATTCCTAGCGGTAGGGGCTGGGTTGCTCCTTTTGGAAAAAGTCATAGGAATATCTCTATCATTATTTTGGCAATAATTAAATGGTCAATTAAATTTCCCCCCAATTATCAAAACATTCACATAAATGAATGCTTTGGTTGTAAATATTAACGATAACAAGTTGATTTTCAAAACAAAATGAAAATTATATTTCCTGATTTGGGAACATTAAGATAGAGCTTGGCAGGTAGCAGTGACAGGTAAGCTGTCTTTTATTCATTCCCCCTTCTCCCTTTTAGTACTACCACCCTGATTTTATTTTTCCTTCTTTTCAGTTGGTGTGGCGTATGATTAGTTTAGGCAAAAAGATACAGGAGAACAGAGAATCTGAACAATCATAGGAGAGAACCTGAGTGTATGGGATTAGCTGAAGTGACAGTGTCCTTGGGTGGCCTGCTGGACTCTTCTGTCATTCCTGTTGCATCTTTCTGATCTCTAAACATTTTGTCTTCATAAAGCTGCTGCCACTGGTTTTCTTCCTTCCTCTTAAGCTATCTCAGACCTCCTCCCTCAGTAAAGCCCACCTCCATAACTGTCTGGGATCCTAAGTATCTTCTGATGTCCTGTGGCATCATTTTCTCCTCATAGAAAATTGTGGTTTCCTGATTCTTTGCTCTTTCAATTTTCTCATCTGATCCACTTTGTATAAGTTTTTATAACCTCAAACCCTTGATTCCTTTGCCCTCCTACTTTTCTGTTTTAATCATTCTTAACACGGTTTTGAATTCTCCCCACACTTCTCTTTCTCTAAGAAAGCCAGCTGTTCCCGTGACCCGCAACGACAGCTGTCCTCTCCCCAGCTCTGCTCAGCCTCCACATGCAGCTCTGTATGTTCTTCAGTTCCAGAAGCCTGGGCGCTCCGAGTCTGCCATATTCTTGTCTCAATTGCTCCCAATCATCCATCTCTGAGTCACATTCCTCCTGTCATCACAATGCGTTTCCAAAGCAACTCCCTTGATGCCGGGTTTCTGTTCTCACGAATAAAACTCAGGGGTCACTCCAGTTAAACTGGGCTGACTGGGCTGCACAAAATAACCACACAAGAGACACAAATATCTTTTTGTTTGGGGTCGCTGTGAAGGCTCCTCTGACCTTAAGGGTCCGCAGGAAGAGAGAGAACAAGAGCACGTGCTGACCCCCTTTTATTGAGGAGAAGCTATTCAAATGGGGCAAGGGGTCAGGTTTCAGGGGGCTGAGTCTATCTTCATGATGTCCACTGTCAGCAGGTTGACTGACACCTGGGTAGGCCACACCCAAGGGCACAGTAAGAGAAGGGGACACACACAAGGCACTTCCATGGAAGATTCTATCCTAAACCGGGCAAGGGGTTATATTATAAAGGAACAGGTGAGTGTAGCTTCACCCATGGGGCTGTAGCAAGACACACCCATGCACGAGACGCCGACCCTCGCACCCAAGAAGGGTGGGGAAAGCTCTGCCACATTTCTGTGACTGAGTGCCTCAGCACCCAGCCGGGGAGTGTGACTCAGTCACATGTAAGGTTGGTCTCCCACACCTTGATTTATTTTCCTTCTCAGCTTTCCGTGGCCTCCAGCCCTCTCACTTTCTCAGCTGGTCCGTATCTTCATCCTGGGAGTGGTTTGAGCTTTCCCCCTTCCCAGTGACCTCCCCTCTCTTCAGTTGGACTCACTGCAGGCTTCTCTCTGCCCCTGGGTTTATACCACAGCCTTCTTTCCAAATGCTCCCACCCTGACCTCTGTAGCCTGGCCGTCTGCTTTCTTGCCTGATCTGGACTGATAAATACATCCACCACATGCATCATCAGTTTCTTGGGTTACCCGTTTTCATTCAGTTCTTCTTCAAGGTGCTCATATGTCCTCTTCTACCCACGTCTGCCATCCTGAGTGGACCTAGAGCTACTTCACTACCTGTGGTTCCTATGTGTCTCATAAACAGGATCTGTTTCCAAGCTGCCCTCACCAGACCATTTCTCCTCTTCATTTTCTAGCTATGTCAGTGTCTGCAGAGCCTACATTCCATGCTGCTCAACTATCACCTTCATCCTGCTTCTGATTGCTGCCCATCTCCTGGAGCTGTGTCTTAGTACATTATTGTTGCAATAAAGAAATGTATGAGGCTTGATATTTTCTTTAGAATAGGCATTTATTTGCTTACTTTTGAACTGCCAGGGATTGAATCCAGGGCTACATGCATGCTAGCAAGTCTTGTACTACTGAGCTATACCCCCAGCCCCCATAAAATTTATTGAATTGATAGATCTGGGAGTCCAGGAGCATGTGCTGGATTACTGGAAGCCTCCTCCTTCATGGTGACATCAGAGTGTGGTGCAGAGTTAAAAAGGGAGCAGGCCAAGTGCAAAAGGGGCCAAATACAGGTGGTAGTCTCCCTACACCCTCCAAAATAACAACCTGTTCTCATAACTCAGTGTGTGAGACCAGCATTAATGCCTTCTGAGGTAAGGGTCCCCATGATCTAATTACTTTCCATTTGGTGCCACATATAAAAGGTTCCACCACCTCAACACTGTCACACTGGGGAACAAGTTTTAGGCACTTGAACCACTGGGAGGCACATATCTAGTTTCAGTAAGCTGTCTTCCTCTGACTGTTCCACTTCCTGTGACGCCTTGGCTTGGATGGATTTGCTATCTGCATTACCCAGTATTTGAAGTTTTATGGGTAACAGGGAGAGGCTATAATTTATAGTGGGCCCCTGGGACCAACACTGAATTTATGATAACAAGCCAATTCCAATTGGGGAGAGCCAGCCACACTAGAAATGTCACCACATGATGAGGGGAGGGTGTGAAACTTTGGGCTACATGTCAGCCAGTGCTCCAGGAAGCAGAGGAAGGCTAGAGATTGGGTTCTACTGCAAGACAACTGAAACTATCATGCCTCCCTAATGAATTCCAGTAAAAACTCAGGCCACTGAAACCAAGGTGAGCTTCCCTGGTTGGTGAAGCACTGAGCACATCAATGTCCTGAGGACACAAATGCTTTCACTAGGGCCCCTCCCACACCTCATGTCATGTGTCTCTTTGGGGGCTGGTTCCAATTAGTGTCCTAACTTGGGGGTCCCCGTGAATAGGAAGCTTCTAAGCAAACTCCACTCACCTCCTCCCCAGCAGGTTCTCCACACCTTGTCCTCTCTTCTCAACATCCTCCGTCCTCTGGTGAGTCAAGGTCTCTGCACCTCCAAGAGTGTTTCCCCTCTGTGACCACAGATCCAGTGACATCCTTGGGAAAAACAGAATGAGCGTCAATGGTGGACTTTGGTGGCTTCTGCCCAACATGAATTCAAGGGTCCAGTTTGCTGTCCCAGCTGAAATAAATTCAAAAGGCAGGAAATATATATGGAAAGTCCATGTTTAGGAATTTAGATTCCTGAGAGGCCAGCCCAGAGACAGCCCAGCTCTCTGGCCAGACAGGGAGTGTTCAATCCACAGAGAAGGAGGGGACATGGGGTCAGCAGTGTCCCTGAGCAGAAAGGACAGAATATCTAAGGCAATTAGAGGTCACAGTGCAGAGAACTAGAGAGAACTAGAGAGAAGCGAGTTTCAGAAGGGAAGGGGCACAGCAGAACTCCCCAGCACAGTGTCTTAGGCTGGGGCGACTGTGTGCTGTTGACTTCCAACCAGAGCACACAGGCAGTGGGAGAGTCCAGGGCAGGGGACCAGTGAAAGGTGTTTCCTGGCAGTGATGAGTCAGTGGGTGAGATGTTCCCTGCAGGCCAGCAGAGACTCTCTTGTGTTCAGCATTGGGTACCCCCAATCCCCTACCAGGCTCTGGGTCACAAAGGGGACTTCAGGGACTTCAGGTAGCTGATGGAGAAGTGATTAGATGTCACACACCAGGGAAGAGAAGGCAGCTTCTCAAAGAGAAAATCTGGGTGGGGGAGCGGCCTCGAAATGCCAAACTTTACCAACATTCAGCATCTGAGGCCCAGCCATGTGGACTCTTCCCTAATGGAGATGGAAACTGTCAGAGTGGAACTGGGGACTCATAAGAGATTCAAAGGAAGTGGGGGTTTGCACAGAGGCCTTTGCTCCTGTGGTCCAAGGGTTGGGTTTCCCTTCCAACATGTGAAAACCAAAGCAGTGCAAAGCCCCAGCCCCATTCATCTCAATCTGCGTGGGTCTGCGCAAAATGTCCTAAAGGTTTTGGCTGATGAATACCATGATGTGTTCTGCAAAGTGTATTTATTTATCTATTTTATTTATTTATTTTTTTTTGTAGTTGTAGATGGACAGCATGCCTTTATTTTACTTGTTTATTTTTATATGGTGCTGAGGATCGAACCCAGTGCCTCATGCATGCTAGGCAAGTACTCTGCCACTGACCAACAGCCCCAGCCCCTGCAAAGTGTATTTAGAACAAGAATTTGACTGTGATTCTTGCCTAAACGCTGGGCATCTCTCAGATGTGGGAGAACAAGTGCCCAAGGACGCACAGTTTGAGCCACTTGACCTTGTTAACTGGCGGATTATGCTGCCCTGGCTCAGAGTGGCAGATTCTCCCTGGGGAGGAAAAGCTTAGAAAAGCACACGCCCTTCCCCAGTCATCATGAATATCAGCAGGGCAGAAAAGTCTTTGCTTTGCAGAAGGACAAGAGGGGACACATCCCATGCTCTATTTGCCTCTAGAGGATTTGTGTAGAACTCCACAAATATGCTAGGATTTGGGGTTCCATTATGGGGTATGAAGTTTGAATCAGGCCCTTTGGCCTGCCACCTGGGCCATGGTAGCTAAGTCACTTCATGTCTCTGGGCCTCAGTTTCCCTGCCTGAAACATAGCGATGAAGCTAGAGTTTCTCTGCTTGTACTGACAGGTGGGTTCTGTGTCAATTACAGACCTCTGAAGCCAAAAAATCCCATTTCTTCTCAACTCCCATGGAGTGGTATTAAGAGTGGAAGCTCTCAATGGTGGGCTATGCGCCCTGTATTGCAGCAGACCCTACAGCTCACTGCAAATTTCTTCTTTCTGGATTCTTTGTCATGAATTTGAAGAATGAAAACCACGGATGAGGATAAGTGAGTGCAAGAGCAGAATATATTCAAGTGTGAACAGAAGCAGAACTCCCACAGGGCAAGAGGAGACCCGATAGGATCGCTACTTGGGAGTGTGCTAGTCTAAGGATTTATACAGCACTTGGGTGAACACACTGGATGAAATTTATGCAAATCAGTTTTGGAAAAATACCAAGGCTATTGGTTAACTCTTGAGACTGAACTTCCATTCAGGTCTGCCTTACTTCTGTTTTCTCACTGCTGGCCTGCAATCCCAGCTTCCCAGGAGGTTGAAGTTAGTGGATCCAGGATGCCCAGGTGTTCAGAACTGCAGCCCTGTGAGGAGAGGGTACCTGTACTGGTCCAGGGCCACGATGCGGTGGGGTGACAGGTTGGCATCCTCTGGCTTGCCTCAGTATTGCCTCACTGTGCCTCAAGCCAATTTTGTCATAGCAGGCTCTGGAGAGCTATGGTCTCTGTGGATACACATTCCCTGGGATATCTGCTTGCACTTAGCTAGGGGTAGCAGAAGGTGGTTGGCAATGTGGGTGGGCCCTGGTGTATTCCAGCTCACCCTGGATATTGCTTTGCTATTCTGGGACAAGTACATGGATTCAGTGGCATCTGCAGCTCTAAGTCATAAGGCCTAACTGACTGTCAGAGGTACAGCAACAGGTAGTGATAGACTTTGATACACAGCAGCTGCTGTTGTTAAGACAATTAACAAGGGAGAGATTGCAGATAACAGCTAGGACCTTCTTTTGAAGGTTTTTCTTTCAGAGCTATCACCATGGCCAAGATGTTGGGTTGCATGTGGCAGAGAGAACTGGGCAGGTCTCTCCTCCAGGGCACCCTTGGCTGCTAGGAACACATCTTCACCTTCAGTTTGGGGCTCCACATAAGAAGTGGGTCTTGTGCAGAAATGACCTGGCAGGGCAGAAGGATTTAGGTGGAGGCTGACGGTGGGTAAGAGACTTCCTCTACTGATGCAGGAGGAAGAATATGGCCACACAGGCTTCTCAAGAGGAGTTGTTGTCTGGTCAGACATCTACGAACAGATCCTAGAAAGGAACACTATAGAGTGACGCCCCTGGGCAATGAGCTTTACAAAGATCACTTCCTGTGTGGGGTGTTGAGTTTAGGATCAGCCCACTTCAGAGATAAGGAAATTAAGGCTGGGAGAAGTCACTTGACCTGCGCATGTATCAGAGCTGGACACTGGTAGAAGCAGAAATTGAATTCAGGGTTACCTGGCCTGATTCTGTATTGAAAGAGGCTGGATTGGATGTGGGAAGCAGGACTTGGGAACCCACAGCATGGCTGCTGTCCTCTAGAGCTCTTCATTTGTCAGAGATTAGATGACACAAGAATGACCTAGCAGGGGAATGAGGAGGATCAGCGGTGGGCTGGCCAGTGTGCTTCCAGCATTCTAAGGGCAGGTAGTCCAGCTAGGCATAAATGTGCTGGGCTTTGGAGAAGAATGACAAGCTTCTATCTGAGACACTAGTGTGCCATGCCCTTCCCCTGAGGCTGGCATCCCGGCAGTGACTAGAGGAAGTTGGGCGTAGACTGGCTTTGCCCCAAGCAGGCTAGTTGGCACGTCTGGGGTCCATGACAGCTCCTTCCTAGCTGCTCAGAATCAGTACTGCTGGCATCATGGTCATGCTCTACATCAGCCCATACCTGAGGATCTGCTACTAATCCTGTGGAGTCAGCCTCTCTTCATTTGTCCTGCTTATAACTTTAGGAG
Organism: Marmota flaviventris; assembly: GCF_047511675.1. Classification (NCBI taxonomy): domain Eukaryota; kingdom Metazoa; phylum Chordata; class Mammalia; order Rodentia; family Sciuridae; genus Marmota; species Marmota flaviventris. Next base: position 37,805,287 of record NC_092516.1, on the reverse strand, counting down.
CACTCCTCCCTAACATGTGGACACACAGCATCTTGCTGAGATGAGTCTGGGGTGGTCCTGGGACCTGCATTTCTAACAACTACAGGGTAAGGCCAAGGCTGTTTGTCTGGGGAACTTGCAAACACTCCCACAGCCTCCATGCTTGGTCTGTGTCCATCTGTCCTCCTAGTATGCCATCTGGTTATCTCCCATCCTTCAAGGCCCTTCCCTGCCTTGTCAAACCCTTCTCCACAGCATGAGCCTACACTCCTGTTTCAGCCATCCTGACTTTTTGTAACTGAGATACATGCTTACTCCTACCACCCATGCCAGTAGGCCTCGCCTGGTCAATTTACAGGGTTCTAGTGTCCCTGCAGAAGTCCATGCCTCCCTGAGTTTCATGTTACAGCAATTCCCATCCTTTGTTTTTGTTTCTTTTTCATTTTGTACTGGGGACTGAACCCAGATGTGCTCTACCACTGAGCTACATGCTCAGCCTTTTTATTTTAAATTTGGGGCTCAAACTTGTGATCCTCCTTTCTCAACTTCCTAAGCGGGTAGGATTATAGGGGTGTGCCACCCAGCTTAGATTAATCTTTACAAGTATCTATGCCCTGGGATGATAGTATTCTTGAGGGGATTTTCTTTTTCCTCTGCCAGGCCCCACTGGGACAAAGATGTGACCCTTCTCTGGGCAGCTCTAGGACCCTCAGGGATGCAGTCTTCATCAGAATACGGCACCTCAGACTGGCAGCCAGGATCATACTGGCTCCTCATCTCAGGAGCTCCAATCCTCCTCGAGTCCTGGTTCCTCAGAGGTTTCTGATGGATCTGAAGTTCACTGGGGTATAGTTCAGACAGGAGGTTCTTCCTCATTAGTGTATTGTCTGAGTCTGGGGGAGTGTGTCTGACAGCCATCCCTGGTCACAGAAAAGGAGCAGCCCTGCCCCTGAATTTCTCAGTGGCCCTGCAGCCAATGCTCCCCTCTGGAGGTCTTGGATAGTGTCTGTGATCTCACTGTTATCTGCTGAGGGGAGGGGTGGCTTACCTCCCTAGGTCAGGGAGCAGGGTCCAATCCCCTGGTGGTATGCTCCTTCCTATTTGGTCACTCTGAGCACCATCCCATTCATCAGTCACAGTGAGACCCCTCCGGGCTTTCCTGGCCACTCTCCCTCCCTTGGGCTCTGCGTTGGTGGTGTCCTGACTTCCTCAGTTCTGTCCATGCCCACACTCCTGGGAAGTGAGTCTTTATCGTGGCTGTAATGGCTGAACATACACCTGGTCCTACAGGTCAGGATTCTCCCTGGGCTGAGGTTGAGGTGTGGGTAGGCTGCATTCCTTCTACAGGCTCTGTGAAGAATTTCCCTCCTGCCATCTAAAGCTTCTGGGGGAAACTGCATTCATTGGCTTGTGGACCCTTCCTCTATTCTCCAAGACAGCAATCAGCTCATGTCTTTCACTCATCTCAACATCTGCAATTGCACATGCAGAATCTCTTTTGCCATATGAGGTGCTATGTTCACAGGACCCTGGAACATTGCGGGCTTTCAGCTGCCTATCCCTTCCTGAGGCTATTGTGGCACATCCTGAAACCCATTTTATTAGCCCAACAGCCTTGTCAGTGTCCCTGCTTGGCTACTGACAGATCTCAGTTCTGCCAATCAGATCAGCTCCCATGACCCTGGAAGAAACAGCAACCTGAGAAGTTACTGGCCCAGAGGTGCATACTACCTGACTCACAGGCTCAGCCACAGCCCTCAGACCATAGCATGTGGCTGCTTTGAGCTTTCATCTTCACAGCAGATGTTGCTAGCTCACATATGGCTTGGGAAGGGCTGGTCACAGACAGGAGAGGACAGGGCTTGCCTGCCCTGAGCTGGGGCAGGGGATAGGTCCCAGCTACCTCCTGACTTGCAGCCCTATCTCCCCCGATGGCATCCTTTACTTCTTGAAGAAAAAGCTGGGTGGCACACTGTATGTGTGGGTCTCATGCTGTCCTACCTGTACCCCCATGAGACCTGCAGATTGACCTTCCCAGGTTCTTCCCAGGGCAAGTGAGACAGTAGAAGACTGGGTACTTATATATGATGGATAATATCAACTCTCTCCTTTTGGAAAACTTTTTTTTTTTTTTTTTTTTTTTTACTTAACTATTGTAAGTAAAATAAAATGCCATACAATTAATACAAAATTTAAAAAAACAGAGAAAAATATCTAAGATCTAAAGAATGAGATAGTAAAAAAATAGCCTTTAAATTCCAAGAATTATCCTGTTAAGAGTCTCATTTTAAAATAGTAGGCAATCTATGTCCTCATTTTTGGCTCAAAGGCAGGTTTTATAAAGTAATTAATTGTAATAGTTCTCTTTTGGAGATAAATGGCACAGATCTGTAAAAACAGTCCCACATAGCTGGCCCTCCAAGCAAAACAGAAAACAATACCCCCACACTGCCTCCTGGAGAGCTGGGACCCTCAATAAGAATATGTCCTAACACTGTCCATCCTAACACTATCCAAAGTCCCTGGGCTTGAAACACCTAGTGACAATGCCTACAAATGCTGCATTAATGCAGAACGCACACAGACAAAAAGTAAAAGTGGAGTGCTTCAGATCAAGGTTCCAGGAAGACATGAGGCACTGAAGAAGACACAAAGCTATGCAAGCCTTGGAAGGCACCTGCATTTGCACATTCACTTTCCACTTGAGATAAAGAAGCAGAAGTGGACCTGGGGCCTGTAGTAGGTGCCAGGTGATGACCCCCTACCAAGGAGCACAGCTGTGTTGCAATGTCCTCACCAGTCTTCCTCAAGTGACCCATAGTCCTACATTAGGTACAGCCACTGACAGCAGAGCAACAAAGATCACAAAATTGTGGATGTTTCTGGTTCCTGCAGCCATTTTCTATGGCTAGAAATGAGCAAGAGCTCCTGAGGCTCAAAGGCAGAGGAGAAGAAAGAGACGTCTCTTCATTAAGCCAAACATGGTAAATAGCAGCCCTCATCTGTCAAGGGCCTTCTCTATGAGCACATGATAGCAATGAGAATGAACTGTTTCTAGTTAAACCTCTCACACAGGGCCAACTACAGCACCTCATCTCAAATCAAAAAAGAGCCAGGCAGAGTGGCACACGCCTATAAACCCAGCGACTTGTGAGGCTGAGGCAGGAGGATTCCAGGTTCAAGGTCAGTCTCAGCATCTTAGACCCTATCTCAAAATAAAAATAAAAAGGCTTGGGGATATGACTCAGTGGTAGAGCGTCTCTGGGTTCAATTCTGAGAGCCACGCACACATGCACACACAGAAGCACACAAAATAATAGAAAAAGAAATGACTACGATAATATCAAGAGTATTCCCATCAAATACTTGCTCATATATATTTATAGAAAAAGAGGATCAACCTTTTGAACACAGATAATAGAATTATATTTGTTCCAAATGCTCCCTCTACAACTTGTGATATTTCTTTTATAGAGAAATATCAACCCAAAGCTAAATACATTGTCTTTATGCTCAAATGATGAATTAATTATTGAGAGGTGACTAATAAAACAAAGGCACAATGGAAATTATACACGTACCAAGAATTACCAATGTGTTAATTATTTTAAAAAAGCAGACTTGAAAGTAAAATTTATAGGGAAAAAAACCTCACTGATTCAGTGAAGGTAACACAAGTAACAGTTAAAAACTGCAAATGGGTCAAGTTGATAAAACACTCCATTTTAGGACTGAGTGGTAGGACACTTGCCTAGCACGCAAAACGTCTGGGTTCCATCCAAAGTACCACACAACAATGATGATGATAATGATAATAATAAATTAAGTTTTAGAACCTCCTCCTTTCCCTGAACCCTAGTCCTCAGTTACTTTTTCTAGAAATAACAAGTAGCTGTGTCTCCTTCCATGGAAAGTACATAACATTACATATTATATTCTGTTTAGAAGACCGGCAAATGACATATGATGTCTTGTACCTTAGCCCACACGAAATCACCCTTTACTGTTCACAACTTATTTTCTCTTTCTTTTTCCCCCCACCACTGTGCAACCTGTTTCAGTGCCAGCAGCCTAAAGGCAGAGGTCAGGCAGAGCTTCTGGGCTAGTGTGCCCTCGGCTGGACACTATCAGAGGCACAGGGGAGGGGCCTGCCACAAATCCATATCCAGGAATCACTTTCTCACGTAAAGGTGCACAGCAGACCATGAAATGGATGAAGTAGGTTCACCTAATCAATGAACTTTGGACACACATAGTGTTTTCTGATGTTTTATTTCTAGGAACAGCACCATGATGAAGATCCCTACAAGAGCTCCTTTGCACACGTCAAATATATAGGAAAAATGGGTGTATACAATCCCAAGGGATTCAATTAATTTACTTTCTCACCAACAAAATGAGCTGCCTGAGGGCTAGGGACCTGGCTCATGGCAGAGGACTTGCCTGGCATGCAATTGCCCGGGTTCCACCCCTGGCATTGGGGGAAAAAAAAAAAAGAGCTGCCTATTTCTACCCAGCCTCACCAGAGGAATGTACTAACAGATTTTATTTTGTAATTGAAGCTAAACATTTTATACATTTGAAAGTCATTTGTTTTCTCTACTGCTCGTGTTGTCTGCCTATCTTTCTACTGCCTGTGGGTTCTCTTCGTAGTCACTGTAGAAGACATTATATGCTAAGGACACTGCTTCCTTATTTAAAGTGTTACAAATACTTTTTCCTACCTGGATTTTTTGTTTGCTTCTTACCTTTTCCACAGTATTTGTTGTTCTTGTTTTAGATATACATGACAGTAGAATGCATTTTGACATATTATATATACATGGACTCTAACTTCCCATTCTTGTGGTGTAGAAGGTGAGAAGTTAAAGTGATTATGTATTCTTATATGAACACAGTAAAGTTATGTTTGATACATTCTGTTTTCCCTATTCTCTCACCCCCACTACTCCCTCCCTTCCTTTCATTCCCCTTTGTCTAATCCAATGAACTTCTCTCCCCACCACCTTATATGTTAGCATCCACATATGAGAGAACATTCAGCCTTTGGTTTTTTGGGATTGGCTTATTTCACTTAGCATGATAGTATCCAGTTCATCCATTTACTGGCAAATGACATAATTTCATTCTTCTTTAAGGCTGAGTAATATTTCATTTTGTATGTATACCACATTTTCTTTCTCCATTCATCTGTTGGTGGGCATCTAGATTGGTTCCATAGCTTAGCTATTGTCAATTGAGCTGCTATAAACACTGTGTGGTTGCATCACTACAGTATGTTATTTTAAGTACTTCGGGTACATGGGATAACTGGTGGTTATCAAATGGTGGTTCCATTCCAAGTGTTCTGAGGAATCTCCATTATGCTTTCCAGAGTGGTTGCACCAATTTGCAGTCCCACCAACAACGTAAGCGTGTACCTTTTTCTCCACATCCTCACCAACATTTATTGTTACTTGAACTCTTAATAATTGCCATTTAATTTGTTTTTCTCTAATTACTAGAGATGTTGACTTTTTTCATCTGTTGACTGACCATAGACACTTCTATGGTCGCAGAAGATCCTCTGCCTATTTATTGATTGGGTTATTTTATTGGTGTTCAGTTTTTTCAGTTCTTCATATATAGGAAGATTAATGCTGTATTGGAGGTGAAGGTGGCAAAGCTTTTCTCCCAATTCTGTAGGCTCTCTCTTCAGATTCTAGGTTGTTTCCTTTGCTGTCGGGAAAATTTTTAGTTTGATATTTATGATCTTTTGGGAAAGTAAAAGGTGCAGTTCCTTAGAAGTTTGGCAGTTCCTTAAAAGGTTAAAGGTAGAGTTACCAAATGACCCAGCAACTCTACTCCCAGGTGTGGGAAGCTATCCTCACACGTGATTTGAGTTACCTCCCTGGCTGGGTGAGAGGCGCTTAGACACAGCTGTGTCAGAGCTTTCCCCACCCTTTTCCAGGTCCGAGGGCTTGTCCGTGCAGAGGCGTATCTGGCCCCTGACCTTGGGATGCTGCCCCCCTTAACACTTCATTAGATGGGATTTTCCCTGCAATTTTTTTTTCTTTCTCTCTCTCTCTCTCTCTCTCTCTCTCTCTCTCTCTCTCTCTCTCTCGGTAGCCTCTTTAATAAACCTCGCTACCTCATTAGGTGGCTGGAGGCGGGAGCTAGGAGAAGCCGTCCTGGAGCTGGTTTTAAAGGTAATTAGAATCTTATCTCTTTAATTTAAAACTCCCTAGCTTTTACTCATGAATCGAACCTTCTTTAATGAAGCCAGTGCTGGTCGTGTGGCAGACCCAGGTACATACCTGGGAGAAATGAAAACACATGTGTGTACAAAAACTTGTGTGCAAATATTCATAGCAGCATTATTAGTAATAGTTCAAAAAGGGAAATAGTCAAATATTCACCAACTGATGAGTAAAATGAGTCAATTCCTTCAATGTAACCTTATTCAGCCATAAGAAAGAATGAAGGTCTGAGCATGTAAAATAACATGGATGAACCCTGAAGATTTTACACTAAGAAGCCAGACAAAAGGTCACATAGTGGATAATTCCACTTCTGTTATGTCCAGAATAGGCAAATCTATGGAGACAGAATGGAGATGAGAGGACGCCTAGGGCTGGGTGAACCGGGGGGAAATGGTGAATGACTGCTAATGGGTACTGACAGGATTTCTTTTGGAGGTGATGAAATATTCTGAAGTTGATTGTGGTGATAGTTGCCCAACTCTGATGTGTACTATAAACCCCTGAGTTGTACACTTTAAATAGGTGCATCACAGCGTATGCAAATTACATCTCAATAAGCTATTAAATAAAAAGGAATAGGTGTCCAATAGAAAAAGCTACTCTTTAACCTTTCACACTGACACACACAATGGCCCAGATAGCACTTATAACAACTGCCAGGAGGACCCTGAGGAAGATCAAATAACTGCTGAGCAGAATTCAAAAGGTACATCAAATCTCCCTTGCTGCATGACATATGAAGTCAGAATGCCAATTCACCTGTCCAGAAACAGGGAGGGTCAGAAACAGAATCCAAGGCATGGCTTTGTTAAACATGATTCAAAGAAATAAAGGGAGGCAATATTTTCCAAAACAAGTAAGGCTGACAGTGGAATATAATTTTCATCAATAAAATATCTACTATGTCAACTAAATATTATGGCTTTCTTTTTTTTTCACTTGCTATATTTATATCATTGTTCTTAGTCTACGCTTGCTATATTCCATTTAAATGCGTTTAAAACCATAAACAAGCAAGTATAATGCAAACCACTATGACTCAGAAATATGCAACCAGTAAACCAACAACTACATGTTTGCTAAATTACTAACAAGAGAATTTGTACATCTGTGGATTAACAAGATAATACACATTAAATCTGAACAAAGAGGGAAGGCACTTGAACAGAGATGCAAACATGCTCATGGTGAGCACTGATAAAACTCAAAAGGAGAAGTCCTGTGGCCTATAACTATGACTTTGTAACTCACTGCAGAACAATGAAAGTCAGCAACAAAAAACACAAAGTCATAATTGTAAGAATAAGACAAGGTGGGCAGCGACCAAAGGAGGCAGATTTAAAAAGGCTGCTGAACAAGGCTTTATTTGAGATTCACTCCTGGGCGGCAATTCATCAGACCCACAGAGTGGACAGGAGAAGGGTGTGAGGAGAAACCGCATGGGAGCTCCACCGGACTGGGATTTTATGGGGCTTAGGCAGGAAGGGAAGGGCTTGGGACAGGAAAAGGTGTTTTTAGAGTCCCTTGTCCCTCTGGAGTTGGTTGCAGGAAGCTGGTTGAACCCCAGGATTGGCCAGGGGATTCTGCTGACTGACAGGCGATTCTGTCGGCACCTGATTGATGTTTTTTTTCCCAAGGGCAGGCTGCTTCACTGCCACCAACCTGACAATAATGACTCTGGTCCATCCCTACATCCCTATTTTAGCAAAACATAGCACATCACTTGGCAAGACTGTCCTATTAAAGATTCAGGTCCAGGGGGCTGGGGCTGGGGCTCAGCAGTAGCGCACTTGTCTGGCATGTGTGAGGCACTGGGTTCGATTCTCAGCACTCCACATAAATAAATAAAATAAAGGTCTATCAACAACTTAAATAAATAAATAAATAAAAGAGTCAGGTCCAGAACCTTTAAGAAGTAAAACTAGGGCGTGGGTTGTGGCTCAGTGGTAGAGCGCTCGCCTAGCATGTGCAAGGCCCTGGGTTCGATCCTCAGCACCACATAAAAAAATAAAATTAAATAAATAAATAAATAAATATTTTAAAAAAGAAGTGGAACTAGGGGAAGGGGAATTTAGCTCAGTGGCAGAGTACTAGTGTAATTTTCATCAGTTTTGTGGTATCAAGTCTGCAAAAAAAAAAAAAAAAAAAAAAAACAAAAAAAACAAAACAACCCTGGGAACCAATCTCTGAAAAACCTGACTCTGAACACTAGGAAGTGCTTGGAAGGCAGCTCATAAAAGTCCTTGTTTTCAAATTTCTTTCCCTTTCAGAATCTACTTTTTCAGAACCATTCCTTGCCCACACCCTTTGTGAGTGGACTTCATGCACCAATGCTGCTCCCCACTGGTTCCACACTCTGGAACAACACATAAATGTGGAGCCTTTCCACTTCTTGAGAAATTCTGCCACCTCTGGCTCAAGAATGTCCAGAAGGGCATTGTTTTCCACTGCCCGATTTCTAATTCTTTAGGATCCTTGCTACTTTCTCCAAACAGATATTTTGAAATTTTAAAGACTCTAGTGAAAACACTGTCATTCCCATCTGTGGGGAGCTACTCTGAATGACCCATGCCTTCCATCCTGAACCAAGAGGCTCTGAACAATCACTTGGTGACTTGGGCATTGCCCCAGCCCAAGAAGTAGAAGGAATGTCTTCAGGAGCTATACTCAGCTATTCCTTTGTTATACTACACCTTTGCCCTGTTTGGAATAGAATGGTCAACGAAAATGCCCTCTGTGTGCCCCCTTCTCTTGCTCTGCCTCTGGGTGTGGCCTTCCTAGATATCAGTCAATCTGCTGACAGCAGACACCACAAGCTAGACTCAACCCCCGGTATCTCTGTCGCTTGTGTGGTTATTTCCTGCAGCCCAGTAAACTCAGGAGTGACCCTGAGTGTTTTAGTACTGAGAAATACGACACCCATTTAATTAGAATCTGTGAGGACTGCCCAACAAACTGTACTGTAGTGATCCTACATGTCACCTTATGCTAAAAGTGGTATTTGCAAAGCACAATGATTCACTCTGTTATCTCCCCAGTATAACTATCATTATTGTTGCATCAGACTATATCCATAGAAGGAAAAAAGTTGTAGAGGTGAAGGTACATTTCAAACAAAATCTGCACGTATTACTCCATTTTAAAACAAGGTAATCACATATATTAATATGGACTGTGCCTGCTATCAAAGAACACAAGCAACAATAAAGGTTGGCAAGGATATGGGGAAACTCATACATTGCTGGTGGGACTGAAAATTGGTGGAACCACTCTAGAAAGCAGTCAGGAGATACCTCGGAAAACTTGGAATGGAACCACCATTTGACCCAGTCATCCCACTCCTAGGTTTATAGCCAAAGGAAAATCAGCATACTACAGTGACGCAGACACATTAATGTTTATAGCAGCTCAACTCACAATAGCTAAACTATGGAACCAACATAGTTGCTCTTCAACAGATGAATGGATAAAGAAACCGTGGTATATATACATGGAATATCACTCAGCCTTAAAAAGAATGAAATTATGGCATTTGCTGGTAAATGGATGGAGCTGAAGAATATTATGCTAAGTGAAATAAACCAATCCCAAAGAACCAAAGGTCAAATGTTTTCTCTGATATGCAGATGCTAATTCCCAATAAGGGGGTGTGTGGAGAATAGAGGTATTTTGGACTAGACAGAGAGGAGTGAAGGAAGGGGAAGGGTCATGAGGGTAGGATTGACAGTAGAATGAATGGGACATTATTACCCTATATGCAGATATGATTATATGACCAGTGTAACTCTACCTCATGTACAACCAGAAGAAAGAGAACTTATACTCCATTTATGTAAAATGTATTCTACTATCACGTGTAACTAATTAGTATAAAAAATGTAAAAAAAAAAAAAAAGAGGATGAAATCTGCCTAACTGCATGCAGCATGTCTAGACCAGGTGGCCAGCAGAGATAGGAAATGCAAATTATGAGTTGAATTTGGGCCAAAATTATGGGGACTTTTAATTTGAACAGAATCTTCTCACACAGTCATGCATCATTTAACGCTCAGGATAAGGACTGAAAAATGTGCCCATAGGAAATCTGTCTTTGGGGGGCGTCACAGAGTATACTTACAGAGGCTAAGTTGGCTCCTATATCAACAGGCGATACTATCGTGTGAGATCAATATCATATATGTGGACCATCACTGACCAAAACATTATCATGTGGCATGTGGGTCTACTTGAAGGCTGTCCACTACAAGGGAGAGTGTGAACTTCTGATTTGCTATGAGAGAACCCAAGCAGCTCTGATGCTTAAAGACATCATGGGGAAATCGAATAAGCGGAGCATCTATGCAATTGGTTTTCCACAGCAACATGACCTGCTTCCTGACAGCCAGGACCTGAGAGAGAGCTGCCAAGGAACTCATGGTCACTTGGAAGGCTGCTGGGTGCTCATTCAACTCTGAACATCCAGGGCTGCAAAACTAGGTGGACACTCACTCTCAGCTGACAACACAAATCAACCTGCATTTACTCCTGCTTGGAATGGGGTCATCAGAATCATGTAAGACATTAAAATGCAAAATAAAACTTCAAGCACAGCATGAATAACAAACATGATCTTGTTGATAAGGTCCAACAGTGGCAAAAGAAAGTCTTGCAGCTTAAATATGGAATCAACCCAATGCCCACTGAGGGATAAACAGAGGGACAAAAGATGTTATCTTCTCTTCTGCTATTCAGCCTTAAGAAAGAGGGAAATTCTGACCCCTTCTCCAGCAATGTAGGATCTTGAGGACAGTACACAAAGTGAAATGACCCAGACACAGTGGGACACATACATATGTATGAGTTCACAGTCTTCAACACAGATGTGGTACCGAGGGTTTTCAATTTCATAGAGACAGAAAGTAGAATGGTGGTCAGTAGGAGCTGTAGAAGGAGAAGTAGGAATTAATGCTTCATTGGTAAAGAGTGTCTGTTTATGGTGATGGAAAAGCTCTCCAGATGAGTGATGCAGGTGGTTGCACAACAGAAATTTAAACTCATGCCCTACACGATGACGTTATGGCCAACGATGGAACCACATACATGAATTTGTCCCACAGTATGACAGCACAGTGAAATTGTAGCCATCTCAGTTGGTGTAAGAGCACTCTAGGATGTTTATACAATGATGAATCACCCTATAACACATTTTTAGGAATATATCTCCATTATTAAGTGAGACATGCACGTAATTGACACCACTCACCCTCTACACACCACGATGGTTAACATGGCAAGTTTTCTACACATTTAACCACATTCTGTAGACAGAAAGATAAAACATGGATTGAATGCCCAGCTGGAAAGCAAAAGGCTGAGTTAGGATGTTTGGAAGCAGCTTCCCAGTTCCACTGGGTGCTGGGTCACATCCCATGCACTTCCCATCTTTTCAGTAAATACTATTCTCTGTCTTCAATGGGAAAATCTCCCATTTGTTTCCTTTTCTACATGTGAGACTTTCCATAGGGTGCATGGGTGATAATGAAATATGCAGGTCAAGAGCAATGTCTGTGCTCCCAAATATGCTATGTAACTGAGAGAGATTGATTGGAACTGAGAGGCTAACCTGAGGTGATCCATAGACTCCCAGAAAGTGTAGACACTCTGGGAAAACCATGAGCATGGGTACAATTTCCTATGATTTTATGACCTCAAAAGGAATCCTTGTGTCAAACATGCCTAAGTGCAGAGTGTGTGTCCCCTTAACAGATTTCTGAAAACAGTGAAGACCAGTGGCACTTAGCAGATTAGATTTGCTAAACTGAGTGTTTCCTTTTAGGGTTTTCAAGTGATAATTCAGTGTACGTGGGTTCTTTTGTACATACTGAGCTCCTTCTTGGGAGGTCATGTCATTTCTGCCCTCCCCCTTCTTCCTTGCCATACTCCTTAATCTCCCACTGCACTGAACTCTGAAATGGAAATGCCCAGAGGTTGGGTATCTAACATGTGTTGTGTTGAGAATGGAGAGAAGAACCCATGTCTAGACAGAAGTGAAAAAGGGGTCAGAGACAAAGTGGACAGAGTTTGGATTAGTAGCAGCAGAGACTATCTCCTCTAGAATTCTAGGACAGGTGCACATTCCAGTCTGACAATTGCAGGTGTTTTCCTTCACACTGGTTGCCAGGTTGGAATAAGCGATGACATCAGAGGCTTCCAACCTTCCTGACTGGAAGGGACAGACTCTGTTGACCACTGGCAGTGCAGTGGGCAACAGTTTGTCCTCAGTACTGTTCTTCACCTGGTTTCTCCCGTTTGGAGAAGAGCGAACAGACTCCTATTCAACCAAATTCTGGAGAAAGATTTATCTTTCTCTCTAAGAACCTAGGTTTTGTAGAAGGAAGACAGAGTATTGGAGAACTTATGGAGGATCAACAAATCTCCCAGTCTGGGCAATCGCCTTCCCTGGCAAGCACCTCAGAATCCCACCTGGAGGTGGTGGTAGATGATGAGGTGGCAGGTCCATCAGGTGAGGGAGCTAGAGTTGAGAACTGATTTGACATGATGACTGGTAAGGAGGAAGGGATAGAGCAGCCAGAAAGGTGGGAAGCCCACTTTTGAAGTTCAGAATAGGCCACGGGACAAGGAAGTCCACATGGATGGAAAATCTGCAGAGAAAGGAATTGGGCTAGAAGATGAGATCTAAGTTCAGGAAATGGGTACAGGGGATGTAAAAAGGGTCACTCCACCCATGAGAGAAAGTGTCCATAATGAGAAAGAGTTTTGAGGAACAGGGAGATGGGACAATGGTAAGGAGAAGACAGCTACCAGCCAAGCTAAGAAGGCAACAGTTGAAGGTCTGGGGTGTGGGAGGTGAACTGGTATCAGAGGATGAAAGGATGAGTTCCAAATACAGGAGCCTGACTCTGCTTCCTTTACTCAGCTCTGTGGGTAAAACCCTGCCTCCCATGTCGGTCCTCGAGGAAGAGAGAGTGGACCTCAGAATCTGAGGGAGACTCGGATGATGATCCCCCGGGGATTTTTGATTCAGTACCTTGGGTAGAATCTGGCCTCCTGCCTGAGACCACTGGCCTAAAGAGAAAGAGAGAGTCCTCCACTGAATCTGAGGATGAGCTGGAGGAACTGGAAAGTGAGCTAAATCACCCCTGGGATGTGGTGTCACTGTGTGGCCTCAAAATGAAACTCAAAAAACGGCGCATGAACTCGGTGCAACCAGAACACCATGAGGTTTTCAAGAGGCTTCTAGGTAGGGAGACACCCAGGTAGCGCCCTCCAATCCTGCTCTTTACACAAACAAGGAACTTACAGCCACTGCACTTTTCCAAAGAGCCCTGCTATCCCTGAGATCCCCATTCCTGGAGGACTCAGGACCCATGTACCCTGTGAAACTCTTAGATGATGGATGATTACATTACACCTGAAAAATGACCCTGCTTGGGATCACAGAGCTTGATTCCAATTAACCTCACTGATTGCAGACACTGTGGTTCTAATAGATTTCCTCCTCCCTGAGCGGTGCCTATCAAACTAGAAAATAACATAGTAACTCTAATTCTGAGGTGGTGCATTCTTGGGGGATGATGGGCCCTCGCGGTTTACTCCAAGTTCTTAGTCATACAGACGTCTATCTCTTACCCCAACCCTCACTCAGTTGTTTCCCTGGGGGGGTTTCAGGGCAGAGCAGCTTTCCCAGGAATGTTCCTGTCCTTTTCCTATCCAACTGGGATATCGGGCTCTTTTGGGCTCTATTGCACTCCAATCCCACACCTTCTTCAGTGGAGGTCCTATTCTTCTCTCTGTTGTCTATCACCCATGAAGCCCCTTCTGGTTCCCAACTAACACCAGTGTTCTGTTCACAGAAGATCCTGTTGTCAAAAGATTCCTGGCCTGGGACAAGAATCTGAGAGTGTCTGACAAGGTGAGGTTGTTCTCTACTGGGCAGTGATCCTGCTCCAGCACAGCCTGGATGAGGAGGGATTTCTAGCCCACGGTCCTTCTGTCTCCATGTAGAACCAACAAGATGTGCCAAGTCCTGACCCTTTGTGACTTGTCAACATCTCTCTTCAGGGCCTAGCAGTTCCATGCAGTGAGGACAGGTGGACCTTGCTTCTGCTTGGGGTGTTGCATTCCTATCCTCCTCTCTCGGCTATTGTTACCTGAGATTTTGGGCGCCTCTCCTCTTTTATTTTTTTAAATATGTTTTAGTTGTAGATATACAGAATACCTTTATTTTTTATCTTTATGTGGTGCTGAGGATCGAATCCGATGCCTCACATGTGCTAGGCAAGCTCTCTACCACTGAGCCAAAACCCCAGTGCTCAACAGCCTTTTTTCTGTGATGCTAGGGATTGAACCCAGGGCCTTGTGCATGCGAGGCTAGCAAGCACTCTACAGAGTGAGCTATATCCCTATTGCTGGGGCTCCTCTCCTCTTTGCACTTCTTGGGACCCCCTGTTCTCCAGCTTACCCAAGACCCTCCTCACCCAGCTGACCTACATGCCTTTCCTCAAAAGGTCCCCTCAGAGCTGATCCTACAGAACACACTAAGTCTCTTCTTCCCCCAACTGCTCTGACTGTCTCAGGTCCTTCCCCAAACCAGCAGGTCTCCTTACGTGGTGAACTTCTCTCAGGGGCACTCTTCACCCCAGACTCCCATTCCTGTCCCCTCTTTCCTCCTCTTCCAGGATGTGACCTCTCTCTGTGTTTTTCTTCTCTCTCCATCAGTACCTCCTGTCTATGGTCATAGCTTATTTTAGCCGGGCTGGCCTCTTCTCCTGGCAGTACCAACGAATCCACTTCTTTCTGGCCCTGTGAGTATTGGGTCTCCTTCATCAATCAGGACTCACTACCTGGGAGGGTAGGAGGGGAGCAGAGGGGCACTAACCTTTCTTTTACTTTTAGCCTCTTTGTCCTGTTTGCTCCGTGTACACGAGATCACAGCACTGTAGTATAGTTTGTTTTTCTTTTCCACACTTCCCTAGTCAAAGCAACACACAAGCTCCCTAAAGGCCAGTTGTTAAAGAGTCAAGAAAACCAAGGAAACCTAAAGCCCACCTGAGAGGAGTGGAGGAGAGCATGGGCACCTCCTGTCCCTGGCAGAGAGACTGGAGGTGCAGCCACATCTGACTGCTCTTCCTTCCTGTATCTATACCAACACTGCTCTGTTTTCTGCCTCTGGATTTCCAAGACAGATGCCCAATTCCCAGCCTGGCACAGGTCCAGTGTAGGGTGGTCCCCTCTGGTTCTTCATACAGGAGTCTTCTCACATTTGTGGCTTTCTACACACACCCTAAAAATTCTTCCAAGATGGGTCCAACCACCCCTTAGGACTGCCCCACAACTGTGTTGCTCAATGCTTTCTAGAAAAGAGCTGGAGTTCTTCAGAAGGTGTGTGTCTGGCAGAGTCCTCTGGACCAAGGCATGGTCCTCTGTAACACTTAATAGGGCTGGTGCAGTCCTGTCTGAAGATGGTCCTCTGGGAGTCCGTTTTGGGAAGCTGACTCCAAGGGGAGGTCCTTCTTGGTTGTGCCTCTAAAGAGCAACCTGGTTTCTTTCCCCAGCTACCTGGCCAATGACATGGAGGAGGACAACCAGGCTCCTAAACAAGAAATCTTTCGTTTCCTCTATGGGAAGAGCTACGCCCAGCGTCCCCTGTTCCACAAACTGCGATATCAGTTCATCTGCTCCATGGACTGGAACACTCGGGTTTCCAAGGAGGAGTGTGAGGAGGTGGGTGGTGCTGTGTGTGCTTGTGGGGGGAGAGGGATGGGCTGACTGGAGCGACACAGGAAGGTGGGTGGCTGCAGGTGGGCTCTGGGGAGGAGAAAGCTCAGGAGGGAGGGAAGGACTTCCTGGGCAGTCCTCAGTTTTGCATTTAACCATGCTACTAAGTATTCTTGATGGATCCAAGCAGAAATATTACTAATGTTCAGCCACTATTCTACTCAAATCAGGGACAATGATAAAGCTTGTCTCTTGATAAAATCAACTTTTCAAATTTGATGGGAAGGGACACCAAAAGGATTCTATCTGTCAAAGCATCTTTACAAATGCTTAATTTATTTATCTGATATAGGAAAATATACTCGATTTTTATTGAAAAGAAATCTGAAAAAAATGTGTCCCACATTTTATATAACATGATCCTGATAAGTGTCGTCCATGTGAGTAATAGCTGAAATAATGTTGTGATATCCGTATATAGCTACTTCATTTGTCACCAGGCTAAATAAATCTAATAATTACACCTTGCTATGTCACCTCCTTTGTAGCTGACAGAACTTAGTTAATAGAATCAAGCCTCTCAACATTGTAGTTTTAGATATTTATAGACTGTGTGAATCACGGTGACTAGAAAGTCCAAATCAAAGTGAAGTGATTTTAAGGAATGGGAAAATAAATTAACCATAACTTCAAACCCCTCAATATCCTGTAAAGTCATCAGCTTTGGTGGGGGCTCTTTTCCTTTCCAGATTCAAGCTTATGATCCGGAGCTCTGGGTGTGGGGCCGGGATCGCACCCTCATTGCCTAGAAGTCCTGGAACTATGTTGGCCTGAGGGGAGGGACAAAATTCTGTATCCCTGGCTTGATGACAGACAGAGTCAGTGATTTTCTATTCAGGATGCTCGAGGACCTACCTTCTTGATCCAGTCCTGTCCACCTCCACCCACAGCCACCCTCTGCAGATGGTGAAACAGCCTGAATCTCCAAGTCAGCTTCATGGTCTCAAACTCCAACCACACAGATGACCCCCTAGAGGTGTGCTGGGGGCTCTGACATTGCTCAGCTAGACCTGAGAGAGAACAGTTTATCACTCAGGATGTGCTAGAAATCCTAAACCCACAGCAATTGGGCCCACATGTCAGCTTTGATGAATGGTTCATCTTGGTCTAAAGTGAATATCCTTTAGCCATGAATATCTCTCTCCCCCTGTAAATTCTCTTTTTACCTCTCCTTTTAATTCATCTTGGGTCACATATCCCTTAAGGATACCAAGCATGAAGATGATTTATTTATATGATTGTCACAGTTTTAGTACATGTGATAAATGTTATTTATTTTTAACACTGTTTATTTTAAATAGTTCTGAGATAGATATTGTTTGGAAATTCGTTTTTCCTTATTAGTTTTGTAATGAGTGTTATAACATGTTTGTGTTCATATATATATTTCTCTGAGGTTTTTATTCTTTTTATCTATTTTATCATATTACTTTTATACCTCAGTGTTATTAACCCATAATCTAATAAATATAAAATTTTCATGTGATGTTCTATCATCATTATGGTGAATATCAAGCTGCTGTTATTTAACTTTTCTTTAAATGTTTTTCTGTAGTGTATATTGTAAGAGAGCACATGTGGTATGTGCTTGTGAAGAGTACAGCACAGTGCATTTGTGAGGAAACTGAATAAAGTTGAAAATCTTCTTACTGTAATGATGCATATGATCTTGTCATTCTGGATTATTTTTTTGTTGTCAAACAATACAGGGTTGTGGTTAATTGACCAAATTTCTTACCTGTGGGAGAAAAACACCTCATTTTTTAGGTAGCGAAATAACAGAGAAGGTTGCAGAACTTAAAGTAGAGACTGGAAGAGGAAACACAGGAAGTCACTGAGAGAGACAACACAGGAAGAGTGAAAGAAAATTTAAAGGAAGCTGTACAATAATCTTAAATCCAAAATCGAGGAGAGCATATAACAGGAGATGGCTTCCTGGTAATGTCCAAGGTTAGGAACACAGGGGGAATAGTAGTCTTTGCTACTTGAGTCAAAATGGGAGTCTTCTCCACAACCTGTGTTTCTAATTTTACATGACAGAAGAAAATCCAAAGAGTCTTCTTGAAATAGAAACTTGTGAAGGGAAATGAAGGTACTAGAGCAGGTTGGAAGAAGAATGAGATGATAGGAAGACCTCGAGCTAGTAAATAGAAGGCACAGAGAGGAAAGAGCTAAGAGTTTGGGCAATGAATGACTGTAGACAAGTACCTTGAGAGATGAGAGCATCAGAGAATATGGGAACAGCTGGAAAGAAGCAGGTAAAGCAAAGTATCAGCCAGAAGAAAAACAAAGCTAAAGAGAGGTGGCAACGGAGCCATCGATGAGATGTGATGTGGGGTTGGAGAGGCAAGTGGAGATGATGTGAAGGGATTGGAAGGGACCAATATTGAATGAGCTTAAGATTGGTTGAATGTGTTAAACGAGGGATGGTGGTTGGGTGAATGGAGTAACTTCAGAGGTAAAAGTACCAAAAAGGAAGAAGTCATTAAAGACAGCACTGTGTAAAGCAAATCTGATGCTGATCAACCACATGAAGGTCATGTGCTACCAG
This sequence comes from Marmota flaviventris, assembly GCF_047511675.1. NCBI lineage: Eukaryota > Metazoa > Chordata > Mammalia > Rodentia > Sciuridae > Marmota > Marmota flaviventris. The sequence goes on along the minus strand of NC_092516.1, from coordinate 37,786,739 downwards.
TTGAGGCCACAGGCCGCCCCTACACCATCTTCTTTTTAGACATCAGCCATAAGCTCCGGGTTTCCCAGGCCACTCGCACTTCTCACCAATGGCTGCAAATTCGGGGATTCCCATGATCCTATTGTATAATTTTCTATTAACATCTCACTGAGGTTAGGAGAGCACGAATCCTATAATTACTGATTTGTCATGTAAAAAAGGACACAAATTGGGACCAGCTAAGAGAATTTCTGAGACTCAATTTTTAAAATTTCCTATGCCCTTTTTTATTAGCCACAGAATGCTTAGCTCACTGTGAACCACTGCAATCAAAGAGGGGAAGATTCCAATATTTCCAGAGATATTTTCTAAGAAATGATTGCATAAATCTGTAATATGTTGGAAGAATTATCAAAAAGATTAGACAGAAGGGCTAGTGGTATAGTTCACTGATAGATTTTGGTTACCATGTGCAAGGCCCTGGATTCAATCCCCAGCACCAAAACAAAATAAAGGGGGTGGCACAGAATCAGTATAACTATAACTCATTAATAAAGAGATAAATAAACTTGTTTATCCTTTTACAGAATTAGTTCTCCAAAACTGATAGCCAATGAGCACATGAAAGGTCAACACCTTTTAGTCAACTGGTCATCAAAAAATGCAAATCAAAACTACTAGATACCATTTCCTGATCACTAGGATGTCTATAATCAGGAAGTCTAATAATGTGTTGGTTAGGATGAGAAATTAGAACCCTTTACACTGTTGATGGGAGAGTAAAAGGTGCAGCTGCTCAGAAGTCTGACAGTTCCTCAAAAGGTTAAATGTAGAGCGGCTGGGGTTGTGGTTCAGTGGTAGAGCACTTGCCTAGCATGTGTCAGACACTGGTTTAGATTCTCAGCACCCTATAAAAATAAAAAAAGGTCCACTGACAACTAAAAAATATTTTTTGAAAAAAGGTTAAATGTAGAGTTACCACATGACCCAGCAAGTCCACTCCCAGATATATACCTGAGAGAAAGAAAAACACACTTCTGTACAAACACTTGTGTGCAAATATTCATAGCAGCATTATTGGTAATATTTAAAAAGAGAAATACTCAAATATTCACCAACTGATGAGTAAAATGGGGTCCCTTCAATGTCAATTTAATCAGCCATAAGAAGGAATAAAGGTCTAAGCATGAATAACATGGGTGAACCATGAAAACATTATGCTAAGAAGCCAGACTAAAAGATAACACAGTGGATAATTCCACTTCTCTGATGTCCAGAATAGGCAAATCTATGGAGACAGAATGCAGATGAGTAGGTGCCTAGGGCTTGGTGAACTGTGGGGGGAAATGCTAATTGGTACTGACAGGATTTCTTTTGGAGGTGATGAAATGTTTGGAAGTTGATTGTGGTGATAGTTACACAACTCTGACATGTACTAAAAACCCTGAGTTGTATACTTTAAATGGGTGGATCACAGGGTATGCAAATTACATCTCAATAAACTATGAAAATAAAATGAATTAGGTGTCAAATAGAAAAGGCTATTCTTTACCTTTCATGGTGACACACGTGATGGTTGACACAATAGCTATAACAACTGCCAGGAGGACCCTGAGGAAGATCAAGTAACTGCTGAGCAGGATTCCACAAGCACATCAAATCTCCTTTGCTGCATGACATGCGAAGTCAAAATGCCAATCCACCTGTCCAGAAATAGGGAGGGTCAGAAATGGAATCGAAAGAGCTGCTTTGTAACACATGATACAAAGAAGTAAAGGGAGGTAATATTTTCCAAAACAAGGTAACCCTGACTATGGAATATAATTTTCATTAATATAAAGACACACTAAGTCTGCTATTTGAGGAGGCATCCTGGGAGCCTTCTGGAGATTTGCGGCTTCTGCATTTCTGTCCACCCTACAAAAATAAGGCTCCCAAGGTAAGCTAATTCATTTTTTGGTTCCTGGGATTGAACCCAGGGGTATTAACCACTGAGCTACATCCCCAGCCCTTTCGAGATGGTCTGGCTAAGTTGTCCAGGCTGGCCTAGAATTGTTACAGTCCTCCCTTGGTCTCTCCTGAGTCGCTGGAGATTACAGGCTTGAGCCACCAGGCCCAGCGTGGCCTAAGCTAATTCTTCAGATCAAAGTAAGACTAGCATATTGAATAAGAGGGTCTGGACTGGGGTACAGAGAAAATCCTGCCTCTGCCCCACTATCCAAAGAGGACAGGCTGGGGTGAAAAGGGAATCTGGTTTTCCCTAGAGACATTATTACTAGGTACCCAGCTGTGACCCCTAACTCTAGCCTATTTTCCATATGCCTAATTTCTAGTGGCCAATGGTTTTGACATTAATGTTCCAATTTGGGAAATTTCCAATCCAAATCCTTCAGCTACAAAGGGAATTCAGGGTTTTTACACACTTTAGATATTCTCTGGATTCCCATGTGCCTTAGATCCCTGTTACCACTGGGCCCCCAAAGGGAACTGGGAATGTGGGGATCTGCTGGAGGCTTAGCCATTGCTGATATCTGCATGGGAAGATGGTTCTCAGCACTAGATATCCTCCAACCCCAGACAAGTAGTTGGTTGGCATCACAGGCATGCACTACAAACCAGATGAACATTATCTTTAATAAACTGCTTCCTTGAAAAAAAAAAGATACACTAAGTCAATGAAAGAGTATGGCTTTCTTTCTTTTTCACTTTCTAAGTTTATATCATTGTTCTTATTTTATGTCTATTATAGTCTATTTAAATCCATTTCTAGCCACAAGGATGCAAATATAATGTCAGCTGCTGGAAAACTGCTTGATATGACTCAGAAATATGCAACTGGTAAACCAATAAACTACATGTTTGCTAGATTATTAAACAGAAAATTTATACATCTGTGGATTAACAAGATCAACACACATTGAATCTGAACCAAGAGGGAAGGCACTGAACACAGATGCAAACATGTTCACAGTGAGCACTGATAAAACTCAAAAGGAGGAGTCCTGTGGTCTTATAACTATGATTTTGTAACTCACTGCAGAACAATGAAAGACAGCACTGAACAACACAAAGTAATAAGAAGTCTGACCCATCTCTACAGGTATTTTAGCAGAAGGCAAGACTGCCCTATTAAAGATTCAAGCCCAGATAAGAAGCGGAACCCGGGGACTGGAATTTAGCACAGTAGTTGAGTGCTTGTGTTTTTCATCAGTTTTGTGCTATTCAGGTCTCCATGTCTACACCAAATAATAGGGAAATGATCTCTGAAAAACCTGGCCCTAAAAACTACAAAGTTCCTGGAAAGCAGACCACATTTCTTGTTTTGAAATCCCTTTCCCCTTCAGAATCTACGTTTTCAGAACCATGATATTATTCCTTGCCCACACCCTTTGCAAGTGGACTTCATGCACCAATGGCACTCCCCACTGGTTCCACACTCCGGAACAACACACATATGCAGAGCCATTCTGCTTCTCGAGAAATTCTGCCACCCCCAGCTCAAGAAGGAAAACGAAGGGCATTATTTCCCACTTTTGTCTTGCAGGGCAGGAGCTCTGCTCTCCCGCGCAAAGTGGGAACCATGCAAGTGCACCTGGCTCTGTTGTGGTGTGAACTGATAAATACAATCAATAAGAGTGTAAATTAGATTACATATTAGTTAAAAATATAGTTTATAGATATAAGAGTTTGATAAGTGAGATAAGACAATTATGAAGCAAGAACTGTCATAGACAGGCCTAAGACTCCATTTTGCTGCTTTCTATAAAAAACTGTTACAAAAGCTGTTTTCTTATAAAAATTGTTTTTCTGTACTTTGTATCCCACAAATTGTACCCTAATCAGAATGCAGTGGTAGTCATGGTGAGCTACATCCTGGGTCTGAGTACACTTGTGGGTCTATATGACTTTGAAGTAGATTCTCAGCCCCCACAACACCCGCCCAAATTCAGGAAGCAACTGTCCAGCACCTGCTTGAACCCAGGACTGTGATCAACTGAACTGCAAAGCTAATGCTTGTTTTGCTTCTGTTTATCGCTGGCTTGCTGACTGGAAAATTCCAGTCCTGCCTGGAGCCCACAGGTCCCACTTACTAATGTTTTAATTTCTATGACCGGCTAGCTTACATGATGATAAGCGAGTCACTGAGTTGTGGATTTTGTGCTTATATTCTTTTTGGATGAACCAGGAAGCTGCTGTCCTCCCACAGAGCTTAAATCGCCACGGTGGGTGACAGTCCCTGGCCAGGTAAATAAAGCTCTCTTTTGATTTGAAATTCGGACTTTCAGTGCTTTCTGAGGCGTCTCCTCATAACAGCTCCAGAAAGTTGGAGGCCGCGATTTGGGGTCTGTAATGACGCCCCGCTCCACCCGTCCTCCGCGCGGCAGCCCGGGCTCCTGCCCGGCAGCGCTGACCTCTGGGCCGTGGATGTGACCCCGACACGGCCTCCCGTCTCCCGGCCTCGGTCTGACGTCTGTAAAGCGGGGACAGCAACCGCACCTACCTGCTCCGCCGTCGCGAGGACCAGGCAAGAGACTAAAAGGCCATCGCGGTGACCGCGTCAGTACCTCTCGTCAGAGCCTCAGGTGACGGCTCGCCTCCCTGCTCCTCGTCGCCGTCCAGGACAACGCTCGCAGGAACAGCTTGAAGAACGCGGGGAAGACCAACTCATAGCGGGACAGCGACGGCCAAAGAGCAGCAACCCTCAGACGACGCCAGCGCCTCTCACCTCCCTGGACTCCACAAGCAAATCCACCGGTACTTCGCACAGGCGCACAAGGCGGGGCACTGCGCATGCTCGCTCAGGACCGAGGCGCGCGCACGCGCACTGACCCACCCGCCGCCCACCGCCGTCTGCACCTGCTAGGGTCGCCCACCCAGTCACTTGGTGGCTGCGTTTACATCTTTTACTTTATTTTTTCCTCTTTATAGGTGTTTTTTTTTTTTTTGCTTTGTTTTGTTTTGTTTTTTACACTTTGCATTACAGTTTAATGAAGGTGCCCCCTTCACGGTGGAAATGGGACTTCAGTGGGGACATGAAGTGATTTGAGTTCTAGACAAAGACCGGGTTCAAGCGGAGGAGGAAGAGCCGGCGGGGCCCGGCGCGCCTGAGGCGGCGTGGGTCGAGGACGCCGAGGAGGAGGCGGCGGCCGGGCCAGAGCCCGAGCTGAAGGCCCAGGCGGAGGAGGTGGTCCCCGGCCCGGCCGCGTCTCCGCCGCCCTCCCAGGAGCCCGCGCCGCAGGCCGAGCTTCCCGCCCCCGCGCAGGGCTCTGCCTTGGCGGAGCAGGTCAGCGACCCGCCTGCGGATGGCCCGGCTCATGCGTCGGCAGAGGAGGCTGGCGGACCCGAGGGCAGCGCGGCTGAGGCCGAGCCGCGCGTGGTGGAGAACGGCGAGGCGGATGAGCCCTCCTTCAGCGACCCCGAGGACTTCGTGGACGACGTGAGCGAGGAAGGTGAGGCGCGTGAGCCTGGCGGAACCTTCTGGCTGGTTCCCCTGCCTGGGCACAAATCCGGTGAGGGTGTGCGCGAAATTCAGCCAGGCCGGGAGGGGTGCCCGCTGCAGCTGCTGTCGCTGCGTGCAGCGGGTGTCCGGACCCTGCTCTCTTGTTTCCAGACGGGGGTCGGAGAGCTCTTAGGAGCCCGGTGTGTATGAGTAGTACCAGCTGGGGGGCAGAGCCTAGCAGAATGCACCATTTCCGGGCCCAGGACCCCGGAGCTGACCAACCAGATCTGAGCTGGCCGAAATGAAGGGACAGGTGGTGCAGAACTTGGTGCAGTGTTGTTCTACTAATTTCTTAATAGAACAGTGCCTGGCAGAACCTGCCAAGTTCTCATCTTTTTTTTAAGTCTACAGAGCAGACCATTACTTTTTCAGATTTAATGGCATTTAAACATTTTTAAGCGGCTCCCAGTTACTGTCATCATTGTTTTACAGTTTTTTGATATAAAAATAATTTAGCGTGAGGAGTAGAGTAAACACCACGTACTATGATATAAAGACTGTGAACATCTAGTCTGCCGCTTTTCCCTGAGGAAGTGTGTCCTTTCGGGTAAACTAGGTTACTAGGATTATAACCGGACTCTTTGTCCAGACCGGTGATTTTTTTTTAACACACCAATCCTCCCCACCCCTATATTCTTATTTATTTATTATGTGGTATTGAGGATCAAACCCGTTGCCATCAAGCGTGGGAGCTCCACCTCTAAGCTACAACCCCAGCCTCTAACACGCCAGTTTTGTTTTCTAATTTTTCTTAGTTATACATGGCAACAATATCTTTATTTTGTTTATTTTTATGTCGTGCTGAGGATTGAACCCAGTGCCTCACATGTGCAAGGCAAATGCTCGGCTGTTGAGCCACAATCCTAGCCCTGTTTTGTTTTTTAATCTGACTTTTGTTTATACGCTCATTTTGAACCCTTGGTTATTTATTTTGCAGTTGAGTTTTTAAAAAATCATTCTTTAAGACCACCACTCACAGACTGGAGGGGTGTGCGTGTGTGCGTGTGCGTGTGCGTGTGTGTGTGTGCGCGCGCGCGCGCGCTAACATCATAAGGTCAGCCAGGCTGGGTAAAGTCCTAGTGGGTTTCAGGGAGCCTGTACGATCCTGATGTTGCAATGTGGTCCATAGGGAAGGGAGGCTGCTTGGTCCTGAGGAGCCATGTATTTTTTAATGTATGTGTTCTTTAAAAAAAAAAAAAATGTGTGTGTGTGTGTGTGTGTGTGTGTGTGTGGTGTTGGTGCTGTACCACTGAGCCACCTCCCTCCCCCACTCTTAAGGCCGTAGACTGGGAAGGTAAGACCATAGAAGCGTCTCCCTTTAAAAAACGGACTGTTTTTAGTAGTGCAGAGTCTGCCTTGCCCTGTTCTTTTTTTTTTTTTTTGAGACAGGGTCTCCTAAGTTGCCCAGACTGCCCTTGAATTTGGGATCCTCCTGCTTCTGCCTCCTGGATAGCTGGAATGATAGGCCTGTGCCTCAGCTGCATCACTATTCCACAGTCACATTTTAATCTTTTTAAAAAATTAATTATTTTTTTATTTATGTTTTGGTGTTGAGGATTGAACCCAGGAGTGCTCAACCACTGAGTCATATCGCCAGCCCTTTTTCACGCTATAGAGACAGGGTCTCACTAAGTCATTTGCCAAGCTGGCTTTGAACTTGGGATGCTCCCAAGCCACTGGGATTATAGGCATGTGCCATCACACCTGGCTCATTCTTTAATTTTCATCTTCCGTTCTGGCTAAAATTTGAGCTGCCATACAAAAATGTGAATAAAATCTCTTCTAATGTCATCTTCTTTGGTTTATGAAATATTATTTACCTGTATATTTGCTATTTATTTGAAAATTGTTTCTTTTTTTCTGGAGCCAGATGGGGAATCCAAGAGCCAGGAGTAACCCACAGTGATCAAGATAGGTCTCCCATTGTGTAGTTACTGCATTTATTCCCTTCTTAAATAAGGGCAGATTCTTATAGACTAGGTAGATGCTTTGAGCTTGTGGGAAGGAGGCATAGTTTGTAAAAGCTGAGGTTTTTATTATAAGCCTTGTAAGTTCAGATCCGGCTCAACAGGACTCCTAATTGTATGGTGAGCATTGCTTTAAAAATAACCCAGAGATTTTACTACAGTGTCTTTTTTTTTTTTTTTTTTTAATTATTGCCATTTTAGGGCTGGAGCTGTGGCTCAGTTGGTAGAGTGCTTGCCTGACATATGTGAGGCCCTTGATTCAATCCTCAGCACTGCATTTAAATAAATAAATAGATGAATGATAAAAGATACATTTGACAACTGAAAAATATTTTAAAAATTATTGCCATTTTTATATTTATTCTCAGTGGTCTTTTTAATTCTGTTTTGAAACCACGATTGTGCTTGGTTCCACTACAGTTTCTACAGTGAAGATTTCTGAGATTGCTGTTTCCCTGAGCTGCCTCTTTTCAGCTTTTTTCCTTTTTGGCTAGTCTTCATTTTTGAAATTCAGGTGGTGGTTATTTTTGGGCCAGGGGTTGGCGGGAGGATACTGGGAATTGAACCTGGGTCCTGTGTGTGCTCTCACTGAGCTTCACACCCCCCATCAATTACTTTTAACTTTTTTTGTGGAAAATTTAAAACATATACAGAAGCTGAGAGAATTCACCTTTAGCTTTTGAGAATGGAATGGAATATTTTATGACATCTGTCATGTTTAGCATGTTGAAATTCTTTTTCTGTGGGGGTTACCAGGAATTGAACTCAGGGGCATTCAACCACTACGCCACATCCCCAGCCCTATTTTATATTTTTTTAAATTTAGAGACAGGGTCTCATTGAGTTGCTTAGTGCCTCACTTTTGCTGAGGCTGCTTTTTGAACCTCAACCTCCTGAGCTGCTGGGATTATAGGTGTGCACTACTGCACCTAACTAGCATGTTGAGATATAATAATGAATTAGGGTATAGTGTTCAAACAACTGGAAATATGTATAAGAAGCCATTCTTCAATGATGTTTAAAATTACCTGGTAATCTCATTTTGACTGTATTTGCTGATGTGGTTTCATGTGATGAGTATGCTTTGATGGCAGCTTTGAAAGGTATCTTTATTTTCTAGCTCATAGTAATTTACTGCTTTCTAGACACTCTACCTGGGTTTAGTGTTTATATAGAATGCATATTAAAAATATAGAATTTGGGCTGGGGATATAGCTCAGTGGTAGAGCCCTTGCCTTCGGTTCAATCCCTAGGATCACAAAAAATAAATTTAAAAAATATGGGATTTACTTTATTCCATCTGATACTCAGTTTTACTTCCCTTGTGCCCATCTCCAGCTGGAGGTCAGGTATTTTTATTGATGCTGGAGCTTTATGGTCCAAAGGGCTCAGGACCAGAGACAAGAATCACACGAAATAACAGTTGGCAGTGCCCCAGGGTCATTGTGTCACCCACCGGTATGTGGGCTCCAGGCTGCTTTCTGGGACCTGTTTATTTCTCTCTTTGTTTTTTGGCCCTAATACTTTTTACACTCATTTTTCTCTTCCATTTCTTTTATTCTAGCTGGCCGTTTTATGGAAATGAATCAGTTCTTCATCAGAAGTTTGAGAACTGAAGTTTTGGGGTTTAAATGCCTGTCTGCCTTAGTACTGTCTTCCAAGAGCCTATTGAGATAGTGAAATAATAGGAAGTAGCATTTACTTTTACTCTCTGCCCTTGGTTCCTGGCATACAACTCTTAATAACCTTGGGATTGCCAATATATTTTTTGTATGCTATTAGGTGACTACTGGCTGGAGATTCCTGAGTAATTTTGAGGTGAGGGTGCTGGTTGCTAGAGGAACAAACTATGTAATTGTAGGGAGAAGGGCTGAAGGTTGAGTCCATTACTAGTGGCCAGTGACTTAAATCAGTCATGCAACATAAAGTGTTTTTTGGATTCTATGAGCAGCTCTAGCAGATAGTGCCTGGTGGTGGGCTCTGACTGGAGAGGCAAGATAGGCTTACCGAAACAGTCCCTGGCTTGTCTCTTTGTTGGATTCCCTGGTCTAAGGCTGGATTGCTCACCTGCACAGGATAGTAGGCGCTGGTCTGGAACTGGAGGGTGGGAGGAAAGTGGGTGTTCTCCACACATTTATTTCTCTTTTTAATTATTCTCTTATTCACTAAAAAGATATTTCTTCCTCCCTAAATTTTCTAGTAATTTGTATTCACTAAAACAAAAGTATTGTGAATATTTCTAGCACCTCAATATTTGCATATTTTCTAAACTCTAACATGAAAAACCTACTTTCGTGTCCTGCGTTGTTGACACTGTCATGGAATTTTGCCCAGTTATTGCTAGAAACCTTTTGAAATCTAGGGATCTTTGGAAGATCTAGTATTTGGTCTTCAAGTTTTCTGCCTTGTTTGCATTTTGCATTATTAAAAATTTTTTAAATTACTTTCAGCTCTTCCATTATTGCCAGAATCAGTGGATAGATCTTGACTGTTTATAGTTACATCAAAGGCAGTATGTACAGTTTTCTTGATTCTTCCATGTTTAAGTTTTTTGTTTTTGTTTTTTTGGTACCAGAGATTGAACACAGGGGTGCTCGACCACTGAGCCACATCCCTAGCCCTATTTTGCATTTTATTTAGAGACAGGGTCTCAAGAGTTGCTTAGTGCCTCGCTTTTTGCTGAGGCTGGCTTTAAACTCTCCATCCTCCTGTCTCAGCCTTCTGAGCTGCTGGCATTATAGACAAGAGCCACTGGGACTGGCTCATGTTTAAATCTTGAAGTGAATTGGGTCATGATTTCTTGTGTCATGGTAAAAGCATTTAAATTAGATCATTGATCCCCCTCCCCAAACTTGGCAGTCTTTTTAGTAAGCTAATGTATTTTTTGGTTTCAGAAAGTCATTTGACAATTCTTTTACTCACACAGAATTACTTGGCGATGTACTCAAAGATCGTCCCCAGGAAGCAGATGGAATCGATTCGGTGATTGTAGTGGACAATGTTCCTCAGGTGGGGCCTGACCGACTTGAGAAGCTCAAAAATGTCATCCACAAGATCTTTTCCAAGTTTGGGAAAATCACAAATGATTATTATCCTGAAGAGGATGGAAAAACAAAAGGGTAAGTCTGCACTCCTATCATTGAAGTGCCATGTGTGTATTTTGGTGTCTACATGATTATAACCTGTTGTGGGAACTCACTGTGAATGCATGCCGCAATAGTGGGCATTCATTTATTTAGGCCACCCCCAGTTGGAAACTCTCAGAAGCTGGATTTTGGTCCTGGGGTCATCATGGAGGTAGAATGAACAAGGTGACTGTTGTGTTGGCTGCTGACTTGGGAAGAGTCAGACTCTGATGAGCTTGAAACTGTCCCCCAAGGTAGTAACAAGGGTAAGGGTTTGGCTGATCTGGATGCTGGCAGAGTGTCAAGAAAATTTTACATGTGGAGTTTTATGCTGATACCCTTTTATCCTACATTTTAATTTCTTTTAGAGTTTTAGATGGACACAATACCTTCATTTATTTTTATGTGGTGCTGAGGATGGAACCCATTGCCTCATGTGCCAGGCAAGTGCTCTGCCACTGAGCTACAACCCCAGCCTCTTATTCCACATTTAACATCTCTGAAATGGGGTGCTTCTTGCAATCTAGGTGAAATTGTTGCATCACTGCTTAATTAGCATTTATTAGTGTTACCAAAAAGAGTGGTATATTTTTTTAAAATAACGGTAGTGCAATTGCTTTTTCTGTTCAGAATTAGATCTTTCATGTTGATAAGTTATATTCTGATTCTTTTATGTTGTTTTTTATGGTGATGGGGCTAGAACCCAAGCCTTAAAGCACATTAGGTTAACCCTGTGCAACTGACCTAGTCCTCCATATTGGCAAATTTTAGATACTGTTTTCTATTATGACTTTTCCTGTTTTTTTAACACAATGTTTTACCATTATAAAAGTCCCCTACCTGTAATCTGTGCAAGTGTGTGCCTCTCTGTTATACCCAGGAGTCAAGATTGTTGAGCTGTGCAGAGTGCCTGTCCATGGTGCACTGGGTGATATGCTGTGTATAGTCCAGTGTCTCCTGCCAACAGTTTTGGGGAGTTTGTTTACTGCCTCCCAGTCTTGTCAGAGCTTCTCCGTTAGTCTTTCATGTAAATGCCAGCTTTTGAGAGCACAGTCATCTCATGGGAATGAGAGGATGATACAGTGGTTTTTAAGTAAAGTTTTGAAGTTTTTAAAACTACCTAGGATAGTTTGTTTCTGGAAAAAGTATCAAGTAGAGGTGGTGCTGCTGACGTTTTACATTTCGGGAAGTAGGTTGAAGGATGACTTTTTTGACCAGGAGTTGCTGTGCTATAAGTTTTCTTAAAATGAACATCCTCTGAGGTCCTTTGTAACTTTGCATTTCATACATAATAGTAGACTTAAAAAAAAAAATTGTAGTTGTAGATGGACAGAATCCCTTTATTTTTTGTGTGTGTGGTGCTGAGGATCAAACCCAGTGCCTCACGCATGCTAGGCAAGTGCTCTGCCACTGAGCTACAGCCCCAGCCTAATAGTAGACTTTTTTAACAGCTTTACTGAGATAATTTATATCTGGTAAACCTACGTCATTTTAAAGTATAAGATTTGGTAAGTTTTGACATAGCTGTACACATCTTGACATCACCAAATGTTTCCTATATTCTTGTTATCTTGTCTATAGCTTATAATCCCTAAAGTAGAAACTTTGAATCCTCTAGTTAGGATTTTCATTCTTCTTTGGGAAACTACTTGGCCTGTCAGTTGTTACTTGGTTCTTGTTTGACTGCCTAGTATTTTTTTTTTTAAACTGGGAATTGAATCCAGGGATGCTTTACCACTGAGCTACATCCCCAGCTCTTTTTATTTTTTCATTAGAAACAGGGTCTTGCTAAGTTACTGAGGGCCTTGCTAAGTTGCTGCCTTCAAACTTGTGATCTTCCTGCTTTAGTCTTCCTAGTTGCTTGTGCCACAGTGTATGACTATAAAAGAATGCACAAGCTGGAATTGCTCTCTTTCACACTTCAGGTATATCTTCCTGGAATATGCGTCTCCTGCCCATGCTGTGGATGCTGTAAAAAATGCTGATGGTTATAAGCTCGATAAGCAGCACACATTCCGGGTTAACCTCTTCACCGATTTTGACAAGTAAGTTTAGACTTGACTGGGGAACATGGACATTGATATGTGCGAGTGTGTGAGTGGTCACCCTTCCTTAGTGGGTGCTACTGCCTTTCAGACCATAGATGTCTTGTTGGTCAAACAAAATGACAGTCATGAGTCTCAGCCCCATGCTCTTGTCCAGCAGCTCCCCTAACCAGTCCTAACGCTAGCAGACACTTAATTCCTTCCCTACCTCTGGGGTGGGCTGGGAGGGGTGCAGCACTGCCTCGGCTTGCACTGTGTTCTCTAACCCTACCCAGTCGTCAGTGTGTGCTGCTCAGCAGTGTCTGTTCTCCAGGTATATGACGATCAGTGATGAATGGGATATTCCAGAGAAACAGCCTTTCAAAGACCTGGTAAGTTGTATAAAACCCATATCTAAATAGTTAAAAGGAATGCTGGATATTTTGATTTGAAGTTAGTTATTCCTTGGCAGTTTAAAGATGTTCACAGAGTTTGTTCTCTCTCTAGGAGTTAGAGTTATGAATGATATTTTTTCTTTGATTAAAAGTAATGCACCAGGGGTTGGGGTTGTGGCCCAATTCTCAGCACTGCATATAAACAAATAAATAAATAAAGGTCCATCAATAACTAATAAAACATTAAAAAAAAAGTAACGCACTGTTATTAAATCCCTCCTTTTTTTTTTTTAAAGGGAAACTTACGTTACTGGCTGGAAGAGGCAGAATGTAGAGATCAATACAGTGTGATTTTTGAGAGTGGAGACCGGACTTCAATATTCTGGAATGATGTGAAGGACCCTGTCTCGATTGAAGAAAGAGCGGTGTGTATTTGCAGCCCATGGGTCCACAGTTATTTCTTTTGCAGTTCCTTAACAAAGTAGAACTTTGTTTTCATTAGAAAGTAACAAAAGAACTAGGTGCAATGGAGTACATCTGTAATCTCAGGAGGCTCAAGAGGCTGAAGCGGGATGATCACAAATTCAAAGCCACCCTCAGCAACCTAGGGAGACACTTTCTTTAAAAAAAAAAAAAAATGGGGGCTGGGGATGTGGCTCAAGCGGTAGCGCGCTCGCCTGGTATGCGTGCGGCCCGGGTTCGATCCTCAGCACCACACATACAAACAAAAAGATGTTGTGTCTGCTGATAACTAATAAATATTAAAATTCTCTCTCTCTCTTTAAGAAAAAAAAATGAAAAAAAGGGTTAGGGATGTGGCTCAGTTGTTGAGCGCCCCTGAGTTCAATTCCCAGTACCAAAAAAAAAAGAGAAAAGAAAAATTAACAGAAGAGCAGGTTTTTTTTTTTTTTTTTTCCTTTGAGATAACTCTTTTGAGAACAGCTTCTTTTATTCTTCTTCCAGCTTTGAAATGAGTCCTGAGAAGTATATGGTAGATTCACTGACCCTACCTTTTTCCACAGAGATGGACAGAGACATATGTGCGTTGGTCTCCAAAGGGCACCTACCTGGCAACCTTTCATCAGAGAGGCATTGCTCTTTGGGGTGGAGAGAAATTCAAGCAAATCCAGAGATTCAGTCACCCAGGGGTTCAGCTCATTGACTTCTCACCTTGTGAAAGGTAAGCTGGTAGCCTTGTTAGCAGCTTTCTATGGTTAATTTTTCTTTGTACCTTGAATTTAACCCAGTGGTGCTTAACCACTGAGCCCCACATCCCTATTCCTTTTTATTTTTATAGGATCTCACTAAGTTGCTTGCTAAGTTGTGTGGCTAGCCTTGAACTTGTAATCCTCTTGCCTGAGCCTTCTGAGTTGCTGGGATTAAAGGCATGAACCACCATGCCAATCTCTGGGGATAATTTTTTTGCAGGGGGCTGGGGTTTACCAGGGATTGAACTCAGGGGCGCTCAACCATTGAGCCCCATCCCTATCCCTAGCCTTATTTTGTATTTTATTTAGAGTCAGGGTCTCACTGAGTTGCTTAGTGCCTTGCCGTTGCTGAGGCTGGCTTTGAACTTGAGATTCTCCTGTCTCAGCCTCCCAAGCTGCTGGGATTACAGTACTGTGTGCCACCGCACTCTGCTCTAGAGATAATTTTTAAAACCTTTTTATCTTGTGGTAATTTCAAACTTAAAAGGAAAATTGTGGGAAGAATACAAAGAACTTCCATGAACTTTTTCTACTGAAATTCTTCAGTTAGCGTTCTGTTATTATTGCTTTGTCATTTTCTCTCTGTGTGTGTGTAAAACTTTTTTTACTTGAGCTTTTTGGGAACATAGCAGTGTGTGTAGTTTAACATTATGTAGTTTCCCCTTAAATGTAGTTTCACATTATTACAGTTTTATTTTATTTTCTTGTTACTGTCTTATTTATAAATTAAACTTATCATAGATATGTGTGCATAGAAAAGATAAACAAGTATATGTGGTTTGGTATGAGGCTTTAGACATAGTTGGAAACTCTGTACCTGGGCCTGGTTAAGGTGTAAATGTTGTGTATGGTAGTTGTGTCTCTGAAGACATCTTTCCCTGTCTTTTGATTTTCATATTGACTTGTTAAGACAGAATCAGATATCCTAAAAACTCTTTATGTTCTGGATCAGTCTGATTACTTGAGGCATCATTTAACTTATTCAGTCTTATGGTTTTTGTAAGCTAAATTCTGGTGGATATTTCTTAAAATTGATATAATAGTTTTTATGTAGTGAATTTGGAGCACCCAATTAATTCCTAACCATTTTATTTATGTCTGGTACAAAGTAATTGATGTTTCTCATTTTAGCAGCAGTATGTTAAAACTGATAGAGACCCTTAGCCTGAGACATTACAGGCATACCAGGCTTTATCTACTGTGAAGCCTTTCTCAGTTCCTTCAGGCAGCTAGTTCCACCTGTATTCCTGTAACTTGCCACATTAAGTTATAATTAATTTGTTTACACATTTGTCTAGATCAGCTTGAACAGAGTCTGGGATTTCTCATTCATTATTGGTGAAATGCTTGGATGGTTGGATTCTTTGATTATATAAATTGCAGTGGGAAAAGTCTATTTTTAGTTAAGGGCTTCATCAATTGCTATAGTTTAAGGACAGTCTGAAAGGTCCAAATAGGGAATTTCATACCTGGTGGTAAAGGTGACTCAAGCTGTAATCTTTAAAATTTTTATTTATTTAAAATTTTTTTTTAGTTGTAGATGGACACAGTATCTTAATTTTATTTATTTTTATGTGGTGCTGAGGATCGAACCCAGTGCATCATTCTTGTGTGGCAAGCACTCTACCACTGAGCTACAACCGCAACCCTTAAGCTGTCATTTTTAATTTGGCTGATTAATCTGGTGTCAGAGCCACACCAGGAAAAGATGCAGTCATTGAAAGCCCTGAAGAAACTGTTTGCCCTGCCTTTCTCAGTCTGCTTGCTTCTGCTTTTCTCCTGCACATTGTGAAGAGGGGGCAGTCTGGTTAGGAAATCTGCACTATGTGTGAACAGGGACCAGGTGTTAGGTAAATAGTTGATGTTTCCCTTTGGAGGTATACTTGATTTCCTTTGTAGGTATATTTGATTTTTGGATCCTGTGTCCATCTGTTCTGCTTACCTGGTTAGTCTTAATTAATTAACAGTGGTAAAGCTGCTGTGAGAATCGCACACTGCTCCTTCCTCTGGGCCAACCTACTCACGCAGACTCTCATTTGGGGTGTATGTAGTCTGCCCTGTGCTGATCTTGGTGGAGACCCCATTCTTGGGGACTCTTGCACCACCATGGTACTGAGAGTGGATGAATGCCTCACCTGCGCAGGCTGGCTTCTCTCCCTCCTTTGAGAATGCTTTTTGAGGGATCAGAGAGCATTCTAGGGGAGCATGGTGTGTGGGAACAGTGCTGATCCCTCAAGTCTTGACTGCTTGTTTTGGGTGTTCTATGCCTGTGACTTCCTATAGCTGTCTGTGCTGGAGCTCAGCCTTCAGCCCCCACCAAGGGGAATCACACTCATTGTACACCAAGTCACAACTTCATTTTGTCTCCTTCTCTTTCAGATACCTGGTGACTTTTAGCCCGCTGATGGACACTCAGGATGACCCTCAGGCCATAATTATCTGGGACATCCTTACTGGGCACAAAAAAAGAGGATTTCACTGTGAAAGCTCAGCCCATTGGCCTATTTTTAAGTGAGTAGACCAGACCAGTAAACTGTGTGTAGCTGTTTGTTTTTTCATTAAGGTAGCCTGGCACTTCTTTTTTCTTCTTAGGTGGAGCCATGATGGTAAATTCTTTGCAAGAATGACGCTTGATACCCTTAGCATCTATGAAACTCCTGTGAGTGATTTTAAGGATCTCAAAGACAGACTAGGGTGTCTGTTGCTTATAGTTGTCAGTACTCTTGCTCAAGGATATAATGCTTTTCCTTAATCTGGTGTAGTGAAGGGAAGGCGGGGCTCGACACACTGGGTGCAGGTGCTGTACTCTCCCAGTTTCTCTTGTTCTGGATGGAGCTCTTGAATGTTTTCTGCCTTGAATTGTGTGCTTTAGGCAGTGGCTTTGGAAGTGTGTGTTTTGCTTTTAGGTAGGTGGGAGGTGGTTTTGCCCTCTTTGCCTATTACCCTTGGTGCTTATACTGTTCCCCAGGTAGACTCAGTGGGTACTCGTTCCTTTTTTAAATAATTACATGTATTATTGAGACATTGGCATCATCTAACCCAACTGTAATCCTCATTGGTTTTTTGTTTTTGTTTTTGGCAGTCAATGGGTCTTTTGGACAAGAAGAGTTTGAAGATTTCTGGAATAAAGTAAGTAAAAATTTCTGTTAGATTGGTATGAATGTGCTCTGGCTGCTCTAATAAAACATCATAGACTAGGTGACTTCAACAGAACTGTATTTTTCTCAGTTCTGGAGTCTGAGATAAGAGACCTACAGATTTGGTGTCGGTGAGGGCTTCCTCAAAGGTGAATGTCTACTCCCTAACCTCGCATTGTGAAAGGGTACTAAGCTAACTCACTAGGGCCCCAGCCTCATGACCAAATAGTCTTGGGCTGTACCTGTTTTTGAACTGGAGACTCTTCAGGTACAGAGGCTTCAGCTTCTTAAGGATGAGCATTGGATGAAAGATCTTCCCTATTGTTCTAGTGATCAGGGAAGTGGGAGTGGTAGGCACCAGTGAACCACAGTGTGTTCTCATTGTCATGGACAAGCATTCATGTTTTTATTTATCTGAATGCTCTTGCCACTGTAAACTACCCCTAGTCCAAGGATGTTGATGTATCTTACTCCTTTTGTGTTTCCATTCTTTGATATAATTTGGGCTTATAATTAATAATGAAATCAGGACCTGGCTCCCAATAAATATAAAACAGGATTTTGCATATAAAAAGATGTTCTTCAATATAGAGGAACTCACAGATTGTTAAAATAGCCACTTTATGGGGAAATTTGTAGGGTAGAGGGATTTATGCCAATTCTTCAAGTTTTGACTTGGGTGCTTTCCCTTTTTGCACCTTAATTAACCTTTAAATTTCATGTAGCTAGATCCATTAAGTAAAAATTAATTTTACTTGCCTTGTAGCAGCAGTACTTGGTGGCTAAGAGTGTGGGAGTCAAGCTGCTATGTGACAGTGAGCAGGATTAGTAACATCTGTTTTTCTTAGAGTCAAAATGAGTGTAACAAAGCCTCGGGGTTATAAGGACAGCTAGACTTCACACAGAGTACCTGCAACAGTCTGGAACGTGCTGTGTGTGGTGAACTAGGTATCAGTTTAGTGTTAGCTGGTCCGTATGCTAGTGTAGCTTTTACAGAGTGAGTTCTGTTCTTTCCTTTTTCAGTTCTATAATAATTTAGTTTTTGTATAACATTTTATTTTCTTTGTCCTGTAGAGACTTTTCTTGGTCTCCTGGTGGTAACATAATAGCCTTTTGGGTCCCTGAAGACAAAGACATTCCAGCCAGGGTAACCCTGATGCAGCTTCCTACCAGACAAGAGATCCGAGTTAGGAATTTGTTTAATGTTGTGGACTGCAAGCTGCATTGGCAAAAAAATGGAGATTATTTGTGTGTTAAAGTAGATAGAACTCCAAAAGGAACCCAGGTAAGTGGACATCAGAGGGAATAGGTTGTTCCTTGTACTTGGTTGTAAACTAGTTGGTCTTTTTTTTTTTTTTTTTGGAGGATGTTAGCGGAATTTTTAATTGTTTAGATTTTGGGATTATTTTCAGCCCCACTTGATACTGAAAGTAGTTAGCTGACATAGTTTAGTAAGTAAGTCTACCTGAGAAATATAACTTCTTTTCTCCATGAAATAACTTTCTGGTCTGTATTTATTATCTTTGACATGGAAACTCTCAGGAGATGGAGGTTTTAGTTTTTTTGTATCAGGGATTGAACCCAGGGGTACTTTAACCACCGCGCCACCTCTCTTGTCAACCCTTTTAAAATTGTATTTTGAGACGGTCTCATTAAATTACTTAGGGCCTTGCTAAATTGCTGAGACTGGCTTTGAACTCATGATTCACCTGTCCTCAGCCTCTCAAGTTGCTGACATTACTGGCATGTGCCACTGTGCCCAGCGAGGCTTTATTCTTTTAAGCCTGTTTTATTTTTTAATAGATAATATACTCAGTTGCTTAACATTCACATTGGTAGTAGAAAAGAATGCATTTTCTTTTTAAGTACAGAAAACATTTTCTTTACATAGTTCCATACCCAGATTTTTTATTTGTATCATTTCATTATTTGCCTTATCAAAAAATTACCTGAATTTTCCTTTTAGTGGAATTATTCACCTTCCCTTTCCGTTAATTTCCCCCTTTTAATTTTATTAGTAGTTGAATAACTATTTTAAATTTAAAACATTGTATTGCTTATTTTATTGTTTTGGGGGCAACATTTGTTTTCATGAATCATGTAATCAATATTCAAGGTAGTTCTCCTTTATTGAGACATAGAATCTTATCCTCATATAATAACATAGGCTAGGCATGCCTGAGTAACTCAGTGTAATTCAGGAGAATATCAGATTTCTAGGAAGGATAATAATGGAATTAGAAAAGAGTTCACAAAATGTCAGTAATGATAATGTCTTGGAGAAGGTTGTATAGGAGATTTGAATTAGGAAAAAATAATCTCTTTAATATACAAGAAACAAATTTAGTAAAACCATCTGGGTTACAGGAAAGTTGAATGTAGCTTTTTTATTCATTCTTACCCATATGATGGTAAAGCGGGGGGGGGGGGGGGGGGGGCGTAGTTGTAAGTTAGTTAGAATGAGGAAATATTTAGTACACATCTGGAACTTCTTTGCCTGAGAGGGTGTACTGTCTGAAAGTATAAAAGAGGATCAACAAAAGCTTGAATAAATCCATGGATGACAGACATGGTTGGGTATGAAGGCCAAGTTCAGGGTGTGCTCCTCATCTCTGAGCCTTGAAGTAGCAGAAGGTCACCATCAAAGTCATTAATATTTTTTTTCTTAAGGTGCAGTTAACACCTTAAGAAAATGATAAAATTTTTTAATGATAAAACTCACCTTTTAGTGGTAAGCCAGTTCAGTGGCTTTTAGTATATTTACAAGGTCATATAGCCACCACTGTTAATTCTAGACCATTTTCTTCACTCAGAAGAGAAACTCTGTACCCATTAGCAGTTACTCTCCATATCCCTCCTCACTCAGGACATCTGGTAATCTACCTTCTGGCTCTATGGATTTTCCTATTTTGGATACTTTCCACAGTCTGGTCTTCTGTGTCACATCTTTTATTTCACATTTTCACAGTTCATCCATTTTGGCATGGATGAGAATGTGTAAGCATCCATTCTTGTTTATGACTGAATAATACTTCATTCATGTACATTTTTGGATGTTGGCTGTGGTGAGTAGTGTAGTGCCCTGCTTTTGGACATACTGCTGCTTAAAGATCACGGTGCAGATTGTATCAATGTAATTTGGTTTCTGTTAATGGACCTTAAAGAGCACTTGGGAACTTATTTAAACAAGCCACAGTGAGTATACCCTCAGGGTAGTTAGAGTCAGCACAGGTCTCCACTGTTCTCTGCTGCATTTGTGCCAATTTATACTCATAAGCATTAGGCACACTTCTTCATGGGAGAATTTTAATCCCATCAGTTGTTTGGGAGTGGTTTACTAGTTGTAAGAATTTATTATTTTATTAAATTCTTTAAGTCTTTTTCTCCTGCTTTCAATTTCCAGAATGTCACCCCCCCCCCCCTTTTTTTTTTTAAATCAGGGTGTTGTCACAAATTTTGAAATCTTCCGAATGAGAGAGAAACAGGTACCAGTGGATGTGGTTGAGATGAAGGGTAAGCTTCATTTTATTGTCTTGTGGTGGGATGGGCCTCCTGTACTGTTTTGCTCTTGACTTCTGCAGCATTCAGCTGCTGACCCCCTAAGCAATTGTAAAGGGTGTACTTGCTCTGTGAACAGCAATCTCTAGACCTGAGCACGTGGAATTGGAGTGGCTTTTGTCCTTTTCAACAAAAAACAGCCTTTAGGTTTTATAAATGCTGGTTAAAGTTGCCCCACTTTTTCCCCCCACACCTCTGTGATCTGTAGCACAGGAGCCAGGAGGTGTAGTTGTTTTCATACTTAGAAGAGAACGTGTGAAGAATGGGTTTTCATTCCACATTTAAGACGCATCACAAGTGGTGTCTCAGAAAATAAAAGAGGCAAGCCTTTTTTGTTTTTGTTTTTTGTAACCTTAAAGAATATATATGTATCTAATTTCTTGAATGAGTTTCCTTTTTACTTTTTGGTGTAAAAAGGGTCACTTTACCCTGGAGTTATACCTCCAGTCTCCTGTTTTTATTTTTACTTTTTTTTATGTGGTGGTGCTGGGGATTAAACCCAGGGCCTTGTGTATGCGAGGCAAGCACTCTACCAATTGAGCTTATCCCCAGCCCTATTTTTAATTTTGAAACAGGGTCTCACTAAATTTCTGAGGCTGGTCTTGAACTTGTGATATTCACAAAGCTAACTTTATTTCCCTTGCTTAAGATTAGATGTTTGAGGGCTGGAGTTGTAGCTCAGTGGTAAAGCGCTTGCCTTGCACGAGCAAGGCCCTGGGTTCAATCCTCAGCACCACATAAAAATAAATAAATAAAGATATCGTGTTCATATACAACTAAAAAATATTAAAAAAAAAAAAGATTAGACATTTGACTCATGTGTATCTTTGTGTGTATACTGTGGTCTCTGAGGTTGCGAGCAGCAATAGTCAAAATAAGGAATCTAACATGAATTCCCACTGTGTATGTTCCCAGTGAATAATTATCCATGTTTCACTGTTAATGAGAAAACCTGGCTTGCAACAGGGTTCCTTACTGTCACGAACAGTGCTGTTTTTGCCTTTATCTGGGAAATTACTTTGTGTTCTGTTTTGTTGTTGTTGTTGTTCTTCCATGGAGAAAAGGAGAAAATACAGAAATGAGAAAATGGTGAAATGTGGCCATTTTGTCAGGGCAGAAAAGTCATAAGATTCTGCTGCAGGGGACTGGCGTTGTAGTTCAGTGGTAGATCACTTACCTTGCATGCATGAGGCACTGGGTTTGAATCTCACCACATAAAAATAAATAAAGATATTGTGTCCATCTACAGCTACAAAAAAAAAAAAAAAAGATTCTGCTGCAGGTCTAGCATTGAGTATAGGAAGGGGGTGCCCTCAGGCCCACCAGACATTGGCCAGACCCACTGTGGGTGTGACTCTTAGGAAAGCAAGAGCTTCTGGGATGGAGGATGAGTTTTACCTAAAGCATCTCATGCAAATTAGATCAGCTTCTTGTGTCGCTTATGATGAAGTCTTGTGTTGCCCAGGGTGGCCTGGAACTCCTGAGCTCAAGTGACCTTTCTGCCTCAGCCTTAGAGTGCTGGGCTCCAGTCATGCACCACTGGGTTAAGCTAAGTCTGTTGCTTTCAGCTTCTGTAATAGTTGCCTTTTCTTGCTGTCACTTGTTCTGTGGGCCTTTTAGTAAATTTTAAGAACTTTGGGGGCTTTTATCTGGTTGAATAGTGAACATCTTAACTGATTAGAATGTTCTCGTAAGTGATCACAAAGGATGCTAACTTTTTTATTGATTATAGAAACCATCATAGCCTTTGCCTGGGAACCTAATGGAAGCAAGTTTGCTGTGTTACATGGAGAAGCTCCACGGATATCTGTCTCTTTCTACCATGTGAAGAGCAATGGGAAGATTGAGCTCATCAGTAAGTGGCCTGGCCCATCTTGGGCCCCCTTTCCTTGACAGATGAGCGAAGGCGATAGGATTTGGTTTTTGCCAAGAGTGAGTGGTGGACTGACCTGGGCAGACTTCTGAGCAGACTTCTGAGCAGGCCTGAGTTTGATGTAAATAAGGCAGCCATGGTTCAGGTGATGTGCATTTATTAGTGAGGCTGAGATTCCTCATGGGAGGGAACTTCATGACCACAGAGCCTAAGCTTCTGTGACCCTGGCTTTTTTTTTAATAACTTGGGGTTTCTCAGACCCCATCTTCTTTCATTGGTCTGAGTGAAGTTATATTTTGTCCTTTTATAGCTGGGTGTTTCGGGGAGGGGGGGTCACTTGATTGCATACATGTGCATGTCACTTGGCCTTCGGGGTCCTTCTGACCCAAGGCCTGTCGTGTCTCTGATCACCTGATGGGTACCATGAGCCGGAATGATGAACATTTACAATAAGGGCAATTTTTTGACGAATTGCTTTCTGAAATTAAAAAATTTTTTTTACATATATATGTAATTTTTATATATGTATGTAATGTTCTATGTATAATGTTCTACACCTAAAAAGAACTCTTGTGCTCTTTCTTTCTTTCTTTTTTTTTTTTAAAGTATATATCGCATCTTAGATGCACCTAAATGATGGATTTTCTAAAATTGTTTTTCAGAGATGACCAAATGGTATGATATGTGTGTGAATTCTGTATGAGTCCGTTTTTATCAGACCTAGCTTAGAGCAGTAACGATGTGTCTGGGCTGTAGAACCATGCATAGGCTCCTCAGAGGCACCTCCTTTCCTTTCAGAAGTGTTCGACAAACAGCAGGCAAACACGATCTTCTGGAGCCCTCAGGGGCAGTTCGTTGTGCTGGCTGGTCTGAGGAGGTGGGTCCAGCAGTCCTGTTTTTGTATCGGCACCCTGACCCAGGTCTGTGGGTTGTAGCAGGCTCTATGTCCCTTGTCTCTTGCTTAAGAGGTGAAATGCTATCGTTGAATTGTGTCACTGTCCCAAACTTGGGTGAGATCAGGCAGATTTCATGGATGGATATGAACATCCTTCTGTGATTGAGCAAGGGACCTTCCCAGCAATCCAGTTACTCTCATGTGAAGTCCCACATCTTCTAGCATGACTGCCATTTAATTAAATAGCTGTGAGATTATCTTTTAGCTATGAGAACTTTTCAATGTCTCTTTTCCCTCACTTCCCTACCATACCAGTTGAATATTTAGAAATAGTAAAGATATTTAGCATTTTACACCTCAGTTAAAACAACATCAGTTTGTTGCTTAATTCCCTTGCTATTGCAAAGAGGAGTTGTTACTCCACTTTGGGAGGCGTGGTTAGCCTTGGTGCACTTTTTTTCAGAAACAGTAGCATAGTGCCCCACAACCAGCAGTGGTCAGTTGGCTTCTGGTCTCTGCATATTGCCCTGGCCCTCATGCCCCTCAGAGCAGGAAAGTGGGAATGAATATGTGGAGCCTGACTGCTGTGTGTTGTCTCTGCAGTATGAATGGTGCCTTAGCATTTGTCGACACTTCCGACTGTACTGTCATGAACATTGCAGAGCACTACATGGCCTCTGACGTCGAGTGGGATCCAACTGGGCGCTGTGTGGTCACTTCTGTGTCCTGGTGGAGCCATAAGGTAGGGGCTGTGAAGCCTCAGCAGGAGAACCAAACTGACTGTTTGGGGATCTTAAGAAAAGAGCGTTGTACCTTTCCCATCCCATCAGAGAACATGGGCATTCTTATTTTCAACTTTTTTTTTTTTTTATGTTCTTTGTAGTTGTATATGAACACAATACCTTTATTTTTTGTTTATTTATATGTGGTGCTGAGGATCGAACCCAGGGCCTCAGATGTGTGAGGCAAGCACTCTACCACTGAGCCACAACCCCAGTCCCTTCTGTTCTGTCTTTGACAAAAGAGCTAAGGTTGGTGTCAGTGAAAGGAGGATTCAGGGATTGTTGAAAAGGTGGAGCCTGGCACAGGAGCAACATCTGGGGAGAGTCATATCCTAGGCCTGGGATTCTGGAGAAGGGTGAGATTGTGTTACTCACACGCCTTTTGGGGGAGAGTAGTATGGAGGTACATCCCAGCTGAGCAGTTTCCTCTGGAGTCTCACAAAAGATTCATAACCTGAGGACTTTTCAAGGGAGCGTTTCTGCCTGCAGGGCCAGTCTGCAAGAGTACAAGTACATCTCCCCACCTCAAGTTCATTGTGCCAGGTCTTCCAA
This sequence comes from Marmota flaviventris, assembly GCF_047511675.1. Taxonomy (NCBI): domain Eukaryota; kingdom Metazoa; phylum Chordata; class Mammalia; order Rodentia; family Sciuridae; genus Marmota; species Marmota flaviventris. Next base: position 37,761,744 of record NC_092516.1, on the reverse strand, counting down.
GAACTTCTCTTTGTATTTAATGAGTCTCTTGTTGGTGTATGAACATCTGACCTGATCGTTGCAGATGCAACCTTTGTGATCAAATGGGGTGATTCTGTTTAGTGAGGCAACAAACTGGTAGGAACACCAACTTTCCAGATCTCTCTGGGAACAGTGTCTTGAGTCACAGTCTCTGTGTTCAGATTAGGGTGCCTGATCAAGGCCCATGTCCAGACCTGTTCAGCTGTCCCCATAATAAGGCCTACCTTCACACCTACTTAAGATCCTTATAAACTGCTGGCCACTGTTCTAGATAACACACTTAGCTAAAGAGTAATGAGGCAGTGAGGAGTCATACCAACATATGAGCTAAGGCACTGCATCCTGCATTAAGGGATGAAAAAACAATGTGGCTGGTGGTAGGTGACTTGCATTCTGGGGCAAGTTCCTTATTGCAGTAGGAATAAACATGCTTATGCTTTCCTAAGTACTCTGTAAGCTGTGTTCTGCAGTTCATCTGTCTCTCCTTTGTTCACTGTCCTGTTTGCCCTTGCTGAGGGGCCCTTGTTTTTTTCCCTATTGGATCTCAGATACCCAGAATGTCATTGTGCAGCTGTCAGGGTTGCTATTATGTGCAGTGAAGGTTCGAGGGTCTTTTGTCTCCCTGCTGGAGCAGTGACTCACAGCACACACTGTGTTGTAGGTGGACAACGCTTACTGGCTGTGGACATTCCAAGGACGCCTTCTGCAGAAGAATAATAAAGATCGCTTCTGCCAGCTGCTGTGGAGACCACGGCCCCCCACACTTCTCAGCCAGGAACAGATAAAGGTGTGGGGTCTCTTGAGCTTCAGTGGAAGCAGTGTGGCCCTTTTTTTTCCCCACGATTGTGGAGGTGGTGGTGGAGGGTAGAAACAGGATATTTCTGGACAGGCCAGAAGATTCAAGAACAGTGGGGACTAAATGGAAAAGAATAGTTTCAGGATTGTCAACATAAATTTTCGGGTTGTTTAAGGAAATTCCGCATTAACTGGGAGGGGTAAACAGAAATGCTAGGAGCTGTTAACAATCTGTGTGGGATTAGGAGAAACACATCTGGGATTTACGTAATTGTTAAGTAGGTCAGTGGTAGTAGACCAACACTAAAGAGAATAGAAATCCCAGGAAAAAGTCACTCAGGATGAAGTGAAAGGGAAACCATGGTGTTCCTCGTTGCCCCAGGTGACTGTCTCTAAAATCACTGAGCGTTGTTTCATGTTGGCAAATTTGAAGGCTGCGTTTGTGGTTCTTGCTTTAAATGTTAAACCCTGAGTGACTTGTTTTTGTTTCAGCAAATTAAAAAGGATCTGAAAAAATACTCCAAGATCTTTGAACAGAAGGACCGTTTGAGCCAGTCGAAAGCATCAAAGGTAAGCCTCACTCTGAAAACTGAGGGGAATGCCAAAGCTGCCATGGCACTGGAGAACCAGTGTGGGTGTAGGGGAGGGTGTGCTACTGGTCTCCATGGGACAGATGGGGGCGCTGCTCCTCCCCCGGACCATTGACCTTTTCTGGGGCAAGGCAAGGGGGTAGGCCAACAGCATTGGGTTTGGTGTCCACCTTGACCCTGTTGCTGGCTGGTTTTTCAAATATAGGGTCAGGGAGAGGGACAGGAAGAACACTGAGAACTGACGTTTTCCTTGCGGGAAGAGTTCTCTGTAAATGGAGTGGTGGGTACATCGCTCAGTAGGATGCAGGCTGCTTGTGGCAGAAAGCTTTCACTTAAGTTAAGCAAAAGCACATGAAGATGAGTTCTGTTAATTCTGTGACTTTCCACTTACCTGTACTTAGGAATTGGTGGAGAGGAGGAGAACCATGATGGAAGATTTCCGGAAATACCGAAAAACGGCCCAAGAACTCTACATGAAGCAGAAAAATGAACGTCTAGAAGTGAGAGGAGGTAACAAAGGTTCTGAGGGTGTCCAGCAGTGGAGAGGGCTTCCCAGCCCATGGGTGGTGCGACTCCTTAGTGCAGTGCCTCTCTCCTATGCCAGGCTGTGGCTGTAGCTTCCGCAGCTGCCAGTGAGCATCTATGATCCAAGGGTCAGCACACTTTGTCCTCTCAGGGGTGGACACTGACGAGCTGGACAGCAACGTGGATGACTGGGAGGAGGAGACCATTGAGTTCTTTGTCACTGAGGAGGTGATTCCTCTTGGGAACCAGGAGTGACCTGAGCACTGTGTGGTAAGACTGTCTTTGCTGTTTTGTTGCCCCATGTTAGAAAATGTGGTGTTGAAGGTGGGTGGAGTGGGCCTCAGGGTCAGCCAAGACTGTGTGTGTGGAATGTGAAGAGCAAGTTCAGAGCTACTCTAGGAACCTGACAGAACACCTGGTCAGTTAGCAGAAGAGGTCATGAGACACCTTGGATTATGAATGAGGTTGATGGGAAGAGACAGAAGTCCAACGTGATCATCTCTGGAGGGCTTTGCTAGTGGACAGCCTCAGGGGCCCATAGGAAGAAGAGTTGGGCACAGCAGCTGTGACTCTCTATGTCAATCACTGTCAGTTCTGAGACAGAACTGCTTAGTGACTGTCTCTTGTCCTCACTTCATGGCTGTCTAGGGGCAGGAGTACTAAGCCACACAGTTCCTTTGTGCTTGGGTGCTTTGTGGCTACGTGCAGTGGGTCATGGACTCAAAGGATGGTGTTTGCGCTGGGAACTACCAAGGGGCCTGCTCGGCGGGGAGGGCAGCGGCACCTCCTGTGGTTCACCTGTCCCTTTGTTGCAGCATCACCACATCGTGCCCTGAAGCGGAGGCCACCCTTTTGCAGAAAGCCTGCACAACTCTGAATCTGTACCTGTGCTCTCTCTCACTCTGGGCTGTGAACGCACCTGGGATTCTTCCATCCTGACACTTTTTTGTGCCTTTAAACCCCTGGTGTGCACAGTGGGGAGGTTTCGAGGCACTGCTTTGGTTTTTCTCATCTGGATTTGTCAACCACCAGTGGTTGCCGAGCAAGACTCCCAGCGGTGCTCCTGTCGTCTCCTCTCCTCCTGCGGTGGTGTTCCAGGGGTTCCACCTGCTGCTGAGCTGGGTTTTAGTTCAAGGACTCACTGTTTTCTATGTGGGCCAGTGTTGGGTGCGTCCTGGTGACTGGCAGGGGGACAGCATACTGCCTGTGCCCCACCGAGCTCAGAGGTGCCATGGCCGTGGACTCCGTGGTGCAGGTGTGGCAGGTTCTCTCAGCAGGTTGAATGTGGAAATAAAGCCACCCTGTGTGAAAAAGCTGTCTTTTCTCCTCTTTGCATGTAGGTAAGCGCCTTGACTCTGGTGCCTCTGTTCCCCTTCTCCCAGGACTAAGGGTCTGTAGCCAGGCCTGGTGCGGGGGAGCTGGCAGTCAGTCACTCCACACATATACTTGGCTTGCAGGGATCCTGATGGCAGCTCGGAGAACCCAGCCTCCCACCCACTCTGCTGCCTTTCCAGCCATGAGTTGGTCCAGTGGGTCCAAAATAGTTTCTTCAGTTTTTTCATTCTATGGGGAAAAAAAAGTGCATGTCATTTCTGAAAACCCTTTAGTCTTTCTGGAGTTAGACAGAAAGTTTGTATTGAGTGCATCAGTTCATCCACTGTGATGTCGTCACAATATTTACTTTTACTATTGAGAAGGGAGTGAACAGATCCCTGTGGCTTCAGTCATTTTCTCTGTAGTGTCTTGCCACCCATCTGTGCCTTGTGATATTGCATTCTCTCCCACCTCCTTCCCTGCATCTCACAGAGCCTGAAGTTGTGCTAAAATAGCAGGACACACGGGAGGGGCTTTCTAGGATCCACAGCCATGCGACATCTGCAAATCTAAGGCATGCTTGAGATGGCAAGATAGGCTGATCTACAGGCAGGGACAGGGGCCAAGTACTGCCCTTGAGACACTCAGTTGGCTCCTGACAGGTTGCTGCCTGGTCCCAAGCTCTTAGCTGAGTGTCCTCAGGAGTGAGGCTGTGCCCCAAGCTTATCTGGCCTGTCATGGAGGCTCCAGGGTGACTGACTGGGTTTCCCTGGGGCATGGAAGGGGCTTTGTACCTTTCCCTTCTTGTGAGACTTCCTCTCCAGGTTTCTCTAGATTCTGTCACTGTTATAGTCCTGCCATGTCTCGCCCCTCAGCACCCATTTTTATAGTATTCCTGTTCACTCTCAGTGCTTCAAACTCTAGAATGCTCTTTTCTAATTTCATGGCAATGAGAAGGCGGCACACTGTTCTATCATTAACAGGTTTTTAACAACTTTCAAAAGTTTTTTTCACTGTTTTAATTTGTAATTGTTTTACATGATTTATAAATAAAAGGATTTCTGAAACACTGGTGCTGGCTCTTCTGAAGTAGAGATGGAATTCCCAGGATGACAATTTTTAGGGGAAATTAACTGATCGTCCCAGAGCCAGAGGAGGGGGTGTCCCCGTTGCTTGGGGGCTGTTGGGTGGGCCTGAGCCCTCTGAAGCCTTGTCTTGGTCCTGTCTCTATGAAGCAAAAAGAGTGCCTTGTTCTGTTGATCAGGCTGGGGCTTTTACTTGCAGGGCAGAGGGTTGGGAGACTTAGCTTTTAAAGGGTTGCTCTCCCTCCCTCAAGGGAGGGTATCTGGATACCAAGAAGGGGAGAGGAAAATGGCCAAGTGTGAACTGTGCCCTCGCATGAACCATCCAGTGGTTTTGCAAAAGCAGCACAGTGGTTTATGGAGCGGGAGGGCCTGAGAGCTCCTGGTGAGCTTAAGGGATTAATTAGCTGGGGCTCGCCTCTGCCAACTGTCCAGCTCTAGTTGGGATCCTGGAGGGGCTCAGACTTGGGCTTCACAGGCCCTGGCTTTGTGTGACTTCATCAGCACACAAGGGCACTGTCCTGTTTGTAGCGCATCTCTGACTTTGGGCTGGGTCTTCCTGCAACCCCTCTGCCTGCATGGCCTGACAAGTGCAGTCTGCTGCACTGGGTAGGTTCATAGGCAGTGCCTTCCCCAGGGACTACAGTGGAAAAGTTGAGCACAGCGTATAAGCAACGAATACAAGCTGAGCAGCCTCTAGTCAGGCCCTGGATGTGCAGATGAGCAATGTGGGAGCAGAGAGAGAGTCATGTGGAAAAGGGCATTTACAGCGTGGTTGTTTCCTTTAGCTGTTGCTGGTTGTCCCTTGGGTGGAAAAGCCCCAAGATGACCATGATCTGCTGCACTGAGGCAGCCCCTGAGGTGGGCCACGGCTCCTGTGTTCAGGGTGGGAGAGGGGAACTCTACAAAGAGCAGGTGCAGGCCCTGTCAGGGCAGGCTCACCATAGACCAGTAAGACCCATGGACATGGGGTTGCTATGGCATTAGGTGGTACACAGATAGGAAGCCTGTGCTGACTTCTAGTTACTGGCTCATGTGCTCCTGTCTTGGTCTTGGAGAGTTTCTTAGGCATCACCCCTGGGACCCAGCTGATGTCATGGGGCAGGGCGGGGCTGAGCTTAGACCGCACCTGGCTCTGCTTCTGCCAGGATAACGGCCAGACCCTGTTCTGCAGCATGCCTTCCCACCAGGTTGCTGGCCCTTCCCCAGCCCAGGGTAGCCCAGCCTTGAAGGAGATGGAGCCCAAGGACCAGCAGCTCATGGTAAGCACCCCTCTCTCACCCTTTGTGTCCCCTACCCTCCCAGTTCTCACTTCCCTTACACTCTGAACCCACCACCTTGGGACAATCTCTTAACAGCCGTCTCATGTCCAGGGTCCCACCTCTGCTCCGCCAGAGACCTAGCGACCTCATGCCCTCCTCACCATGTCTCCAGACTCCTTACCCCCTGCCCTGTGACCCTCCCTCCCCAGGGAACTTGGGACCTGGACCAGGACTCAGTTGGGGGCAGGACTGTGCTCCTCAACCCCTACATAGGCCCTATCCAGACCCATCTGTTAAGTGACTTGACCTCAGCTTTTCTGACTTTGGGGGAACTAAAACCAGGGACTGGCCCCAAGTGTGGGCTGGTAAAAGAGAGACCAGTGATATTGGCCCCAGTTCATATATAGTCTAATTCCAGCCATCTTCCATTTGGGAAGTAGGTGGGTTTTTTTTGTTTGTTTGTTTGTTTTTTAGTTGTTGATAGACCTTTATTTTATTTATTTATTTATTTGTGCTGCTGAACCCACTGCAAGAATCCGGTGCCTCACACATGCCAGGCAAGTGCATTAGCACTGAGCCACAGCCATAGCCCAGCCCGGATGTAGGTTCTTCTGTGTGCTCACTTTGGGCCTGGTCACACTCCATAGCTATGTGACCTTAGGCAAATACTTCCCTCTCTATGTGCCTCAGTACCTTCTTCTGTTCCACAAGGGTGACATAACCATGTATTCCTCAAAGGGTTGCTGCAAGACATAAATAATTTCATGCCAGTGTTAAGTTAGGCAGGGGCTCGGGTAAGGCTCAGTAGTGGAGCCCTTGCTTTGCTTGCATGAGGCCTGGGTTCCATCACCAGCAGCACAAAAAACAAAATAGAAGGGAAAAAAATGACTCCGGAAGGCTCCTTCTGCTTCACTGAGTTTGTATGGGACATCAAAGAAGGACAGGAGGGAGTTTAGGCTGGGCAACTTGCTGTTTGAGGAAGAAGGAGCAATCTTAGAGGGACTCGTGAACGTACTGCTCCTGTCCTACCCACAGGTGGCGCTTCGAATCCGTCCACTCAATGCAGCAGAGTTGGAGGAAGGAGCCACCGTCATTGCCCACAAAGTGGGGGACCAGGTGAGGTTGGGAGGCACAGAGGCACAGGGTAGCTGTGAAGCTCACCCAGCCATGCACATTTACCTGTGTAACTCATTCTCTCAACAAATGCTTATATAGTAGCTCCCACCCACGGGTCAAGTGGAGGCTGACAAGGGTCCCGCCAAGTTTGTTTTTATTAATATTGTGTATAATGTTGGGAATTTCATCCAAACGGCTGTGGTAAAGACCTCTGGTGAGACACTGGAGCAGGGCTGGGAGGCAGGAAAAACTAGGCAGAGTGGGCAGCAGGCTGGAGTCCTGAAGCAGCCAGGTGTGGCCTATTTGAGAAGCAGCCGGAGTGAGCAGAAGAGGCTGGGAGAGCAGTTTTAGTAGGCCCAGGTCTAGATCTGCAGTCAGACTCCCAAGAGATTCTCCTTCACTGCCGGCTCACTGCCATTGCTAGGGATTTCTCCTTAGAGACAGACTCAGAGCCAAGTTAACCACATGGTTAGCAAAGCTTTTGCCCTTGATTTCCACCTGCAAGAACAAATGCCAAATTTGGGGTATGTCATTGGAAAGTGGGTGGGTTTTTTCATTTGTCATTAGGAAGGTGTCTTCCATGAAGAATGAAATGGCTCTGGAGAGGTGGTTTATGCTGAAGTCCGAAGGACCCAGATCTTGGTGGTGGGCATTCCCTGTTGACAGCTGTCCCCTGGGGTGGGGGTACCTATCCTGATTTGGCAGGTCAGGAAGAAGACAATTGGACAGAACATCTGTGGGGTGAATGGCAGGCAAAGAGATTGGGGTGAGTCAGCACTGAAGTTGCAGAAAACTAAGCTAAAAACACAAGACTGCTGTTACATTGAGAGAGTCAAAAGTTTTGCAGGAAAGGATGTGGATTTGCTACAATGGATGTGGGAACACTGAGTGTTACTCTACTGAAACTCATGAGGTAACAGCATAGTGCAGTCAGAGGTGCAACTGTCACCTGATAGCAGTAAGTCAGGAAGTGGTAGAGAACTGACAGAGATGCCACCCCCAGCATGCTCATGGGCAGATGTGGTGGTGTAGACCCAAGATCAGTGAGAACAGTGGACATGTTAGGCGCAGGGCCTGTGCTTCACACAGGCTCATAGCATCTCGCTGTGCACTGTAGATGACTCACTCTGAGAACTGAGTTCACATCACATACATTTCACCAATTCAAAGCACGCCATCCAGGGTGTTTAATTCATCCTCAGGGCTGTGTTACCAGCATCTCTATCCAGTGACAGAATGGTTTCCTCACCCCAAAAGAAGGCCCCATTCCTCTTCCCCCTCTTCCTGCCACTGGAAGCCACCAGTCCACTTTCTGTCTCTATTTTATTTAAATGCAATCTTGGAGATGCAGCCCATTGCTTCTTCCATCTAGCCTGAGGTATATGAGGGTCGTCTATGTTGCAACGTGTGTATGTGTGTGTATGTATGTATATATGTGTGTATGTATACGTGTGTATATATATATGTGTGTATATATATGTGTGTGTGTGTATATATATATATATATATATATATATATATATATATATATATATATATATATATAAAATGAGGAATTGAACCCAGGGATGCTTAACCACTGAGCCACATCCACATCCGTTTTTATTTTTATATTTTTTTGTGGTGCTGGGGATTGAACTCGGGGCCTTATGCATGCAAGACAAGCACTCTACCAATTGAGCTATATCCCTACCCCTCCTGTGTATTTTTTGAGACAGGATCTCCAGAGTTACTTAGAGCTTCCCTAAGGTGCTAAGGCTGGCCTTGAATTTGACAATCTTCCTGCCTCAGCCTCCCGAGCCACTGGGATTACAGGTGTGCATCACCCACACCTGGCATGTTTTATTTTAACTTTTTATTTTAATCTTTATTTTATTTATTTATTTTTATATGGTGCTGAGGATCAAACTCAGGGCCTCACACATGCTAGGCGAGCACTCTACCACTGAGCCACAACCCCAGCCCTTATTTTAACTTTTTATGGTGAAGTAACTTCAGACCATTGAAAAGTTGCAGGAGCCCTATAGGGCTCCCACATTCCCTGTGTCTAGATTTTCCAAATGTTAACATCTATCCATGTTTGCCTGCTCTCCTACTTCCCTGTGGTACAGACCTTTTTTCTGGAGTGCTTGGAGTAAGTGGTGGGCATTAGGGCTCTCCCCACTCAAACATTTTGGCATACGTCTCTTGAAAACAAGAACATTCTTGTAACTGACCTCAGGGCAGTGACCGAAACCAGGAAGTACATGTTGATCTAATATTATCTAATCTATAGACACTCATATTTTGCTGATTTTTCTCAATAATGTTCTTTATGATAAAAGAAAATATTTTTTTGGTCCAAGAGTCATGCCGCTGATATATATAATATTTTAAAGTTAACAGGATTCTCAGTTACTCTTTTTTTTAACCTTTATTTTCTTTATTTGTTTTTATATGGTGCTGAGGATCATACTCAATGCCTCACATGTGCCAGGCAAGTGCTCTACCATTGAGCCATAACCCTAGCTGATATTTTTGAACACCCAGGACTCAGTGATTTCCCACCATCACCCCTCACAGCTCTTAACAGGTGGGTTCTATGATCACAGCCATGTTACAGAGGAAAAAACTGAGGCCTGGAAAGTTGAGGCAAAGGATCCGAGGTCTCCCCGCTGGTAAGAAATAGGAATCCAGGCTACAGGGCTCCAGAGCACACTTTATTATTATCATTTTTTTTTTTGTAGTTATTGATGAACCTTTATTTTATTTATTTACATGTGGTGCTGAGGATCAACCCCAGCACCTCACATGTGCTAGGCAAGTTCTCTACCACTGAGCCACAACCCCAGGCCTCCAGAGCATTTACCCCCTTCCTGGCTCTGCTGGGTTAGGAGCTCCTAACAGAGATTCGTCTGATTTCTCCTGCAACACAAGCCGAGCCTGCAGTGGGTCTGTTCCTGCAATCCTTGGAAGGAGAAGTAAGACACAGGAAAGAGGGTTGGCTTACATTATGGAACAAGTGCTGGCCAGAAGCCAAGAGCAGGCCTGGAGACCTGGACCCAGCCCTGCCACCAAATCCCCAACAACCTCTAGTAGGCCCTTGCCTCCCAGGACCTCTATTTCCAAAGCTGTGAACAGATGGAAGGGTCGGGCTGTGGCCAGATGGTGGGGCTCTTGGTGTTGCCCAGCAGTGTCCCCCAACTCCACGGTTCCTCTCAGGTCCCCACCAGCCAGGATGTGTTTGGCTTCTAATTGCCACTGTCTTCCCCACCTCCCAATTCCCTGGGAAAGGCTCCTTTGAACCTCTCTGTCCCCAGAGAGCCTAATACCCTTTGCTTCTTAATTGCGTATTTATTTGAGGTCTTTATGTGAGGTGTGAAGTCAGAGACACCTGGTGGAGGTTGGGGGCGACCAGGCTCTCAGAAACAAAGCTATGGATGGAGGGTTTGGATGGTCCTTTTGTTCTCTTTCCTTTCTCTGGCTTCCCCTCCCACACCTGGCCCCAACCAGAGGCAAGAGCTGAGAAAGAATGAAAATACTCAAACACCATGGGGTGACTACGGTGTGAGGTGGCCAGCCCAGCACCCTACGGTTTACAAAATCCCTTGTTCCCTTTTGTCCTCATAGTTCATAGAAGGGTTTGTCACACAGGCCTTGGCCCAGGATGCGCACTGAGAATGCTGGCCTGTTGTGCTGAGCTGGGCTGTACCAAGCGTGACTGGGTTGCCCTCCTCAGGCTGAGGTTGGAGGGACATCTCTGGGATGAATGTGAATGTGGCTGCAGAGCTCAGCAGACCTGGAGTTGCTGACAGTCATGCTTTGGTGGTTCAATAGCAAGAGACATCACCCCCTCAGAAAGTGAGTGGGGAGGTGCTATGGTGGGGGGTGGTTACTCACCACACCACCAACTTGAGCACAAAAGACGTAAGCCCTTCTCGAATCCAGACCTCATCCAGGTGGGTGCCTGAGCTGGAGCCCTTCTGGTGTTCTGACCAGCCCTCCACCTGTCTCGTTGTTCCCAGGTGGTTGTGCTTATGGACCCCAATGAGGATCCTGAGGACCCTCTGCGTGCACACCGGTCACGGGAGCGCACCTTCATTTTCGACACTGTTTTCGACCAGCACGCATCACAGGTGCCCACTCATCTGCCCTCCCCCTGTCCACATTGGGCTGCAGGGCCTTTTGGGAGGGACTGGTGGCCAGGCCATCTCATGGGTCTTCTCCCCAGGTCTCCCTCAGGAACAAGGAGGGTGTGGCCAAAATACCCACCCAAGGTTCAAGAGTAGGAGGCCCTTCCGTGGACACAGGGGCCACCAGGTGCTGGCACTGCCAGGAGGCTTCTCTTTAGTTCATTCACTCACCACTTCATTCCACAAGGCGGGCTCTGTCCTGCCCCCGGTTAAAGTACAGTCCCTGCCCCATGTGGCACATATCCCAGCAGAAGAGGCAGATGAGGGCAAGGGGAGAATACGCTTATTTGTGACATCGGCTGTACCAGGCCAGGCAGGAGTGGGCAGTGAGGGCCTTTCTGAGGAGAGACATTTATGCTGAGACCTGAGGGAGGAATGAGCCAGCATGGAACAGAAGGGGGGTCCAGGTGGAAGCTCTGTCATGCCCACTGCACAGGTGGGGTGCCTGCGGCTTTGTAAAGCTACATAGTGAGGCCCAGAGCTGGGCATTTGGGTCTGGTGTGAAGACACACTCCTTCACCTTCACAACACTACCACCAGTTAAGGGACAAAACACTGTCCAATGTGTCATCTGCCCCTCCCTTCTGAGTGGGACCTGGATACTCTACATTATAGAGGGAGCCAGGGCTCAGAGTATGACAGAGAGAGCCAGTCCTAAAGGCTGGTCACCTTCTGGGGTACAGGAATTGGACTCCACACCTCAGTGGAGAACTGGTGGAGTTTGTGGCCATCTTCAGCCTACCACTCTTTCTGACCTACGCTGTCTGCCCATTGGACCCCAGAGGCCAATTCCCATGGATGGCATCTCAGCAAGGATTGCAGAGCTCACCAGAGGGCCTGCTGGAAACACAGTGGCCACCTGCTGGTACTAGGAATGTCCCCCTCGGTTCAGGACTTAATTGGGAAGCAGAGCAGAGCCCCCATGGCTGTCTGAGCAGGCTGTATTTCCTCATTCTCAGAGTCTTCATGGCCTCGAGGGTAGAAGGAACTGCTCATTGACGGGCATCAAGTGGCTGCTCTGTGCCATGTCTGTGTTCCAGGCCCCAGTAAACCTCATTTGACAAACCTCACAGCAACCCTGTGACACATACAGGAACACACCCTCATTCTGCAGATGAGGAAACAGATCTCTGGAAGTTAGCCACCTGCCTAAGGTCACACAGAGGGCTGCAGACCCCAGATTCTGATTGTACATTTGAAGCTAGAGGGAGGCACTGCCAACTTTGGGGTCTTCCAGCCCAGGCTATAGGTCGTATCATGAGTGGAGAACAAGGTCCAGAGTGGGCACCCAGGAGGTACAATATAAGGGGTGTCTGCTGTTTCTGTCAGGCCAGTGGGACCTGCAAAACACACCAGCCCTGGAGTGTCTCTCCTTGGACTCCCCTGTGGACAGCGTGTTCACCACCCATACAATCCTGTTGCTTGGCACTGCTGCCTTGTATCATGTTCTACCTGCCCACCATCCCAGTTTATGCTTGTAAAGATGGTCAAATACTCTTCACATACTTCCAAGTCTGTCCCTCCTAGTCCTTTGTTTCTTTTCTGCTCCTTTCCATTCTCTCAGAAGCCCTGGGAAAGACTCGCCTGTGTTTGGTAGCTTCATGCATTAGTCCTTCTGGTGGCAGGTCCCTGCTACCTTCTCATTTAATCCTCGTTCAGAACCAGGCTGTGAGGTCAGCACTGTCTCACACCATGAGGCTTGGCATGGTGGAGGCAGTGGCCAAAAACTACCCAGCGACAGCCTGGGGTTAGTACCAACACCAGGCTTCTCCCTCCTGTGTGTTCCTGTGCACGTTCAGAGAGAGCAGACATTTGTAGGTTCTGTCCTCGCCAAGCAGTCAGATGGTCAGACTTGGGCTGGACTGTCCTTTGACTAATCTTCTGTCTTCAGGAAGACGTGTACTGTGCCACCATCCAGCATTTAGTGGAAGGCGTCATTTCTGGATACAACGCAACAGTGTTTGCCTACGGCCCCTCAGGTACCAAGCAGGGCTGGTGGCAGTGGGCCCTCTTAACAGCATCAGACCCTGTGTGGGGGCACCCTGCAGCCTTTCAGCAGCTCTAGGGGTGGGTAGAATATTCTTTTATTCTTTTTCCACAGATGAGATGCTGCTTAGGGGGGCTTGGGGAACTTCCCCAAGGTCATTCAGTCACCAGGGGGGATTCTGGAATTGCACCCAAGCCTACACTTTTCTGCCCACAAGAACCCATAGACTTTCTGTAGTTACAAGTTGTGTTCAACAAGCATTTGCAAAGCTAAGTTACCTCTCATGCCTAGAAACTAGAACCACAGAGGATTAGAGCTGGGCAGGCCCTGACCTACCACTGTTTAGACAAGGAGACAGGTCCTAAGAAGCACCTTGGTCAAAGTCATGCTGTGTGCATCTATTCCATTCATTCATTCAATATGCATAACAAGCCCTACCATGTGCCAGGCTTTAGAAGGAAAAGAACAATCTTTTCCTCACCTTTATGTGCAGAGATGAGGGAGACATTGAAGCATCCCTGAGATGGAGGCACCTCCTTACCTAATGCAATATTAATTCTCTTTATTATAAAACAACGTATCAGGGGCTGGGGTTGTGGCTCAGTGGTAGAGCGCTCGCCTCGCACGTGCAAGGCCCTGGGTTCGATCCTCAGCACCACATACAAATAATAAATAAATAAATAATATAGTTTAAAAAAATAAAATAAAAATAAAACAACATGTTAGGCCTGGGGTTGTGGCTCAGTGGCAGAGTGCTTGACTAGCATGTGTGAGGTTATGGGTTTGATTCTCAGCACTGCATATAAATTTAAAATAAATAAATAAAGGTCTATCAACAACTAAAAATAATATTAGAAACAAAACATGTCTGAGCCCACTCAGGAATTCCCACCCCTCCTCAGGTGCAGGGAAGACCCATACCATGCTGGGCATGGATGCGGAGCCTGGCATCTACCTGCAGACCCTCACTGACCTCTTCCAGGCCATCGAGAAGACCCGGGACAACATGGACTATAGCGTGTCTATATCTTATCTTGAGGTGGGCCTGCCCACCTGTCCCCGTTACCCCATCTCCATTACCCCATGGACATGATGGCACCAGATTAAACAGCTGTATGTGTGAAATCCCCAGTTCTGTGTGTTGCCCCAAATGCTGGTTGGCCTATAAAAAGCCTTGGTCCTTGGGGTTGATGTTTTCTGCAGTTCAAGCCTCCATGGTGTGTAGGTCTTTATAGTTCTTTGCACCAAAGCTACTTTGTTTCAAACTTTCTCTTCTCCCAGATTTATAATGAAGTGATCCGGGACCTTCTGAACCCATCCTCAGGGTTTCTGGACTTGAGGGAAGATTCTAAGGGCAGCATCCAGATTGCAGGAATCACAGAGGTCTCCACCTCCAATGCCCAAGAGGTGAGGACGACGGCAGCCACACACCAGAGCCCACCATCCTCTCCTGGCAAACATCCACCTGCTGAGGTGCTCAGGGCAGACATTACTGATGGATCCCACATACTTTCCTTGGCCTCTGGTGCTGACCTCAACACGGTGCCCCAGCAATCACAGCATCAGAATTCGCTTAAGTCCAAATCCATTTGCCATTCTGACCCTAATGGTGACTCCCTTAATGAAGGCAGGTTGCAAGTACTTCTCCAGCCCCATCCTCTCTCTCCATCTGCTGCCTCTGCTGATCCTCCCTGGGCACCATGATCAGGGTGCTCAGCTGAGGTTACTGCCTTGAGTTCCATAGCATAGCAGATGGGTTTTTAGCACACCTGCCAACTCCAGCAAATCTGTACTGTTGCCTGGAGTTCCATGCTACAAAGTGTTGTGGAGCTGTGCTGGACTGTGTGAAGAAGGGATAGGTAGTCCACTGGCGGGGTAGAGGACAGGATGGGCAGTGGCCAGAGCCAGGATTCTGCCATCTCCTGTTAACTAGTTGACCAGAATTGCTCCCACAGGTGAGATGCTGCCTTCCTGCTGTAAGCATCCCAGCCCTGAGGCCATCCTTTTTCTCTTTTCTGGGTGTTTCTAGAAATGGTGTGTGGCTATGCAGACAGTCCTTGACCGCCTGCCTGCTTCTGTCCTCAGATCATGCAGCTCCTCACCAGAGGAAATCGGCAGCGCACGCAGGAACCCACAGCCACCAACAAGACGTCATCCCGCTCCCACGCTGTGTTGCAGGTCACTGTGCACCAGCAGAGCCGCAGCACAGACCTGGCAGAGGAAGCGCGCCTTGGGAGGCTCTTCATGGTGGACCTGGCGGGCTCAGAAAGGGCATGCCAGGTCCATGCCCACCCTTTCAAATGTCATTATGATCACTTCCTTAGTGTCTTGTCCCCTTCCAGTTTCTGGTGGAACCTTGCTGTCCCTGACTAGCTATGTCTCCAGTGCCCAGTTCATCTTTCTGATGGAGAAGAAGCACATGCTAAATGTTGAGGGAAATGAGCCCAGAGATACAGGGGCTTCCTTTGCCGCAGGCTCTTCGGGGGCATGAGCCACACATGTGCTTGCCCTTGGAGAACTTGGAGCTCTTGGGATTTGCTTGTGGGCAATTTCATCCAGGGAGGCAGGTCTTTGAGAGTCAGGGTCCTCAAAGAGGCTGTGGGAGCCAGAGGTGATGGAGTCTCAGGGCTGAGCCTAAAAAGGTCCTGAGGAGCTGGGTGAAGTACAAGGAAGAGCATTTCAGCAGAGGGAACAGTGGGGGCAGAGAGGCTCTGAGGGGACAGTATATGTGACTTGTGTAAGAGGCTACAGGTCCTGCTCCAGGCACTGCAGGGCACTAGCCCAGTGCCCTCCCCAAGTTCCAGGCTCCTTTTTCCTTGCTCCTCCTGTCTAAGTGAGGGCACTACGCTCCTTAGCTCTTGTCCAGTGGCCTGAGCATTGCTTAAGGGCAGGCTCTAGCCTAGGGCCAGGCCAGAGAAGGAGCTCATGGAGCTGTGTGGGGCATCATTGTCATCAGCAAGTGACACTCCATGTCCCTCTAATTAACCAGGCACTTAAGGTTCATAGTCCATGTGCCCCTCCTGATGTGGACTGAGGTGGGCAGCATTGTGCCTGTGCCATAATGTGGAGCTGTGGCTGGAGTCAATGTGACCTGGACATGAACAAAGGTGATGAGAAGTTACCCAAGCTTTGAACCTGGGAGAGTCTGGCCCGAACCATGCCATTCTTGCTTTGACACTTCCTTTCTCACTTTGGTTTGCACTGTATGCCCTGGATGTTGGGATGGCGATCTATCACTGCCCTATATCTACCCCTTCCCTGGGTCCCCAGGTTGCTAAAGCAAAGCAGGGCCTGGCCCTGTCAGACTCTTTTAAAATGTATTAACAGAAATTGTAAGGCACAGTGGGGCCAGCAGATCAAGGAATGACTGCCATTCCAAGCTTGTCAGGGTTCCCAAGAGAAGCAGACAGAGAACAAAGGGAAGCACTGGGTGGTTCAGGAGGGAGTGGGAGCAGGACTGTAGCAGAGACTTTGATGTGGTTCCCCAGGAAGGAACAGGTGAGCAGAATCAGGACAGGCAGGCAGAGGGTTGGCCAGTCTGAACAATGCCAGGGTGCTCTGGGACCTGGGTGGGGGCATCCCTAGTTGTCTGTACCTGGCCCTGGATGACTAGGGTAGGGGGATGGTGGCCCAGAGAATGAGGGCCAACAGCAGTGGTGGTTGGGGTATGAGCTATGGATTGGTGAGTTTGCAAGTGAAAAATGAATTCTCAGGTGAGTAGTTTACTGGCTTTAGGAATTGACTAACCCTGGGAGGATGGTCCCCGCCAGGGTCAACAAGGCCCCAGATGTTGAAGCATCAGAATGCAGAAAATAGAAGGCATGGTTAGTACAGACAGATCACACACAATGCTGAATGCAGTGGAGGAGAGCCCTGAGCTCTGGGCAGCAGCTAGGATGGCAGCTGTGTTTTTAGAAGGCAAAGTGGGGACCAGACTGGCCTTCCCAGAATGTGGCTCTGGGAGAGGGTACCAGTTAAAGGGTCTATGTCCTGGATCCCTGCCCTCACTTTGCTCTATATTAGTGTGTGCCTGTGGGCTTGCCACCGTCCCTCCCTGGCTTTGGTGTTTAGTGTTTACTCAGTGGCCTTGATGTACTGTCTCTGGGGTCTGCTCTGCTCTTACAAAGAAAACCACTCACATAAGACAGCACAAGGTGTCTGAGAAATGCCCTGGTCTTTCACAGACATGTGATACAAGTGGCTGCCCTGGCTCTAGGCCATGCTGGCAGCCCAAGTCCTACCCTACACTGGCTTCTGCTTAGTGAGAGCAACAGCTATGTTTGTTGCTCTCTTGGGTACCTGCTCCATGTGGCCTTTCCATACACTATTCTGTGAAATTATCACCATCACTGCCCCTTTGAGCGAATAGGAACACAGACAGGGAGATTTGTCAGCAATAAGTAGTTTCAGTCATTCTCAAACCATGCTTGCAGTTGACTCCAAAATCCTGCCCTTAAAAAGAAAGCAATAGTAAATTTTTTTTTTCTGATTTTAAACATAAAGGGCAAGAAATTTGGAAAATATGGATAGGCAAAAGGAGGAAAATAAAAATCCCTCCCTGCAGTGACTGTATTTTGGAGTCCCTTTCTTGAGGCAGCTTGGACTTAAGAGTGTGTGTGGGGGGCTATTGCATATGCATTGATTTGGCATGCTGCTGTGTCTAGGGGTCTGCAGATGTCTGGGCTCTGGGGACACATGGCCAACAAGTGACAGGGGGTGCCTTTGTGGAACTTGTATTCTGTGGAATATCAGGTGAAAGACACTGAACACATGAAAAGTGAATGGTTTCCAAGAGAGCTAGTAATTTGAAGAAAACAAAGAAGATGGCATTGGAAAGTATGGAAGGCTGGGGCTGTGGTCTCCTCTCAGAGAGCCGGGTGGGAGCCCTCAAAGGAGGGGGCCTGAAGGACCAGAGAGTGCCAGGGTAGGAGCAGGTCTTCCCAGGCAAAACCCCACACACCTATTTTTAATATAAAGTGGGTCTCTCTGGACAGACGTCTCTGTGTCTGTGTTTACCTCATCCAACAATGAGCATCTTTTGCACATGGGTCAGAGCCCAGCATCACTGGGAATGCTGTGTGCCACTCCACTGCACGATGCCAAGGGTGTCTTCCAGCCCCAAGAGCTCTCAGAGAACAACCCCACCAGGACCAGGGCAGGATGGGGGCTGTTTCACTCCCTTGCCTCCAGGCCTTTGTCCCCTCCCTGGGGATGGAGAAGTGGAGGTGGAAAGAATGAATGGGCCCAGAGCCACCTGCTCAGCCTGGCCTCTTCCTGCACAGACCCAGAACCGGGGCAAGAGGATGAAGGAGGGCGCACACATCAACCGCTCACTGCTAGCACTGGGTAACTGCATTAACGCTCTCAGTGAGAAGGGCGGCAGCCGGGCGATAGCAAACTCACGCGTCTGTTGAAGGTGAGTGCTCCTGGCTGGCTAGGCTGTGTGGGCCTCAGTGGGTGACCGTGTCTCTCAGGAATTAAGTCACCTGAGAATCAGGGTCCTTCCAGGAACCTCTGAAGGCAGGAGAACACCATGAAACTACCCTGGTCACTTGTCCCCATCCACTCCCTGCCCCCAGCAAAGTCCAGCTTTATTTGCAAACCCCTGGTGACGAGGAGCCTACTGCTTCCCTGTGGCTGCTAGTCCCATCCCAGATGGCTATGATGTGAGAAGATACCTCTTTTTACTGATCTGAATGCTGTCACCTTATTCTACAGCAAGGCAGGGTACCAATAAACACATAGGCAAAGCAGTAAATAAATGTCCCTATAAATTTCATTTCTTGGTCTAATCTGCTCTCATCAGAGCGGAAAAAAGACAAGGTGGGCCTGGAATGGGTCCCACTTCATCCTGCAGTCACTAGCCCCTTATTCCCAAGCATCATTGGCCCTTTTCAGGATTTGGTCCAGGCAGGTCTGGTGGTGGCTGGGGGAAGGCTTTGCCCTGGCCAGAGGGGAACGGGACTCCCATCACCCCAACTCAGTGGCTTCCACCCAAGCAGGATGCCCTGGGAGGAAACAGCCGCACAGTAATGATTGCCCACATCAGCCCAGCAAGCACCAGCTTCGAGGAGTCGCGGACCACACTGCTTTATGCCTACAGGGCAAAGAACATCAAGACGCGGGTAAGGTCCCTGGCTTGCTCACTCAGTCACTCCCTCTCTCACTCACTTGCTCATTCATTCATTACTCCTTTTTTGTGGTTGTTGTTTTATTTGTTCTTATTAGTTATATATGACAGTAGAATGTATTTTGACATATTATACATACATGGAGTATAACTGCCCATTCTTCTGGTTGTACATGATGTGGAATCACATTGGTTGTGTGTTCATATATGTACATAGGAACATTCATTTACTCTTGAACTCACTCGTCCATTTACTCACTGATTCATTCACTCTCTTGTTCATTTACTCATTCACTCATTACTTGCTCACCCACCCATTTTCTCACTCATTTGCTAACTCACTCATTCATTCACTTGCTCATTCATTCCCACATTTTACACTTATGCTCACTGCTGGGGGTGGCTGTCATGCACAGACCCTGCAGCTAGATGGCTTGGGTCTCTTTCTGCACTGCTGTCCCTGGCTAGTGACCTCTGTGCCGACTTCCATTGTCTCTGCAGTGGAGAGATGAAATAACAGCCAGCCCTTGTAGAGACTTTACCTACCCACATCTGCATGCTTCCTGTGGCTGCAGCAATGAGTTACTACAAACTAGGTGACTTCGTCTCTCACAGGTCAGAGATGAAGGTGTGGACAGTTCCTTCTGAGCCCCTCTGAAGGCTCTACGGGAGGATCCTCCTCCCCCTTCAGCTTCAAGAGGCTCTGGGAGTCCTGTGGCTTATGATTGCCTCTCCCCATCTCTCTCCATTTTCACGGGGCCTCCCCTCTTTTCTTTGTTTCTCTCTTCCCTCTCTTTCTCTTCTTGGTGGTACTGAGGATCAAAACTAGAGTCTTACACATGCCAGGAAAGTGCTCTACCATGGAGCTACACCTCAAGCCCTTTTTATTTCATTTTGAGACAGAGTCTCGTTAAGTTGCCCAGGCTGGCCTCAAACTTCAATTGTTCTGCCTCAGCCTCTGAGTAGCTGGGATTATAGGTACGAACTACCACACCTGGTTCTTTTAAAAGGACAATTGGCATTGGATTTAGGATCCACCCTGATTGAGGATGTTCTCATTTTGAGGTCAATTATATCTAAAAGACCATTTTCCCAAATAAGTTCATACTCACATGTTCTGGGTTAGGCCATGGGCACCTCTGTCTATGTGCCAGGCATGGCTGTAAACTCTCCCTGTAGTTTAATTTATTCTATTCTCACAGAAACCCTAGGAGGTGTGTCCTATTTTATCTCCATTTTACAGACTGGACAACTGAAGCACATGTCACGTGGAACGTGACAAAAACTCAGGGTCACTCCGGGTGAACTGAGCTGCATGAAATAACCACACAGGAGACAGAGATACCTTTTTCTTTGGGGTCTTGTGACGGTTCCTTTGATCTTAAGGGTCCACAAAAAGAGAGAGAGCAAGCTCATGCTGAACCCTTTTATTGAAGAGAAGCCATGTAAATGAAGCAAGTGGTCAAGTTTCAGGGGGTTGAGTCTAGCTTTGAGATGTCTGCTGTCAGCAGGTTGACTATCACTCAGGAAGGCCACAACCAAAGGCAGAGCAAGAGAAGGGGACACACAAAGGGTGTTTCCATGAAACAGTCTGTCCTAAACAGGACAAAGGGGTAGTATTACACAGGAATAGGTGAGTGTAGCTCAATCCATGGGGCGACACACCTACATCTGAAGACGGGTCTTCAACCTTCCTGGACCAGGGGAATGTCCAGGTCACTACGAGATGTAGTGACCAGTCAAAGCTTCTCTGCTCCAGGATGGAAGGCACGAATTATTCAGAGTGGCTCCCCACATGCTGCTATGGCAAAAGTAACAGAGAATACTGAATTAATGGAACTTCAACAAAGAGGGCTTTCAGGTGAGATCTTTTGGGGTGACATGAAAGCTGAGCCCAAGAGACAAGCAGCTAAGAACTTCATCACAGAAACAGGAACCCTGCCCACTAGACACTCGTCCCCAGCTGGGCTCCCGCTATTCTGCTCTCTGTCTGTGGATTTGACTGCTCTAGGGACCTCAGAGAAGTGGAATCATATAGTATTTGTCCTTTTGTGACTGGCTTATTTCGCTGAGCATAACGTCCTCAAGGCTCATCCATATGGTAGCACGGATCAGAATTTCCTTCCTTTTCAAGGCTGAGAATATTACTTTAAAGATTACAACTTAAGCATGTTTTTTTTTAAATTTTTATTTATTTATTTATTTTTAGTCATACATGACAGTAGAATGCATTTTGATATATAATACATACATGGAATGTACATACATCAATCATATTGTCTATTCTATTCTGCTGCCCTTCCTATCTTCCCCACTCCTCCCCTCCTCTCCCATCCTTTCTCTTATCCACTCTAATGTGACACACTTTTTTTTTCCTTTTACTCATTACAACATCATATATGTATTCTGTATAACAATGAGGTTCTCCTCCCATCTTCTGTGCAACTCCCCTTCTCCCTCTTTTTCCCTCCCACCTCTCTTCCCTATTTAGTGGTAGTCTTCTTCTCATGCTCTTCCTCCCTATCCCATTTTGAGTCACCCCCCTTATATCAGAGAAGACATTCGGCATTTGTTTTTTAGGAATTGGCTAACTTCGCTTAGCATAATCTGCTCTAATGCCATCCATTTGCCTGCAAATGCCATGATTTTATTATTTTTTAGTGCTGAGTAATATTCCATTGTGTATAAATACCACATTTTTTAAAAACCATTCATCTATTGGAGGGCATCCAGGTTGGTTCCACATTCTAGCTATTGTGAATTGTGCTGCTATAAACATTGATGTGGCTGTGTCCCTGTAGTATGCTCTTCTTAGGTCTTTTGGGTATAGTCCAAGTAGGGGAATAGCTGGGTCAAATGGTGGTTCCATTCCCAGCTGTCCAAGGAATCTCCATACTGCTTTCCAAATTGGCTGTACCAATTTGCAGTCCCACCAGCAGTGTATGAGTGTACCTTTTTCCCCACATCCTCGCCAGCATTTATTGTTGTTTGACTTCATAATGGCTGCCATTCTTATTGGAGTGAGATTAAGCATGTTTATACATCATCTCCCACGCAGTTTTGACCTAGGCCACATGTCCTTTCCACTAGGTCAAGCGCAACCTATTGAATGTCTCCTACCACATCGCACAGTACACGGATGTCATCTATGACCTACGCAGGGAGATTGAACACCTTAAATTAAAAATTGAGAAACAAGAGAAGAAGAAAAGCGAATCTGGCATCCCAGATGTACAAGGTAGTATGAGTGGAGGCCTCGTGCCTCCTGCTGGCCTCAGTGGCTTTGTCCCCCGCCATGGTTCCGTGGCCAGCATCCCTGACCACCAGACCCATTCCTTCTCCTAGCCTAAGCATGTGGTACCTTGTTCACTATGAGCATCTTCATTCAAAGAGTGACTCAGTGACCCTGCTGTGGGCTTTTGTCCTCACTCAGACGCTACCTAACTGGGAACCCATAACCCCAGCTTCAGTTTCTGCTCCTGTAAAATAGAATTGGATTATTTTCTGCTTTTCTCTAATTTTTCAGTTTTTCGTTCTTTGTTTAACATTTCTTCTCCTTTTCTCTTTGTTCTCTCAACTTTTCATTTTTCTAAACTTCTAATTCAGCTTTTTAAAAGATAATCATTTTACTTTGAAATAGTTCTTAGATTTACAAAAAAGTTGCAAAGTCAAGGCATTAAGTTTCTAACTTCCCTGATGGTTGCTTCTGATGCCTATTATGTTATTGAGGTGGAATCACTTAAAATCAACCATTTTAAGGTGAACAATCCAGTGGCTTTTAGTCCAGTCACAATTTTGTGCAGCCTCCACCTCCAAAGCACTTCCATCATTCCAAAGTGAAACCCCATGCCTATAAGGCAGTTTTCCCTGTCCTCTGTGCTCCACAAGTCAGTTTCATTCAGTTAGTTTCCTCCTAAGTCTGGAAGCACAACATAGTTTGACATTAAGATGACAAAATTTGGGGCTGAGGTTGTGGCTCAGTGGTAGAGCACTTTCCTAGCACATGTGAGACACTGGGTTCAATCAGCACCACATAAAAATAAATAAATAAAATAAAGATATTATGTCCCTCTACACCTAAAAAATTAAAAAAAAATGACAAAACTTGTCAGCAAGTTAAGAACACTCAAGCATATTTTTATCAAAGCTGGGTGCAGTGGCATACATCTGTAATCCCAGCAACTCAGTAGGTTGAAGCAGGAGGATTGCAAGTTAGAGGCCAGCCTCAGCAACTTAGTGAGGCTCTGGCCAAATTAGTGAGACCCTATCCAAAATAAAGAAAAAGGGCTGGGAATGTAGCTCAGTGATTGAGTGCCCCTGGATTAAATCCCTAGTACAAAAAAAAAAAAAAAAAAAAAAGAACACTTCTATTAAAGTCAAATTCAGTAGATGTGCATGTACATACATATTCTTTGCTCTGTTAAGAAGGTATGTCTTAAGGCTGGGGTTGTGGCTCAGTGGTAGAGCACTTGCCTACCATGTATGAGGCACTGGGTTCAATCTTTAGCACCACCTAAAAATAAATAAATAAGATAAAAATATTTTTCCCATCTACAACAAAAAATATTTTGTAAAAAATGCCAGGTAACTGAAATATTTATTAAATAGATAATATAAAATAATGTAAAATCAAGTGTGGAAAGATAGCCTTAAGCAGTGTTATTGGGATTGTAAAATGGGATTGGGTTAACACAAGAGTGTGTGTTAATGTGTGTCTTTGGGAGCCCTGGTGAGCACAAACCTAGCAGTTAGCCCCTTCATGCCTCTCAGAGAGGACAGGCCCTCTGTGCTCAGGGAAGCTGTGACCAGCGAGCCCCAGAGTACCCATCTTTCAGGGCTAGAATGAGAATGCTGGGGTGGCCTCCTATGGAATGCTCTGTGCCTGTTTCGTAGGATAGGGTGAACATCATGCAGACAGATAGCCCCCAGACACATAGCTGGGGAGAAGCACGGGAAGGAATAGGGCCACCGTCTGATGCTATAAATGAACACCCAAAGCCAAACACAAAACCACATTTAACTTCATAGACACGCCCATGTCACAACCTTGCAGAGGAAAGACCTGAAACCATGATAACCATGGTTATTGGTGAGGAGGGGACTGGTCTGAAAGAGAAGGTGATCAGATGATCAAGAGGGTCTTTTGACTCTTGATGTATTATTTGAAATTTTAACAATAAAAATATGTTCTCATATTGCTCATGTGAATACAATCATTGCTCTGTATTTGAGGAGAATCGGTTCCAGTCCCCCTAAATATACAAGTCCTCAGATGTTCCGTCCTTTGTGTAAGATGGCATAATATTAGCATACAACCTACACAATTCTCCTGTATATTTTTAAAGTTTTTTCCTTTGAGATGGGATCTGGCTGTGTTGTCCAGGCTAGTCTTGAACCCTAGGGCCCAAGTTACCTTCCTGCCTCAGCCTCCAAGTTGCTGGAACTACAGTTGTGTGCCACCAAGCCCTGCTAGTAGCTACTTTTCTTTACATGCTTCTTCCCCAGCCACATAGCTGGGGGTCATCTGTCTGCATGATATCCCACCCCACCCTTCATAATACCACATTCCATAGGCGGCATCCCAGCTTGCTCATTCCAGCTCTGAGATGGGCACTCTGGGGCTTGTGGGTCATAGCTACCCTGAGAACAGAGGATCTGTTCTGGAAAGGTGAGAATTCTGATGAAGCAGCAGAGCTGGTGAAGGGAACTCAAAGAAGGGATGCTGCAATTGACGACAGGCTAAATTCCCTGGGCCAGTGAGACTTTGAGGGCCAGAGGGACTTGGGGGTGAGTAGAATAGGAAGTGTGATGTTGCAGAGAATTCACTAAGCTAGATAATTATCAAGAAGCTTGGGCTCTGGGGCCAGTGGTCGACAGAGAGTCACACCATGATAATTTCTCTGCTGGCTCTTATTTATTAGAGTTGGTCTAAGGTGGTCTCTTGCTGACCTGAGGTCATGACAAGTTCCCCTTAGGTCCTGCTGTGCTGTGGGGCACTGATGTGTGGACTCTGGAACATTACTTCATGAGCATTATCTGGGGTACCGTGCTCCCAAATCTTGCTGGTATGGTTGTAATGACTCCTCTGGACACATCACGATTTATTTCATTAATTCAGACTCCTTGATATTTAGGTCATGGGGACAGGCAACAAATTACATAAATTAGAGTGCAGCTACCTACTGGGGCACAGCTACCCTGTGGGAAGACCACAGGGCCTGAATGAGGACTTGGGTTCAATCTCCAGCAACGTGAGAAAACAAAAACAAAAACAAAAAGCCAAAGATTAATTACTAGTTAACTATTAGGTAAGAATCTATCACTGAAACAGAAAGCATAAGTTTCCTCCTGCTCTGTGGAGCTCACAGTCTAGAAGGAAAACAGATATGAAGTATTTATTACAAAATACCACCTAATTACAGACATGTAGAGGACTGTGATGGAGAAGCCAGGGTGTTATCAGAGCAAGGGGCAGATGCAGAGTAAGGATCTGGCAGGGTTTTGCTGAGAAAATAAGGTCTAGACTAGAATGGCTAGCCCAACCTTGCCCCTCTTTGAATTACTGAGACTCAAATGCCAAACACTTGACCAGAAACCAGATAAAGAGAGGGTTTTAATCCTTCTAAGTCATCTATCCATTTATCTATCAGAATAACCATCCATCCATCTATACATCCATGCACCCTCCTACTTACCAGTCCTTCTCCTCCTTCTCCTCCTTTTTCTCCTCCTTCCTCTCCTCCTTCCTCCTTGCCCACTCCCTGCAGGGAATACTGGGGATTTAACCACTGAGTCACATCCCCAGCCCTTTTTATTTTTTTATTTGGAGACAGAATTTTGCTAAGTTGCGTAGGGCCTCACAAAGTTGTCCAAGCTGACTTCCAATCTGTAATCCTCCTATCTCAGCCTCCCAAATTACTGGTATTACAGGTGGTGCCCACTGTGCCCAGGCCCTACTCATCTTTCTACCCACACACATGTGTATTCATCCAGGCAACCATCCGTCCACCCACCCAGCCAGCCATCTTCCATTCATCCACACTTGTATCACTCCCCTCCATGGTGGGTGAGCATGGGGTTCAACCCTGGCTCAGCCAAACTGCTCCTGGTACAGCCATCCCCCTTCCTGCCTGCAGTCACAATCACCCCCCATGATACAGAGGAGGACAGCCGCCTGCAGATGAATAAGATCCGGGCACAACTCATCGGGGCCTTCAAGGAGCAGATGGAGATGTGGCGCAGCCTGGTGGAGCTGGAAAACACCAACATCGAGCTGCACATGGACATGTCTCGCCACCTGCTGACCATCGCAGAGTGAGTGTGGCTGCCTGCTGTGTATCCTACACACCCTGCACTGTCTTTCCTGGGCAGGGGTCCCCGCCTGAGGTAGTGGGGACCACTGGTGGGAGCCCCATACATCCTCTCCTGCCTGTGTTGCCCCAGAAGGATATCAGCCAAGGTCAGTCTCCTTTGCCCATTCACCCCCTACTCTTCTGCTCCAGTGGCTAAGCAGAGCCAGGTAGGAGAAACTTCCAGACCCCTTTGTTCTCTCATAAGCTGTGATTCAGGGTCATCCCTGAGGGTTGGCAAGGATCAACACCAATTTTGGAAGAGTCCTAGAGAGCTATCAGCTTGCAGATGGTGTCACTTCTCCTGGGCCTCAGCTCTTTCTCCCATTGCACGCTTGCTCCCTGTCCATCCCTGCTGAGGGGAGAGTGACCACATTAGAGACTGACCATGACATCCATCATCTAACCTAGGACACAATTTGGGGGCAAAAGGGGCACTATTTACCATTACACTGGAACAAGAGGTATCCCCTCAACTGCCCTGGACAAACTAGGACACACAGCTACCCACTATGGGTCATTTAAAACAGCCCTGGGATTTAAACTCATTTCTTTCCTTTACCCTCTACTTCCAGTTCTACCCGTATTTATTCTCCTTCCTTTCTGTTTCTTTTCTTTTCTTTTTTTCAATGACACAAACAGTACAAGACTTATATTAGAGGAATTCTAGATTTTAAAAACGTGCTCACAGTCTTGTCCCTCTCTGGCCAGATATCTTCTGCCCTGACTCCCTTTATCCCTCTTTCTTGCATAGTTTCCATGGGATCCTCCTGTTTAGATTTAATGTGGCACCTTGCACAGAGCCCTGAGTTGTCACAGTTATCATCACAGAGCCCCAGAACCTGCAGGCTGTCATCATCCAGCTTTTAAATTTTTTTTTTTTAGTTGCTGATGGATCTTTATTTTATTTATTCATTTATATGTGGTGCTGAGAATTGAATTCAGGGCCTCTCACATGCTAGGCAAGAATTCTACTTTTGAGCTACAACCCTAGCCCCCTTATACAGCTTTATAGTGAGGAAACTGAGGCTCAGCAGGGGCACATTTAAAGTCAAGGTGGCTGTAGGGAGTCCTGGGCAAGCAGGGAGGGAATCATATGTAGAGAAAAGATCATACAGAAGATCCAATTCTGCTCCATTTTCATGTCCACACCTGTGAGGTAGCCAGCTGGGGCCAAGAAAGGCTCTGGGACATGAGGCACCAGGACTCCCTGGCTTGCACTCTGTCCCCTCTGCCATGCTACAGCTGGGAACGGGAGAAGACCCACCACCACGTGCACAAGGACAAGGGTGACCCAGAGAAGGATGAGGAGCCTGCAGATGCTGATGTGGATGAGGGCGAGTCTGTGGAGCCGCATGAAGTGGTTCTGGCCAGAGAGGAAGTCGCCCTGATTTTAGCTGAGCAGCGGAAAACTGCGGCCCTTAAGGTGAGGGAGAGAGACGCAGCATTTTCATGGAAACGGGGATGGTGCTTATGAACCAATGGATGGGTGGGCTCTTTGTGAACATGAGCTCATCCCATGGAATAAAGTCAATCACAATCATTTTAGAGATGAGAAACTGAGGTGCAGATATAAATTAAGTCAGGCATGGTGGCGCACACCTGTACTCTCAGCAATTTGGGAGGCTGAGGCAGGAGGATTGAAAGTTTGAGGCTAGCAACTTAGTGAAACCCTATATCAAAATAAAAATAGAGGGGCTGGGGATGTGGCTCAAGCGGTAGCGCGCTCGACTGGCATACGTGCGGCCCGGGTTCGATCCTCAGCACCACATACAAACAAAGATGTTGTGTCTGCCAATAACTAACTAACTAACTAAATATTAAAATTCTCTCTTTAAAAAAATAAAAATAAATAAAAATAGAAGTGACTAGGGATGTTGCTCAGTGGTACAGCAGGAGAGAAAAAGATGTATTGAGTAAACTGAAGGAGCAGAGCTGGGACCTGACCTGGTCTGACCCAATGCCTTTGCCCCCTCCTGAGGAGTTTTGCTGCCCCAGGAAGTGAAGGGGGAGCTCAGGGCAGGAAGCCTGTGTGTGTGAAAGTGGGGCAGGAGTGGCAGAGTCTGCTCCACTGAGACTCTGCCCGCCTCGCCTTCTCTGGACACCCTGGAATGGCAAAGCTCGCTCATTCCCTTTGCAATAACCTCCATGCAGAGCGAACACTTTGTAGTTTGCAGAGTGATTCCATGGGCATCTGGCTCATTCCTCCCCTGATTCTGGTCTTGGGCATATCATGCAAGGACCAGGGGCACCATCAGAAGGAAGCCACATTCAAGTTCCTCTCCGGAGATGGAAGTCTTTTCACATTTGAGCTGTTTATATAATAGCTGGTTATCTAATAGTCTCACTTCAGGAAAATTGCTGAACTGGTGCATATTGGAGATTCCTCAGAAGCATGTACTGTTGCAGCTCGTTAGTAAATGCTTGCAGGTATCTTCTCAGGCAGTGCAAAAAGTGTCTGATGACATCATGTTGTTACGAGCAGGTAGGATTTATTTCACTTAGAAGCTATGAACCAAACCAAGAACTTGATACTACCACATCTGACTGCAGCATGGGGATCGTGCAATTTCACTTCAAAATTCAAAGTTGGATTTCCTCCAACTTCTAAAAAATAAGAAAAATGGTTTCTGCCTGAGCCACTAATATGCATCAACAAGAAAGCATGGCTTCAAGAACAAGCATGAATATTGATATGCAATGGAGTCTGTAAATGATAAGTCTGTTACTTGACTACTTAGTTAACAGTTAATCAACTCAAATCAATGTTTTAAGTGTCGTTAATGACAGGCCCTAGGGACCTAAAGATGAACAAGACACATTCTATGATTTGTACTCGCACCTAGTGGGAAGAGACAGCATGGCAGTTCAGTACAGCAGCACAGCAACAATGCAGGAACAGGGGCAAGTGAGGGAGGGGAGGGACTGTTAGTGTAGCCTGGGAGTCAGGGAGGTCTTCAGGAAAAGAGTAATGCCCAGTAGGAGGAGAGCAGCTGGGGAGCTGGGCCAACTCCTCCAATGTGGTCCCCTGTTGATCCCAATTAAGCAGGTGGCCAGATGCAGCTCCTCAGTGCTTTGGAAACTGTCATCTGACCCATTCCTGGGGACCTTGATTCTGGGCTCACCAGGTGGCTTGGCCCACATGTTACTCTCTGGGGGCCTGGATGGAATTGTGAGGTATGATGGTTACTTTGATGGTTATTACCTGGATGGAATTGTGAGGTATGATGGTTACCCTCAGGCTACAGGATGCAGTGATGCCATCAAACGCTGGGTGTTGCTCTGAAGGTATTTTGTAGGCCTGGTTAGCATATGCACTCAGTTGACTTTAGTATATATACACACATGTGCATAGACATGTACACAACATATGTCTATATCTGTATGGGGCTTCTGTGGGTTCAGTTTCTCTGGAGAACTCTGACAGGGCTTCCAGCCCATTTCCTACAAGGGGGACAGCAGTCTGTGGGCGTATAGTGGAGGAGCCAGGCCTCAGCCCTTCCTGCTTCCTCTCATGTGCTGCTTGGTTTGGGAGACCCAGAACCTTGGCTGTGGACCATCCATCATACGACAGAAGTAGGGGCTGCTCCACAGCGTGAAAGTGGGATTCTCTGTTTCCCATGGCAACACTTGGGCTCATGGTGAGTGGTGAGCCCTGGTGCTATAGCTAAAACACAACGTGTCAATAGAAAACTTGAGGTTCAGTGGGGCTGACGGATCAAGAGATGACGGCCATTAAAAAGTTTGCTACTCGTGGTTCCCAAGAAGAGGGGCTTGCTGTGCCATGCAGGGCCACATGGGGGGCACCAGGGTGGGTTAAGAGGCAGGAAAAGCAACATGACCAGGGCCTTCACTGTGGTTTCTGCAGGAAGAAACAGTCAAGGAAGGCTAGTAAGGTTTAGGATTGACTGGCTAGAAAATTTGGGCCTAGGGGCTGTCCTAGTTGTCTAGTACGAGCTCTGGGGAGATTAGGGTAGGTGGAATGTAAACCAGGGTGTGAGAGTCCCACAGAGAGAACTCATGGATGAGTCATTTGCCTTGTCCAGAAGTTGGCGAGGCTGAGAGGGGCTGCCACTCCAGGATCAGTGAGGCCCCAGGTGTCAAAGTGTCAGAATGCAGAAAGTGGAGGACAGAAAGTCTAGGGGACAGTGGCACATCCTAGAGCCTACCACTGTGTGTCTCCTGAGCGTGATCAGTAGACCTTGGCACATAGGAATGAGCGGCCATGGCTGGCAGGGTCCCATGTCCTCCCTGAGTCTTCAGTGTCTTCCTCAGGCCGGGCTGGAGCAACGCCTGGCCCATGCCAAGCAGAAAGCCTCACAGATGGAGAAGCTGCTGAGCAAGTCACCAGTGAGGACCAGCGGGAGGTGCTGAGGCTGCTGGGCAGGGCCCACGAGCTAGAGGTGGAGAACACGGAGCTGCAGGCCAACAGCCTGTACTGGAAGAACTTGCTGTGCCAGAAGGACTTTATGATCCAGCGCTACCACCAGCACCGGCTGCTCTGTGAGCAGGTCATCCAGGAGCAGCGGCAGCTGATGCAGGGTAGGCCATCTCTGGGACGCGCTATTCATCATGGTTGTTTTCTGGAACCATGCCTGCCTTCACAAACCCCAGCGGTCCCCAGTGGCAGCAGAGCAGAGACAGCAGGCAGCTCCTCCCTTCCCCTCTGGGAGCCTGGCCACTGCCAACTCCCTGCGTGTGCTCTCTAGAGGTCTGTGCAAAGAGATAGCGTTTGGATGGGGGTTTTACACCCACATGAGCATGTCACACACCCTTACCTTCTTTTTCATTGACTTCTTTTTTATTGAAACTGCCCTTTAAGGGGACAATGAACCGCCTTATCTGTAGAAATGCCTGCACTTTCTTAACCATCCAATTGAGATGTTTCTTCATCTTGTATTCTGATACCCACCCCTGTGTCTCCTCTTGTTCACATGTTTGTGCAAGTGTGTAGCATCCTGAGTGTGTGCAGATACCATAGTCATCTTGTCCCTGCAGTCAACACTCACTAAATTGCATAATAGTTTTCCTTTGGGGAGATATTACATGATTTTCTTTATTATGAGAAAAAGGCATGAATTATAACAGCATTAATGAATGTTCTGGAAAAGATAGCAAGTCCCCTATAACTCAACACCTTGCCTAGAAGCAGTGAAATTAATTTTGTCAGAGCTATAACCGTACTTTTTTTTCTTCTTCTTTTTTTTTTTTTTTTTTTTGCAGTGCTAGGGATGGTACCCACGGCCTTGTGCCTGTTAGGCAAGCACTCTACCACTGAGTTACATCCCCAACACTTTTTTTTTTTTTTTTTTTTTGAGGCACGGTCTTGCTAAGTTACCCAGACTGACTTTAACTTGCAATCTTCCTGCCCAAGCCTCCAATGTCACTGGAATTACAGGTGTTCAACACCACACCTGGCAATTTCCTACTTTAACTTCGTTTTTCTTCATGATACTGGAGACTGAACCCAGTGGCATTCTACCACTGAGCTACACCCCCTGCTCTTTTTTTTTTTTTTAGTTGTAGTTGGACACAATATTTTTATTTTATTCATTTATTTACTTAATGTAGTGCTAAGAATCGAATCCAGTGCCTCACACACTCTAGGTAAATGCTCTACCACCGAGACATAACTCCAGCCCCCACTGCTCTTTTTACTTTCTCTTTTAAATTGTGAGATAGGGTCTCATAAAACTTCCCAGACTGGCCTTGAACTTGAGATCCTCCTGCTTTAGCCTCCTATGTAGCTGGGGTCACAGGCATGCACTGCTGCACCCTGAACATCATAATCTTTTTATGACTGAGTCATATTCCATGTGTGGATTAACCATTATGTTCACCATTCATCTGTTTATGGGAAATGGGGTTGGGTCTGTCTTTTGGCTATTGTGAATAAAATTTGTGTTTGAGTTTTTCTTTGAGACATGTTTTTAATTCTTTTGGGTAGATCCCTAAGAGTGGTCTTTTAACTTTTTTTTTTTTCTTTTTTGTGGTGCTGGGGATTAAACCCAAGGCCTTGTGTTTGCAAAGCAAGCACTCTACCAACTGAACTAAATTCCAAGCCCTGGCCCTTTAACTTTTTTTTTAAATTCTTTTTTTAGTTGTAGATGGACACAATACTTTTTTTATTTATTCATTTGTATGTGATGCTGAGAATCGAACCTGGTGCCTCACACAGGCTAGGCAAGCAATCTACCACTGAGCCACATCCCTAGCCCCAGGTCCTTTAATTTTTAACTTAAGTTTTATTTGTACTTTAGAATTGTTAATAACAGGGCTGGGGTTGTGGCTCAGTGGTAGAGCGTTTGCCTAGCACATTCGAGTCTCAGCATCACATAAAAGTTAATACACCAAAATAAAGGTACTCTGTCCATCTACAACTAAAAGTATTTTTAAGAATTGTTAATAACCCTATTTTATGACTGAAAGGCAATATATGAACATAATAGAAAAATTTTAAACTTGTATTGGTGGTGTAGCTCAGTGGTGGAGCACTTCCTCTACACGTAAGATCCTGGGTTCAATATCCAGCAC
This sequence comes from Marmota flaviventris, assembly GCF_047511675.1. NCBI lineage: Eukaryota > Metazoa > Chordata > Mammalia > Rodentia > Sciuridae > Marmota > Marmota flaviventris. The sequence continues at coordinate 37,728,867 of NC_092516.1, read as the reverse complement.
TGCAAAGACAAGAACAATTTTTTTTTTTTTAAGTAGACAGAAGCAAAGACAATGTAACAGAAAAGCCTCTTCTATCAGATTGGAGTGTTTGCCTTCAAATTTCCGGTACACAATACTGTCTTGTAACAAGTAGTGGACATTTTGCCTGGTTCTAGGGGTTGTTCTTCCTCATTCTAATCCTGCTTTCCTGGCTCCCTCAGACAGTGGTATCCAGGTTCCGGAGTCTCTGGACAAGCAGTACTGGCTGTACTCCCAGGAGCGGAGCGAGGGCACACTAGACCGCCTGCTGCTGCTGCACTCAGTGATGTCTGGCTCCCTCCAGGTGAGTCCTGCTTGCCAGTCATCCCCCACCACCCCCGCCCCAGGCTCAGGCCATAGTCAGCCTCTCCCATCCGTGGCACTGGGGCCTGTTTGTGCCAGGCCCTATGAAACAGAAGAGAAAATTTGGAAACACCAGTAGACCAACTGCCTAGTGCCAGAGCAATAGGGTGGAGGACAGGCCGAGCCACAGGCTGGGGATTCAGGCAGGTTTCAGGATGAGGCCAGCCCTCCCTGGGCTCTGATGGACATGGCTTGGCCAGAGATAGTGGAGGAGGTCCACTCACAGGACCAGGCCACTCTCTTCTGTCTCCTAGGACCTCTCTAATCCTTAGCTATTACCAGCATTTCTGCCAGTGGCAAAGCCCAACAGGGATTCCTGAGTTTCCTTGAGCAGAGGGCCTTATTGCCTTGATGACCTAGAGAAGTGTCCTCTGGGACCCGTGGCGAGATCTCAAGAGTTAGGTCTTTCTTTGCTCTGGGTGTCTTGTCAGGATGGGCTTGGTGAGCTTGCAGGGGAGAGGGCTTCGAGGTAGCCTCTGCATTGGCTATTGAGCATGAATGCTGTCATACCTGATCTTCGCATGCCATAAAGGAGGCCTGATGTCCCCAGACCATAGACCCTGGACTTAACTCTCCAGAGGAAAGAAAGAAGAAACTTCTAGACCTTAGCCGGGGTGGGCGATGCATGGCATGAGGAAGGCTCAGCTAAAGCACTCCCTACCCCACCCCCTTCCCCTGCTCAGGCTCTGGCAGTACACTGTCTGTGTTTTCCAATGGAGAGCAGGATGAGTCAGGGTGCTGGGCTGCTCTTCTGGGTCTGTGGGCTCAGTTACCTCTTGCATATCTGCTTCCTGTTTGAGAAAAGCCTCTACTCTGCCCTGCTTCCCCATCCTTTCCAGACATCTGTCTCACTTTGGTTTTTGTCGTTTGTTTTTAATAAACTTTCTCTTTTAGAGAAGTTTTGGGTTCATAGCAAAGTGGAACAGAAAGCACAGAGTTCCCATCTCCCCCACCCCTACACGAACCTCCATTACCCATATCCCACACAGCACCACAGTGGTCCATTGCTACAATTAGTGGACATGCCAACACATTATTATCACCAGAGGCATAGTTTACTGTAGAATTCATTTGTAGTGTCATGCTGTAGGTTTGGACACTTAGAAGGCAAGTGCCTGCCATGGTATTGTCGTCCAGCAGTCTCCCTGCCATGAGCATCGTCTATGCTCCCTTGCTCATCCTTCCCTCCCCACCAGATCCTGGCAACCACCAGTGTTTTGGTTGTTTGCCTCTGACTTTTTGCCTTTTCCAAAACTATATGGTTGGAGTCATACAACAGATTTTTCAGAGTGAATGCTTTTACTTAGTAACAGGGATTTAATGTTTCCTCCATGTGTTTTCATGCTTTGATCACTTTTTTTAAGTGTTAAGTAACTATCCATCAATCATCTGGCTGTTCCAAAGTTTGTTTTTCCATTTGCCTGCTGAGGGACATCTTGGTTGCTTTTAAATTTTGGCAATTATGAAAAGAGTTGCTATAAATATCCATGTGCAGGTTTTGTGCAGATGTAAGTTTCTAATGCCTTTGGGTAAATCCCAAGTAGCATGATTGCTGGACCATGTGGCAAGAGTAAGTTTACTTCTGTAAGAAGCTGACAAACTGGGCTGGGGATGTAGCTCAGTGGCAGAGGACTTGCTTTGCAAGTGGAATGCCCTGGGTTTAACTTTCAGTACTACAAAAACAAAAAAAGAAAGTGATAAACTGTCCTCCAGAGTGGCCATAGAATTTTGCATTCCTTAGTAAGGACCATGAGCTCCTCTTGTTTGTGTCCTGCCTAAGCCCCTGTTGTCTCCTAAGTGGTGGGGTGACAGGAGCATCTTCTGCATTGCTTTTCTACACTCATGTCCTTTTCTGGTCTGTAACCCAACTCAGGATCCATTTTTCCTTTAGCAGTCATGTCTCCCTAGTCTCCCTCAGTCTGGGATGGCTCCTTAGTCTTTCTCCTTCTCCCAGGTCTGACACTTGAAGACTGTTCCTCCATTACTTTGTAGAATGTCCCTGTTCTGTGTTGGCCTGGTGTCTTTCCATGAGTAGATTGATTGAGCTAATTCTCATGATGATGCATTTTGGCAAGAATGCCACAGCAGCAAAGTCTCTTTTGAGTCCCTGCTTTCAATTCTTTTGGGTATAGACCCAGAACTGGAATTTCCAGGTCACATAATAAGTCTGTTTAACTTTTTGCAGGCCTATAGACTTTTAGGGTTTCTCACATAGGTGTCTCCTTGCATACCACTGTTGCTCAGGGTCGAAGTGGTGGGATGGTCCCTGGGGATTTGACATGGGAGATCTCCTTGGTGGGGGCAGGAGTTAAGGAGTCCACTGACCATGTTAAGTGTTAAGTAACTATCCATCAATCATCTGGCTGTTCCAAAGTTTGTTTTTCCATTTGCCTGCTGAGGGACATCTTGGTCGCTTTTAAATTTTGGCAATTATGAAAAGAGTTGCTATAAATACCCATTTGCAGGTTTTGTGCAGATGACTGGCCTCCCACTGCATGGCAATGGCAGGGAGGACATGGACCTTCCCATGTCCCTCAGAAACCCTCTGCTTGATAACATGGCTTTCTCACATCCCCGCCGACCTCACTTAGCAACTGTCTGGTCCCAGGATGGCTCCATTCTGCATATCTCACCCATGCCGGAGGAGCCCAGCCGAGACCAGCCTGAGGACAGGAAAGACTTCCCGCGGGGCCCCCAAGTTGAGCTGCCCTCAATGCCACTGGAGAGAGACAGGTAGGTGAGATCCAGCCTGGTGGAGACCAAGGCCATGAATCCCAGGCTCTTGTTTGGCAGGTGGCCTGAGGCTGATCTCAGAGCCAGTGCTTCCTCTTTCCTGGAGTGTCCAACTTCTGTTGCTTGAGAGATCCTTGTAAGAATAACAAATTGCCCTAGGAGCTGACCACTGAATGGCGTAACTATGAGGTTAAACATTTAAATAAAATAAATAAAAACATCAGGACACTTTACCCCTAGATACAGTAATGTACAGTTCCCTCTAAAACCACAATGTAAATAATTATTCTCAACAAAATTAGTGATGCTTTTGAACATCATTTTATATCTTGCCTGTTGTCAGATTTCTCCAAATTTTACCCCAAACGCCTCTGCAGCTGGTTTATTCAAACCAGGAGGCCGTGAAGTTTCAATAGAAAGCCCAGGTCTACCTTTGTCACCTTTGGGCAATGAAAATCCCAGGGCTCCAGGCAGAGGTGGCCTGGTTCCTTCAGTATATGGGCATATGCAAGCATGTTGGTGTGGCAGTGTGCGCTCTGCATGTGCACGTTTGTGCATTTGTGAGTGCATGAAGTTGTTTGAGTTCACAAGCTTCATATGCACACAAGTGTACACACACATTCATCCATGCAAGCACACACATGTGTTTGTGTGCAAATGTTAGTGTGCCTGTGTACATGGGCACATGTGTGTCTGTAGGTGATGTGTGCATGTTTGGGGGAACAGTAAGAGGACAATCCCTCTCTTTCCCATCTTGATGATCATGGCTGACACTCTATAACAAAAGCAGGTTAACAGGAGACAAGCATAACCAAATTATTTATTTATTTATTTAGTGGTATTGGAGACTGAACCTAAAGCCTCAAGCAAGTGCTCTACCATTGAGCAATACTTTTCAGTCCTTTTTTTAAATTAAATTTTTTATTCTTTTTTTTTTTAGTTGTAGATGGACACAATATCTTTATTTATGTATTATTATGTGTTGCTGAGGATCAAACCCAGTGCCTCACACATGCAAGGCAAGAACTCTGCCACTGAGCCACAACCCCAGCCCCTTATTTTTTAATGGTAATTTTTATTGATGCATTATAATTATATATAATATTGGGATTCATTTTTACTTATTTGTACAAGCACACAGCATAATTTAATCCCCTCTCCATCCCTTTCAAAATTTTAAGTCACCCAGACTGGCCTGAACTTACAATTCTCCTGCCTAAGCCTCCCACATCACTGGGATTATAGGTGTGTGCCACTGTGCCCAGCCAGCATAACAAATTTACTTGATCATAGTCTTATGTAATACTGGAGGCTTCAGAATGAAGACCCAAAGACCCAGGGTGAACTCCCCATTTTTATGCTCAGGTCTGAAGAGGCAGGGACAGCCATGTAGAAACATGATTGGAAAAGAAGTGTGTGAGTTGATGGTAGTGAACTTGGGGGTGGCCCAGCCAGGCCTGTCTGTGCAGGCTCTTCGGGCCACTCTGCAGCATTCCTTCTGTAATAAGGGCCTGATGATCTGCAGTTAAGCCAGGCAGGTCAGAAGAATTTCTTTATTGCGGGAGTGTTGGGGGTAGGGGAGTTAGAGTAGCATTCTTATGTTTCATGGCTGGTTTGGGGACCCATCTTGGAGAAGAGGAATTCTGGTTTCTATGGCTTGCCTGGAGGAAAGAATGGTGGCAGAAGACGGGAAGGCCTCAGAGGCCTCCACATAAAGTGTCATTTTTTTTATCCCCAATGTGTGTCACGTGTGCACACATGTGCCTGTATCTGTGTCATGAAGGTGCATTGGGTTCGTGTGCACATGTGTATGTATGTGTATGCAAACACAGTGCCCTGGGTCCCGGTCCAGGCTACACACCTCTCTACTCCCCTGTGTCCTGCTGTCTTCCTGTCCTTAGCCCACACCTGGCATGAACTTGGTCCTTGGCCCATTGAATAAGCTCTGAGAACAGCTCAGAGGAGCGAGAGGAGGGGCTTCCCCTCCCTTCCCCAGAGCCAGACCTGGGAGCAGCCAGGACTGTGGTGAGTCTGGGCTGAGCTCCCTCCGAGCTGTGCACAGGAGCACAGTGAAGTGTCCAATGTGCACAGGAGTGAGTGTGCAGCTGGAATGCCAGCTGTGTTGGAAGTCAGGCCCTGCCAGCCCTGAACCTCACCTTTCACACCAGGAAGCCACCCGGAACCTCAGAGCCCCGGGGTTCATTTGTGGGTGTGGTCGCTATCTCCTTGGCTAAGTGACTAAAATCAATCTCTAACCTTCTCCCCTCACTGGAAGTCCACTGGCCCAAAGTCCCAAACTTTCTGGCCACAAGTTTGGTAGCCAGGCCTACCAGGAGCCAGCTTATCAGAGTGACCAAGACCTCCCTGTCATTAGCGACAAGGGAGTGGTCTATGAAGGTCTGTGCAGGATCAAGAGGGGCCCAGCGGGCAGATATCTTCACTGTGCCTCACCTGTCCTGAGGTGGGTGGGTCTTCTGCTCACTTTTTTATTGTCTTAACCGCTTGCCCATTGGGTGGTGTGTTCTTGGACGGAGTGTGGGACAGGGCCTAGTCTGCCAAGGACGGTGCGCGCCTGGTCCTAGGGATAGGCATGGCTGCAGTAGGTGACCAGTGCATAATGTCAGGTGAATGAGCTCAGCTTGGCTCCTACCACAGAAGCCTGGCCACAGCCACCACTGTGCCCTGGTGCATGACACCACCACTCTGCCCCCATGTGTGGGCCACAGCCTTGCGGCCAGAGAAGAAGCCGAGGCTCAGGCTCAGGCTGGTCCCTGGATGTATCAGAGGGCACAATGGTCCTACTTGTGCCTCCACTTCATCCACAGTGATGGTAACAAGTCATCAAAAGCCACGCCATTGAAAAAGCCAGGAAAGCAAGACTGTCTCCTCCCTCCGCCGTCCCTCCGAGTGCTGCTGACTCCTCCCATCCATGAGGTCGGTGTGCGGTGCTCAGTGGGGCCTGGACTGTGCAGAGGCTCCTCACTCCCCAGCACACCCTCACACTCTCAACCAGAGCTGCACAGGGCCAGGGGCGAATGGGTGGGGCATCCAGAGGGAGGGCCATCCATCCTCCTGCAACCATCAGGATGGTAGCCTGCACAACACTAGAGGTTAGCCTGTGACAGTGTCCTGAGGCTGCTTCAGGTCCAGCATCAAACACAGGGCTACATCCTCTCGAGTTCCGAAGGCTGAGAGTCCAAGGTAAGTGTCTGGTAGGCCGTGCTCCCGCCCAGGCCCCGGAGGAGGAGCCTTCCTGCCTGGTGGCTCCTGGTGGTTCCTGGCTGCAGCCACACAGCCCCATCTCCCCAACGTCTTCCTGTGGCTCTGCCTTTCCCTTCCTGTAAGGACTGCAGTCCCTGGATTACAGCCCATCCTGAATCCAGGATGCCCTCCTCTAGAGAGCCTTAACTAAGAACACCCGCAGAGATCCTAGTTCTGCATAAGGTCCCCCCAGGTCCTGAGCAGATGTGAACTGGGGGCATCCTGTCACCCTAGTGCTGGCTGCTCCCACTTGGCGATGAGGCCATCTTTCTCCTCAGCTTACAAAGTAAGAAAATGAGACACAGGTACTGGAAGTAACTGGCTCTTCCCCCTGCGGCTGGCTGTGGTGGCTCTGCAGGATCTTCCTTTGCTCATAGTAGGTTGGGGTGATGAAAAGGATTACAAGAATGAAGGAGTTAAAAGCATCAATGTGCTCCTGTGTCCTCCCAACTTGCTTTTTAGCTTTCCTGGGGTGTGGGCACTTTGGGGCTCAGGAACCAGCCAGATCTGGGCTCAAATTGCACTGTATCCTTTGCTAGCTTTGTGACCTCAGACAAGTTACTGCACGTCTCTGTGCTGTTTCTTCACCTGTAAAATGGTGAACGTAAGGGTCTTACTGTGGTGCCAAGTTCAAGAAAAAGCAGTCTAACAACTCAGGGAGCAGTGCCTCTCCTTTCCCTGTGTGTCTCTTGAGGAAGGCTGACCAGGCCCACTCCTCGCCCACCCCTTGCCCTGACATACTTGGTGCCTCCTCGTTCTCACTGCCCTCTTATTCCTATTTTTGAGCCTCTCTCTATATGGCTTGAATTTTCTTTCTTCTCTCCCATTTTCTCTGCTTCTCTTTATTGTGTAGACCAGCCTAACTTTGCTCCCAGAAAGCAACAAGTCTCCTCTTTCTCTAGGGGTTGGGGAGGGGCGGACAGTGAGAGACAGAATGGCAAATATGAGACTCTTGCAGGGGGTGGGCTTGGTGAAGGAGAATCCCTGCAAGTCAGTGATTTGGTCTTTTCCCACGAGCAATTACGTAAAAGCTATTAGTGCTCGTTATGACTACGAACAGAATGAATGAGCAGGCTCCGACACATCCCACTGCTGCCCGCTACGGTGAGGACGCCCCATCCCCTGACGCCACGGGGCGCTGCAGGGCCGCTCTGCAGTGCAGAAGTGCTGGGGAACTCCTGCCTGGAGAACTCTTGGTCAGTGACCCTGGGAGCCCCTCCCTGTGGTGGCAGGACCCCACACCTGAGTGCCAGTCTTACTCCGGGGTGCCCCACACATTCAGCACGATCACCAGAGTGGCACTGTCTGGTCACACACCCTCCTTAACCATGTTACTCCCCAGTATCTTTCCCCCTTATAAACTACCTACCTGGAGTCATTGTCTCCAGGTCTGCTCTGGGATAGTAGTGACACTTGGGGACAACAGTCCCATCTAGGGCCTCTGACCACTCTGTGGGTATTGCCTTCCTACAGAAGCCGAGCTCCCTGAATATGAAGAGCCTGCTGTCCAAGGTGTACCCCCCAGCTGGGGTGGAGCTGGGCACCCTGTGGCCAACAGGGGAGGCTGGCAGCCTAGCCCTGAGCACCCAGGTGCTCAAGGAGATGGCCCTGGGCACCAAAAGCATTGCCCTCATTGCAGCCAGCCGACGCTCCAAAGCACAGGATTGGGAGGGCAACAGCAGGCGCTCCTCCCGCCACCTCCTAGAGGAGGCAACCCTGGATTCCAGAGACCTGAAGCCCAGCACCACCCCTGACCCCACCCTGGCAGATAGGAGCTGGCCCCATGCCAGCCCACGCAGGGACCATTCCATGGAAAGGAAGTCCAGGAGGAAACGCTCACCCTCGCTTACCTGGAGCGTGCATTCGGTAGGTGCTAGGGCACTGGAGGAGGACAGGAGGGCAGGTCAGGGACACTGAGTCATGGTTGACACGGGAGGCCCCAGTTCCTCACCTGTCCCTCAGCAGTTTCAAGCTCATATGTGATCTTGAATCACATGTGTCCATGTTCCATTCGAGAGAGAGATTGAGACTTATTACCAGGAACTGGCTCAGGTGATCATGGAGGCTGGAAAGTCCCCAAATCTGTAGGCTGAGTCAGCAGCTGGAAGCCCCAGAGAGTCAGTCTCAATTCAAGGCTAAGGGTGGGAAAAAGTCAATGGCCCAGCTGGAGGAACTATCTCTTATTTGGGGAAGGGCCTGCCTTGTGTTCTGCTGAGGTCTTCACGTGATCAGAGGTGGCCCACCACATTAGGAGGGCCATCTGCTTTTCTCATCCAGATGTTACGCTCACCCAGAAGCACTCTTCCAGACACCCCCAGAATAATGTTTAGCCAAGTATCTGAGCACTCCGTGGCCCAGACAGGTTGACGCACATAACTGACCACTGCCCTGGGTTTAGACGAAAATTCCCACTGCTAGAGGACTTTATAAGGGGAAAGGGGGACTCACTGTTAGAAAAGGGTCATTCATTCATTCAGTGGGGACTGAGGAGATTAGTAGGAATTCTGCACATTTTGTACCTAGAGGCTCACAACAGTCTGTCACACGGTAGCTGTTTAATCAGTGCTCCCCTTGCCATCCTGTCCCTTCAGCACCCATTCCTCACTCCACACCACACCTGTTGTGTGACCTTTCCTGCAGGAGAAACTTCAGCCCCACTCTGTGGAGCACCTGGTGGACAGCCAGCTGCCCCCAGCGCACCTTCAGCAGTCAAAGTCGCCAGGAAAAAGCTTTCTCCCTGCTGTCCCCGTGGCCTCCAAGATAAAACCCAGCCTCAGTTTCCACACAGGTACGGCATCCAAGGCAGAAAACAGCATGTCAGTTTTTTCTGTATCCTATGACACTGTCCCTCCTTCCATATGAGCATCTTAGAAAGTATGAAAGGCTGCCCCGTGATCAGCTGTCCCGGTGAGCTGGGGCCACTGGCTTCCTGAAGATGGGGCCGTGGGCTCGCCTTGAGCCTGCCGACTCTCCAGATGGCGATTGAGATTGGGTGTAGTCCCCAACTCTATGTGCCTGTGCTCCTGTCCTAAAGGCCAGTTAGTGAGGTCAGAGGGTGGCTCTTTGGGTGTTATGATAAAAACAGTTAACTTTATTTTGCTACGTAGATCAAAATTATACATGAGAAGAACCATTTATGAACCCTACCACCCAGAAGTAGTCACCAAGAATAGTAGTATCCTGTCTCTGCCATTGATGTGAATAGCCCCTCCCCTTACAGGAAGTCAGGGCTGTGTGTGATTCATCACCACCGCAAACGTGGTGACCTGCAGCAGAGGTCAAGACCAAGTATTTGAGAATACAGTACAAGTTTGGTGGTACCATGACTCATGACCAATGGCTTAGTTCTATATTTTTGTTTACTGATTTATTTTTGCAGCATTAGAGATTGAACCCAAGGGGGCTCTACCATGAGGTGTATCCCCAGCCCTTTTTGATTTTTGAGACAGGATCTTGCTAAAGTTGGAGACTGGTCTTGAACTTGTGATCCTCCTACCTCAGCTCCCCAAGTCACTGGAACCACAAGTGTGCCCTACTGTACCCAGCTAGTTCTGTATTTTAAAAAATGCTATATTTTGCTAGGGGCAGCGGTGCATGCCTGAGGCAGGAAGATGGCAAGTTTGAGACAGAAGAGACTGTCTCAAAATAAAAAATAAGAAGGGTTGAGGATGTGATTCAAAGTGTCAACCCACAGAAGACTGTAAGGAAGTAGAGCAAGCTCCTCCTCACCAAGGTGGCTGGGAGCACCAGCTGACCCGGGGGTTACATGATGGTGCCCATTTACTGAGCACACACTGCACCAGGCACTATGCTATGCACCCTTCAGGATGCATCTTTATCCTCATAATAGTCCTGTGAGGTAAGGAATGGCCCCCTCTATGTTATATGATGAGTAAACTGAGGCACAGAGATGTTGAGGAGTTTGCTCAAGTCCACACAGCTGGGAGTGGCAGAGTTGGGACTTGAAACCAGGTGAACTGGCTCCAGATTGCTAGTTCATGACCACAGTTCCATGTCCTTTTGTTTTTACTTTATAAAGGTGTGGTCTCTGGATCAGAGGGTGTGCACATTGGGGGGTTATGGATGGTATTTCAAGGACAGTGGAAGCAGACATTGCCAGGTTTACTGTCCACCTTGCCACAGACATGCAGCTTGGCACTTCAGAAGTGTTTGATCCTGATGACAAAATTGACAGAATGAAGTCATCAGCAGTGTGTGTGTGTGTGTGTGTGTGTGTGTGTGTGTGTGTGTATGTGTGTTTGGTATCAGGGATTAAATTCAAAGGCACTTAACTATGAGCCACACCGTCAGTTCCCCCCTTTTAAAAATATTTTTAGTATTTATTTTAAACAAGGATGGAAAGAAAATATTTTAAGTGACACAATGAACTTAATCCATGGAAAAAGTATACATAGTTGATATTAGAATATACATATCTTTGGGATTTTTTAATTCTTTTAGTCATGTATCACAGTAGAATCTATTTTGATATGTTTATACAAGCATGAAATGTATCGATATTCTAATTAGGATTCCAGTTCTTAGGGATGTACATAATGGTGAGATTCACTGTGGTGTATTCATATAGGTACATAAGAAAGTTATGTCCAATTTGTTCCTCTGTTTCTCCTACTCCTATCCCTCTTCCTTCCGGTCATTCCCCTTTATCTAATACACTGAACTTGTATTCTTCCTCTACACATTTTTATATACAACTAATTGTTTCTGTAAAAAACAGGTAATGAGGGCTGGGATTGTGGCTCAGTGGTAGAGCACTCATCTAGCACAGGCGGGACCCGGGTTCGATCCTCAGCACCACATAAAACTAAAGGCATTGTGTTGTGTCCTCTACACCTAAAAAATAAATATTAAAAAAACAGGTAATGAATTATATATAAAACTGATACCAAATTGTGGGGGGAAAACTATCAAGCTATTTTTACCCAGCTTTAGGTGAGTCAAAGATTTTAATAGAAACCACCATGTTACATGATCATGTCTTTGGGCATGAGCAGGTGCCGCAGTCCGGCTGCAGCAAAATAACCTGGGGGTGACGAGGAACTTGTGTAGATTGATACAGCAGGAGTGGAAGCCATTTATTGTAGGACAATAGAGGTATTTATACATTCCACACAGCTTATTAATTAGCATAAACTAGATACAGCAGTCAACCAATAAGGAATCTCCACACTTAATGGCTCGCTGGCGTTACTTCACAAACCACTCCCTCTGGCAAAATGCCAGGCGCCATCCTGACTTGTTTACAGACTCTAACAAGCAGGAGCAGAATGAGCATGTTCAGAGGATGCTTTCCTGTTTCCATTATGTAAGCTATGCATAGTGAAGAATAGGACCGGGAGAAGCCAAGTCCTCTTCATTCTCACCTTCTATGAGCCCAAACTCTCCCATCATGTATCTCTATGTCTATGTCAGACCCCCAATTCAAGCAAAATGCAGATTGTTAAATCCATAATCAAACCACCAAAGAAAGTAGACGAAATTTATACAGAATTGTTTCCCTGATGAGTTTAGATGTTTTTCATGTTTCTTAACATATTTTTGCATACCTGGGCTTGTGGATGCAACTTAGGAACCAAGTTCACCTTTTTATTTTTTATTTTGAGACAAGGTCTTGCCAAGTTGCTTAGGGTCTCATTAAGTTGCTGAGGTTGGCTTGAACTTGAGATCCTCCTGCCTCTGCCTCCTGAGCCTCTGGGATTACAGGCATGAGCCTCCATGCCCAGCTTGTAGTACCATTCCCCACCCTCCAAACTTGAAACACTTTTAAAAACAAAATGTTCTTTATGGGATTTTCTGTTTTCAGGAGTAGCCCCCTTCCCATTATATGCTCTTAAAACAATGAAAAGGCACAGAGAACACAGAGTGGCCTAGAGTGGGAGCTGGGAGTCAGGGATGGGGCTGGCCTTCCCCAGCACTCCCAGCTGACAGGCAGTACACAGTGCCAGGCTCCAGTCATGCCAGGGGGTGTCCATGATAGCCCCTTCCTGGATCAGGGACTTAAAAATGCCTGTGCAATTATGTGTAACGGCTCAGCCTGGTGGGTGGGTATTCATATCTCCTCTAGAAATGAGCCTGTGGGGATGTGTTTGTATGTGATCAAAAATTACATTTTCTTTCCCCAACAGACTATTGTGAAATTTTTAAACATAGACAGGAGCTGAGACAATAATTACAATAATCTCCATGTACCCACCACCCAACTTGTTTCTTCTCTCTCTATACTTTTGTTTGTTTGTTGTTTGATTTCCTGGGGATGTCTCAAGAAAACCCAAGATCGTGCCATTTTATTTCATTTCAAGAGCTCCCTGACAATAGAGCTTTCCGTGTGGTAGATAGAAGAACAAAGAGCTGTTCCCTAAGATCATCTCATGCTATCTGCGTACAAAAGAAGACCAACTTTGCAGATAAGCAAGAGTAGTCTGCACTGGCCCTCTCAGTGGGCAGGAAGGGGCTGCTTCTCCAGGATCAGGCCGAATTCCTGCTGTCCTCCCCAGGAAGTGGCTCGATGCCCTTCTCAGTGGTGCCGACACAGTCTCTGTGGGGCCAGGGTTCTCAGCTCTACAGCTGTGGGGTTCTGTGATCAAAACGTTAAGAGCTGGATGGTCCTTCAAGATCTGTAGCCCAGCTGGTTCAGGTGGGTAAACTGAGGCCTGGAGAGTAGAAGTGACATCTCTAGGGTCACATCAGGTATTGATGGCATGGTTAAGATTGGTGCCAGTGCTGCTCTCTCCACCTGGCTGCTGTGCTTCAAGAAAGAATGTACTTGTGTTTTCAGGTGTACAGAAAGGGCTGGCAGGAGGTGGGGCAGACCAGGTATCCCTTCTTGGCAGGGGCCAGACAGCTCTTCACTGCACATAGGTCCCCTGGGGAGCTGGAAGATCACAGATGTACAGTGTTTGCAGAAGGCTGGGCTCCCAGATGGCATCTTGGCCCAATGAGTTTCGAGAGCTGAGTGAGACAAGGAGGAAGAGTGTAGAACAACGTGACTTGGGCTTGGACACTCAGGGGGCTTCTCTGTAGGGTGATGTTGGGCAGAGACCTGAGGAAGTGGGAACCCAACTGGATGGAAGGGAGAGATGCCCTTCTCTCCCCACAGCCCACCCCCTGGCTTCCTTTTTTATTTGAGTATGTGCAATAAACCCAGCGAGTCCTCTTCTCTGCCATGTAACCACCAGCCAAGAGCAAGAGGGGATGGAGAAGGAAACACAGTTGCTGATGGGAAGAGACAAGAACCAAAAGCTGGGCTGGGGAGACTTCTTGAAGGACAGAGTGCAGGGGTTCACATAGAAAAACAATCCCTGGGGAAGTCCCAAGGAGGGGTTAGGCACAGAGCCTGACGTGGGGTGACTTCTTGGTATGTGTTGTCCATTCTTCAGTTTGATTTCCAGGAATCACTGGGTAGTGCTAATAATGATATCGTCCTGTCTTTGTTCAGATGAGAACACACTCCACGTGCCTGAAGTCAGCTTCACCTTCCCCAGCGCCATGTGGCAGAGCAGCACAGGCCCAAGCAGGCCACCCCTCCTGCCCAGGGACATCCGAGGTCAGTGTCTGCTTCCTCCCCACCATGCAGTCCTGTAGCTCCCACCCCACTGGCTACCAGGATTCTCCTGTCCCCTCCATGGGGAGAAGTAAGGGCAGGAGGGTCGTTGTGCACAACTCAGTCCACTCTTGCCATACCGCCTCTGTGTAGGCCCTATAATTGTCCTTGTTTGCAGGACTCTGGTGTTCACAGAAGATAGAGACTTGACTGAAGGTCACTAGGGAGTGAGAGGAGAGCCAGCATTTGAACTTGGGCTTTTTGTCTGCAATGCTCAGTTGTTCTGCTGGTAGAGAAGAGACAGCTGGATCTGGCCTGGCCCCAGCAGCTCTCCCATCCCTGATGCTGTACTTCACTTGCCTCTCACACATTTGCCCAGCTTCAAATGAACTGTAGGCCACAGCCCCAGATCGGCCAGGAAGGCTGGAGGAAGGCTGATGGCAGAGGAGGGTTAGAGTTGGGCTGAAAAGGGGAAGGCTGGGCAGCACCTCTGATGGGGCGCAGGGGCTGGAGTTGGAGAGCCACATCAGGTGAGTCAGCATGTGGCAGTAAGCTGGGGTGTGCACTCAGGACAGAAGGAGATGGGACTCTCAGGGCTGAGTCTTGGTGATGTGGAGCCAGACATCTGGAGGTTGGAGAGATACTTGGGAAGGACGTAGGTACCTGGTTGGTAGGTGGGAGTCTAACTAAGCCTATTTCCTATGCCCTGTGTATAGACCCATCCAATTCTTTTAAAGAACTTTTATTATTTCTTGTATCTTCAGACACGTACAAATAATAGCTTAATTTATAGTGTAGAACTGCCCTTCCCGGTAGAAGTATGAGGTGAGCCACATATATAATTGCAAATGTTCTCATAGGTACAGGTGAAACCAATAATGTGTTTTATTTACCTCAATGTATAATCAATGTAAAAGTAATAATGAGAAAGTTCACATTCTTTATTTTGGTGCTAAGTCCTCTGAAGTCCATGTGAGTTTTGCACGTACAGCACATCTCAATTTTGCATTTTGGGTGCTAAGTAGCTGCATGTGGCCAGTGGCTGCTATATTAGAGAGCACATTCCAGAACATTACCAGAGCATACCACCTAGTTCTTGGGCCCCTTCTGGAAGACAGAAAGCTCTCTCTGGTATCATTGACACCATTTTGTCACTCCCTGAATCACCTTGCAACCAAACCATCAGGAAGGATAGGTTCAATTATTAATGGGCTTATGGACCACTTGGGACCATCTGGGCCCATGCAGGAGGTTCATTCTTCTGTTTGATCTTAGTACCTGCTGCGGCACCTTTAACCCATTCCTCGTGTCACTGATTAAGAACTTGTCATTATGCCATTCTTTAAGGATTCTTGGCTCTCAATGGTGTTTAGCAGTGGGACAGAACTCCTAAGCCAGAGCATGCTGAGTTTTAACAGTGTGTCTCTAAATGTGAGGGATGAAGAAGGGTCCATAAACATCACCTTTCCTAATTGCATCTGGCCAGAGCTGCTGAGTGCACCCCCATGAGGAGACTGTGGCTCTGGGAGGGTCCTGAGAATGCTGGAGCAGCCAAGACCACAGTACCTGGAGGGTTCGGGAGAAAGTCCCAGAGGGCTCAGGGGTGGATCTGCCTGGGGAGTGAGGAAGGGCCCTGTGGGTCGAGCTGCCTGGGGAATTGGCTTAGGTCATGGTGAGGCACCACACCAGTAGGTGCCCAGGCTCTTACAGGAGCAGAGAAGAGGGGCCATTCCATGTGGTGGGCCCCCCCAGCTTGGGGTGCTTGCTTCATTTGAGTTTGCCTGGACTGCAAGCTGAAGTCTCCCCATTCATGCAGGGTCTACAGAGAGTGGAGGGCCACACCACAGCCCGCTGCCCCCCAGCAACCCCCGGAAGCTCCAGGGTGGCAGTGCCAAGAGGCCAAGAAGACTCAAATAGATGGTGGAGCCAGAGCCTCACACAGGGAGGCCAGAGGAGCTTGGCCTTAACCCAAAGTTGGATTGGAGAAAAGAGGGCCCTCGCTGAACACTTTGGGGATAGCTCCTACTCTAGATTCAGGGGCTACCTCACCTTCCAAACGAGGGCTGCCTGTGGAGTACCAGGGCCCTGACTGTGGACCCTTCCCAGAGGTCCCTGGCCTTTCTTGGGTGGCCACAGTTGCAGATGCTGTTCCTGGGACCACGCCACATCCTATTGTTGTCTCTGGGAGGACCTGTGTCTCAGAGCACTCTGGTCACTGCACACCACTCAGCCCAGGATGAAGAGGATGCCCAAGCAGCCACTGGTAGGTCATGGGGAAGAATCTGTCCCATCCCCACAAACTTCAGCCAACCTGCAGAGTGGACCTGGTCTCTCCCAGGTGTGCAGGCTATCAGAAGCACGATAACTTAGAGGAAAGCTGTACCCCAAACCCTCATAAATGGGAACCTATATTAAGGTGAAGGCCTAAGGGGTTTATGAGTTTTAGTAATTTTTTCATCAGAAAAGCACACAGAAAGCTTGAGCGCCATCCTATGGATACACGGTCGTGGCATCCTCTGATCATGTTTGGCACTTTCTTTCTCAAATCCACACCTTCACCCCTCGCACTCTGGGACTCCTGTGTGGAGGCTGTGGGGGTCAGAGCCACCTCCCTGGTGGTGGGAGCCACTTCTTGTTGGCCAGCTTCCTTAAGCCAGGAGGTGAGCAGGACCAAGAGAGCAGAGATGAGCTCTGTGGACTTTGGCATCAGCACCTCAGGGACAGGAGGTACAGGTGGCATTCTGGCCTCTTGGCCCGAGTAGGATGCCCATAATCGCTGTGTAGACTCCATAGCTGGTGGTGCAGGCTGGCCTCCCTGTCATGACACCCTCTGTCAATGAAGACAGGCTTGGGACTTGCACAAAGCCAGGCTGCCCTTCTGGAACTTCTCTGCAACCTCTGGGGCACATCAACACCCACACCTTCACTCAGAGGGAGGCACCACGCCTGGAGTATAGGATTTCAATTTTTCTACCTGGTCCCAGACCTCTGAGCTGAAGCTGGCCTGGGTTTCATGGCCCTTAGGCCTAGTGGCCCTGATACTGACACTAAGTACCTCCTGAGATGTGGTGTGAAATGACTTCAAGAAAGTCATGGACAAATATTTTTATCTGAAGGATTTTTATCATAATGTGTATTAGAAAAATATGTAACTGGCCCATAAGACATTTGAGTCCATTAATCATGTCTAAACTTAAAGAGTGAGTTGCTTCAAAGGAAAAAAAGGATCCACCCTCTAACTGACCAGGTGGTACTAGGGCAAAGCGGCAATCATGAGTGTGGTCTGCAGTATCTGAGGAGCAGGACACACGGCCTCCCCTGGGTCTCAGAGGCTGAGTTTGGCTGCCAAACAGAAAACCCCCAACAGTGACTTAGACAAGGTGGGGCTTATTTGCAGGGAAAAGCGGGGCAGTGGCATCGTGTCAAGCTGTTCTCTGAGGTCATCAGTACCACGGAGGAGGAAGCCCAGGGCTCAAGGTCACCAGGTGTCTGTAGAGCTGCAGCCAGCATATCCACATCCCAGGCCAAGGAGGAAAGGCCACCTGCCAACCTCTGCCTCTGCCTCGCTGGCCAACACAGTGCCCTCATGGCCCTCCCTTCTTCAAGGCCTTCTGGGAATTGTAGCTGTGTTCATTGCCCCAATATAACTAGGTTTCCATGATTAGGAAGGAAAAATGGACACTGGGTTGTCACCCAGCAGTCTATAACGCCCTCCCCAGGGTGCAGATAGCAAAGTTGAGGCCCAAAGAGGGATCCAGTATTCCAAAGTGATTGTTGGCTCATGCCACTAAAAATGGAGGACACCCTTGGCTCAGCTTCGTGGCCCCTCCCACACTGCCTCCTTGCCCTTCCATTCTCAGCCCAGCCTCTGGCCTGGCCCCTAGCAGAGCCTGGGGGTGACTGCAGGACCTTCCACGGCCCCTGGGCACCTGCCGCCAGCACTCAGGCACCCTCAGCTGCTTGTCCCTCAGGTGGGGTCCCTTCCCATCCCTGCCGGTGCTCCTCCTTCCACGCCCCAGTTGACCTGCAGGCTCTGTTCTGCCACAGATGACCCTCCCTGCCTGGGCTGACCTCCCTGCAGGGGCCTGACCTTGCCTGTTGGGGGTTGCAGTCATGTCTCCTGGGAGGGTTCCAGGGTGGTTGAAGGGATGCGCGGGTACACAGTGCGAGAACAGGGTTGGCTACGGCACAGGCATTCGCTGTGCCTCAGCTGTGGCAACTGTCATTGCACATTTGTCGCCTCGTCACCCATCTGTCTCCGGAGTAGTCAATCTTGTGCTTTCTCAAAGCTCAGACCTTGACTGGGGGATGGGACAGCCCCCTCTCAGGCAGGTGCACAGTGGCCACTCAGGAGATGCTCATGACAAGTGAACTGCGAGAAACTGGAACACTGCAGGCTGTGTGCCCAGGGAGAGGATGGTCTGAGGCCCCTGGTGGCTGCACAGGGTGTGGAAGGCAGGTACGAGTGGCAGGCCCAAGACAGCTCTTGTTTAAAAGCAGTAATTGTACCATTTGGCTCATAAAGCACTTTCTCATCCATCAACTAATCAGAGTCTCATTTAGCAGCCCCCACCCAGGCCTGTGGGGAGGGAGGAGCAGATTTTCTTTTACAAGTGAGAAGCTAAGGCTCAGATGGGTTTGAGACTTGCTCAAGGCAAAGGAAGCAGGATCCAGTGAGGATGAGCCATGCCTCCGCCCCTCTGAGAGCAGAACCCGGTGCTCCCCCGTCCCTGTCTCCTTCCCTCTCTCCTAAGGCCACCAAGCAATGCAGCATGAGAGCTGCTGTGCAAACCCCCCCCCCCCCGGCAGACTGTGGCAGGAGACACCCCAGATGCCACCCAGACATGGCCCCAGCGTGTCTCAGGGCAGTGAGAACTAGCCGGCACTGGGCCAGCAGGCAATGTCTGTGCTTTTCTGATTCTAGGAAAGTGCTCAGGTATTCTGTGAAAACACAGTGAAGTTCACGTGTGCCCATCACGTGTGTCCCCACCAGGATGGAGGTGGAGAGCATGTGCCCTTGGGAGCTCTGCTCTGACTCCGTCTCCGCAGGGCAGTGCCGGTTCCTTGCCTCCCCATCACATGGAAAGGCCCCCCTTCTTTGCTCCTGTAAGAGCCTTCACATCCTGAGGGTTCATGGCTGTTCTCTTTTGTAGCTATGTGACACTGCTGGTTAAATGTCATGATCTGCTTCTCTGGTCTCTTGCTGATGCCAGATAGGCCGAAGCCATGGAGCAGCTGTGAGGCCCATAGTTGGGCACACGCGAACCCTCTCCACACTGTGTATTGGGTTGAAGCTCCAGGAGTGGAGTTGCTGGGTGACCAGATGATCGCTGGTCTGCTCTTAGGACTAGATGCTGTGGGATGGCTGCCTTTCAGCCCTGGGTGGGACACTGCTCAGGCCTTTCCCGGTCAGGACCTGGGTGTCTGCTCTTAGTGGGCAGTGGCCCCATGTGATCTTCACCCTGCTAGGGCCTTGCAGGCTGTGGAAAACACCTAATATCCAGGACCCAAGTGGGGCCTTTATGAAGTCTCTCTGGAACTCTCTTTAGGGCATTTTCCCATGACCTCTTGACCCCTGAGACTCTGGCCCTTGCCCTTTCTTTGTGTCCCTTGGCCATGGCAGAGGGATGAGAAACTGCCACAGATCTGATTACTCACTGGGCTGAGACCATAGGCTCTTTCTCACTTCCAGCCTGGATTCAGGAACTCTGTTCTGCAAATGTGGCAGCTAACATTGACCTAAGGATGTCTATTATGGCCACAGCATGGAGGGAGTGAGGTGGTGTGTGCCCCAGTGAAGCAGTGTGATATGGTGGCTTCAGAGTCAAATAGCTTCAGGTGTGATATGAACTTCAGAATCAAATAACCTAAGACACATACCAGCTCACATCTCCTTCCTGGGCCTCCATCTGCAAGATGGAGCCTGTTATCCCAGTAGAAAAAGCATAAGAGAGATTCTCCTTAGAGTACTCATCATGCAATGAGGCATGATTCCAGGATTTCCAATTGGCAACCTCAATTTCCCTCTGTGCAAAAGAAGTAGCAGGCCTTCCACTCTATGGAGTAATTTTTTTTCTTAATTTGTTTTCCTTCCTTTCTTTGTGCTGCTGGGGATGGAACCCAGAGCCTCACACATGCTAAGCAAGCACTTTAGCACCAAACACAACCAGCCCTGATGAGCAATTTTTAAGCATACAAATATAATTTTTTAAAAAACAAGAACATGAGCCAGGGTGGGTGGTAGATGTGTGTAATCCCAGCCATTGGGAGGTTAAGGCAGGAGGGTCACGTGTTTGAGACCAGCGTGGACAACTTAGCAAGACCCTCAAAATAAAAATTTAAAAAGGCTGGAGGTTAGGGCTGGGGACATGGCTCAAGCGGTAGCGCACTCGCCTGGCATGCGTGCGGCCCGGGTTCGATCCTCAGCACCACATACAAAGAAAGATGTGGTGTCTGACGAACACTAAAAAATAAATAAATAAATATTAAAATTCTCTCTCTCTCTCTCTCTCTCTTTAAAAAAAATGAGGAAAGGTTTATTTGGGGCTAGGGATGTGGCTCAAGCGGCGCGTGCTCTCCTGACATGCGTGCGGCCCAGGTTCGATCCTCAGCACCACATACAAACAAAGATGTTATGTCCGCCGATAACTAAAAAATAAATATTAAAATTCTCTCTCTCTCTCTCTCTCTCTCTCTCTCTCTCTCTCTTTAAAAAAAAAAAAAAAAAAAGCTGGGGATGTAGCTCAGTAGTCGAGCACCCTGGGTTCAATCTCTGGTACTGAAAACAAATAAACTACAAGACCTCCTGCAAAGACAGCTGAAGGCTCCTGTACCGTGACAGGTCTGGGGAGGGCAGCCAAAGCTGTGAGAGGGCCAGAGCTTCTGCTTGCCCCGCAAGAACTCACACACAGCAGTGGGTACATCCTGCCCCACAGCAGAGATCCGCACCAGCCATTTCCAGGAACCGGGGAACTCCACTGAACAGGATTCCTCATGCAACTGGGATGGATAGACACCTCCCAGGGATGGATAGACCTGGGAAGAAATCCCATCTTCTACCCCAGTGTCCTTTCCCACCAGTCTCAAGAGTAGGAATATAGGAGGATGTCCTTTGTGTGGTCATTGGGGTCCTGGGGCTGCCCTCACAAATGACTGCAGTCTGGGTGGCCTAGAAGAGAGATTGATTCTCTCACATTCTGAGGTCCAGGTGTTGGCCAGGCATGCTCCCTCCGAAGGTGGCAGAGAGGGTCTGCTCAGGTCCTCTCCAGCCTCTGGTGGCTCTTTGGCTGGTGGCAGCATCTTCCTGTGAGCATGTTTGACTCATCACATGGCTGTTTATTTATTTACTTATTAATTGTCATCATTTAGTGCTGGGAATTAAACCCAGGATCTTGCACATGCTAGGGAAGCACTCCACTCAGCTGTGCCCTCGGCCCACATGGACATCAGTCATATTAGAGCAGGGTCCACCCTTCTCTGGTATGACATCATCTTTACACCTATCACAATCCTGTCTCCAAACTTGCTGAATTTAGGGTTGGGAATGGGATAAACAACTCAGCCTATATCACCTGGGGAGGCAGAAAAGCCACTAAAACCCCCCCAGAGGCCACGTCATAAATACGTTTGCTCATAGCATACAGTGTGAGGCAGGGTTTTTGCAGAGGGAATGCTGAATCAGTTGCAGGAATGTAAAAATGTTTTTCATTTTTATAAGTGTATACAAAGAGATTTGTCATATTTAAATTCTCATTAAAATGTCTAATAAAGTCATTTCTAGTATCCCTTTATTCATGCTTCTATAAGCTATTTGTGAAGTGATTTCAAACATATGTTACATGGATCTGCTGGGTCCAAATGGCAAATGATGTTTATGATGTTTCTGAGTTTGAAAGGTTAAGCTGAATTAAAAGTTGCAAACTTGTCAGGCACCGTGGCGCAGGCTTGTAATCCTAGCAGCTCGGGAGGCTGTGGCAGGAGGATCTCGAGTTCAAAGCCAGCCTCAGCAATGGGAGGCACTAAGCAACTCAGTGAGACCCTGTCTCTAAATAAAATACAAAATTGAGCTGGGGATGTGGCTCAGTGGTTAAGTACCCCTGAGCTCAATTCCCAGTACCCACTCCCCCACCCCAAAAAAGTTGCAAACTTGTGGGGCATGGTGGCAAACACCTGCAATCCTAGCAACCCAGGAGGCAGAGGCAGGAGGATCACAGTTCAAGGCCAGCCTGGGCAATTTAGTGAGAACTTATCTCCAAATAAAAAATTTTTAATGTCTTCCTTTCACCCATGTTACTAATACAAACAAAAACTGGGCTAGTAGCACCCATGTTCTGAGTACCTTTGTCTTTTGGCCGAATCTGTAGCATCAAATTGCCTCAACCACCCCACACACAGTCTCAAGAGTAGGAAAATAGAAGGATGTTCTTTGTGTGGTCATTGCTGTCCTGCCCTGCCACTAGCAGCATGGACCTCACTGGGACTGCAGCCTTTTACTCAGATAGAAGCTGACATCAGCCCCATGGGCTCACACCAGGCCACTCCACTGGAAATGTCCCTGGTGTTTTCTACTGTGGCTGGTGCCAGGTGTTGTTGCGAGAGAGGGATGTGTGGGAGCAGAGTGGACAGTGTGACCCAGAGAGAAGCAAGGGAAGAAAGTCATGCAGAAGAGGCAGAGAGCACTCGGGGGTTTCCTGGAGAGGAGAGGCCAGAAGTCTGGGTAGCCAGTAGGCTACTAGTGGGGAATGAGCTTCCCATATTGGTGACATGGGTGTCAAGTCACAAGCAGTTTGAGGACTTCTCAGTCTCCTTCTACAGAGCCAGTCATCCCTCAGAGAGGCTGAGACTCGCATCCCCCACTGGCTTATCCTTTTGATGTTTTTGCACAGATTCATGTTTCAGTCCATCCAGTCTCTATAAGAAAACGTGAGACTGGCTGGCTTATAAACAGGAAGCTATTTTCTTTAGTTCCAGAAGCTGGGAAATCCAAGATCTGGGATCTAGTGAGGGTCTGCTGCTGACTTGCAAAGTGTTGACTACTGGCTGTGTCCTCACATAGGGAAGGAGGGTTCTCAGGGGTCCCTTTTATGAGGGCACTAGTCCACCCTCCTGACTTGGTCACCTCCCAAAGTCCACATCCTAACCTTAACCCTAACCCTAACCTTCCTAATATCATCACTTTGAGATTAGGTTTCAACATAAGGTCAGCCGACACAAACATTTCATCCATTGCAATTATTCTGTGTGTGTACTTCAGTTCTTTTTTTTTTAATATATTTTTTTAGTTGTCAATGAACCTTTATTTAATTTATTTATGTGTGGTGCTGAGAATTGAACCCAGTGCCTCACACATGCTAGGCAATTGCTCTACCACTGAGCCACAACCCCAGCTCTGTACTTTGGTTCTTGAGTACAACTTCCCCAAGCTTTCTGTCCCTCATGGTACCCTCAGCCTGTGGAAGGGGAGCTGATTTCCACCCACCATGCTCTGGGAGCTCTTCAAGCCAGGACCCAGGTCTACCCTAACTTGATCTTCCATGACCCACACAGAGCCTGGCCCCCACTTTCCTTCCTTTGGGGTTTCCTTTGCCTTCAGAGTGAAATGTAGTCCCAAGCATCTAGCCTCCTCTGGCTATTCCCCAAACCTGCAAGACATTGGAGATAGAAACACTGCAGAGATAAGACTCCACACAGGGGCGGGAAGTAATGAGTGCACAATTAATCAAGAGGGTTCGTCTGTCTGTTCTCCTGGATTTTCACGTCTTGCAGGCAGTGTGGAATAATAAGGGTGGTAGGAAGCTGGGTCTGGAAACTGAGGCTGTTGCTCAGCAGCTGTGCCTTGGGCTAGTCACCCAACCTCTGTAAGTAGCTCAGCTTTTGCCACCAAGCCAAATCTTGCCCCTCATCCCACAATCAGATCCTCCCAAATCCCCTGTATGTTCCTAACTCAGGAAGTATGTTTCAAAAACAGAGGTGAAATTGACAAAGTGTAATGTGGAGAGCGGATGAACCCCCAGTTATCAGCTGATCCTGTGGTATCAACAAAAAGCTAAGCCTGGGAAACATTCCTTGCCAAAGCTCTGATGCTAACAGTTATCAGACATCCTGGGACAATGGGTATCCTGGGTTACAGCAGGATAATAGCAAAATGTTCTCAGCACAGCAACAGTAGGATAGCTAAAAAAATGTTTCTAGCTCTGTAACTTTTTAGTGCATAAAGAAGCCTCTGACAACTTACAAGCCTTGGACAATTTACAATGCCCCTGTAGTTTAACTTCCTGATTCAGAGACCCTATGTAATAAACGTGCGGAGCTAGTTCTGGGTACCTGTTGCTCCATCAGAGTGCAGTCTCCCACCTGGCCCCAGCTTTTTGTGAAATTACTTCTGTGTCTTCTTTGTCCCTGTGCTTTTCTTCATCTCCCATCGCCCCTACTAGAGAATCCTTTGTTGATGCTGTGAGGGTTGTGGCAGTTGGCACCCAGCAAGGGGCTCAGGCACAGGGGAACTCAAACAGAAGAGACACTCCTGGAAACACACGCATTGATCCCCACATTAGTAGTAATCACCGTTAAACAAGGTAAGGAGCACATATTTGTGGGATCAATCACTAGATGGAAAATTCCAGTTCTCAGAAGAGAAACCTTTATGTGCAAGCACTTAAAGCAATACTTAAAGATCAAGGATGCACTTTATTTATTTACTTATTTATTTGATACCAGAGATTGAACTCAGGGGCACTAGACCATTGAGCCACATCCCCAGCCCTATTTTGTTGAGAGCCACAGCCGAAGGGGCCCCAGCAAACTTCCAGCTGCCGGCTGATGATTGGCTCACAGCGGCCCCAGCAATATCTAGCTGATTGGCTCCTCGGCCCCAGCAACATCTAGCTGATTGGCTCCTCTGCGGTGATGCTCATTGGACTGTTTCCCTGCCCTTTCAGACCACGGAGCTGCTCATTGGGGGACTTTTTTGGCTCCGCCCACGTGACCCAGCCAATGGGCCTCAAGAGCAGGAGGATTGTGGGAAAAAGAGAAGCTTGTGTGGGAGAGAGAGGCTTGTGGAAAGCCGGTGGTGGCAGTTGAGGCTCTGAGGGTTTTTCCTGAGAGGCTGTTTTGTTTGGCGTGTGTGGTTCTAAAAATAAAGTTAGTTTCTTTGGACAAGTGGCTCCTGATTGTGCCCAGCCAGACTGCGGCATTTGGTGGCCCGTACGGGGAGCGACTGAGGGTAAGTGAAACTGCTCGCCCCTGAGGGCAGGGCGAGAGGATGGGTAGCCATTTTAAGATTCTTCTTTTGTTATTTTGTTTCACTTTTGTTTTAAGTTACCTGTCCCTGGAGATGTGTAAGATGGAAGAAAAACCGCTCACATCTGAGGAACAGATAGGGAGAAAGGACAGATGGACATTTCAGGAGGCTATTATAATGATTTTGTGTTGTTTCAATTTTGTTTCACTCTGTTTCAGTTTTGTTAGGCGTCATCTTGTTGGGTTGTATTATAGTAGAAATACGGGATCAGAAATTAGTAAAAAACAAACTGAAAGAGTGTTAAGTAAATTGTTAGAGGAAGGAGGCATCTCAGTAAAATCAAGAACAATCAGGGCATACGTTGATACAATACAAAAATGTAGCCCATGGCTTTTTAAGGAGGAGTTGTTAAATATATCACAATGGAACCATCATGGTGAAGATTTAAAAAGAATAGAAAAGAAAAGCCCAGGGACTCTGCCAGTTGGCACATTGCCATTGTGGACATTCATATCTTGTTTGCTTAGTCCAAAGCCTTCAGTTCAGACAATGGTAGAGGAAGAAGAAGACATAATGATTCAAGTAAAAGAGAAGGTCTCTCAAGTTAGTCAGACAGAGGAAAAGATTCAAGTAAAAGAGAAGGCCTCTCAAGCTAGTCAGACAGAGAAAGAAAGTGTAAAACAGAAAAAGCCATCAGGGGGAAAGTTACAACAGGAGACTGCTACTAACACCTTTCTATCACCAGAGGACGTAAGTGTCCAACTAACAAGGCCACCTCCATATGCTGGGAGGTCCCCAACCACCGCAGTTGATAGTTGGGATCCTGAGACAAGATCTCAAATATTAACATGCCCTGTATTTGAGGCAGGAGGGCAGCGATTTTACCAAGTTTTAAATTTCAAAACAGTGAAGCAGCTAAAAGAGGCTGTAACAACCTATGGTCCTCAAGCACCCTTCACTGTAAGCATGGTCGAATCCATTAACAACTTGAACATGACGCCAGCAGATTGGGCTAATATGTGTAAAGCTGTGCTAAATGGAGGACAATACCTGTTATGGAAGGTTGCCAATGAGGAATTTTGCAAGGAGACGGCTAGGCGAAATGCAGCAGCTGGTTATCCTCAGAGAAATCTAGATATGTTGTTAGGAAAGGGACCTTATGAGGATCAGCAGCAACAAATTGCATATGATCCTGGCGTATACGCACAAATTGCTGCAGATGCAATTAAGGCATGGAAGACTTTACAAGGACATGGAGGTTTACAAGGTAAATTATCTAAGGTAATACAAGGAGCTAATGAACCTTATGCTGAATTTGTAGATAGGCTTATTCAAACAGCTACCAGAGTTTTTGGGAATACAGAACAAGCAATGCCATTACTAAAACACCTGGCTTATGAGCAAGCGAATCGTTGGTGCAGAGATATCATTAGACCATGGAAACATGAAGATTTAAACACATATATTAAATTATGTAGAGACATTAATGAACAAGAGCAAGTCATGGCAGCTGCAGTAAAACAGGCTTTAGATGCCAGAGACATTAATGAACAAGGGCAAATTGTGGCAGCTGCAGTAAAACAGGCTTTAGATGCCAGGCCAAGAACATGCTACAATTGTGAACAAACAGGACATTTTAAAAGGAATTGCCCCATTGGAGGAGGGTTTAACAAAACTAGGTATCAAAGGAGTAGAATACCAGGTATTTGCCCACGATGCCGTAGAGGGAGACATTGGGCTAATGAATGCCGTTCTCAAACCAGCATAGAGGGTACTCCATTATCAAAAAACGAACAAGGACCAGGTGTTTATCCACGATATCGTGGAGAAAGGCATCGGGCTCCATTGCCAAAAAATGGACAGGGGGGCCCAATGCTCCGGGGCCCAAAACCACAAATATACGGAGCACTGGAGGAACACAGCAACCCCATCAGGGTAGTGCCCAGGACACATTGTCCATCAGATCCCTCATCAGACAAACCAGAGGGAGCGCAGGGTTGGACATCTGCGCCTCCGCCAGAGCAGTACTAACTCCAGAGATGGGAGTTCAAATCATTCCCACAGGGGTGAAAGGACCTCTTCCCAAAGGAACAGTAGGCTTATTATTGGGACGCAGCTCTTCTACTCTAAAAGGACTTATGATAAGTCCTGGGGTAATTGATCCCGATTATGAAGGTGAAATAAAAATTATAGCCAGTTCTCCAAAGGGTATATCAGTAATTTCACCAGGAGATAGAATAGCACAGTTACTAATAATACCAAGCCTACATGATAAATTTTCCAGTCGTACTGTAGAAAGAGGTTCCAAGGGATTAGGCTCCACAGGTGTAGACTGGGCTATGCTTTCTTTAAATTTAGATTCTCGCCCCATGCTAAAACTAAATATTCAAGGACATGAATTTAATGGGCTACTGGATACAGGTGCAGACCTTAGCATCATCTCTCGTCAAGAATGGCCAAAACATTGGCCATTACAACAAGCCACTCAAACGCTTCGAGGCCTAGGAGTGGCGACTAATCCCCATAGAAGTGCAATGGTATTAGATTGGAAGGATCCTGAAGGATGTGAAGGAACTATACAGCCATATGTATTGGATCATCTTCCCGTAAATTTATGGGGACGAGATGTCCTAGATCAATTAGGTTTGACATTAACAAATAACATCAACCAAAATGCACCCACTATTATGACTAGACAAGGTTTTAGGAAAGGAAAAAGATTAGAAAAACAAGAACAAGGTATAGCAGCACCAATACAAATAGATCAAGGAACAGACAGACATGGGTTGGATTTTCAGAAAGGGCCACTGAGACAATAAAAATTACTTGGAAATCAGAAAGACCGGTATGGGTTCCTCAGTGGCCCCTGACTAAAGAAAAGATACAAGCAGCCCATGACCTGGTCAAACAACAATTAGCGGAAGGACATATACAACCTTCTGTATCTCCCCATAATACTCCCATTTTTGTCATCAAAAAGAAATCTGGTAAATGGAGATTATTGCAAGATTTAAGAGCCATTAATAATGAGATGGTTATTATGGGACCTGCTCAATCAGGGATTCCTCAGTTGTCTGCTTTGCCAAAAACCTGGTATGTTTTAGTTATAGATATTAAAGATTGTTTTTTTTCAATTCCAATTCATCCTGAGGATAGTCCACGTTTTGCATTTACTATCCCTGCACTGAATCATGAAGGTCCTGATCAGAGATATGAATGGAAAGTACTCCCTCAAGGGATGGCTAACAGCCCAACTATGTGTCAAATTTATGTTAACAAAGCAATCCAGCCACTTAGAAATCAAAATCCTGAACTACAAATATTTCACTATATGGATGATGTATTATTAGCACACAAAGATAAAAACACATTGCTAGAATGTTATGCCACACTTACAAACTTATTAAAAAATTATAATCTAGAGATAGCAATAGATAAAGTACAATTAAATTTTCCAATTAATTATTTAGGAGTTCTATTATCCTCAACCATGGTCCATCCACCAAAAATTCAAATACGAGTAGATCAACTCAAATCACTTAATGACTTTCAAAAGTTATTAGGAGACATAAATTGGATAAGGCCTTATTTAGGTATACCAACAGGAGAGTTGGGACCTTTATTTGATATCCTAAAAGGTCCATCAGATCCAAATTCACCCCGAATGTTAACGCCTGAAGCAAGAAAGGCATTAAAAATCATTGAAACATATATGGAAAATATGCATTTGGATAGAATTGATATAAGTTTGCCTTTATTATTTATTGTACTACCAACAAAAAATATTCCTACAGGAGTATTTTGGCAAGAAGATCCATTATTATGGATACATTTATCTTATTCTCCTAACACTATTCTTACTAGGTATCCTGAGGCTGTAGGACAATTAATACTCAAAGGAATAAAAGCAGCAAAGGGAGTGTTTCGAATTTCTCCCAATAAAATTATTACTCCATATACTATGAATCAAATTGATGAGTTAGCTAATGAGTTAAATACTTGGGCAATAATCATGTGCAAATCTAATGTTTCATTTGATAACCACTTACCATCTAATCCTTTATTGTCTTTTTGGTCATTGCATCCTGTAATTTTTCCAAAAATGACAAGAAAAACACCTATCATGAATGCTCCAAATATATTCACTGATGGGTCAAATAATGGTACAGCAGCAGTAGTTACCCCTGATCAAACTTTTACATTTTTAGTACCCAAACAATCAGCTCAAAAGGTAGAGCTTAATGCAGTTTTACAAGCTTTTGTGATGTTTAAAGATTCTGTATTTAATTTATTTTCTGATAGTCAGTATGTAGTTAATGCTATAGTATCTCTTGAAGATGCTGGTAGGATTTCCCCTTCTTCTACTGTTTTCTCTTTGCTTTCCACTATACAAAGTCTAATCTGGGACAGAAAAGATCCATTCTTTATAGGACATATCAGGGCACATACAGGATTGCCTGGAGCCCTTAGTTTGGGCAATGATTTAGCAGATAAAACTACACATGACATACATATTTTCTCTACACTAGAAGAAGCTATAAATTTTCATAAAAAGTTCCATGTCAATGCTAATACTTTACAAAAGCATTTTAAAATAACTAAGGAACAAGCTAGACAAATAATAAAACAATGTCAAAATTGTGTGACCTTTTTACCACAAGTTAATCTTGGAGTCAATCCTAGAGGATTGATACCTAACCATATTTGGCAGATGGACGTCACACACTTGCCAGAATTTGGAAAATTAAAATATTTGCATGTTACAGTTGATACTTCTTCTGGATTTTTGATGGGCTCCCTTCATGCCGGAGAAAAAACTAAAGATGTTATAGCTCATTGCTTACAAAATTTTGCCACTGTGGGTGTTCCAAAACAGTTAAAAACAGATAATGCCCCTGGTTATACTTCTACCTCTTTTAAACAATTTTGCTCAACATTTGGCATTACTCATATAACAGGAATCCCATACAATCCACAGGGACAAGGCATAGTTGAAAGAGCTCATCAAACTATTAAAATGTACTTATTAAAGCAAAAAGAAGGAATTGGGAAGGGGTATATATTCCCCAAAGATAAACTTAAAATAACCCTTTTTACTCTAAACTTTTTAAATTTGGATTCATCAGGACTTAATGCTGTGGAAAGGCATATGTGTCCAAAAAATGTGCATAAGCCCAAGGTACTTTGGAAGGATATTCTAACAGGACAATGGAAAGGTCCTGACCCAGTAATTGTCTGGAGTCGGGGGTCTGTTTGTGTGTTTCCACAGGGAGAACAGCAGCCGATTTGGATTCCAGAAAGATTAACTAAAGCGATTTCTACAGACCAAAAAGAAGATGATTTGGCTCAAATCCATAACAACTGATATCCAAAACTCCAGTTTGGCTATTCTTACATCTGCAACAGAACCAGGATGCTTTTTTCAATATCTATTTTATTATTGCCCTTTGCCATATCATGAAGTTCTATTTTGTTTTTTGAGCTCATACAGACCTAGGTTAATGTTTTGCTGATCAGTTCTATTTTTTGACTATAGAGTTTTTAAACATTGCAATGGAGATTTCACCTGTAAAAAGTTATAAGGCCTTTACTATAATGTTATGTGTTGTATGTATTATATTATGTGTGCACACTTGTGTTTTGTGTTATATGTTTGAATGTATGTATGTCCATATATCATATATGATGAGCGCTCATGAAAAAAATGGATCCAAATATTTTTTTTAATTCACATGATTTAAATGGTTTAATTTAATTGGGTAAACAGCTGTTGAAGATTGTTTTAATATGTAAACAAAAAAGAAGGTTAACAGATCTGTTTGTTTACTTTCACCTTTCCTTTTCATTATATTTAATAATTCTCTTAAAGATAATGTAAATTGTTAAGAAAATTGTTTTCTTTTAGTGCCTTCTGTAATGTTACATAATTTTTTCTTTAGCCATTATTGCCAGAATTCCTATCTTCATCCCAGTGCCGGTGAAGACAATGTAAATTGTTAAGAAAATTGTTTTCTTTTAGTGCCTTCTGTAATGTTACATAATTTTTTCTTTAGCCATTATTGCCAGAATTCCTATCTTCATCCCAGTGCTGGTGAAGTCAAAGTTAAAACCAATCTACAGCTTCTACAATAGCCATCACTGAACTGCTTGCAGAACTTGCCTGGACACATTGTGAGCTCACCTGTATGCATTGTGAACTATCTGTTGGTGCAGCGACTTGTGGTAGTGTTGGGGTATTTTTGCTGATGATGTCACCGGTGGTACAATTTTTCAAAGGAGCCCTCAATTGGCTTAATGTCATGGCATTTTGCATCCTCCTCTACTAGTGATGGTCTAAAATTTGGGGGCCAACAGAGGTGAGGCAAAGAACCTCACCCCCCCACTGGTGCAAAGGCCTATCCACAAGTATAGCTGTATGCTGGACCGGTAGTCAGTGACGGGTATGATCCAATTGCAGTGGTACCAACCTAAGACAGGAGGCTGACGCCCTAGAGGTCAGTTCATCCGATGACGGGTAAGGACCATATGTTGAATTGGACTGCCTAACAGACACGGTCCCTAAGCCACATGCTTGTTGTTTAAACAGAGAGGGGGAGATGTTGAGAGCCACAGCCGAAGGGGCCCCAGCAAACTTCCAGCTGCCAGCAAACTTCCAGCTGCCGGCTGATGATTGGCTCACAGCGGCCCCAGCAACATCTAGCTGATTGGCTCCTCTGCGGTGATGCTCATTGGACTGTTTCCCTGCCCTTTCATACCACAGAGCTGCTCATTGGGGGACTTTTTTGGCTCCACCCACGTGACCCAGCCAATCAGCCTCAAGAGCAGGAGAATTGTGGGAGGTGGAGAGAAGCTTGTGTGGGAGAAAGAGGCTTGTGGAAAGCCGGTGGTGGCAGTTGAGGCTCTGAGGGTTTTTCCTGAGAGGCTGTTTTGTTTGGCGTGTGTGGTTCTAAAAATAAAGTTAGTTTCTTTTGACAAGTGGCTCCTGATTGTGCCCAGCCAGACTGCGGCAATTTCATATTTTAATTTAGAGAAAGGGTCTCACTGAGTTGCTTAGTGCCTTGCTTTTTGCTGAGGCTGGCTTTGAACTCGTGATCCTCCTGCCTCAGCCTCCAGAGCCACTGGGATTACAGGCAAGCACCAACTCACCTAGCAAGGATCCACTTTTAAAGATAAACAGCGTGTTAAATTTTTAAAAATCTGTTGATAAAAAATTGTTGTTGGTTTCCAGAGGAGGGTACTTTCAATTTGGATACCTGGCGAAAAGTTGGGGAGCAACTGTGTGCTTGCTATATTAATGAAGGTTCAGATAAAATTCCCATGTCAGCTTTTACTTTAAGATCATAATTAAAGACTGTTTAAATCCTACCCAAGAGAAATCAAGATTACTTTCCTCTACCAAGGTAACAGATTTAAAACAAACTTTAGACGGGTGTCAGATTCTAAAGTTGTCCACCCTTTGCCCGGCCTCCCTCTCTAGAGGCTTCAGGGATAAGCTCAGTTAAACCATTACCCTTACAATATGAGCAAGAATTAAGGGCTGGGGTCGTGGCTCAGTGGTAGAGCACTTGCCTAGCCTGTGTGAGGCACTGGATTCGATCCTCAGCACCACATAAAAACATATAAATAAAATAAAGGTATTGTGTCCAACTACAACTTACTTTGTTACTGTTAACTCTTAAAAAAATTTTTTAAGTTACAGACAGACACAATACCTTTATTTTATTTATTTTTAAGTGGTGTTGAGGATCGAAACCAGGGCCTCACATGTGCTAGGCAAGTGCTCTACTACTGAGCCACGACCCCACACCGCTACTGTGATTTTTAATGTATCTTCTGTGTCCTCTACTGTGGGTGCCTAATCAAAAATTTCAAGCCAGCGGCTCAGGAGGCAGAGGCAGGAGGATCGTGAGTTCAAAGCCAGCCTCAGCAAAAGCCAGCCTCAACAATGGTGAGGCCCTAAGCAACTCAGTGAGACCCTGTCTCTAAATCAAATACAAAATAGGCTGGGGATGTGGTGCAGTGGTCAAGTGCCCCTGAATTCAGTCCCCAGTACCCCCCACCCACTGCAAAATGTCAACTGTTTCCCCATTGTTGCGTTTGTCTCCATTTTAGTTGAGCTTACCAAAGTCTAGACAGGCTGGGGAAGATACCAGGCTTTCAAATTTTCCCTGTCATTAAAAGGCATGATCCTAATAATCCTGGACAAATACTGCACATATACGAGCCTATCCCTTTTAAAACCTTCAAGGACTTAAAAACAACTTCTAGCTCATTTTGGGCCAATTTTTCCATTTGTTATTAGCTTGCTTGAAAATATCTCTAATGAGGCTCTGACTCTAAATGATTGGCAAGCTCTGGCTAAGGCATGTTTGAATCCAGGAGATTATCTCATGTGGAAGTCAGGGTGGAAGCCGATAGAGACCAAGTAACTTGAAATCAAGCACATGCTGTAAACATGACTGTGGAAATGTTAACGGGAACTGGAGCTTTTCAAAATGTACAAAATCACCTAAGTTATACATTACAATCTTATCCGCAAATAAATATATACGCAATAAAAGCATGGAGAAGTTTACCAACTAAAGGAGAAAAAAAAAACAAAAAACAGATATCAGTAAAATAAGATATGGGCCTGATGAGCTCTATGCTGATTCTATGGCTCACTCGTTTCAGGCTACAAGTAGAATTATTGCAGATCCTGATGCTGGAAATATTCCAGTACAACAATTGGCATTTGAAAATGCAAATAAGACTTTCCAAGATGCATTGCACCTTTATCAAAATAAGGGTACCGTAGTGATTTTATTTGTTTATGTGCAAACATTGGGCCATCATATATTCAAGAGACAGCTTTTGCCACAGCATTAAAAGAGGTTTTTCATCCAAAAAAAAACAAACAGATAAGTTCAAGGGACTTGTGTTTCAATTGCGGCAAGTCTGGGCATTATGCCAGTGATTGCAAACAGCGCTCCTTTCCTGTAATGGGTTAGTGGAAGGCAGGGCTCTCCCCAGCTACAGGAGAAATGCCCTCAGTGTCAGCGAGGTTATCACTGGATAAAAGAAGGTAGATCAGCCTGGTGTGGTGGCACACGCCTGTAATCCCAGTGGCTCGGGAGGCTGAGGAAGGAGGATTGTGAGTTCAAAGCCAGCCTCAGCAAAAGCAAGGCACTAAGAAACTCAGTGAGACTCTGTCTCAAAATAAAATATAAAGTAGGGCTGGGTGTGGCTCAGTAGTCGAGTGCCCCTGAATTCAATCCTTGTACCCCCCCTCCCCCCACCAAAAAAAGGTGGATCAAATACGGATATATGTGTATATCCTTTAGTTCCTCCACAGGGAAACTGTTGAGGGGGCCAGCCTCACCCCCAACAAACCTTGGGGGCACTGACACCATGGCAACCAGTCAGAGGCCTCTACCGTGCCACCCTGGAAGCACAGGATTGGACCTCTGTCCCACCTCCAGATTCATATTGACCTCAGAGATGGGTCCTCCGACTATTCCTACAGGAGTATATGGTCTCCTGCCACAAGGTGTTATGGGATTTGTTTGGGAAGAAGTAGTTTAACCACGAAAGGTTTTCAAGTATTACCAGGAGTCATAGATCCTGACTATCAAGGGGAAATTACGTCAAGGCTCAAACAATACTATTGTTCAAATTCTTCCTGAGACTAGGATAGTGCAAATTGTTCTTTTACCCTACAAGCTAACCAGTAAAATTATTTCCCCTGAACCTAGAAAAGAAATTTTGGCTCCCCTGTTTGGGTGTACTGGTCACAACTGATTAAACGGGAGCGTCCAGAACTTAGATTGAAATGGAATGAGAGGTGGTGCTCCATTTGTGTACAATGAGTTGAAATGCATTCTGCTATCATGTATAACTAATTAGAAAAAATTTTAAAAATTTTAAAAAAATTAAAATGGGAAATCTTTTCAAAGTGTGGTGGATACCCCGGCTGATGTCTCTTTCATTGCCCTGCAACATTGGCCAAAGGCTTGGCCTCTAGATATGGCCTCTGCCAACAAGTTTCCCTGCCCCAACAAAGTGCTCAACATCTTAAATAGGAGGACTCTGAAGGTAAAACCGGAAGCTTCATGTTCTTGATCATCTTCCTGTTAATCTTCGGGGAGAGATATATTAGCTGAGATGAGTGTCCTAATGTTCAGTTCCAACTCAGTGGTCACCTCTCAAATGTTAAATCAAGGTTTTGATTCTACTAAAGGATGAGTTAAATGCAGCAAGGCATCCAGAAAACAGCAGCTAGGATCACCTGGCTTTCTGATGACCCTGTTGGGTCCATCAATGGTCCCTAATGGGAGAGAAGCTCCCAAGCAGCTCATCTATTGATACAAGAACAGCTTCAGGCTGATCATATTGAACTTACTTTTAGTCCTTGGAATACTCTTGTTTTTGTGATTAAAAAATATATGTATATGGAAGGTGGACGCTACTACAGGACCTTAGAGAAGGTAACAGAACCATGGAAATTATGGGTCCTCTACCACTGGACTACCATCACCTACTGCCATTCCTTTATCTGGTCATTTATTTATACTGGGTCAAAAAATTGTTTTTTTCACAGTACCTTTGCACCCAAAGGATTATACGCATTTTGCTTTTAGTGTCCCTTCAGTCAATTTTAAAGAGTCAAATGCTATTGCTAAAAAGTATTACCACAGGGATTGGCTAACAGCCCCACCTTGTGCTGACATTTTATAGATCAAGCTGTTTCCTTCATTTGTATAAAATATCGTAATGAATATATGATCCATTACATGGATGGTATCTTATTAGCTCAGGCAGAATTGCTTGTGCTCCAAGAAGTCTTTATGGACTTGCACACTTCTTTGATCATTCCAGAACAGTTTCAAAAGATTGATCCATTTCAATATCTTGGAAGTCCTAAGGGCCCACAGTTCAACCCCAGCAGCTTCAAATTAGAATAGACACCTATGGATTCTCAATGACTTCCGAAAACTTCCGGGTGACATTCATTGGTGACATCTGTCTTTAAAATTGACTACACCAGAGTGGAGGCCTGATTGTTCAATATCCTTAAAGGAGATCCATCTCCATCTTCCCCTTGGCAACTTTCTCCAGAAGCTAAAGCTGTGTCAACTTGTGTAAATCTGCTTTTCAAGTAGCCCAACTTACTAGGGTTGATCTAAATAGATCTACTGAGGACTGGGGTTGTGGCTTAGTGGTAGAGCGCTCACCTAGCACGTGTGAGGCCCTGGGTTTGATCCTCAGCACCACATTAAATAAATAAATAAAGGTATGCATCATCTACAACTAAAAAAAATTTTTTTAAGTAAATAGATCTTATCGAGTACTATTTTTTTCCTACTACTCATACCCCTATAGGAGTTCTTTGGCAAGAAACAGGAATTATAGAATGGCTTCATCTCCACATTCTTTTTCTAAATCCTTAATGCCATTTCATGATTTAGTTGCTCAATTAATTGCAAAAGCTCCATATCAAGTGCAGTAGCAGCTCTTAGGGCCGGAGCCGTCCTTTATTGTCGTTCCTTTTATTACTGCACAAAACAAGATTGGTTTTGGCAAAATTCCACAAGTAGGCAGATTGCACTTGCTAATTTTTCTGGCCAAGTAGATAGTCATTACCCTGCTGATAAAGTTTACAGTTTGCTTCTATGACTACTTTGGTTTTCCCTAAAATTGTTTGTACTAAACCAATTTCTCAGGCTTGAATGGTTTTTACTGATAGGTCCAGCTCAGGGACAGCTGGATTTTATAACAAAAAAGAGTCTGACAATTTTTTCCTCTGCACAACGTGCTGAAATACAAGCTATAATTTTTGACCTACAACACTTTTCATCAGAATCTATTGATATTTACAGTGACAGTGCTTATGTAGTAGGGGCAACTCAAGAAATTGAAACAGCCACTATTGGGCATACTAACTCTGAGGAATTATTTCAGCTTTTTACAAAATACTATGCAACAATGATGTTATCCATTTGGGGGGGGGGGGTAGGTTACCAGGGATTGAACTCAGGGGACACTCAACCACTGAGCCACATCCCCAGCCCTATTTTGTATTTTATTTAGAGACAGGGTCTCACTGAGTTGCTTAGCACCCCACCGTTGCTGAGGCTGGCTTTGAACTCATGATCCTCCTGCCTCAGCCTCCCAAATTAACTGGGATTACAGGTATACACCACCACATCCACCATTATCCATGTTTAATTGGTCATATTTAAGATCATTCAGGTCTTCCAGGACCTTTAGTAGAAGGTAACAATGTTATAGATCACCTTGTTACATCAATAAAATGTGTGTCACCTTATTCCTTTGCTCAAGCATTGGGTGTCCTCTTTCACCAAAATGCTTCTAGTTTGCACAAAGAATTTCATCTCACTAGGGAACAGGCTCAGACCATAGTTAACAATGCCCTCAATGTGTTATTCACCTCCTGGTCTGATCAACCAGAGTAAATCCTCGGAGCCTAAAACTAAATCATATTTGGCAGATGGATGTTACCCAGGTACAAAGGTTTGGAAGAAAACAATGGGTACAGGTGTCTATTGACACCTATTTTTATTTTATTTTTGCTACAGCACAAACTGGAGAAAGTGTAAACATGCTATGAGGGATCGTCTGACCGCTTTTGCTGTCATGGCCAAAGCTCAGGAATTAAAAACTGATAATGGTCCAGCTTATGCCAGTTCTTCTTTTCAACGCTTTTATGTTTCTTATCAAATTATTCATAAGACAAGAATCCTATACAGTGCTCAAGAATGAGCAATAGTAAAATGAGCTAGTAAAATGTTAAAAATTCAATTTTAAGAACAAAAAGTGGGAGAGAGGCATTATCCATCTCTGCAGAATCGATTGTATCATATGCTTGTTTTACTTCAAATTTCTTTTTGGGGTGTGTGTGGGGCGGGGAGAGAATACAGGGAATTGAACTCAGGGGCACTTGACCACTAAGTCACATCCCCAGCCCTATTTTGTATTTTATTTAGAGACAGGGTCTCACTGAGTGCTTAGCGCCTTGCTTTGAACTCACGATCCTCCTGCCTCAGCCTCCTGAGCCACTGGGATTACAAGCATGTACCACTGTGCCTGGCTTAAATTTTGTTTTGTTTTGTTTTCTTTTTTTTTTTTTTAATCTTTTAAAATTTTGTTTTAATTAGTTGTACCTGACAGTAGAATGCATTTTGACATCTTATACACAAATGGAGCACAATTTCTCATTCCTCTGGCTGAACATGGTACAGAGTCACTCCAGTTGTGTAATCATACATGTATGTAGGGTAATAATGATTGTCTCATTCTATTGTCCTTCCCATCCCCACATCCCCACTCCTCCCCTCACTCCCCTCTATACAAACAAAGTTCCTTCATTCTTTCCTACCCTGCCACCCCCATCAGAGAAAAAATTTAGCTTTTGATTTTTTGGGGATTGGCTTATTTAACTTAGCATGCCATTCTCTTGTTCCATCTATTTACCTGCAAATGCCATAATTTCATTCTTCTTTAAGGCTGAGTAATATTCCATTGTGTATATGTACCACATTTTCTTTATCCATTCATCTGTTGAAGGGCATCTAGGTTGGTTC
Organism: Marmota flaviventris; assembly: GCF_047511675.1. Classification (NCBI taxonomy): domain Eukaryota; kingdom Metazoa; phylum Chordata; class Mammalia; order Rodentia; family Sciuridae; genus Marmota; species Marmota flaviventris. The sequence goes on along the minus strand of NC_092516.1, from coordinate 37,690,109 downwards.
CATAGTTCAGCTAATTGTGAATTGAGCTGCTATAAATATTGATGTGGCTGCATTACTGTAATATGCTGATTTTAAGTCCTTTGGGTATAAACCGAGGAGTGAGATAGCTGCATCAAACGGTGGTTCCATTCCAAGTTTTCTGAGGTATCTCCATACTGCTTTCCAGAGTGGTCGCACCAATTTGCAGTCCCACCAGCAGTGTATGCTGGCTTAAATTTCTTAAACTGTGATGAGGAGAGCCACACTGCAGCTGAGAGCTATCAAGTCTCTAGTTTGTTCAGCAGGAATGGTATGGCAGATAGATTTACAGTCAGGATAATGGAATGAGCCAGATCCAGTAATGATGTAGGGAAGAGGTTATGCTTTTATTTTTCCAGAAGGTGCTGAGAAGCGGATTTGGATACCTGAGAGAGCAGTGCGTCATCAACATGGATCCAACAGCCAGACAGGAACCCCAGTTCAAAAGATTGAGGATTGCTCTAGAAACAGTGGCTTCAGCAACAGGCACCCCCAAAATCTCAGAAGAAAAGAAAAAACTGAGAGAAATAAGCACCCAGCAAAAGGCACACTAAGTGCAAATCCCCCAACTTGGGATCAGATGGAGAAGTTGATGATTGGGCTGGGGTTGTGGCTCCGTAGTGGAGCACTCGCCTAGCATGTTTGGGGCCCTGGGTTTGCTCCTCAGCAACAAATAAAAAGTAAATAAACAAAATAAAGGTATCATGTCCACCAACAACTAAAAAAGAAATTCTTTAAAAAAAAAAAAAGTTGACAATCGAAGCTCAAAATGTGGTTGAGAGTCAGTGGGCCCCTATGACACCAGCTACCGTGTTTATGGCAATGTTGGCCATTGTAGGTTGTCAAGTATGTAGGGTGACAGGCGGAACTTATTGCACATATTTTTCAGATCTTGCGGTAATTAATTCTGCTACTTGGGCTGGAGGATCTCTCCCAGTGTTTACAAATTATTCTGCTGTGATGGGGGTGTCAATCTGATTTTCATATCATTCCCTATCATTACTTACATTGTACTTATTCTGGATATAGTGTTGAGACTCCTATTTGTCTATTTATCAAAAAACAGAGTGCTTACAAGTGTCCCAGGAATATAAGATATCCTACGATGGTACTCGTGTTGCCACAGTTTCCGGTCCTTGGGATTTAAAAAAAATGTACAAATTATTATCAAAATAGGTTTTCCTAATTCTGGTTATAAGGATTCTGTCAAATACCCTCCATTTCCTTATTGCCCTAATTCCACCACTTCAAAACTGGGACTTTCCTCATTGGCTAGATTGTGCTAATTTAGTTCCTGTAAGACATGATATTTCCCAGTCTGAGCCATATGTCCTAAACTGGTCTCATAAGTTTGATTTAGCACATCCTCATAATGAACTTACAACTCCTGGAGGGTTTGCTAGTAATATCTTGACTATACGATCAGGAGGCATTCAGAAGGATTTATGGCATCTAGCTACTGCTTTAGATTTTGTTAACTCTAGTCAATTGCTTGCAGATCTAACCGGTGATTGTATCGCTAACTCATGTTATGGTTGCAGGTGCGTGTCCAGACTCCTGTGTTATTAACGGGAAATACTAATATCACAAAAATGGTCAGTAATTGACATTTTGTACAGTGTACTAACTATAATCTTAGTAACTGTGTGACTAGACATAACAAAGATCAAGATATTTTGGCTTTATACCAGTCTTCCTTCCTTATGCTTCTCACTAGCAAATATAAAAGACTGATGTCAAGATGCAGGGCTACAGGTTCTTCAAGAACTTCATAATCAACTGATTGGCTCATGGAGTGAAGTGGGACTTACAGTCTTTGGTATTGTTATTTTAATTACCATGATTGCTTCTGCAAACACTGCCTCTGTTTCTCTGGCACAGGACATGGATCAGCTTGTTTTGTCAACACTTGGCACAAAATACTTCAAGAGCTCTCCAAGAGCCCAGTATGGTGGCGTATGCCTGTAATCCCAGTGGCTTGGGAGGCTGAGGCAGAAGGAATTCAAAGCCAGCTTCAGCAATGGCAAGGCACTGAGCAACTCAGTGAGACCCTGTCTCTAAATAAAATACAAAATAGAGTTGGGATGTGGCTCAGGGGTTGAGTGCCCCTGAGTTTAATCACTAGTACCAAAAAAAAAAAAAAAAAAGAAGAAAGAAACCCTCAAAGATCAGGAGGCTATTGATGATAAACTTAAAGCTAAGTTAAATCTTTTAGAAGCTACTATAATGAGTTTAAATGATCAGATTCAAAGTCTTAAGGTCAGACAACAATTACAATGTCATATTGTTTATTGATTTATTTGTTTTACACCTCCTGTTTTATATGATAGCTCTCAATGGGATTGGAATAAGATCAGGTATTTGGAATCATAACAATGTTAGTTTAGATCTTTTACAATTACACCGTTACATCTAAGATATGAGAAAAATTAAGATTTCTATGTTATTTCCTGCCAAGTTTGTAGAAAAGCTGTTAAATGACCTAAATGGTTTCAATCCTTGGAATATGCTAACATTTACTGCATATTCCTGCACATTTATGGTGTCTCATAGGGCTTGTTTCCTTACTTTTAATTCTGTATTATTTTCTCGGTGTCAGCAGCAAGCTCATCTGATCCCAGCTCCAATAACTTCAAGTAGACATGCATTGGTTGCGATTAAAAAATAGAAAGGAGGAGCTGAGCGTGGTGGCATACATCTAGAATCCTGCTTCCTGGGAGGCTGAGGCAGGAGGGTTGCAAGTTCAAAGCCAGCCTCAGCAATTTAGCGAAGCTCTAAGCAACTCAGCGGGACTCTGTCTCTAAATAAAATATAAAAAGAACTAGGGATATGGCTCAGGGGTTGAGTGTCCCTGGGTTCAATCCCCAGGGGCAAAAAAATTAAAAAATAAAAATAAAAAGCAAGGCGATATGGAGCGCTGATGAGCCCCCAGTCATCAGCTAAAAGTCAAGCCTGGGGAACATTGCTTGCCAAAAGTGAGGATGTTATCAGCCTTGATTCTCAGCTCTGATGCTAACAGTTATCAGGCATCCCAAGACAATGGATATCCTGGGTATAGCAGGATAATAGCAAAATGTTCTTAGCACTGCAACAGTAGGATAGCTAGAAAAAAATGTTTGTAGCTCTGTAATTTTTAGTGCACAAAGAAGCCTCTGACAACTTAACAAGCCTTGGACAATTTACAATGCCCCTGTAGTTTAACTTCCTGATTCAGAGACCCTATGTAATAAACGTGCAGAGCTAGTTCTGGGTCTCTGTTGCTCCATCAGAGTGCAGTCTCCCACCTGACCCCAGCTTTTTGTGAAATTACCTCTGTGTCTTCTTTGTCCCTGTGTTTTTCTTCATCTCCCATCACCCCTACTAGAGAATCCTTTGTTGTTAGCTGTGCGGATTGTGGCAGTATAACCCACCATTTTAATAGTGAACAGCTCTGTGGCATTTAGTCCATTCACAATGTTGCACAACCCTCACCTCTGAAAGCTCCAAAACATTTTTGTCACCCCAAAAGGGGACCCTAGACTCATTACACATTTGTTCCCCATTACTCCTTCCCCCAGCAAAGGGACTTTCTGTCCCAGTTCTAGTTCCTAATTTCTGAGTCCCTCAATCCCTTACTCATCAAATTGCCTTCTAAGCCTTTTTTCAAACTCTAACAAGGCTTTTGCTACTGTGAAGCCACCATCTCAGGGGGGGAGTTTAAGAATTGCCAGCTTAAGTAAAAGCATTAATTGAGAACCTCTGAAAGCAGGCACTCTGGATCCATGATTTCATCTAATCCTTATTATGAGGCACTTCTCAGTAACTAGAAAAATCTCAGCTGGGGGAAATGACATTTTTAAAGATTTTTAAATACAGATATAATTTGCATAAGACAAAATGCATCCTTTGAGTGTACAGCCTTATGGGTGTCCACAAAAACATGTGGCCACACAGCCACCGAGGCCACCACCATCAAGACATAGAACCCTCTAAAATTTCTTCCCTTCCTAGTCACCCCCTCCCCAACGCCAATCCCTAGAAGGCACCTGTCTACAGTTTTGCCTTTTCCAGAATATCCTTTGTATGGACTCAGTATGCAACATTTTGAGACAGACTTCTTTTGCCCTTTATTATACACTTGAAATTCGTCTACACTGTTGCACATATTGACAGCTTGTTTCTTAATATCACGGAGTAACACTCCATTGCATGGATGTATCACTGTTAATTTACCAGGTTCAGGATATTTGGGCTGACTCCAGTTTGGAGCACCTGGGAACAAAGCCATGAAAACATTCACATACAGGTTTTGTGGTAATATGAATTCCATTTTCTTAGGCAAATATATAGCAGTGGGTTTCTGGGTTGTTAGAAAGGTGTGTACTTGTATCAGAGACTGCCCCACTCTCTTCCAAAGGGGTCACACCATTTTGCATTTCCTAGCAGCTGGAGTGCACACCTTCTTCTTTTTAGATATACCTGACAGTGGAGTGTACACACAGGGAGGATAACTCATTCTAATCAGGATTCCATTCTTGAGGTTGTACATGATGTGGAGTTTCACTGGTGTGAAAAAAAAAAAAATGTTTGAATGTGACGCTAAGAATGATGCCCTGCGCGCTCGCTACGCTGAGCACTTTATAAGCACGCATAGTCTCATTTGACTCTCACAAGCTCCCTTTAAGGTCGTGTCCCTATCCAAATTTTAATGAATTTGGAGACAGCTTCAGAGAGGTTAAGTCATTGTCCCCAGGCGCACAGCGAGTCCAAAGTCCCAGCTGGTGAGCATCAAAAGTTCGGCTCCTGAACGCGGCCGGTAGACGGCGGGAGACTCCTGGAGGTGGGTTAACCGGGTGGCATCTGGCTGCAACGCCTGCCAGGGTTCGGGTTCAGGCCGTGGAAGCGTCCGGGTCCCGCCCCCGCCGCGGGAGGATCAAGGCTGAGGATTGGCTGCTGGGGAGGGGGTGGAGCTCCCGCTCGTCGGTGGGCGGGGCTGATCGCTGGCGGTAAATACCGCGCCACATGGCACGGAATAGCGGGGGCGGTGTGCGGAGGGCGCAAGCGCATTAAGAGGGGGCGCCCTCTGTCTCTGCGGCTCCGCCGGCGAATTCTCGCGAGAAGATGTTGGGGGCGGGACCTCGGCGCCGGGGGCGGGGCTGTGCCTGGGGAGGGTTCGCTAGTCGCGCGGCCGCGGCGGCGGAGGCTGGCGAGGCGAGGAAAGGGGCGCGGGGACGAGGTGAGGAAAGGAGCGCGGGGCGAGGGCGTGGGACGGAGCGTGCGGCACTCGGTCCCCAGGCGGGGACGGGCCGGAGTCTCGCCAGTGAGAAGCGCTCTGGCCGGCTGAGGGCGCGGGTCAGTCTTCCCCGCCCGGCCTTGGCAGGTCCGGCGTGGCCCGGGTTCGAGTCCCTGCACCGGCCCGCTGTGTGACCTTGGCCTGGCAATCACCCTCTCTGAACCCTCTGCTTGCGGGGTCCTGGCCCGCAGGATGAGCGGAGAAAGAGTGTGGCCGCCTGTTCCCCTACCCATCTGCGGGCCACCTCTCCTCCGGCGACCGAGCTCCTGGCCCTGCCGGCGTTAGCAGTTTTGTTCTTTGGCTGCTTGAGCATCTGCGAGCAGAATCAATAATTGTTGAGAGATGACAAAGGTGCTGCAGTGTCCCGCGGAACCCGTCCAGTGGCGCCCTGGCGGTGGTTAGTGTGCGTTGCCCCGCAGGCAGAGACTGTACACCCACCCAAGCCCCCCGGTCTACACCTCCCCCCCAGTGTGCGGGCGGCTTTCTGCTCCAACTCCGCTTCCCTTCGCTGCGTCAGGCCAGCAGAGCGCAGACCCCAGCTCCAGGCGGAGGTGGCAGAGCATCACCTAAGTGACCCTTTGCTCCAGTCGGAGCCCCTGCCTCTTCAGGGGGAGGAAGCCTTGCATGAGCCGCTCACAGGAGGACCTATCTTCTCTTTGGGCTCTTGGCCCAAAGGCATGGCTGGCCAGCCCCTGGCCCGCACAGGGGTTCCGTCTGGCAGGGCGCACAACAAGCTGTAGTGTTTTCACAATTATTAAATTATTTATTTTATAATCCGACACCGGAGGGACTCGGAAGACCCGGGATGAATAAGAATGTGAAGTCCCGGCGTCTGTCTGCGGGTGCCCTGCATTGTCATCAGTGCTCTGGGCCTTCCCTGCCCCCACGGCAGGACCCGGCTTAGCCTGGGTCAGCCCTTCTCTGGGAGCATCATGTGTTGGGAATGTGAGTCAGCGCTGGTGTCTGGGTGGAAGGAGAGAAAACAAGGATAATTTGGAAATTGCCATGTGAAATCCCCTTTTTGTGGGTTTGAAGTGTGTCTGTCTGGGATGGCAAGGGGCTTGCACATGAGTCCATAGGATTTTGTGCTGAGGCTTGCAGGCTGGCAGGGTCGGCTCACCCGATGCACCCCAACTCCATCAAACCTCCAGTCACTGCAGGATAGCAAGTTGGGCTGGATAGTGTACATCCAAGGGCCTTGCCCTGGGCTGGCTGCTCCATGGTCAGCTGGAGCTAATGCAGGGTGGCTGGTGCTACAAGCCACACTGTTGGCAGGGCGAGGGAAGAGGGAGCAGCTCAGCTTAGTGGATGGAGTTGAAGTTTTCCACAGTGGAGCAGGCCTTGGGGGATGAGTTTGGGGAAGACTCTGATGGAGTCAGTATGCAACATTTTGAGACAGACTTCTTTTACCCCTCATAAAACATTTGAAATTCGTCTACACTGTGCACATATTGATAGTTTGTTTCTTAATATCACAGAGTAGCAGCAGAGCGGTGGAAGTGGAGATACCTGGGAGATGTGAGTTGCCCTGTTCCTCCTGGAATGGGGATTGGGTGGAAGGATGCATTTATGATTGGGAAGGACCTGGAAAGCCAAGCTGGGGAGTTTGAGTTTCATGCCCTTGGAGAGGAGCAGTTGAGGTCTGGGTGGAAGATGGTTGGATCTGTATTCCAGACAGGCTAGTCATACTAGTGGAAATAGGGAAGGTGGATTTAGGGCCTGGGGAGATGCAGACTGTTGGTTAGGCTTACAGGGGGTGGGGGTGTTGAAGACAGTGGCTGAGAGAATGGGGGGCTGCAAGAAGCTGGAAACTCGCCTGGGTGGTGGTGTCTTGTGGGCTGCGGGGAGAGGCAGAGAGAAGGCAGAGGTAGCTGGATGTCTTGAATGGGCGCTGAGGGCATTGTTGGCATCTTTGATGATGAATTGAGCAGGGTGGGAGCAGGAGCCGGGAAAACGTAGCCCACTATGGGGCTGCCTGTGGCCGTGCAGGTCACTGTCACTCTGCACAAGTATCAAGGCTGGTGGGTGATTCTCTTCTAGAGAGGCCCAGGGCTGAAGGTGCCATAGGTAGAAAAGAGACTGGTTATTGATAATTCTGAAACAAATGCAGCTAATCTCTAATTTTAAAATCTTTAGTTTCAAGTTTCGTATTCTTTCTCTTCAGAAAGTAGCTGTAAGCTTCACACCCAGTTGGTGGCTCTAGTCAAGGCTGGTGCCTGGAGATAACTGACCTTCTGACATAATGCTTCCTGCTATTAACCAAGGAGGTGGTTTCTGTAACTATTTAGAAACTTTAAAAGTATTTCAGAAAGAAAAAAAAAAAAGTATTTCAGACAAGAATGGGAAACACCAGGCACCACTGAGAATGGGCGGGGGTGGGGGGCAGGTGCACTGCTATTCAGAACACAAGCGAATGCCACAAGAAAGCTCCAGAACATGACCAGTGGGTCTTTCCCTCCAGGCAGAAAGATGGCTAAGTCTTTGGGGAATCTGAGAAGCCCAAGAGAAAAGACCTAAAAATATCAACAAAGGGGGATCCTGGTAAGAAGGATCTTACTAACAGAGTTCACAATTAATAACCATCTCCCAGTGTTCAAAGCACCCAGATTCTTTTACCCCCATCCCTGAAGTGTGCACAGCTAACCAAGGACACCGAAGAAGCACCCTGATGTGAGAGCCCGGGTGGGACACTCGCTTGGGAGCAGCAGCCAGTGTGCAGGAAGGAGACCCGGGAAGCAGATGCCCCTGCTCTGCAGTGAAGAGGAGAGAAGATATTGCAGACATAGAACAAGGATGGAAAGTTTTACCAAAAAAAGGAATGTTCAGAGATCCAAAAAGAGAAGCCTTGGATATAGAGAGTGACAGTGGAAATAAGAAACCCAGTTTGCAAGTAAAAAATAAAGTTGAGAAACTCTCAGAAAGTAGAACAGATGGCAATCACAAGGCCCTGGGTTCAATTCCCAGCACCACAAAAATAAAATAAAATAAAAGTATCACAGAAAAGCAGTGAGATGGGAAAAAATGAGAGAAAAAAAAAGAAGAACATCAAAGAATTAGTTCAGGAGATCGGCAGCTGAATATTAAGAGTTTTAGCAAGAAAGAATTGAGAAAAGAGCATGAAATCATTCACAGAATAACTTCTGGAACCCACATACTTGCCAGACTGAAGGGGCTCCAGTGTCCAGCACCAAGGATGAGAGCGCAGGTAGCCCTGGTGTGCAGAGCTCCATCCCCACCCAGCCTGGGCAGGAGGATCTGGGGGTGAGGGATGCTGTCTCAGGCAGAGACTAGTGGAAGTTTGGCATGCAAGGGATTCATCTGAAAGTGATGCTGTCAGCTCCAGAATTTAAGTGATGAGTGAGTTGGAGAAAGATCTCTGAGGCCCGCTCCAAGGCACCCTGTTGCAGGTTCATAGAACACGGGGACACAGAATCTGTGGTAGCTTCTAGCAATAAATAAATAAAAACAGACCATAGACAGGTCCCCACTCACCAAGAAGCAGCATGGCTTTGGACTCCACAGGAGCCTCGGACACTAGAAGATCAAAGAGCCTTGCTTTCAAAATTCTGAAGGAAAACATTGTCAACCGTGAGGGGCAGGAGGGTAGAACTGACATCTCCAAGAACTTCCCCAAATTTGCCACTTCTGAACTTTAAGGAGGTGACTGGCCAACATGCCATCCCCGCACAAGCTGGTGCGCCAGAGAGAGATGGCGGTGGGGAGACAGCTGGCTGCAGGCAGGGTGGGGCCTGGTGCTTGGCAGCTCCCTGGGAGTTGAGGTCCCTGCCCTGAGCCCCTCACAAAGCTCCTTGAAGGGACTTTTTTTGGAAGAAGGAGATGATGAAATTAACAGGACACCCGATGAGCTGGGACATCTGCAGAGGAGATTTAAACCTTGGCAGAGTTGGGTCTGGATTAGTGATAAGTGCATGGAAAACAAAGCAAAGAAAAACACAAGACTGTTATTAGTTCCCAGGAAAATAAACCATTGTGCGGGCAAAGAAAAATAATTACGGTGTCCAGGACGAGCTGTGAATAGTCTCTCCACACTGGTGACAGTGTGGATAAACACTCACTGCTACTCTAATTGGAATGATATGCCTGTGTGGGGACCAGGTGGGGAGGGGATAGCAGGCGTGTGAAGGGTCAAGGGCGGGGGAAGGGAGCTCTGTTCTCGCCTGCCCCGGTGGGAGTTCAGTCCCCAAACAGAACAGCTAAGTGGTAGCTCTGAGTGGTGAGCAGGAGTTACACACTAAGATCAGCAGATTAGCAGGTGAGGGTGGGGGAAGGAGGGAAGGCCTGCTGTGCTTCCTAGTTGGGGACAGTTTAACCCCTTGATGGATGTGCAGGTACAACACTGTGGGCAAAGGCTCTCCGAGCAGCCCCTGCTTTGGTGGAGCAGGAGACCAGTGCCGCCTGTGTTGTGCACAGGCCCCTCTTAGCAGGCAGAATCTACTTGTTCTCATTTCCTCTTTTTTTTTAAAGAGAATTTTTAATATTTACTTTTTGGTTTTCGGCGGACACAACATCTTTGTATGTATGTGGTGCTGAGGATCGAACCCGGGCGGCACGCATGCCAGGCGAGCGTGCTACCGCTTGAGCCACATCCCCAGCCCTCATTTCCTCTTTATTATTGTCTTTGTTCTCTGTATCCTGTCTCCAGTCCATGGACACTTGTCAGAGACTTGGTGCTTTTTTTTTTTTTTTTTTAAGCCATTTTTGTTTCTTTTAATGTTTGTAAAGGGATTTTTAAATGGAACCACAGGTACAGTGCTAATGAGCCCCCTTCACCTGCCACTGGTTTCAGAAATGAGCAGGGTCCGTGGTGTCTGTTTTTATTAGCACAACACCTCCTTGTGTCCTCAAGGCACTGCCCAGAGCCTTGAGGACACAGCTGTGACAAGCAGGAAGAGAACTCCCTCCTGAAGTTTCTGTTTTGTGCAGGTGGTGATGGTAAGCAGACAGATGTGAGTAGGACCTGAGGTGGGAATGATGCTGTGGAGAAGCAGGAGCTGGGCCCAAGGTGGGGCTGGGAGCTGCCTCCTTGAGATGCCCGGGGAAGGTCTCACCAGGATGAGCTTTGGGATAGCTTGGGCGCCCTCCAGCACAGGGATGGTCTGTGCAGAAGCTGCAGTAGAAGCCTGCCCTACTAAGCAGCTGATGAGCTGATGAGACCTTGACTGAAGTCAGCAAGGAAGACAGGGGTAGGAGGTGAGACTACTGGGATGCTAGTCAGAGCCACTGGAAGGGCTGTAAGTGGGAAACTAGGGGATACCAATGATTGCAGGATTTTTTTTTCTTTCTTTCTTTTGAACCTGGGATTGAACCCAGAGGTGCTTAACCACTGAGCAACATCCCCAGCCCTTTTTAGTTCGTATTTTAAGACAGGGTCTCACTAAGTTGCTTAGGGCCTCATTAAGTTGCTGAGACTGGCTTTGAACTCATGATTCTCCTCATCAACCTCTCGAGGGACTGGCATTATAGGCATGCACCACCATGCCCAACTGATTGCAGGATTTTGAGCAGAGATTTTGAGCTGACACAATCTGCTTTTACCAGGATAGCCATGGCTCCCGGGTTGATCACAGGGCAGGAGGGCAGAGCAGGGAGAGGGTTCGGAGGCTGATGCAGCGGCTTGAGAGCTGATGATGGCTCAGACCATGGTGAGCATGTGGGCAGTTGTGGGCTGAGAGAGGGTGGGGTCTGGGTAGATTTTGCAAATAAATCCCCCAAGCAGGTTTTTAAGTTTATCATGATGAAGTGTATTATTATTTTCCTTTGAAATCATTTCTTTGAATTGACTTAACTCTTGTAAATGAGTTATCTTTTGGATCATGCAAGAAGTATTTGAATATTGTGTGGAACAAACAAGATACGGTAGACACGATCCCTGTCTTCTGAGAACTTGAAGTCTGGTTTGGGAATCAGGCTGGTAGAAAGGTGCTAAAATCCCATCCACTTGTAAGATGGCAACTGAGAACGTGGTGATCAGGAAAGAAAGAGCTCATGTGGTCTGATAGCCCAGATGCCCAGGCCCAGCTCTGGGGGGATGTCTTTATTTCAAAGGCCAGATCTGCACTCCATTTTCATTTAGGTCTTCCAGGACCTAAATTAATGTTCTGTTCTCATCAATGTGAGCCTTTATTACTTATTTTTATCTGTATATCCTGTCAGATTTAGTTTGCAGGGTTAACTAAACACAATGAAGTAATTTTATAAGCAAATAAACCATCATCATGGCGAGATCTGGCTTACAGTGGCATCTTAATGCAGCCCTCGGTGTAAATTGCAGGGCTGGGCAGCTCAGGGTGTGCCCAGTGTGCCTGTTGACCCCAGTAACAGAAACTTCCCACAGCAGTAGAGCGGCAGGGGATTATTTGTCTTATATAATATTTGTTAAGCTGCAAGAGCAGTAAGTACTTTCTGATCTTTTTGCCAGTAGCATAAATAAATAAAACCTGAAACATTCTTGGACTTCTCAATGAAGGTCATGTCACTTGATTTTAGAGCGTGGCTGTTTGAACACGAAGGAGCTAATTCTCTCAGAAATAAAGGTAATAAAGAGCCAAATGTTTAATAAAACCCCACCAATTCTGCATCAGTTATACCACAGAGGCCAGTTGAGCACAGCAGATGGAACAATTGGCTCTCAGACCAGTGGCCAGAGCTCAGGTGCCAGCTTGCTTGCTATCTCTGCAGATCTGGGCAAGCTAAAGCTTTTCTTTCTTTCTTTTTATGTGCAAACTTCTTAGAACAAAAAATTTATTTATGTAATTTTGAAGTGCTGGGGATGGAACCAAGGGCCTTGTGCATGCCAGGCAAGCACTCTGCCACTGAGTGAAACTCAGATACAAGTGACATGCCAGGCTGCTTGCCAAGCCAGGACTCAGTCTCTGACTCTCCCTTTTCTCCCAGCCCCTAAGTGTTCACATGAAAACTTCTGCACCAATCATCTTGTAGAAGTCTGTGAGAGCTGGATCATGGACCATTGCATTCTTTTTTGAGGGGGTGGGTACTGGGGATTGAACTCAGGAGCAGTCGACCAAATAGTCCCCAGCCCTATTTTGTATTTTATTTAGAGACAGAGTCTCACTGAGTTGCTTAGAGACTCTTTGTTGCTGAGGCTGGCTTTGAACTTGCCATCCTCCTGCCTCAGCCTCCCAAGCTGTTGGGATTACAGGCATGAGCCACTGTACCCAGTGACCACTGCATTCTTGTTGAGAACTTTCAGCCTCTGGAGATCAACTTCATGAGACCACTGGCTTTTGTTGTTGTTGTTGTTTTACTGGGAATTGAACCCAGGGGCGCTTTACTGCCGAGCTATATCCCCAATCCTTTTTACTTTTTGTTTTGATACAAGGTCTTGCTAAGTGACTTGGGGCTTTGCTAAGTTTCTGGGTCTGGCCTTGAACTTGCCATCTTTCTCTCTCAGCCTGCTGAATCTCTGGGATGGCAGGCATGTTCCACCATACCTGGTGAACATGACTTGTTAAAAATTTTAACTTTAAGTGAAATGTATTAAGATACTATTTACACACACACACATAATTGCATTTGTAAGTGTTCCACTAAATGGATGCGGAAGCATTGAGCCGTGGAGCCGCTTCTGCACGCAGCAAGGTGGGCTCCTTCCTGCCAGCTTTCTGTGCTCCTTTGCAGTCCGAGGAGACTGCTCTTACTTCTCTTCAGCTTCCCTTAGGTGGAATCATACAGCGTGTGCTCGTGTCTGGCAACTGTTTTCCAGCATGTCTGTGAGATCTGTCTGGTTCGGATGAATCACTGGCCATTCCTTTTTATGCCGGTAGTGTTCATGGGATGAGGACCCCACAGTTTGTTTATTTACTCGCTCACTGATGGCAATCAGGGTGGTTTTCTGTTTTTAACTATTTTGAATAAAGCCACCATGACCGTTCTCGTACAGATCTTTGTGTGGACAGGTGCTCGTTTCTCCTGAGCACCTAGAAGTGGAAGAGCAGGCTGTATGTCTGCCTTTACTGCAGACCGCCAGGCTCTCTTCTGTAGGGTCTGGACCATCTGCGCCCACACTGGCCCCACCTGTCTGGCATCCTCACCAGCAGCCGGCCGTCTGCTTCATCTGGGCTACTCCAGTGGTGGGAGGCGGGTATCTCCTTGGTGGCTAATGATGACGAGCACTTTCCTCCGTGTATTTTGAATATTTGAAAATCTTTTGTGAAATGTCTGTTCCAATTTTTTTTGCTGTTTTTTTAATTGGATTGTTTGTGTTCCTAATTTAGGTCTAAGAGGTTTTTGTGTGTTCTGAATATAAATCCTGCATTATGTGTATATTGAGAATATTTTCTCCCAGCTTATGGTCTGGCTTTAGGTTTTCTTTCTTTCTTTTCTTTTTTGTCACTGGGAATTGAGCCCAGAGATGCTTTACCACTGAGCCACATAAGCAGCCCATTTTATATTTTCTTTTCAGACAGGGTCTCATAAGTAGCTAAGGACCTTGCTAAGTTGCTGAGGCTGGCTTGGAACTTGCGATCTTCCTGCCTCAACCTCCTGAGTCGCTAGGGTTACAGCATGCACCATTGTAACCAGTTCTGGTCAGTTTTCTTAACGGTGAAATTTAAAGAGCCTGAGTTAAGCTGGATATTGTGGTGCATACCTGTAGTCCCAGCAGTTTGGGAGGCTGAGGCAAGAGGATTGCAAGTTTGAGGTCAGCCTCAGCAATTTAGGGAGGCCCTGTTTAAAAAAAAAAAAAGTCAAAAGGCCTAGGGATGGCCCCGCGTGGTGGTGCACACCTATAATACCAGAGGCTTGGGAGGCTAAGCCAGGAGGATCACAAGTTCAAAGCCAGCCTCAGCAAAAGTGAGGCTCTAAGCAACTCAATGAGACCCTGTCTTTAAATAAAATAAAATAGCACTGGGGATGTGGCTCCGGTGAATGCCCCTGAGTTTATTCCCTGGTACCAAAAAAAAAAAAAAAAAAAAAGGAAAGGCTAGTGATGTAGCTTAGTGGTAGAGTGCCCCTGGGTTCAATCCCAGTGCTAAGAAAACCCCACCTGAGTTCACCAAAACTTTCTCATGGTTTGTGCTTTTGGCATCAGTATTAGTCAGCTTTTCATTATTGCAACAAATACCTGAGAAAACTATTTAGAGGAAGAAGGATCCAGCTGGGCTCCCAGCCTCAGTTTTCAGTCTGGGTTGGCTGCTCCATTGCTCTGGGCCTGAAGTGAGGCCCAACATTGTGGCGGAAGGACATGTTGAGGAAAGCTGCCTGGTGCATCTGCCAGGAAGCAGAGACAGAGAAAGGGTGGAGCTCAAGAAATACTCTTCCAGGCCACACCCCCAGTGACCTACTTCTGCCAAGGAGGCCCACCTCCCATAATTTCCACCACCTCCCATTATGCCATGAAATTAGGAATCCATCAGTGCATGGACTGGGGGGCCAGAGCCCTCGAGATCTAGTCACTTCCCTGAAGTCCCAGCTCGGAACGTTGCTGCATTGAGGACCAAGCCTTTAGCATGAGCCTTTTGAGGACTTTCCTGATCTTACCCTCTGGAGTTTTTATAGCTTGGCGTTGTGTTTAGGGCACTGGTCCAATGTGAATAAATTTTATGTATGGGGCGAAGTTCAGGGTTGAGTTTCATTTTTTTCCCCATGCAGATATCTAGTTGCTTTAGAGCCATTTGTTGAAAATACTCTAAATTCACCATCCTCCTGTCTCAGCCTCCAGAGCCACTGGGATCACAGGTGTGCGCCACCGCGCCCGGTGCTAAAGCTGGCTTTGAACTTGCAACCCTCTTATCTCACCCTCCTGAGCTGCTGGGATTACACACATGTGCCACCATGCCCAACTTTTTTCCTTGTTGAAATACATTGACACCTCTGTTGAAAATAAGTTCTCCACATATGTGGGGTCTCTTTCTGGACTTGGTGTTTGTGGACGTGTCTTCCACATAGCTTACTGTGCCCTTACGCACTGTCTTGCTACTTGCCAGCTTTACCATCGGTCTTGAAATGAGCTATTTTAACTTCTTCAATTCTGTGCTTCCTTTTCACTTGTTTTGGCCATTCTAGGTCTTCTATATTTCCTAGTAAATTGAAAAATTAGCTTTTCAATTTCTCCGGAAAGCCTGCTGGGATTTTGATGGAGACTGCCGTGCTTCTAGAGCCCAGCACTTAGGGGAAAGGACTTCTTTATGTCAAGGCTGCTAATGCATGTGTTTGACACAGCTCTTCACTCATTTAGAATCTGACTGTCTCCATGCAGCATTGTGGATGTCAGTGTGGGACCCCTACCATTTCATAACTGAGTAGTCATTGGCAGTCTAAGATTTGTATGCCACACTTCAACAATCAGTCAGTTTGATTGATCTTTAAATGAATTCCTAGCATTGGTATAGAATATCTTTTATGCATCTTGCAGAATTTCCCAACAGCTGAAAAAGGTACTTGATTTTGTTTATACCACCTTGTCACACTTTTTGAAAGTCTCAGTATTAAAAAAAAAAAAAAAAGTTCTGGCCTTAATACAATAAAGTTGGTGGCAACTTTATTCAAAAAGAAGGAAATTACCCCAAAAGTTCCATTATTGGGAAATAGGTTAACAGTGGTATATTCATACTGTGAATACTACTCAGCAATAAGAAAAGGAAATTTTTACTGCCACAGACCTGGATGGATTTCAGAAGTGTTATGCTAAGTGGAAAAAGCCATACACAGTGGCCTGTCCTGTGTGGCTCCATTTATATTCTGGAAAACAGCTTGGCATTGCCTGGAGCTGGGTGACCAGGCAGGGGATGAGGGAACTCTTGGGAGTATCGGAAATGTTCTGTGTTTTAATTGTAGGGCATGTTTGCCAAACCTCGCCCAACTGTACCTTTAACAAGAAGAGGGGATTTTATTGTGCGTAAGTCATACCTCCATAAACCTGACTGAAAAGAAGAAAAAGATCAGAGGTGCCAGAGTGACTCAGTCAGGAAGGAATGGGCTTCCCACAAACCTGGCTGAGACGCTGGGTAGCTACATGGGAAAAAGTGACTTGTGGGCCGTCCCCTGGAATACCTGTCAGACAGGCTGAATGTCTCCGTGTTTCTGACATCCTTGCCACGTGCCGAGTGTGTTGGCTTCCTTTGCTTAACACTGACTGATTTTCATTGGCTGGATCGCTTCCGTTTACTCTCTGCAGTGAACATGCGCCTGCAAAACCCCTTGACTAAATGGCAAAGCAAATGCTAGTATTGGGCTTCTCCAGAGAATTAGAACCAATCAGATGTGAGGGCTGGTGTGTGAAGAGATGGATTTAAAGAATCGTCTCACACACGATTATGGAGGCTGAGATCCAGACCAGGAGAGCAGTGATATAAATTCCAGTCTGAAGGTGTTACTGAACTTGGGTTCTTGGATTCAGAGCTGCAGAAATGAACAGTGGACCTAAGGAGACTTTAAACACAGCTAAGGCTTTATTAAGGACATCTGCCTAAGCTAGAAGAAGACAGCACAGGAGGACAGAGACCCCAGGTTGACCCAAACAAGAGCAAAGGTACAGAGCTTTTATGGCATCTGCCGGGTGGGCAGGAACTGGTCTCTTGATGTAGCCACAGGTGGAGGTGGGCCTGTCCCACCTGCGCTGTTCTTTATCATACCTTCTCAGGCCTCGAGTGTCTGGTCACTGATCACTACCTGGGTGTGTGTGTGTCACTGTGCTAGCAAGGTCCAGGTGACTGTGGTTACTCCAGTGACTGCTCTATGGCCCTTAACACCCGGAGTGGCCCTGATCATCTGGGAGAGTCTCTATACTGTTATTTTCTGAATAGTGCAGACCCTGCTTTGTCTGGGTTCAGTTGGGGTCTCTGCTGACCACATAGTCTTGGAGAGCTGGGATGACTTTCCCAGCCTTGCATCTCTTGGTGTGCTATCTTGGCTGGGGATGTGGCTCAAGCGGTAGCACATTCTCCTGGCATGTGTGCGGCCCGGGTGCGATCCTCAGCACCACATACAACAAAGATGTTGTGTCCACCGAAAACTAAAAGAAAATAAATATTAAAAATTCTCTCTCTTGGTGTGCTATCTCACTCCTGTGACTTTAGAGACGGTCACCTTTTAACTACTGATTTTCTAGTATGGCTGTTGGGCCATGAGGCCAAGAGTTGCCTTAGCTTTTTACTTCCCTTGATAATCCTAAGGGTCCTGTTTTTCATGGGGTTCCCTGACTGTCAAAGGCTGGAGGAGACTGTGTCCCCTCTTACAGCCAGCCAGGCTCAGAGAGCAAGTGTCTTTTGCCCAGCCTTTGGCGCTGTTTGAGCCCCGTGTGGGCTGGCTGAGACTCACTCATGTTGGGGAGGGCTAACTGCTTTGTCAGCCAGCTGATGCACGCGTTCATCTCATCCAGAAACACAGACACAGGCAGAATAACATCTGACCAATTGGGTGGGCACTCAGTGCCTTCACATGTTACCTGATCTCTTGGTACCATAGCCATTGGCTCTGCTTTAAAAATGTGGGAAATGCCTCATTAAGGTCTTTTTTTTTTTTTTTTCCAATTGAAACAGGGTCTTGCTAAGTTGCCTAGGGTCTCACTAAATTGCTGAGGCTGGCCTTGAGCTTGCAATCCTGCCTCAGACTCCCAGGCCTCTGGAATTACAGGTGTGCACCACCATGCCCGGCCTTACTGAGGTCTTAAGGTGAATCTGGTGCAGCTCTCGCCCTGCTCAAGATGATGGGTGGACTGGATGAAAGGCAGCTGAGGCCACTGCTGCCCACCACCAGTGGCTCCTTCTGCCCCCAGCTTTTGCCCACTGTTGGTGTGAAGCCTTGTTGAGACTGGTTGAGCCCCAGCATAGGTTCCTGCCTTCTAAGCTCCCAAGTCTACCCATGGCATTGTGTCTTATGTGTCATGTGCCAGAACAGAAGTGACCTAACAGCCCACTCCAAGCTAGAGGACAACTCGTCTGCCCAGCAGCTGTTTGGGTTTAAACCCTGTGCTGTTGTCATAGCATGTAGGGGACAGGAGTCCCTCCCAGAGCTCTCTGGCTAGAGCATCTGAGTGAGCCTCTGCTCTCGAGTCTCCCTGGGGAGGTAGAGGCCAGGCCTCTTCCTGTGATGCCTCAGCCCGCTCCTGCCACAGGACACGAGGGCTTTGTGTTGACTGTGTTTTTGAAATACTGGGAGATCTGCCTTTGGAAATAGTGCCCTTATTTTTTTTTTAATGGAAAGTGCTTTCTGAGGTCAGTGCAGTTCCTGTTTCTGAGGCAGTTGGATCGTGACCTTGCTTCTCAGCCCACCTGCGCCCACATGGTTGCCATGTCTCTCTGTCGCCAGGCAATGAAGTGCTATCTGGTCTTCAGGCTGGAGCTGTGTGGCCCTGGGGCCAGAAGTTCCCAGATGCCCGAACTGCTTGGGGCTGGGGTGAGGCTCAGTAAGTACGAGAGCACTTGACCTAGTGTGCAAGGCCCCGGGTTCCATTCCCAGCCCTGCAAAATAAATAGATAAATAAAAAGTGACACTTGGCGATCTCGTTGGTAGCCCTTTTTTTCCTCCTTTGCTCTTGCTCCTTGCAGTTCTAAGAACCGCAGCGCTGCACGAGTTTTAAAGTAGCCGAGTTCCCTCTTCAAAGGACTCTGCCCGAGAGCTGCCATGTCCTCAGCGGGCTTGTTGCCACAACTGCTGTTTATGTGGCTTGTCTGAGGTTAGAAATGACAACACGAGGCCTTCCCTTGATGTTAAAAATGAATCGTGGCTTCTCAGACCCATCGATGACTCCCTCTGCAGCCAGAATTGAAGGCTTGTCCCCATGATGTGAAAGGCCTGGGAGGGACCGCGCCCAAGCAAGTCTGGTGACACATGGACTCAGAGCCACAGGGCCTTGGACCAGTCACAGAGTTGAGTGGTGGACACACAGGGCTTTGGTTGTCTGAAGGGAATCTCAGGGAGCAAGACAGGACCCATTCCCTACCCTGTTTTCATGGACACCACTATATTATACATTTTTAAAAACTTTAAACGTTTGTTTAATAGCTGACTGCAGGGAAGTCAGTCGGCGATTTCCGGCAGGTCGCGGGAGCAAGGGTGAGTTGTGGCCTCAGCGGCAGGCACTGTTTCAGCCTGCGCTGGAGTCGTGTAGTGGCCTTCACATCCTCACAGCCAGAAACACACGGGCCTGCGTTTTGCTGTATTTCTTTAACAGCACCCAAGAGCCCTGTTATAGCTCCCGTACTTTCTTTTTTTCTCCCCCTAATTTTCTTTTATCGTGGAGTTGAGCACATTCCCTTGCACAGCCATCCAACACCCATCTCCAGAAGCTTCTCGTCTTACAAAACTAATGCTTCATGAAACACTAACTCCACATCCTTCCCTCCCCCTCCCCCTTCCCCTGGCCACCACCCTTCTAGACTCTGTCTCTACCTGTTTGTCTGCTCTGACTACTTCATAGAAATAGAATCATATGATATGTGTCTCTTTGTAGCTCTTATTTTCCTTGGCATAATGTCCTCAAAGTTCATGCATGTTGTAGCATGTGTCAGAATTTCCTTCCTTTTTAAGACTTGAGTAATATTCCACTGTATGCAGAGACCACGGTTTGCTTACTCATTTACCCATGAATGGGCACTTGGGTTGCATCCGTGTTACTTTAGCCGTTGTGATCATGTTGCTGTGAACACAGGGTACAAATAACCCCTCAAGATCCTGCTTCCAACTCTTCTGGATATATTCTCAAGAGTGGAATGACTGGGTCATGGGTTAATGCTGTTTTAATTTTTTGAGGACCCTCCATACTGTCCTCCATGGGACTGCACTGTCTCGCATCCCACCAGCAGAGCATGTGGGCTCGGTGTCTCCACGTCCCAGTAATTACTGTTTTCAGATTTTTGATAGTTGCCACCCTAATAGGTATGAGGTGGTACGTTGTGTTTGTTATTTGTTTTTGTTTTGTTTTGCAGTACTAGTACCAGGGTCTCCAACATGCTAAGCATATGCTCTACCTTTGAGCTACACCCCTAGCCTTTAAAAAAAAAATAAAAAATAAAAATGTTTTTTGAGACAGGGCCTTCCTAAGTTGCCCAGGCTGGCCTTGACCTTGCGATCCTCTGCCTCAGCCTCCTGAGTTGCAGGGATTACAGGTGTACCCTACCACTCCTGGCTCTCATTGTGGTTTTTTTTTTTTTTTTTTTTTTTAAGAGAGAGAAGAGAGAATTTTTTTTTAATATTTATTTTTCAGTTTTCGATGGACACAACATCTTTATTTTATTTTATGTGGTGCTGAGGATCGAACCCAGCGCCCCACGCATGCCAGGCGAGTGTGTTACCGCTTGAGCCACATCCCCAGCCCTCTCATTGTGGTTTTGATTTGCATTTCCCTGATGACTAGTGATTTTGAGCACTTTTCGTGTGCTTATTGGACATTTGTATATTGTCTTTAGAGAAATGTCTATTTAAGTCTTTTGCCCTTTTTAAAATTGGGGTGTTGTTGGCTTTATGAGTTCTTTATATATTTCAGATGTTAATCCCTTATCAGATATGTCATTTGCAAATATTTTTCCCATTCTGTGTTTTTTTATCCTATTGGTATTATTATCTTTTGTTGAACAAAAGTTTTTAATTTTATGAAGTCCAATTTGTTTATATTTTGTTTTGTTGTAACTCCTTAATTTTTTTATGCATAGTTGTTTGGCCAGTCCAAAATAGACCTGGTCCCTTGCATTTTCAAGAGTTTTTAAATTACAGATTCACTTTCTTCCATGAGAATAGGGCTGTTTCTTTGGGGAGTTTGTGATTTTCAAGGACCAGTCCGTTTCATCTAAGCTGCTGGGTTGTGAGCATGTAGTTGTCCACGCTGGCCACCCTCTCCACCTGCAGGCTCCATGTCATCTTATTCCTGGTTATTCCTGGTGACCGTTTCTATCACGGTCAGTCTTCCCAGAGGCTTATCAATTTTGATTTTTTTGTTGTTGTTGTTGATTTTTCTGTGTTTACCTGTTTCTAGATTCACTGATTTCTGCTTTTTCCCCTGTTCCTCCCGCTTGCTCCCAGTTTATCTTGCTCATCCTTCCCCGCTTCTCGAGGTGGAGCTGGGTTATTGATCTGCAGTCTCCCTCTTTGCTTCTGCTCTTGGCACTGCTCCACATGTAACCCATGGAGTTCGACACGTTGCCTTGGCATTTTCATTCAGTCCTGTGTGTGTTTTACAATTTCCTTTGAGGCTTCTTCAACCAGAGGATTATTTAGAAGGGGGTCATTTAATTTCCAAGTGTGGAGATTTTCCAATTATCTTTTCTGTTATGGATTTCTAGGTTTATTCCTTACAGCCAAAGGATTCTGTATGATTTCAATTCTTTTAAGTTCATTCAGGTTCCGTCTGCCATGATGATGTTTTGGGATGCTTCGAGGGGAAGCTATCAGTTGCTATCAGGTGGAGCATTCTGTGACTGTTAGTTGGATCCTACTGGTTGCTGGTGTCATATCCGTGTGGATTTCCTGTCTAGTAGTTCTCTCGTCAGCAAGAGTGGAGTGTTGAAGTCTCCCACTAGAATTGTAGATTTGTCTATAGATCCCTTAGCTCTGTCAGTTTTCCTTTGTGTGTTTTGAAGCCCTGTTGTTTGGTGCATACACATTTATTGTGTCTTCCTGGTGGGTCAAACTTTCTGTCATTGTGTAATGTTTCTCTTTGTCTTTAATAACGTTTTTCCTTCTGAAGTTTACTTTATCTGATACTAACATAGCCACTCCTGCTTTCTTTTTATTTATGTTGCATGACTAATATTTTCCATCCCCAGTGAAGAGGAGTAAAGAAAGCCGAGTGCCAGCCACCCCACCTCCACCCCTCTCACTCTGCCCACTGATGCTGGTGGGGGTCAGAGTGGGTGGAGCTCAGCTCCCTACCAGGCCCCATGGTGGCAATTCAAGGAGGAATCAGAGTGCAGCTGTCCTGCCTCTCATCATCTCCTCCCACCCTATTGATGCCAAGTGGAGTCAAGGCCCAGCTCCACAGCAGGACCACACTGGCACTGTGCTGGGGGTGCAGAGCACCATCTGCTCCCCTGGGTGGAGACAGGATCAGCTCCCTGCTTGGCCCCGCCAACAGGTGCCCACTGGGGGGGTCAGGGATGTGGCACTTGCTTTTGTGGGGCTGGAAGATCAGTCCCAGGATGGCCCTGATGAACTCTGGGGGTGGGTGCAGTTTCTCATTCGTCTTTGGCTCACATAGAACTGTTGTTACCCAAAAGATGTTTCTGACGTTAGTCCACCGAGGACATACTCCTGGCCTCAGTTGTGGGACTGCTGCCCTTCTTCCTCAGGGATCCTCCCCCTGACCTGGGCTTACCATATGACCCTGAGATCCCACACTTAGGAATCTACATGAAAGAAGTGGATTCTCTGCCCTTTCCACATCAAGGGACAGATGAAGAGGAGGGAAGTCGTCCTGCCTTCTTGAGACACTGCATGTCCCAACTCAGCCAGTGGGGCCCTGACTCTGGTGGGTTTATTTGGTCCATGTCTGCTTGGCAGGTTTTTTTGGTTTTTGATTTTAGATGAAGTTATCTTTAGCCTTTTTTTTTTTTTTTTTGGTGCCCGGGATTGAACCCAGGGGTGCTTAACCACTGAGCCAGCTCTTTTTATATTTTTTATTTAGGGACAGCTCTTTTTATATTTTTTATTTAGGGACAGGGTCTCACTGAGTTGCTTAGGGCTCCTAAGTTGCTGAGGCTGGCTTCAAACTCAGGATCCCCCTGTCTCAGCCTCCCAAGCTGCTGGGCTCACAGGGGTGTGCCACCGTGCCTGGCCATCTTTAGCATTTTTATCAACTTAGCTGCAGCCTCCTGGTGACTGACTTCCGATTCCCCCTCCCTCCTCTCCTTTCCTCAAGCCTTCTCTTCACAAGGATGAGCGTCTGAACTGGTTTCTTTAGACCATCCTCTTTTTCAGTTGTCGCTGCTCTCCTCCCTTGTCACACTTAATTGTTTGGCCCTGGTGGGTGGCATTGGCCATAGTCACACAAAGAAGTTGGAGTGACTGATGAGGCCCCTAAAGGAATCTGAGTGTGGGATAGAGGTGGGACAGGATGGAGGGCAGAGGGCTGGGCCTTCTGGGTGGGAGAGAAACGGCTCACTGGATCTCAGCCTCTAACTCCGTGTTTCTGGTCTCTCCAGGTTCGTCCATTAGCGCCATGCCCCATGTCTCCATGAAGCTGAAGTGAGGGGTCCAGCTGCGGGGCCCAGCCCTGGCCAGGGCAGCATGACCAAGCCCCGGCTCTTCCGGCTGTGGCTGGTGCTGGGTTCCGTCCTCATGATCCTGCTCATCATCGTGTACTGGGACAACGTGGGCACCGCCCACTTCTACCTGCATACATCCTTGTCCAGGCCGCACACCCTGGAATCCCTGCCCACTCCCGGACAGCGGGAGGAGAAGGAGTTCGCTTCCGATGTGGATGAGTTTTTGGATAAGCTCCTAAGTTCCGGCTCGAAGAAGAATGACCTTTCCAGGAAAAAGACGGAGCAGCCCTTGCTGGCCTCTGGCAAGCCAGCGTTGAGCCACATGGAGGAGAGCGTGCGGGGCTACGACTGGTCCCCCCATGACGCCCAGCAGAGCGCCGACCAGGGCCAGCAGCAGGCCGAGAGGAGGAGTGTGCTGCGGGACTTCTGCGCCAACTCCAGCCTGGCCTTCCCCACCAAGGAGCGCTCCTTCGACGACATCCCCAACTACGAGCTGAACCACCTCATCGTGGACGACCGCCACGGGATCATCTACTGCTACGTGCCCAAGGTGGCCTGCACCAACTGGAAGCGCGTGATGATCGTGCTGAGCGAGAGCCTGCTGGACGGCGGCGCGCCCTACCGCGACCCGCTGGACATCCCGCGCGAGCACGTGCACAACTCCAGCACCCACCTGACCTTCAACAAGTTCTGGCGCCGCTACGGCAAGTTCTCCCGCCACCTCATGAAGATCAAGCTGAAGAAGTACACCAAGTTCCTGTTCGTGCGCGACCCCTTCGTGCGCCTCATCTCGGCCTTCCGCAGCAAGTTCGAGCTGGAGAACGACGAGTTCTACCGCAAGTTCGCGGTGCCCATGCTGAGGCTGTACGCCAACCACACCAGCCTGCCCGCCTCGGTCAGCGAGGCCTTCAGCGCCGGCCTCAAGGTGTCCTTCGCCAACTTCATCCAGTACCTGCTGGACCCCCACACCGAGAAGCTGGCGCCCTTCAACGAGCACTGGCGGCAGGTGTACCGCCTGTGCCACCCGTGCCAGATAGACTACGACTTCGTGGGGAAGCTGGAGACCCTGGACGAGGACGCCGCCCAGCTCCTGAGGCTCCTCAAGGTGGACACGCGGCTCCACTTCCCCCCGAGTTACCGGAACAGAACTGCCAGCAGCTGGGAGGAGGACTGGTTTGCCAAGATCCCCCTGGCCTGGAGGCAGCAGCTCTACAAACTCTACGAGGCCGACTTTGTGCTCTTCGGCTACCCCAAGCCCGAAAACCTGCTCAGAGACTGAGCGTCTGCCTGAACGCGCGCTCCTTCAAACTGAGCAAGGGTCGGGCGTCTCCCGAGGACAGGGCTGTCCCGGGTTTTCCTCCCAGTTTGATGCAGTCGGAAATGCCACGTGCTCCCCTGGGGAGACCGCGGGGGAGACTGCGGGGAATCTGGTCCGCAGCACACACACTCCAGTTTTTTTTAAATAACCCATGGTTTTACAATCCGGACTCATTGTTTACTCCACAGCCTGTATTCATTGAGCACTGTTAATACTGTTTTGTAAGATTAATATATTTCAGATATTTAATATGAAAGTGGGAGGAAGCTGGAGTAAAGCGTGGCTTGAAGTTGGGCTGTTTAAGTCAGGTTTTTGTCACTATAACAAAATCTCCAAGGCCAGGTAATTTCATAAATAAAAGAGATTTGTTGCCTCTCAGTTTATAGGTTCAAGGGCCTGGTGCTGGCATCAGCTTGGCTCTGGTGAGGATCTCAGGGCAGGTGGCAGTGACGGGACTGTGTGTGAGAGGGAGAGATCATATCAGCAGACAGGAGGCCAGAGCCCAACAGGATCACAGCCTCATCTGAGGTTTCACCCACTCAACCTAAAGACCTCCCTCACCTGGACCTACCTGACCAAACCCAACACCTGGACCCCGGTCAACACACCCACTCCCATACTATAGCACAGGCCTTGCCTGTTTTTGTAGAAGGGCAGCAGACAAGTCCGTCCAGGGTGAAAGCCTTTTACTAAGTGATGTGTTTGAGCAGCCAGATCTTTCAGACTTTCTGTTGAGATCGGGTCATGGGTAAACTGTCTTGGCGTCAGAGTCACAGAGGAAAGCCCTTCTCACTGCAGCCCTCCCTTTAACCCAAGTCCAGTCGTGGCTGTTAGGGTTTGCAGCCAGCAGGGATGGTGTGCACTGGAGGTTGTCCCTGGGACATGTTTTCTTGGTGTCCGGTAATACTGAGGAGAGCTCAGGTGCCACCGTCTTACAGCCTGGGAGCCTTAGCTCCAGTGCTCTTCACCCTCAGGGACGTGCCTGACTCTGAGGGACCCAGAGAGCTGCACGAGGAGGCCTGTTCAGCATCCGGCTCACGCTCCTGGGCAGTTTCAGCTTGTGACCCACAGCGCAGGCATCTGGGTTTGTGCTGCAGCAGCACATTGGTCTCTTCCTTCCATCTGTGGATTGGTCATTGCCTCCCAGTCCCTGGAGAGCTGGCACTGCTCAGTGGGACACCATCCGCATCTGCCTAGGCCCAGAGGGACGGGATCCTTGGAGGTTGTGGCTGCTGGGTGCCCTCGGCTCTGCCTCCACAGTGTCACCCAGCTTCCTTTAGAAGCATCTTTTCTTTTTAAACAGTTGGCAGCAGATGTGGCGAGGAGTCCAGTGCTAGGCAACTTCTGAGTAGCCCCATGTTGGCACCTGCTGGGTACCCTGCTCACACAGAGTTGTCTCTGGTGCCTGGTAAGCAGGGCACCATGCCTATGGACGAGTCTGCCACTAACTGTGCCTTCAAGCCTTGTGGTGAGGTGGGAATCTTCTGCTGCCAGGCCAAAAGTTGATCCCCTTTGGGGACAGTGCACAGAGGAGCACAAGGCTTCCTGCAGAAGGTGCACTTGGGCCAGGCCTGTCAGAGAGTGAGGTTTTGACTCTTGAGGTGGAGCGCAGAGCATCAGGAAATGTGGGGCTTATCAGGGGAATAGAGAGGGTGGCGCAAGCTCTACAGTGAAGTGTGGACCACACATTGCCTCATCTCTGCTCTGACACCCGCATATCCTTGGCATATTTCTCTAGGGAGGAAAGAGGTGGAGCCAGCCACGGTGGGTGGTGCACACCTGTAACCCCAGTGACACAGGAGGCTAAGGCAGGAAGATCACAAGTTTGAGGCCAGCCCAGCAACTGGGCAAGGCTCAGAAGTAAAGAGCCCCCAGGTTCAATCCTTTGTGCCACAAAAAGAAAAGAAAAAAGAAACAGGATGTGGGTCCAGTTTTGACCCCAGGGCCTGTCACATGGCCACCACCCTGCCAGGATGGGATGGGGTCACAGGTGCTCTAGGGGACAGGTGGTCCAGTGTGACGTCTGCTTCTTGACCGTCAGGCCAGGAGCCGAGGTTTCATTGGTAGACGGCTGCCACAAATATTGAGGTTTTGGACAGAGGAAGTTGGGTGCTTTGGGAAGGCCAGTGCTATGTGGGTAAGGGGAGTGAAGGCAGAGGGGGGCCTGAGAGGCAGGGAGGCAGGTCAAGAGGCCACTACAGCTGCCCACAGAGAGGGGGCTGGACCCAGCGGAGCTGACCAATGGGCAAAGGTGCAGCCTGAGGTCACCAGCCTGCAAACCCTGGGGACGGGAGCACGGAGCCTGCGAGAAGGGCAGCACCTTTTCCTCTCTGTGTCGGTTAGGAACAGGGCAGGAGGATCCAGAGCTACCTCGTTCACTGCGCCCTGTGTTCTGGGGTGCCAGCAGGTCCACTGTGCATAGGAGGACCCCTCAGGCCTGCCACTCTACCCTCCCGTGTGGGAGAGGCAAAAGCAAGTGGCCCTGGAAAGTGTGGCAGGGACCATCGGCTCTTTTCTTACAATTGTTTTCATTTGATAAAATTCACATCACATAAAATCCATCATTTCAACTATTTTTAAGCACATTCACTTGTGCTGCCCACAGACTCATATTCCCAGCCTAATGACCGTCCCTGGTCAACACTGCCTTCCCCGGCCCCCACCCCCAGGTCTTGGCTCCCACCATCTCCTTCCTGTCTATAGGGATTGGACAACTCCAGGGACTTCAGAGAGGTGGACTCCTACAGCTTTTGTCCTTTTGTGACTGACTGATTTCACTTTCCATCATATCCTCAAAGTTCATTGTGTTGTAGCACACGTCAGAATGTCTTTCCTTCTTGAAGCCAAATAACAAAATGCTCTGTTGTGTGATAGACCACATTTATTATCATTTTTCACAGTACTGGGGATTAAACCCAGGAGCTCATACATGCCATACATGTTCTACCACTGAGCTACATCCCAGGCTACTTTATTTTTATTTTGAGACAGAGTCTTGCTAAGTTGCCCAGGCTGGCCTTGAACTTGGGATCCTCCTGCCTTGTCCTCTGGAGTAGCTGGGATTACCGCTGTGCCCAGATAATGACCACATTTTGATCATCTGCTTATCTGTTTGATCCTGGGTTGTGTTCATCTTTTGTGAATTATGCAGCTATGAACAGGGGTGTGCAAATATCTGAGTCCCTGTTTTGGATTCTTCTGGGTCTATAGGAGTGGAATTGCTAGGTCCTAACTGACTGCTAACTTTTTATAAACTGAGTCATTGTGGGAAACACAAAGAATGTGTTCAATTGGACTGACTGGTGTGTTTGTATTGCAAATTATATGACACAGTTTTAGGGTGAGTCAAGAACATTCTGGGGAAAAAAACAAGATTATATTTGTGCTAGTTTCAAATCTCCTTTATTTTGTATTCAATACATTGTGAATTTCACCAGGGTCAAAAAATTTGAGTAGCCAACATTATGGAAACGAATCCCAATGTTAAAGTATATCATGAGGATCCTGCATCTGAGAGCCCCTGGTCCCTATTTCTGTCCAAGTCATCTCACCGAAATGGTTCATTTAGAGGATGTTTAGACAGATGTCAGAATGTCTGGAGCTGTTTGCCCATTGAGGAAGGACCCAACCCTCCTTCCTTTCTGCCTTCTGGGTTCTCCACAGGTCGGTGTTCCTGAACACCTGGGGTGTTTGCAGTGATATGAAAGGGGTTCCGGAACAAACACTAGCCCCGTCTACACACTCACACCCAGATTTCACACCCAGAACCATAGTAGGAACTTCCACCTGGGCTAGGGCCAACTCAGGATTTGATGGCAGAGCAGGTCCCCCTGGGCCATAGGAGACAGGCTTGGGAAGAGTGGGCCGCTCCTGGCCCCAGTGTGGAGCCTGTGAGTTCACCCAGGGCAGAACCCATTTCCCCTGATTGTCTGCCTTTCCTCTGACCCATGGTATATGGTGTGCAGAAATTTGACTTTTTTTTTTTTTTCTTCTGCAAAGATAAGACAAACGACGATTTTAAAGAATTAATCCTGTGCAACTAGATAATTTAACCAAACAATCCAAATACTTAGAATTTACTTAGGATTCTTCCCACCCGCCTCACTCTGGGGGATGGAACCCTGGGCCTTGCACACCTGGTAAGTGCTCTACCACTGAGCTGCGCCCGTGTGGACGGCTTCACAGCCACAGGCCTGGTTCTCAGTGCTATGTCATGGTGTACAGAATCCTCTCAGGTGGGTTATCATGGGGGTGCTGGGCCTGTTGACAGGGAAGGGACTGTCCTGGAGGGGGCCTGCACCCACTCTGCACTCGTCACCTGACCTTGGGTGCTGGTTCCCACCTCCCCCAGCACTTGAGCTGGGTGTGTGCAGGGCGCGTGCATGGCCCCCTGTTCCTCTTTCCACTTAAAATGCCTTGTGCCAGTGGCTTCTGAGGAGCACAGAGGTGGCCTTCACTGTCCTTTCACCGCTTATTTGAGAAGTGTTTTCAACTCTTTGAAGAATTTCAGTTTGGTTTCTTGCCCCATGACTCAATAGAGAGCAAGAACTGGATTCCCTTTCTCTTCCCAGTGAGGGGCACTGAGCAGGCAGCTTGTCAAGGGGGGCTTTCCCCCAGCCCCGCCGCTCAACCCCATGCCAGAGACACGAAGGTGACAATCGCAGCTGCCAGGCCTGCAGGGAGCCTGAGCCCATGTAGGTGTGAGGGGTGCAGTCTCGGGGGTTTTCTGTGTGGAGTCTACGCTCTCAGACACAATGCACCTCCTATTTGGCCGGCACGTTGCCATGTGTGGATCTCGCTCCCATCTGGAGCTGTGCCCGGCGGCTGTGCCCACTCAACTGCTTATGAATGAAGGAAGGAAAAACGAAGCCATTGAGCCTCACTCCAGCCCCGTGAACTCTGAGGGCCGCATCATTGCCCCACATATTTATTAGGTGTCCAAGGCCCCGGGAGGCGCAGTTATAGGCCCTGAGGTCATGGGGCTTGGAGCCAATTCTCTCTGATTTCTGGCACTTTCTAAGCACAACATTCCTGGGGGAAATGAACTGTTTCATCTCTGCTTCAGCATGTGTCTTTATTACCTTCCTGCATTGTCTTCCTCTTTCCTCCTCCCTGAGGGTGTGGGAATTGTGACATTTTCTATTCACTTTGGGCAACCCTCAAAGGAGGGACACCCGTGTGCCTCGGGAGCTGGAAGGGCAGCCAAGCTGGAGGAGGAGGGTGCCTCTCAATCCAGTTGCATGGGCTGCAGGGATTGGGAATGCAGGCAGGGGGTCTGCCAGGCTGCCCACCAAGCCCTGGTCCCCAGAGGGAGATGAGGGGTGGATGGGAACAGCCCCCTGGGCTGGAAACTGCACTTTCTCCCATGTGAGGCCAAGCAGAATGAATGTGTGTGGCTTTGTGAATATGTTGGTCGGCCACCTGGTGTACACTGCATTCCCAGGGCTCTCCCGAGCTGCCCTGGGCCCTTTCCCTAGAGGTGAGCCACCTTGGATGCACTTTTGGGAGGACCTCACTCTGGAGCAGGGGTTCCAGCCCCTGACTGAGTGGTTTCCCGCAGCGGGATTTTTGGGGACACACTGACATTCCCAGAGCCTTCCCTTGAAGTTATTTGAAAAAAGGCTCTTTCCTGGTGGGGTTCTTTCTGCATTGTGATGCTCCTGGCAGTGCGCTGGGGACAGTCTGTTCTCATCAGTGTCCCCGCCCTGAAGAATAACAGGCTCCCAAATTTCACGCAGTCTACAGAACTGATCCCACCCTGGGATGCACCCCAGGCCGGGGCAGCTCCCAAACCAGTTATCCAGGGATAATTATTGCTCACTTATTTATAAACCACATGCCAAATCCACACTCCAAAAAATCCCAAAATATAATAAAGTAAAATTTACATAGCATAGACAAAATTAATCTAACGATATTTAAATGTTTCTTCTGAAAGGGAAAATTGGAGTCGCTACTTGGAAGAGGTGTCTGCTGTTTTCTGCCCACACACATACCTCCGGCTGGTCCAGGAGTCCATCTCTTCCTCCCCTGCCCAGCCTGGGAGAACTGAGCAGGGCTGTCCCCACCCCAGGAGGGAGGTGAACATACCTGAGCAGTTAGCTGCTCACCGTGCAGGGTGAGCTCATAACCAACAGGGACCAGCGTCCTTTGCTAGGAAATCTGGGAACTGTGCTGCTGGTGGGACAAAAGTTCAGAGAGCTTGTGATCATCTGTGTCCTTCCTAGAACAGCCAACCTGAGACCAAGACCAACAGAAGACCAAGGGCCCAGGACCATCCAGATGATTCAAGCTATGAAGTAGATCTACCTGCACTTTTCAAGTGTGGGGGCCAATTAGTTTCTAAAGCTAATTTGAGTTGGATCTGTGTCGTTCAACATACAGGATCCTGACTCACACAGTGTTGAATTAATATGTTGATAGTTGATAAACTGTGATTGAAGACAGTCCATGAATGGAGAAGCCACATGACCTTTGGGGGGTGTAGGTTAGTGTTCCTGTGGGGCCAGTAATTTCTTAGCATTATGAAATGTTATAAATGTTTCCTGAACGCTGCTGAAATTCTCACTTATTTATAAACCACATGCCAAATCCATGGGGCAAAGATTCCCTCTGAGGTTTCCAGTTCAAACCAGCAAAAAGACTAATTGAAGAATGTGGGAGTTTTTCCCCCTTGGAATTATTTCTTGGTCCATCGTGGAGAGGGAGGCTAGTGAAAAATGACACCTGGCTGGAAGGCATCGCCACATTTGTCCCTGGGTGCTACAGATCCATGTGGATGTCATTCCCAGGCATGCCTGCATGATTCACGGTGGCCAGCCGGTGGCCATCTGGAGAGCATTTGTTCATGGACGGGGCCACCACGCTTGTCTGACAAGGGTCTGTTGTGACTCTGACAGTGATGAATGAACACAGTCCATCTTACTTCCTTTTGCTCTTTGCTTATTTTTGGTTCTGGGATTTGGGGTGCTGGCTGGGAGCTGGCTAGCTGGTAGGACTGAGTGCACTTGCAGGCGATTAGAGAAGCTGATTGGGAAGCCACAGCTCAGGTCTTTGGGTGAAGTTTTTCCTGAACTTGGAGTTAGAGGATCTAAACTCTCCCAGCATTTTGGGGGACTGCACTCACTTAAGCTGAAGCTGGTGTTGGAACCCCACTGGGCTTTAGAGAGAAGGGTCCTCAGAGGGAGATGCTGCAGGTCTGGTGCCCAGCCTGAGGGGTCTGTGAACTGATTTATGAATTGACTTTCTTTACCAGAGTTATCTTCTTATTGGATGGGAATTCTTTGTCATGCCGATTGAAAGGTGTTTTTATACTCAAAAGTGCTCAGGTCTATCTGACAGAATGAGCTGTTTGAAGGATGGCCGGAAACTGATATAATTCTGTCTCCTCCTGGATTTGTCTGGGGCTGGGAGAGCCAGCAGTATTTCTTGTGCCTTCATTTCTGCAGTCATGTGAAATGACTACCTTAAGAGCAGCAGTAAGTCCTTTTGCCTGGGAGCACTTTGAAATCCTTGGGTGGAAAACCCGAGGTTTGCTCTTTTCTCCTTCACTTAGCATCTGAGTGTGGATGCTTAGTGGAGACATAATTATGCCTTTCTGGGACAACGTTCTGCTTATAAGGTTTCAAGAGGTTCAAAGAGCTGGGTGCAGTGGTGTATGCCTATAATCCCAGCAACTGGGGAGGCTGAGGCAGGAGGATCTCAAGTCCAAGGCCAGCCTCAGCAACTTAGTGAGACCCTGTCTCAAAGTAAAAAATGAAAAAGGGCTGGGGATATGGCTCAGTGATAAAGCACTTCTGGGTTCAATCATCAGTACTAAAAAAAAAAAAAAAAAAATGGAGAGAGAGAGAGAAGTTCAAAGTGTGGTTGTGCTCAGTAAGTCCTAGACCTTCAGCAGAGGCTAACGCAACTGGTCTGGAGAATTTCCACAGGGCTTGAGGATGAACAGAGCAAGAGAGAGAGTGTAGAACCTAATTTAGTGCATAATGTCAGGGCCAGCCTTCAGATGCAGAAAGCAGGACCTCTCTGGGATCCAGCTTGCCTACCCTGTGTGGCCCACACCCCGCTCTCCGCCCCACAAGGCCCTGGAAGCCACATCCAGAGAGAGGGCCAAGATACTGGGCAGTGACTCACAGCCTCTGGTCTTCTTCCCCAAAACCAGAGTTCAGCTTTTGGAGTAAGGGCCTTGAAAATGCTTTTGTACTCAGTAAAATCATGCTATGAATAAAATTGCTGTGTTTTGTCATTAGATAGCAGGCCATCCTGTTTAAAAGAATGGACTTCTCACAAGAGTAAAAATAAATAAATAAATAACCTGGGGCTGAGGCTATAGCTCAGTGGTAAAGTGCTTGCCTGGCATGCAGGAGGCCCTGGGTTCAAATCCCAGAACCACCAAAAAATAAAAAAGTGCTGACCTTGCAAGTATATCTTCTTAGATGAACTGGGTTGGTAGTGGTGGTGGTTCCGATTGGTGATGATTCCAGTTCTTTTTAAAACTGGTAAAACACACATCACATAGAATTACCATCTTAACAATTTGTAAGTACACAGCTCAGTGGTTTGAAGCCCATCCATCACCAGCCTTCACCACCATGCTCCTCCAGAACTTCCTCATCTTCTCAAGCTGAAACTCTGTCCCCACTAATCACTAACTCCCCATCTCTCCCCAGCCCCTGGTTCCCACCGTTCTACTTCCCATCTCTAGGAACCTGATGCTCCAAGACCTAAGATCTAGAATCTCACAGCATTTGTCTTTTTGAATCCGACTTATTTCGTTGAGCTTGTCTTCAAGGCTCATCAATGTCTTCAAGGCTCATCAGTGTCACAGCAGGTGTTGGAATTTCCTTCCTTTCCAAGATTGAATAACATTCTATGGTGTCTAGACCACATTTTGTTTACCCGTTCGTCCATTGGTGGACACTTAGGTGGTCTCCACTCTTGGGTTACTGGGACTAATGCTGCCACACACATGGACATGCAGATATCTCTTGAGTTCCTGTTTTGATTCTTTTGGGTATAAACCCAGCAGTGGAATTGCAGATCATATGATAGTTCTGTGCTTAATTTTTTGAAAGGTTGAATGTTAATTCTATGTGTTGGTCCAAGTACTCAGGATGACAGGAGAGTAACACACAGTAGGCACTCCACAGCTGAATCTGTGTCTTTAAACCCATGACAGCTACACTAAGACAGAACAGCTGCTATCTTCCCGCTGGCTGTGACCAGCTACTGAAGTCTCTGTCCCAGCAGGTGAGTGCAGCGCCATCCTCACACCCCAACCAGGTTCCTGTCTGCAGGGCCCAATAGCAGCTGTATGCCTTCGCCATCAATTGTAAATGGTGGATCTTCTGGTTAAACGGAAGCCACTCCTCAGTGGATGTTGATGTAAGGACCCATCCTGGGTGATCCCTGGCTGGGCACCTGGCACCTCGGCAATCTCTTGGAAAATGGAGTGGTTCCTGGTGAAGAAAGGCACTCGTCTCTATGCTGTGTAAACTCAAGTGAGATGACACAATGCACAAAAGCATTGTCCTCCACAACCCAGCATGGTGAATGGACCTTGCCCTGAATGCACTGTCCCCAAGGTCAGGGCTTCCACTTGGTCCCATGGCTTCTACACACCCTGGCTCTTCATGCAAGGTCTGCCTCTGTGCAGGGCCAAGTGGTGGGAAAACTGGGAAGTCCTCACCCTGACACATCTCAGTGGATCTTCTTGGAAGAGGGAGGATGTGAAGAACAAGAAATCCTAAAATAACAAATGCCAAGTGCAGGGAGGTAGGACTGCAGGGAGAGCACCGAGCTGTCCACCTGCCCTCCTGGATTCACCAAGGTTCACCTCCTTGCCATCAGCTACCGCAGGCTAGAAGAGCAACTTGGACCGTGAGAGACAGTATTAGGCTCAGAGAGCTGCCTAAAGGAGCAGCCCTCAGCAACAGTTCTGGAACGGGCATGTGCACCAAGGCATGAAGCAATAAGAGTTCTAGGGAGATCACTGGGTGGGGAGTTTGTGAAAGGGTAGGCATAAAGCCAAAACCCTGACTTCTCAAATCCCACACCTCGGTGTGTGCCCTCCCAGGGAAAGCAAGAACTTCTTTGAGTCTATTCAGGTCGTCCAGATTTCTCCCCAGGAAAATTTGAGTGGAAACTCTGGCTTTGATTAAAAAAAAAAAAAACACCTTTGTTTCAAAAAAGTTTGCAAAAATTGGGGGCTTAAGAAGCAATCTGGATGAAATGTTTGCCATTTTAGTTGGTTTCCTTCCAAAGTGTCTTGCTTCCAGTAGGTTTCCAGAGAATTTGGGTTTTGAAACTTGGGCCATGAAATTGCAGAGTAGATTTTGCAGCGTCAGGTTTCAAAGTGGGCTGGCTTTGAAAGTGGTCCGGGTTTCTGAAAGGTTTGGTTAGAAAAAAAATGTTTTGATTCTAAAATATTCCAGAAACATCTCCCAGAGCCCAGAGCTCCTATGGTGCTGTGGGAAGGGAGCTGCCTGGTTGACCCAGAGTGGGCAGGGCATTCTGGAAAAGGGTACTTGTCTCTGGGAGGAGGCAACTGTCCTCCTCTGGGCCCCCTTTGATCCTGGCCTCCGCTTGCAGGCCTGGTTCTCTGGATCCTTGTACATGGGCACCATCTTGCCAGAAGAACACTGACGGGGACCAGATACAAGACTGTCCACAGAAGGAAGATTTTGAGAAAAAGATACATGTGATGGGAACAGCAGGTTACAGAAGGGTCTCTGGAGGTCATGGGCTTTGTGGGAAGGGGTCATATGGATTATTGGCCTCGTTTTCCAGAGGGGGAAACAGGCTCTGGCTGCAGTGATGTGTCAAGGTCATGCTGTCACTAAGAACCCAGGTGTTCCGGTTCCCCAGAACTTGAGGGCACCATTGGGAGTGCCTCCCACCATAGAGGCACTGGGCTCAGGGACTTGCCCACCCGATCTGCACAAGCCAGGGGTTGTCTGAGCAGGCTCCGGGTCTTCAGTGCCCCAGCATAGCCCATGGAAGAGCCAGCAGTCGGGCCAGGCAGGGCTGGAGGGAGTCCACAGGCCTGGCCCTGGGCTGCACTGGACCTCAGCCGGTTGATGATGGAAAGTGGGGAGTTGGCAGAAATGGCAAATAGCTAAAGGCAGGCGCATGGCCTGCGGGAGCGATGTGGGCGATGCTAGTGCTGGCCAGATTGGCAGAGGCCAGAGCAGAGGGAGGAGAGAGGAAAAACCCCACTGCTTAGGAAAAACATCCCCAGCCCAGGGAGTGGCCCGGTTGTAACCCCACTCCAGCCAGAGGAGCCCGTCCTGGGCTGGCCTTGCCTGAAATGTGTGGATGAGCTACAGAGTTCTTCCTGTCCAGCAGGGCCCGGCCACTTGGGAGGCGGCCAGGGAGATCTGGGTGTGCCCGTGTCTGGGCTTTGTGGTCCTTATCTGCCAAGATGATGACCGAGCCCAGGGCCCTCCTGCTCCGTCTGTGGCCTGTGGGCTGTCTGGTGTTCTAAGCACCTTACAGATGTCATTTCTAACATGCTGACCCAAGACTGGGTCAGAGATCTCGAGTACAATCCAAAGGAGAGGGTGTTGATGTGGTTCACTGGTAGAACACTTGCCAAGCACCCAAAACCCTGGGATCTATCCCCAATGCCAAAAAATGAGAGAGAGAGAGAGAGAGTAAGTACTGGTACAGTGTCATCCATGAGGAGGTGGGGACTCCAACCAGGTGCTCTCCCATTCTTATATGCTGGTAGGAAATTGGAATGAGCCCAGGGCCCACAGCTGATGTGCAGCTTGGCAGCTGCAGCCCTGGCATCTCCAGGATCCCTCTCCTGGCAGGACCTACATCCTGCATGGCTGATCCACCCCTGCAGCACTAGAGTTGCCCAGCCTGGAGATATGGGCAGAGTGCTGCGTCAAGGTAAGACAGACGCTGTGAGTGATTCTGCAGACAGAGCCCAAAACAGGGACTTTCTGAGTTCCCCAAGGTTTCCAGCTAATGGGTTCAAGATGAACCCCCTAGGGCCTCTGAGCCTGGGAAGTTCAGGCCCCCACATGCTGTGGGGTTCTGGGCCTGACTTCAGAGCAGTTGGGAGCCACCTCCCCAGGGCCTATGGGTTTGTGGAGAGGCTTGGCCTTTAACCCTGTTCTTTGAGTTCCCCGGGTGTGATGTCCACATAAGCTTTGAGGACCTTGAATGGCATCCAGCGTAGCCAGCAGGGCTGCAGGAACTCAAATTCCACGGCGAATGAAGAGGCTGGGCTGGGCTTTCCCAGGGAGCTGGATGTGGCTGGACCCACCAGGCTTGCTCTTCCTGCTGTAAGTGGAGCCCACCTGGCCCGTTCTGCCTGGCACATGAAGGTGGCTGGACTGGCCACTCTGATGGCCCAGGAGACTGAACTTGCCAAGGGCACATTGAGAGCTGGTGACTGGGCCAGGCCCTTCCTGCTGTACCACTGCTCTTGGAGTTCAAGGTGCAGTGGCTGCTATAGCTCTTTGAGGGCCGCAGTGAGCTCATCCTGGTGACAGCAGATAAGAATTCCAGGTGGGGACAGAGGAAGGAGATGGCAGACAGCTTCCTGAGGACAAGTGGCTGCCTGGTCCTGGCTACCACGCCCTCCATACAGGCCCCATGTCTAAGGCTGCCCACGGCACTCTCCACTGGCTGGGTTGAAACCCAGGCCACTTCACCAGACCAGAGTGGCACCTCCTCACAGGTCTCTCCACAGCCATTTAATCCACCTGTCCCTTGGCCTTTGCCTCTATTTCTTACAAACTTTTGAGGTGACCCATTGAGATCAGCAGGCTACTGCTGTAGCCTTTCCAAAGGGGTTTTGATGGATTCAGAATCTCAGCTGGTTAAGATGTGGAAATCGTTCTGCTTTACCGACTGGGCATATTGCTAATGGGAACTGTTCTGTCTCATCTTGACACCTTGGATATTTTTTTCAGCAGGGTGGGGGTACCAAGAATTGAACTCAGGGACATTCAACCACTGAGCCACATCCCTAGCCCTATTTTGTATTTTATTTAGAGACAGTGTCTCATGGAGTTGCTTAGCGCCTTGCTATTGCTGAGGCTGGCTTTGAACTCTTGATCCTCCTGCCTCAGCCTCCCAAGCAGCTGAGATTACAGGCGTGCACCACAGCACCTGGCTGATGCCCTGTGTATTAAATAAACTCACATTTCCCATCTTCTCCCTGAGCCCTGTGTGAGCAGGGGTGTAGGACGGTAGCTGGGTCTGCAGTCCAGCCACAACACTCTAGGGTATATGAGTGTGCATGTGTGTGTGCTGTTCTCTTATGGGAGGGGTGGGGTCAGCTAGCAGGGTAGCTGGGTGCAGACCCAGGCAGCAGCAGAGCTTCAATCTAGCTATAACCAGGGCAGCAGGAGGAGGTGAAGCAAGGGGTCCTTTTCCCAAGTAGGTGGACAGAGGCTTGAGTGTAGTCCCTGTGCAGAGATGAACGTGGACTCAGGGACTCTAGCCCCTGGTCCTGCCCTCTGCAATATTAGTAAACAGAGGAGATCTGTGGGGTCTTTGCATTGCGGAAACCTAAAGAATTATCTCTCCTGAACAGAGGCATCTGCCTTTGCATTGTTCTTAGATGTTTTTTCTTGTTTCTTTATTTTTTGTGTACCGAAGTTTGAACTCAGGGGCACTCAGCCACTGAGCCACATCCCCAGCCCTATTTTGTATTTGACTGAGAGACAGGGTCTCACTGAGTTGCTTAGCGCCTTGCCATTGCTAAGGCTGGCTTTGGACTCACGATCCTCCTGTCTCAGCCACCGGAGCTGCTGGGATTACAGGCATGTGCCCCCACCCCCAGACTTTTCCCTGTTTCTTGAACCCCACTTATGTTAACGGCCTGAGAAGGAGGGGCCAAGAGGCCTGGAGGGGAGTGGAGGTCTGGAAGGGCCACCATGTGCATTTTGGTGGTGGTGATGTCCAGGCCAGCAGGGACGAGGCCCCATTACTACCGCTTGCTGGGGAGTCTTCTGGCCCCTCAGGTGTGGGAGGTGCCATGGGTGGAGCGAAAGGGGCATGAGGACCCCATTTGCACCACAAGAGCTCAGTTTCTCCATCTCCAGAAATTGACCTGCGTTTCCTCTCGAGCCCACACCCCTCTGTGAACAGGAAGGGAAACCAGTTTTATACATAGCTATGCGCTGTGGTCTCCAACCTGGCCGTTTCTTCCTGGATCCTGTGGTTTTCTGGAAATGCTCAGGGTTTCCTTCTCCTTGTGCCTCCCCCAGATGGAGTCTGCACAGTGGTGGGAGAAAACCCCTTGGTGCACGCAGCGTCCTCCAGCCCACGTGGGTTCCGTCTGGTGTGGGTAGTGGTGTCTGACCTGGCCTCTGCCATGTGTGCTGTCTGCCTCTGGTCATGAGGTCTCAGGAGACTCTCCCTCAGCTCACCAGGGTGTGGAAGGGGACCCTCAACCAGTGATCACAGAAGCAGTGGCCCCTGGCTTTCCATGAAGGTTCTGGAGTCCCCACATACCAGTCTGCAAGTTGCCTTTCCCTGTCCCAAGAGGGAGAGAGCAGGATGTGGACCTCAGGCCTCTGCTGCAGGGAGGGGTGGGCCAGGGACCCTGCTTTCTCTCCATCCCTCCCACACTGAGGCCTGACAGGCCGGGCTGCTTGCTCTTTCTCTTCTCAGGAGGGGTCTTCTTCCTGGGGACAAACTCTGAAGGGTAGACCGGTGTCTCTGGGGGCCTCCCGCCTGACTGCCGTAGAAGTCACTGAGGAGGGACTGGTTCCCTGTCCCCATACCACACTTTTTTTTAAAAAAAACATTTTTTTAGTTGTCAATGGATCTTTTAATTTTTATTTATTTATTTATATGCAGTGCTGAGGATCGAACTCGGGGCCTGACATATGCCAGGCAAGTGCTCTACCACTGAGCCACCACTCCAGCCACCGCCCCTGTTCCCTGCCATGCCACTCTTGACCAGGCTTCATGACTCCACATAAGCAGCCCCTGGTACCTTTCCTAGGGCCCCTGGTGTGGACATCCCAATGCAAAGATCTGGATCAGATGGGTTTTGTCAGCTTTTACATATTTTACAAGTCAGAAAATTTCACATAAAAGTCTAGACTTTCAGGCCTTCCTGGGAGGAAACAGAAGGCCCATCAACTCTTGGTGCAGGGTCCTGCCCTCTAGCAGGGCTGTCCCCAGGTGGCCATGGTGCCCCTTACTCACCGTCCCAAGACCCTCCTCCCAGATAACCCACCTCGGGCACAGAGGCCCCTCCAGGGGCAGCTTCTGGGCCTGAGCTTGGTGCACCCCAGTTGTTGGGCACAGCTGATTTCTCCTGTTCTGATCCTCTGCCACCCCAATGCCCTAATTGCCCTACATCTTGCTTTGCTCACTTGTACAAAGATCCTCTGGAGTCCCCCAATCCCTGAAAGCCCTGAGATGGAACCCCATCTCCTCAGCAACCGCTTCCACAGTAGGACCAGCCGGGAGTCAGAATTCTCTCCAGACCTAGTGATTCTCTCCAGATCTCGGCCTCCCCCGCATTCTAGTAGGACCTCCTGTGGCCTCTCTGCCCCCTGGTGGATAGTTCCAGAACCCACCCAGCCGTGAGTGGGCTCCCACCCTTATTGCTGTGGCCTGAGAAGGATACTCCATCCTGGGGCCCCTTCTGGGCAATTCCAGGAGATGTGTGGCTCAGCCTCCCTGAAGCCCCTTAGGAATGACGCAGCCAAGCACGTGGAGCTGGTCAGCAGGGACAGAGGGACACAGGTGGGCCCTCTGCACTTTGCTATGTCTCAGGGAGGGAGGGAGACAGGAGGGCTGCCCAGGGAAGGGCACCAGGCTCCTCCTGTTCCTGGGAGAAAGCAGAGGTAAAGCCCTTCTGGCCCTGGGGGGTGCAGAGGATGCTGACCCCCAGGTTAAAGAACAGCAGATCTTCCCCAACCAGTGACCTTGATCCAAGCGTGTGTGTGTGTGTGTGTGTGTGTGTGTGTGAATCTCATGAAAAAAGCACAGAGGGCTGGGCTGTGGCTCAGTGGTAAAGCATTCGCCTAGCACATGCGAGGCCCTGGGTTCGATCCTCAG
Organism: Marmota flaviventris; assembly: GCF_047511675.1. Lineage (NCBI taxonomy): Eukaryota > Metazoa > Chordata > Mammalia > Rodentia > Sciuridae > Marmota > Marmota flaviventris. Next base: position 37,649,284 of record NC_092516.1, on the reverse strand, counting down.
CACCACATAAAAATAAATAAATAAGGGGCTGTGGTTGTGGCTCAAGTGGTAGCACGCTCACCTAGCATGCGTGAGGCACTGGGTTCGATCCTCAGCACCACATAAAAATAAAATAAAGATATTGTGTCCACCCCCCCAAAAGAAAACAACTTAAAAAAATAAATATTAAAAAATAAATAAATTTATAGATAAATAAATAAAACAAAGGTATTGTGTACAACTAAAAAATAATTTTTTAAAAAAAGCACAGAGATCATGGCATAGAACACAAAATTACTGATTTTTTTTTTAATAGCAATTCTTCCTTTTAGTAGCACTTGTGTCAATGACAGGAGCGGCCACCGTGCCTCAGGGTTTACTGATGGCCAAGTGCATTTTGTTTGCTGAATCTTCCCAATAGCCCTATGAGTTAAATGTTAATTTAAAAAGTTCTGGGAACCACATGAAAAGTAAAAATCAAGAGGTGGAATTACCCTGTAATCCCAGTAGCTCGGGCGGCCAGGGCAGGAGGATCATGTGTTCTTTAACCTACTTGGGACTGGGTTCCCCTGCTGTTCCAGTTTTACTGATGGGGGAACCGGGCTCAGAGAGGCTGTGGATTGTCTAGAGTCACACAGAGGTCACTGCCCAGAGCCTGCTTCAGGATCTTGGCTCTGTGCCCCAGGCTGGGTGTTCCAGGACTTTATGACCCCAGAGCACATGGAGTGGACCTCTGAGCTTCCCCCATCCCAGGGGTAGGGACAGAGACTGATGTCCACTGACCAGCGGGGACCTTAGCTTCAGCTGCTGCATGCACAAGGAGAGTTTAATTAGGATCTCATAAGAGGTGGCTTCCTCTAAGAGGTGGGTCCAAACTGAATTGCAACCCAGGCCCAAGAAACAAGTTCCTGTGAGGGGCCTGGCCGGCCTGGCTGTCCTGCTCCTGGACACTGTCCACCAGGGGGCAGCCTCAGCTCAGTAATGTGCCTGGTGGACACACCACTCCCTAAAGTGCAGGGCCCCTGGGAACCCACTCCTCACACCTGCTGCTGCAGGAGTGCATGTGCTCAGGGTGACTTGATGGCCCCTGAGACCCCCTGGGGTGATATCCAGACCTGGAACTATCTCTCCACACTCTGAGTGGCAGTGTCTCCTGGGGTGGGAGTGGGTGTGCTCATCCTTAGGGTTGAATTCTGAACTGGTCGCCTGTGGGTGTAGGAAGTTGCTGCCCAGACCCCTGGACAGCTGGGCCCAGAGGCTACTCAGGGGTCTGGGGTCCCTAGAGTTGGGCTGGGCCCTCTCACCCAGGCCTCTGAGGCCCTATGTCCCCTGTGGGCCTCCCAGCACCCTGAGTGTGATGCTGGCCAGAGCTGTCTTCCCTGGCCAAACGCTGTCCTTGAGGGACATCGGTCTTTCCAGCAGGGCTGGGCACTCACCCAGGCCCAAGTTCACACCACTCTATCACTTCCTTGCTGTTGGGTCACTGCTCTGGGTCCCTCTTGGGGCTGCAGGGGATGTATGACTCAGCCTCCCCCAGGCCCTAAAGCCCCTAGATGTGCCCCCCCACCCTCCCCTACCACATGGCCCAAGTCCACCCATTGAGCCTCTCCCCCTCTCCCCTGGGGGTGACCTGGGTCACATGATACAGGATAGAAAGCCCAGGCGTGTGACTTTGCCTGGTGTAGCGGGCCCTGTCCCTCAGCCCACCCTCCAGCACACACATCCCCTTGGGACCACGGTGACCCCAAGGACAGGGATGCTATCATCTCTTCCCACACGGCTCTGCCTGGACCTCTGTCTGGGAAACTCCATGTCATGTCCCATGGAGCCAGCTGCCCGGAGTCCTTCTACAGAGCCCTTTGGTAAAGCCGAGTCCTTTTGCAGGGAACCAAGGTCTCTTCCAGTGTCCCTGACAGTGCCCTGTAGAATTTCAGAACCACAAGTCCCAGTGGAGCTTTTGATTCCACTCAGGAATATCTTGTTTCTGGAATGTTCTGTTCCTGTTCTTGAGCTCTCAGCCCACAGGAAGCACCTAGCCTGCAGGGAGCTTTCTCCCACTGTGGTTCCCGGGACTCCCCTGGCCTCTCCCCACCTCTCCCAGCCCCACCAAGTTCAAGTTCTGGTCTTCCTACCATGTGCCACTTAAAGTAGTATCATTGCTTACCTTGTAACAGAGGCATCACCTGTACGCACAGCGTGCCGAAGCTCGACATGTCCACACTTGTGTCCAGACCCAACTATGGGACATGTCCAGCCCTGGGTGGTGGGACATGTCCACAGTGATCCCGTCCCCCTTTCTTCACCCTGCCTGGGCACCCTCTGCCTCCGGCTTGTGCTGCTAGGACGCTCTCTAACTCTCCAGCCTTCCTCAGCCCCCAGGGCTGGGTTGGAGCCACGCCTACTACCCGGGCCTGCCCAGCTCACCTGCCACTGTCCTCTTTGTGCACCGTCCTTGCAGTGGGACCTCTGTGCTCTGCACATCTCACTCTGCGCCTTCACCCATGCTGCTCTGGCCCAGTGCCACTGTCTCGTGCCTTCACCCCTAAGTCCACCTGTCATTCAGGGGTAGGACACCTGGACGTGCCGAGGAAGCTTCCTCTGAGGCTGGGAATCCCTGCATCCAGTTCTGAAACCACCCCCTTCCTGATCTGGGGCCATGCATGGAATGAGAGCTTCCTGAAGCCTTAATGAGAAGGACGGTCACGGGGAAGTCACCTGCAGCTGCCATGGTTACAAAAACCAAACTGATTTTTTAAAAGTTGGCACTAGGGATTGAACCCAGGGGTGCTCTACCACTGAGCCACATCCCCAGCCCTTTTCCTTATTTTATTTTGAGACAGAGTCTCACTAAGTTGCCAAAGCTGGCCTCAAAGTTTTGATCCTCCTGCCTCAGCCTCCTGAATTGCTGGAATTAAGCCCCCAGTTTAGGACATACAGGAAGAAAAGAAAGCATCCCTTCCTTCTGATCTGGAAGCCTTAGTAGTTTTCTTTGGTCACTTTGTTTTCACCCGTCTTACACTGACTAGATCCTGCTAAGTATCTTGCTGAATAGCAGTGGCAAGTACAGGTAGCCTGGCCCTGGGTGATCTGGAGAGCACAGACCCCGTGGTGCACCACTGTGTGTATTAGCTACAGTGCTTCACGGATAACATTCTGCTCCATGTGTGGTCTTTTGTGTTTCTATCATGAGTGCATGTTAGATTTTGTCTGGTGCTTTTCCTGATCTGTTGAGTTGGCATGTGGCTTTTGTCCTTTTTATCAATGCAATATATGACATCAGTTGATTTTTGTGTGGATGGGAACAGTGGCACATACCTGTAATCCCAGCTGCTCAGGAGGCTGAGGCAGGAGGATCACAAGATCGAGGCCAGCCACAGCAATTTCGCAAGACCCTGCCTCAAAAAATAAAAGAGGCCTGGGGTTGTGGCTCAGTGGTAAAGCACTTGCCTAGCACACACGGGGCCCTGGGTTCAATCCTCAGCACCACATATAAATAAATAAAGGTCCATCAACAACTAATAAAGTATTTATTAAGTAAATAAATAGATAAAAAGGACTAGGGACAGAGCCCCTTGGTAGAGTACCCCTGGATTTCATCCCCAGTACTACAAAAACAAACACATTTGCATTCCTGAAGTAGATCCAAATGGTTATGGTGTGTGATCATTTTTATATGTTGTTGAGTTGGTGAAGATTTTTGCACCTGTGTTCATGAGGATATTGGTCTGTAGTTTTCTTCTGATGCACCTTTCCAACTTTGGTATTATGTTATGTAGTTTCACAGAATGAGGTGGACAATGTTCCCTCTTTCATTTTGTAAGATTTGATATTATTTCTTCTTTCAATGCTTGATAGAATTTACCAGGGAAACAGTGAAACTCTCTTGCTGGGCTTATTTGTAGGAAGTTTTTTTTTTTTTTTGGTACCAGGGATTGAACTCAGGGGCACTTGACCACTGAGCCACATCCTCAGCCCTATTTTGTGTTTTATTTTGAGACAGGGGGTCTCACTGAGTTGCTTACCGTCTCAATAAATTGCTGAGGCTGGCTTGGAACTCTTGATCCTCCTGCCTCAGTCTCCCGAGCCGCTGGGATTACAGGCGTGCACCATGGCACCAGCTGGAAGATTTTTTTATTGGTTCTTTTTAGTTGTACCTGAAAGTAAAATCCATTTTGATATAATTATAAAAACATGCAATATATCTTGTTCTAATTCAGTCCCCAATACCTTTCCTTCCCCTTCCTGCTCCCTACCACCTAGAAGAATTTCTTTATTCATTATAGATATTTTCTAATCTTCAATTTCTTCTAACTCAGTTTTGGAAATCTGTGTCTTTATAAGAATTTGTCAAGCCAGGCATGGTGGCACACACCTGTAATACCAGTGGCTGGGAAGGATGAGGAAGGAAGATCACCAAGTTCAAAGCCAGCCTCAGCAGTGAGGCCCTAAGCAACTTAGCAAGACCCTGTCTCAAAATAAAAAATAAAAAAAGGGCTGGGGATGTGGCTCAGTGGTTAAACACTTGTGGGTGATTCAATCCCTGGTACCAAAAAAAAAAAAAAAAAAAAAACGGAATCTGGGGGCTGGGGCTCAGTGGTAGAGCATTTGCCTAGCACGTGCGAATAAATAGAATAATGGTATTGTGTCCAACTACAACTAAAAAAGTCTAAATTTAGATTTAAAAAAAGGGAATTTGTCCACTTCACCTAGGTTTCTAATTCTTTTACCATAAAGTTGCTCAAAATATTCTCTTATAAGTCTTTTAGTTTCTGTGTGGTTGGCACTCTCTCCTTTAATTTGTAAACTTGATTGTTTATATATTTTCTTTTTTTCTTGGCCAGTCTAGCTGAGGTCTATTATTGTTATTATTAATTTTATTATTAACAATTATTTATTATTATTATTATTATTATTATTATTATTATTATTGTTGTTGTTATGTGGTACTGGGGATTGAACCCAGGGCCTCAAATGTGCTAGGCAAGTGCTCTACATTGATCTACACCCCACCAGTTCTAAAGGTTTATTATTTTGGTGTTTTCAAAGAACTAATTGATTTTCTCTTGGTTTGTTTATTTGTTTCATTTTCTTATTTCTTTTAATATTTATTTTTTAGTTGGACACAATATCTTTATTTATCCATTTTTATGCGGTGCTGAGGATTGAACCCAGGGCCCTGCATGTGCTAGCACTCTACCGCTGAGCCATAACCCCAGGCCTATTTGTTTCATTTTCTATCCTTGATTTTCTCTCTCTCTCTCTCTTTTTTTTTTTTTTTTTTTTTTTGGTACCAGAGATTTAACCACTGAGCCACATCCCCAGCCCTTTTTTTATTTTTTATTTTGAATCAGGGTCTTACCAAGTTGCTTCAATCCTTGCTTAGTTGCTGAGGCCAGGCTCAAACTTGCTATTCTCCTGCCTCAGCCTCCTGAGTTGCTGGGATTACAGTCCTGAGGCACGACACCCAACTCTTCCATTGATTTCTGTTCTAGTCTTGATTATTTCCTTTCTTACACTTGCTTTAGGCTTAATTAACTCTTGATAGTTTTTATGGTGGAAACTGGGGTTATCAATGTGAGGTTTCTTCTTCTTCTCCAAAGCGCTGGAGGTGGGACCCAGGATTCTCTATTTCTCCTTCGACTGGAGTGTGTGTTTTTTAGAAATGTGCTATTTTCCAAATACTTGAGGATTTCCTAGATTATTTTCTGTGGCTGGTTTCAAGTTCAATTCCAAAATTTTAGTCCTTTGTAGCATATAGAGACTAAGTTTATAACCTTGCGTCTGGTCTGAGAGGTACAGTATGCCTGAGAAGATCTCTGTGGGCACCACATGAACATCTGCACATGTCACTCAGTTCTAGTTGGGGTCTCATGCATAGGCACGCCCTCTGCACAGAGCCATATCCAGCTCTAGTAATTTATCTCGTCTCGCCATCTATTCTGTTTGGCATTAGTGGAGACACCCGCTGTCTTACGTCGGTCTCTCTTTTCCATTCTCTAATCTTTGAACCCAAAGTATGCCTCTTCAGGCGGCATAGAGTTGGATCTTGATTTAAATTTTTTTTTGGGGGGGTGGGTGGTACTGGGGATTGAACTCAGGGGCACTTGACCACTGAGCCACATCTCCAGCCCTATTTTGTATTTTATTTAGAAACAAGGTCTCACTGGGTTGCTTAGTGCCTCACTTTTTGCAGAGGTTGCCTTGGGACTTGTGATCCTCCTGCCTCAGCCTCCCAAACTGCTTGGATTACAGGAGTGAGTCACCAAGCTTGGCTTAAAATTTTTTAAAAAATACAGACTGAAAACCTCTGCCTTTTAGTTGGCGTGTTTGGACTTTAGATCACACTGAATATTCTGACACTGTCCATGGACCCGAAGGGGTGCAAGGCTCATCCTACAAGCGTCCCCACTTCAGATGACATCCATCCAAGCCCGGGCTCCCCAAGCCATCTGCACTTCTGTCTGACGTGGCTGCAAATTCAGACATTCCCCCGATTCCCCCTCACAGGCTCCATAATTCATGATTGCAGGACAACTGGCAGATTCGGGGACGTGCTGCTTACATGATGGCAGTTTTGTTATGAAGGACACAACTCAAGATCCGAGACGGCAGACAAAAGCACAGCATAGGAGAGGGTGGGGGGCACGGGACCTCCTGCCTCTCATCCCTCCTAGCGCATCCCGATGCTCACCAGCCGGGAAGGTCCCCGGCACTACTGTTGAGGGCTTCAGGTGGGTCATCCCATAGGGTGCATCCGTGTGGTGACTGAAGTCAACTCCGGCCCCCCTCCCTGGAAGCTGGGCTGGGGAGGGCTCAGAGTTCCCACCCTCTAATCCCACGTGGCTCCTGGCCACCAGTCCCTCCTGAAGCTCTCACCCCCACCCCATCAGCACAAGCTCAGGTAAGGCCAAGGGCCTGCTATGGGTAACAGAAGGCACCTAGAGCAAAGTTATATCACTCAGGAAACGTCAAGGGTTTAGGAGCTGAGTGCCAGGAACTGGCCCAGAGACCAAATCTGTATCTTTTCTTGAACCACAATTAGATTCACCTTTTCCATTTTGTATTTATTTCTATATGTCTTCTGTCTTATATCTTATGATCTTCTTTTACTGAGTTCCTTTGTACTAAATATTTTTTAAAATTTATTTTAGTTGGGCTGGGGATGTGGCTCAAGCGGTGGCACGCTCGCCTGGCATGCGTGCGGCCCGGGTTCGATCCTCAGCACCACATACAAAAAAAACAAAGATGTCGTGTCCGCCAAAAAAAACCTAAAAAATAAATGTTAAAAAATTCTCTCTCTCTCTCTCTCTCTCTCTCTCTCTCTCTCTCCCCGCCCCCTCTCTCTAAAAAAAAAATTATTTTAGTTGTTGGTAGAGCTTTATTTTATTTATTTATACGCGGTGCTGAGAATCGAACCCAGTGCCTCACATATGCCAGGTAAGTGCGCTACCGCTGAGCCCCAGCCCCAGCCCCTAAATATTTTTTTTAAATATTTTTTTAGTTGTAGACGGATAAAATACTTTTACTTTATTTATTTATTTTGAAAAGAGAGAGAGATTTTTTTTTAATATTGATTTTTCAGTTTTCGGTGGACACAACATCTTTATTTTATTTTATGTGGTACTGAGGATCGAAACCAGTGCCCCGTGCATGCCAGGCGAGCATGCTACCGCTTGAGCCACATCCCTAGCCCCTACTTTACTTATTTATTTACTTATTTATTATGTGGTGCTGAGGATTGAACCTAGTGTCTCACACGTGCCAGAGGAGCACTCTACCACTGAGCAACAACCCAACCCCTAAATATTTCTTATTGTACTATTTTATATTGATTTCTTGAAACATTTTTAGTTCTTATCTATCTTAGTGGTTGCTTTGAGGATCACAGTGTACATCTTAGCACAGTCTCCTTCTGACCTAAAGCCAGAAAACCATACCTGTAATTCCAACTACTCAGGAGGCTGAAGTAGGAGGATTACAAGTTCAAGGCCAGCCTCAGAAACTGAACAAGACCCGGTCTCAAAATTAAAAAAAAAAAAGACAGACTTAATTCCAGTAAAATACAAAAAAAAAAAAAAAAAAATTGCTCCTTATAACTCCATTCCTTCCCATTCTTTTTGCTAATATTGACATATATATTACATCTATATATGTTATAAATTCAGTGCCAAAATTATTCTGCACACACACAGTCTTTTGCTTACTTATACAATCTTACATTTTTTTCAAGAGGTTAAAAATAGATAATTAAGCCAGGTGTGGTGGTGCTTGTCTGTAATCCCGGTGACTTGAGAGGCTGAGGCAGGAGAATTGCAAGTCTGAGGCCAGCCCTCGAAATTTAGCAAGACCCTAAGTAACTTAGCAAAAACCCCTGTCTCAAAACAAAAAACAAAAAGGGCTGGGACTGTAGCTCACTGGTAAGAAGCTAATCAGCCTTTCTCTGTACCTTTTATCTGAATGCACTATTTCCACACCCAACTCTCTGCATTTCTTCCCACAGGGTTGAGTGGCCACCTGATGTTATTGCTTCTTGACCTAAAGGACTCCTTTCAGTATCTATTATGAAGTCTGCTGGCTACAAATTCTCTTAGAGATTTTTTTTTAAATCTAGGAATATTTTATTTCACCTTCATTCTTGGTGACAGTTTTGCAGGAGATTGGATTCTGGGTTGACTTCTTTGCCTTTCAGCACCATGAACGTGTGATTCCACAGACTAGCCCACCTTTCTAGGACATCCACGACTCGTCTTGTCCTTGCTCCCCTGAGTGTGTGTGAGCTGCTTTTCTCTCGCTGCTTTTATAATTTTCTTTTTGTCTTTAATCATATAATGTCAGGAGTTTTAGATCTCTTTGTATTTTTTTTTCCTGCTTTGGATTCATTCAGCTTCTTGAATTTGTAGACTAATTTTTTTGGGGGGGTAAGTACTAGGGATTGAACGCAGGGGTCCTCAACCACTGAGCCACCTCCCCAGCCCTAATTTGTATTTTATTTTGAGACAGGGTCTCACTGAGTTGCTTAGCGCCTTGCTAAGTTGCTGAGGCTGGCTTTGAACTTGCGATCCTCCTGCCTCAGCCTCCCAAGCCACTGGGACGACAGGTGTGTGCCACTGCGCCTGGTCCAAGTCCTAGTTTTTTTTTAAACTGTGCTTTGGCCACTGATTTCTTACAGCAGCTGGGCACTCCCACCCATGGCCTGGCCAACTGGTCCTGGCCTCCTCTTCTCCAGGCCTGCGTCTTCCCATCTACCAAGACCAGAGACTGCTCACCTTCCCAGGCTGCTGGAACCTGGAGCGTGGGAAAGGGCTCCGCTCCACATCCGGGGCCAAAGACGTGCCGAGGTGGCTGTGCCAACCAGGCTCTTGGGAGTTTGCCACACACTGGCAGCCAAACAATACCCACCTCTGAGCAGAGCCGTGGGTGGCGGTATCCATGGAGAGGGGCCTCCAGGGGCAGCACCAACTGCCCATCCTGGGTTAGCTGGGCTGTGGCCCTGGGTACTGCTTTGTCCCTGAGGCTGGGCCTGGGCCCATGCTGACAGAACCCAAATGACTGGCTCTCAGGGAGGACAACACGTTCCGTGAAAAAGGGGCTTTGGGCTGGACAGAGGGCCAGGGCTGAGGGCAGAGGAGCTGCCTCCAGGGTCCCGAAATCACAGCCACATTCAGGGGGAACTGGCTTGGGTCACAGTCTGCTCGGTGCTGTCCCACCCCCAGCCTCAGCGCTACCCCTCTGTAAGGACAGGGCCTGGTGTGCTCCCGGAAGGAGGTGGCCCCAGCCTCCAAGTTCTGGGATGTTCCAGGCAGATGGCCAGAGCATGGCGGGTCCCCTCCGGGCCTCCCCTGGGCTCCCATTGCCTGGAGGTGGCTCCATCCGGCCCTGGCTAGGCCTGCTTCCCACCCCCCACCTGCCCCCTGTCCCCTCAAACTGACAGGGTCAGGAAATGGGTATGGGGCCTCTGCCAAGACCAGAGTGACCCACCTGTCCCCAGCCATGGGGGTCAGAGAACCCCCAAAATGGTGTTTGCAAACTCAAGACATCATTTATGTTGAGAGAGAGAGAGAGAGAGAGAGAGAGAGAGAGAGAGAGAGAAACGCAACAAAAACAGCACTGAGTGTATATTTTTACAACCAAAGCCTCTTGAATGTCCAAGAGGCTGGAGCCAGGTCCCTGGCTTTGGACCATAGCCCCACTGTGGACACACGGTGAGTCCTACTGACCCTTGGAGGCTGAAACATAGGGGACGCTGCAGCCCAGGGAAGCCATCTGGGTCCCATTCCCCCATCTGCAAAGCAGAAGCACCCCCCACCCAATATAAAAAGACCATGACCCAGAGGGGAGGCCACATGGAGCCACCTCCCTGGGATTCCTCCCTTCTTGGACCAGCCATGCCCCCAGGACCTGCCAGCCACCTGCCCCTGGAAATGGTCCTGGGGTCATGCTCTGAGCCAGGGGAGGAGAACTGGCAGGGACCACGGAAGGAAGGTGGGGTCTGGGGGAAGCACCGTACCTAGTCCAGTGGGGACCAGTGCACTGGGTTCCCTGCGGTGACACCATGGTGTGCCAGGGCTGCCCGTGTAGACCTGGGACACTCAGCAGAGAACAGGCACAAGCAGTGGGTCCAGGATGTCCTCCCTCTTGCCTGGCAGTCATGGGGTTGGAGGGCAGAGAGTCTCAGATCTCACCCAGGTGGGGTGATGCCAAGAGAGAAAGACCCCTGCTTCCCAGCCCTGGAAATGCCGTAATTCCCCTTGGACTCCCCAGGACAAGAATAGCCCCCCAGTCACCTCTGCCCTGTCCCCCAGCTCCGGCTTGTTGTACTCAGGCCTCCGGCTCTGGCTTCCGCCCCAGCATGTGGAGGCCACATCACAGCCAAAGGGGTTCCAGTGGGCTCACCTACCCACAAGCACCCTGTGGTCCCCAGTGTCCCGGCCCCTGTCCCTGGACCCCAGATCACCCTGCTCCTCTCTCAAGCCCTGGTGGTGTCTGTGACTGCCGCAGATGGGGCAGATGGGTCAGGGTCCCTCGGCTGCCTGGGTCGAAGGAAGGATCACTTGGTGCTGAAAAGACAGCTCCACAGGCAGGTGTCTGTGAAGGGAGGGAACCTGGCAGGAAGGACATGCAGAAATGACAGGAATGGGCCACCAGGGGGAGGGGCACTGGGGTCCAGCAGCTGCCTCTGGCTACTGCTAACACCTCGTCCCACATAGAATGTCCTCTGACAGCTGCCCCAAGTCTCCACCTGGGCCCCAAGCTTGTAGAGATGCTTGTCACCCCATTTTGCAGGAGAGGAAACTGAGGCCCTGGAGGGGGATGTCCCCATCTCTTTCTTGGGGGAGTGCCTGCCCCGTGGCTCCCAGGGTACCATCTACAGTCACAACAAAGAAGATACATGGTCCCCTGGACAGGGGATCATGCAGCGGCCTCTGCCTCTCTGGGACAATTTTATTTTTTAAGTTTTTTTTTTTCAAAAAATTTTAAAAATGTTTATATTTTAGAAATTTTTCACAATAACGGTTTCTATTTCCATAATTAGCAAATATTACAGTTAAGCTTTAAGATGAGGATTGCCTGATTCCAAAATCCATGTATTTTTTAAATTTTTATTTTGAAGTAGGTCTTGTTATGGAGGGGTTCAAAGACAGGAGGGCTGGAACCAGCCTCCTCCCATGCAAGCACGAGGTCTCTCCTGTCCCTGTGTCAAAACTAAGAAAATGGCCTCGGGTGCTATTACAAGCTAAGCTGCAGATTATTTGAATTTTATTTTTTCACTGCTGTCCTTGAATTCTGGATTTCTGAATCTAGCCTAGGATCACAAATGCAGAGTTTGGCTCCAATCTGTGCTGATGCTTCTATTGAGGTAAAGTACACACAATGTGAAATTTGCTGTTTTTACCTATTTAAAGTGGACAGTCCAGTGGCATTAAGCACATTCACATGGTTCAATAGCCGTCACCACCATCCATCTCAGAACTTCATCACAGAAACGAGAACCCTGCCCACTAGACACTCCTCCCCAGCTGGGCTCCCACCATTCTGCTTTCTGTCTGTGGATTTGACTGCTCTAGGGACCTCAGAGAAGTGGAATCCTATAGTATTTGTCCTTTTGTGACTGGTTTATTTCATTCGGCATAGTGTCCTCAAGGCTCACCCATGGTGTAGCATGGGTCAGAATTTCCTTCTTTAATACTGAATAATATTCCATTGGATCAAATGGATCATATTTTGTTTATCCCTTTATCCACTGATGGACATGGGTTGTTTCCAACTTCTAGCTACTTGAATGATGCTGCTCTGAACATGGGGATGTCTCTTTTGAGCCTCTGCTTTCAATTCTTTGGAGTGGAAGATATGAAACCAGCTGGCTATTTTCTGTCAAACTGCCCTGTTTTACATTCTCACCAGCAATGCATGAGGATTCCAATTTCCCCACGTCCTCACCAATACTTGGCGTATTCTTCCTTTTTTTTTTTTGGAACCAGGAATTGAACCCAGGGGCACTTAACCACTGGGCCACATCCCCAGCACTTTTAATTTTTTTATTTTGAGACAGGGTCTTTCTAAGTTGCTTAGGGCCTTGCTAAATTGCTGAGGCTGGCTTTGAACTTGGGATCCTCCAGCCTCAACCTCCCCAGCCACTGGAATTACAGGGTGGCTTTGTGTTTGTTTTGGTTTTGGAACAGCCACCCTCGTGGGCTTGAAGTGCTCTCTTTGTGATTCGTGATGCTGAGTAACTTCATGAGCTTGTGGGTCACCTGTGTTTCTTCGCTGGAGAAACGGCTACTCAAATCTGTTTTAGAAGGACCTCAGGGTTTGGCTTAACTCAGATCTGGTGAGGCCAATAGATTAGGGAACAAGTGCCACTGAAAGATCCTTTGTCACTTACAGTCCTCAAGAGGAGGTGGCACACCACGCAGGGGCTACACAGGAAAGCACCAGGACTGTTGGGGACAGTGGAGCAAGAGGGAAACTGTAGGCAAAGACCTTTATTTGTATCCTGGGGCAGTGGTGCACACCTGTAATCCCTGCATCTTGGGAGGCTGAGGCAGGAGGGTCACGAGTTCAGAGCCAGCCTCAGCAAAAGCAAGGCGCTAAGCAACTCAGTGAGGCCCTGTCTCTAAATAAAATTCAAAATAGGGCTGGGGATGGGGCTCAGGGGTCGAGTGCCCCTGAGTTCAACTCCCAGTAACCCTCCCCCCCAAAAAAAGAACATGTTCAAAGCCAGCCTCAGCAACTTAGTGAGATCCTGTCTCAGAATAAAAAATTATTTTTTTTTTAAAGGCTGAGGGTTGTGGCTCAGTGGTAGAGCGCTTGCCTAGCATGTGTGAGGCCCTGGGTTTGATCCCCAGCACCACGTAAAACTAAATAAACAAAATAAAGGTATTTTGTCCATCTACAACTGAAGATATTTTTTAAAGGAGGGAGATGGCTGGAGATATGACTCAGTGGTTAAGCACTTTGGAATTAAATCTCTGGTATCAAAGAAAAATAAAAAAACTGTATTTGTGATTTTCCTGGGAAGGAATGGGCAGGGCGGCAGAGCAGGCCTGGGGGAAAGTTGTGATCATTGTGTCAGGCTCTGTGCTGTGAGGGGGGCCTCTATTAGCACCTGGCCCTGGGGTGATTTGGGGTGGAGGATAGTGTCCCAGACTATGGCAGCTGCAGCCTAGTAGACCCGATTGGTGGGTTTGTACAGCAAAGATGGGCTGACCCTGGGCAGTAGCAAATCTGGGAGAGGCCATCCCTTCCCAGTCCAAAAGGCTGCAAGATATCCAAGCATTATATCATGTAGAAAGCTGAAAAACGTTAATTCAAAGGGTTTTTTTTTTGTTGTTGTTGTTGTTGTTTGTTTTTTGTTTGGTTTTTATTTTTTTAGTTGTACATGGACACAAGCCTTTATTTTTCTTATTTATTTTTATGTGGTGCTGAGGATCGAACCCAGGGCCTCCCACGTGCTAGGCAGGAGCTCTAGCACTGAGCCACAAAACCCAGCCCAAATTCAGTTTTTTGCTCATTTTTCAATGGGGCTGTTTTGGTTGTTGTTGAGTTTTGTTGTTGTTGGCTTTCTTTATATATTCCGTCGGCTCATCCTATCTCAGTTACACAATTTGCAAATATTTTCTCTCTTTCGGAGGGCTCTTTCCACTCCCTTGATGGCGTCCTGTGATCTGCAATCATCTTTAGTGTTGATGAGATCCAACTTGCTTATTGTTTTCTTTCTGTTGCGGGTGCTTTTGTATCATGTGCATGAAATCATGGCCAAGTCCAAGGCCACGAAGCATTCCCACATGTTTCTCCTCGTTTAATGGCTTTAGCTCTTACATTGAGGGCTTTGATCTGTTTCGAGTTAATTTCTGCAGATGGTCAAGGCTCCAATTCCATTCTTTTGTGTGTGAATGTCCAGTTGCTCAGCCATTTGTTAATCTGTGCCGAGTTTTCTCTTCTTTCTCTGACAGGGGATGCCTGGTTCCCATCATCTACGATCCACTTACTCATTTGCCCCATCTTAGCAGATGTGGCTTGGGAATCGCTAAGCCGTACCCCTGTGGGAAGCCAACTGACCCACTGGAGTCCGGTGGTGTTGGTATACAGATGTTTTTGTCCTCAGCCTTGCAGGCTCCGGACAAAATCATGTTGTCCAAAATTGTTTGGCTCAGCCCCTTCCTCCCTCCCCCTTTCACTGAGTGATGTCACACATTTGTAATTCAATTAGAATCAGTTGTCACGGACTGCATTCCTGCCTGGGTTCCCCTGACATCCTGGCTACATTTTTTTTTTAATTTGCATACAGCGAAGATGGGCTCTTTGTGGTGTGCAGTTCATTGAGTTTTGGTAAATACAGGGGGATCGTGCATCCGCCACCGGGCTATCAGGGCAGCTTGTCATCGAGAGCATTCTGTACCGCCCTTGTAGTCTCTGCACCTCCCTCCGGGGCTCCCAGCTCCCCGCAACCACTGTCCCTGAGGATTTCTTTTTCAAAACACAATATTTTCGGGATATAATTCACCTCCCATACAATTTACCCATTTAAAAAACAAGTTGTGGGGCTGGGGTCATAGCTCTGTGGCAGAGTGCTTCCTAGCATGTGTGAGGCACTGGGTTCGATTCTCAGCACCACATCCAAATAAATAAAGTAAAAAAATATTTTAAAAAACAATAATAAAATAAAATACAAGTTGAGCCTGACATATGGCCCATGCCTGTAATCCCAGCAATTTGGGAGGCTGAGGTAGAAGGATCCCAAGTTCGAGGCCAGCCTCAGCAATTTAGCAAGGCCCTGTCTCAAAATAAATAAATAGGGCTGTGAATGTGGCTCAGTGGTAGAGCTCTTGCCCAGCATGGGCAAGACCCTGGGTTCAATCCCCAGAACCCAATAAAATAAAATAAAAGTCAACAGTTTGGGGCATATTGGGTTACTCATTTTTTTAAATTGTGGCAAAAGACATATACAATTTGCCATTGTAAACATTTTTAGGTGTACAATGGTTTAGGGGTGATGTCCCCCAAAAGCTCACAGGTGAGACAATGCAAGAAGGTTTGGAAGAGTATTGATTGGGGATTACAGCCTTAATATAATCAGTGAATTAACCCCTGATGGGATAACTGAGGGGTAACTGGAGGCAGATGGGTATGGCTGGAGGAGGTGGGTCTTTGGGGGCGTGGCAGTGGGGTCTGTATTTTGTATCTGGTGAGTGGAGTCTCTCTCTGCTGTCTGATCATCATGTGAGCTGCTTCCCTCTGTCACACTTTTCTGCCTCCTCTTTGCTGGAACTGGGGACTGAACTCAGGGACACTTAACCACTGAGCCACATCTCCAGCCCTGTTTTGCATTTTATTTTGAAATAGGGTCTCGCTGAGTTGCTTAGGGCCTCCCTAAGTTGCTAAGGCTGGTTTTGAACCCATGATCTTCCTGTCTCAGCCTCTCGAGCCACTGGGATTACAGGCGTGCAACACCATGCCCAACCCAGACCTTTTTCTTTTCTTTTTTTTTTTAAAGTACATCTTTTTTTTTTTTTTAAGAGAGAGAGAGAGAATTTTAATATTTATTTTTTAGTTTTCAGCGGACACAACATCTTTGTTTGTATGTGGTGCTGAGGATCGAACCCGGGCCGCACGCATGCCAGGCGAGCGCACTACCACTTGAGCCACATCCCCAGCCCCCCCATGGACCTTTTTCTTAAAAATTCTTTTTGAGCTGAGGTCTTGCTGAGTTGCCCAGGCTGGCCTCAAATTTGTGATCCCCTGACTCAGCCTCCCCAGTGAGTCACTGGTATTACGTGTGCCACCGCACCTGGCTGATGATTTATTTATTTTTTTTAAAGAGAGAGAGAGGCAGAGAGAGAGGGAGAGAGAGAGAACCTTAACATTTTTATTTTTCAGTTATTGGTGGACACAACATCTTTGTTTGTATGTGGTGCTGAGGATCGAACCCGCGCCGCACGCACGCCAGGCGAGCGCGCTACCGCTTGAGCCACATCCCCAGCCCGCTGATGATTTCTTAAATGATGCTAATGC
Source organism: Marmota flaviventris (assembly GCF_047511675.1). Lineage (NCBI taxonomy): Eukaryota > Metazoa > Chordata > Mammalia > Rodentia > Sciuridae > Marmota > Marmota flaviventris. The sequence continues at coordinate 37,632,793 of NC_092516.1, read as the reverse complement.
AACAAAATTTCAGAGTGTTATGTGTACACAGGGAAACAGGCAGAGAGCATAAAGAACACAAGGAGGATTCCATTAATAGAAAAATCTAAGCTAGGTGGCCTTAATGTATAGTGCAAAATAATAAGAACAGCAGTTCTGGGGGTGCAGGAACAGGAAGGGGCCTGTCTTGGCTCATGTGGCCACCACAAAGCATCACAGACAGGGGGGCTTACATAACTGATATTTATTTTCTTGATGTCCTAGAGACTGGGAAGGTCAAGATCAAGGTATTAACTGGCCAGGGCTCTTTTTCTGGCCTGCATGGCCATCTTCTCATGGTGCCCTTTTCTTATAGGGTCAAAGTCCCTACAGATGACAGTCCCACCTTCCTGACCTCATTTTCCCTTAATTACCTCCTGGAGACCTATCTTGAGCCTTGATGCAGGTTAGGGCTTCAGCATATGAATTTGGAGGACACAATTCAATTAAATCAGGGCCCCATGGAACTTCCAGGGGCCCTGCCCGGTTCCCTGCTGGGAGTACCCAGATATGTAAATAAGCCAGAAGTCATCGAATGGTGCATTGAAGGTGTGCCTTTCATTGTATTTACAAAAAAGATCTGCAAGCAAATATGGAGCTTCCGTAAGAAATGTGCTCACTGAAGCGTGAGGGTGACATATACTGGTGTAGGTCACTTACCCCGAAATGCACCAAAACCCAGATAATAGAAATGGAGCGCCATCCTCATGTTGAATCCAAGGAGTAGGCGTGTGTATTGGCTGAAAATTATTTCAACTTTGCAGTCTACTTGAATTTTTTCATAATAAAACATTGGAGAAGAAATTGAGAATGCAGATTTAGGGGCTGGGGCTGGAGCTCAGTGGTAGAGCGCTCGCCTAGCATGTGGGGGGAGGCCCTGGGTTTGATTCTCAGCACCACATATAAATAAATAAATCAATTAATTAATTAAATAAAGGTGTTTAAAAAAAGAATGCAGATTTAAATGTGGCACTGCAGCCTGCCACAGCCCCCAGGTCTCAGCCCACTGCCTGAGGATGACAGGGCCCCAAATTTTGGAAATAGTGGCAATGGTTGCTCAACATTTATGATATTTTATAATTGATGCCACTGAATTGTACACTTGAAAATGGTCACAATGCCAGGCACACGCCTGTGATCCCAGCAACTGGGGAGACTGAGGCAGGAAGAACACAGGTTCAAAGCCAGCCTCAGCAACTTAGTGAGGCTGTAAGCAACCTAGCAAGAGCCTATCTCAAAATAAAAAATAAAAAGGGCTGAGGATGTGGCTCAGTGGGTAAGCATCCCTGGGCTCAATTCCCAGTACAAAAAAAAAAAATTCTAATTTTTAAAAACTTGTTATGATGGCAACCAGGTTTTCCAAATCTTCTCAGAAAAATAGCCATGAAGTCAAGCATCTGCAGGTCTCTTCCCGCGACACACTGAGCAGCAGGCCTTGCTAGAGGGCACAGGCAGGTCACCCCAGTCCTCTTACGTGGCAGCATCGCTGGTGACCAGCCTCGTTGCCAAGTGTCTGCAGGGAGGACTGTCTTTGCCGGCTTCCTCCTCATGGAGACCAAGGTTGGGCAGGCCTTGGCTGCCACCCCTGCTGTATGGCCCTGGGGGTCCCCTCTGCAGGAGACTTCCAGCAGGGAACCTTTGGCCACCAACACCCATGGAGACCCGTCCAGGAGCTTCACTTGGGTCCAGGTGGTGGGGAGGTTGCCTCCCGAGCCCTTCTGCTCTAAGCAGAGGGAGCCGCCCGGGGCTGCATGCTGGCCTTGCAGGTACCCTGCCCCGATGGGCCCCCAACCCTGCCGGGTTGTGCTGGAGGACAGAGCCCAGGCTGGCTGAGCTGCCCCTGTATAAGTGGCGGCCATGTTGGGAGCCAGGGCAGTCCTTACCAAGACTGAGGTAGGAAGTGTGGGTGGGGTCAAGGGAGTGCCCAGCTGTGCCATGCCAGGCTGGAGACATCATGGGCTTGACAGGCTGCCTTGGTGGGCAGGGAGGACAGCACCCAAGGGCACTTGCTGGACATTGTCCATTTTCCTCCTCACACTGGACCCATTTTACAGAAGAGGTCACCGAGGCTCCGGGATTCCACACAGCGTTTATTCACTGGATCATTCCACTGGGCGCCAGGCACGGGCTGCTGCAGCAACGTGGCCAGTGGGGTGGGTGATGCTTTTAAATGCTTGGTTCTCCCTGACGTGGGCCCTGGCCTTGGGCCCACATTCATTTTGGGGGAACCAACACTGTGGGCTCCAGAATGCAGCAGGACCCTGTGTCCCTGTGGGGAAGCAGGTGTCTGACCTGGAATAGGGGTGAGGCAAGCGGGTCTGCAGCGCCCTCTGCTGGCCAGCCTGAGAGCCCTGGGTGGGAGTGCAGGAGGGCGGGGTTCTTGGACCCTGGGCCCCCCAATAATCTTCAACCTAGTGGGGAGGGGCCAACACAGGACAAAGCTGGTTTTAAAGCCCAGGTCTCCAAACAGGCCACTCCTGGGAGAAGCTTGCTTACGGCTTCTGTAGGTCTCACCATATGGGCCAAGGGGTCAATGGAAGCCAGACAGCAAGGGGACTCCAGTTTTAAAATCAGATCTGTCCGTTTGGGGCCCACATCTCCCTGGCACAGTCAGGAAGACCCTAGCAGGAGGCGTATGTGCATTTCCATCAGCCTCAGACTCCTCCGGTCCCTATGGCCCTCACCACTGCCTCCTTTGGTCATGACTTGCCCTCCTGGCCTTTGAACCCTCTCCTTGCCTGCTCGAGAGCCTGGCACCTTTGGTCAGCCAGTGATGTTGGGAACCCAGGGATGAGCATCACCCTCCTGGCTGCAGCCTCCAGCCCAGTGCATCTTGCCCCATGCAACGCCAGAGGGAAAGAAAGTCCCCAGACAAGTGGCTGCACTTTCCCTGGTGACCTGTTACTGAATCCATAGCTGGAGGGCAGCATCTGCAGATGCCTTTGGGCCTCAGAAGGTATCAAGGACTGTGGCTACTTCAGGGGGCCCTGTGGCATGGGGCAGGGACAGAGCTGAAGGGGAAGAGCTGAGGAGGAGTGGCCTTCAGTCCCACCTGGAGTGTGCTTCCTGGCTGCAGGGGGCTGGCTGCTCTGGGGAGGTCACCAGCTGCCTGTTGCCTGAAGGGTTAGTTCGAGTGGGACCTGAGAATGTGTGTTTATGAGTGTCTGGTCCAGTGACGGGGACTCCATGGGAAAGCGCATGGCTGTTCCTGGAGCCAGATCTCCAGAGGGGAGACACAGGCAGCAAGCCTGAGAGCAGGTCAGCCCAGGAACCAGAATCTGCTACTTGGGACAAAGAAAAGCAATGCTACCAGGTCAGAGAATAAACCACGCCAGGGAGGCGAGAGGTGGTCAGAAGGAAGGCTGGAATGATCAGGAGGAGCCAGGCCAGGGCTGGGAGGAGCAGGCAGAGAGGGGTCCTGCAAAGTCCTGAGGCCGAGCTGGAGTCCTGTTCCATGGTTAGAAAACAGGTGCCCAAGCAAAGGGAGAGAAGCCGGCTGTGCAGGGCACTGAGACCGCAGTGGGGGAGGCCGGCACCCTCTCGTCTCTGCAGCTAGGAGCCACGGTCTTCCTGCGGTTGCATTAGATGCCTCCAGGGTTCCCCAGCCCTGGGGGTGGGGACTTCAGCTTGTTCAAAGCTCTAAGCGATTTTCCATGTATGGACTGACTCATTGATAAAACTCCCTGTGCTCTGGGACAAGCTGGGCTGAGGCAGGACCTCGTCCCTGACCTTCAGAAGAGGCCGTGTAAGTCAAGGCTGCAAGAACCCAGCTGGACGACGGGGAGACTTCTCAGCAGAGGTGTCCCCAGCTGTGGTCAGGTAGAGGAATGGGTTGCTTGGGGCACAGCCAGCAATGCTGGCCACTGGGGCTGCAGGCTGCTCGGGTGAGGTTGACAGGGGCCAGGCAGGCAGGAACCCACTCTGTGTGCTGAGGGCAGTGGGAGCCACGGCAGGTGTAATAGGGCAGGCGGCTCCTCCAGCAGGACGTTCTGGGATCATAGCTCCCTGTACCCCATTTGACAGATAGAAAGACTGAGGACCAAGGATGCCCCAGGGGCCTGGGGCCCCTGTGGTCTGACTTGCCCTATGGCAGCTTGCAACCTGGAGTGGACAGAGGGCTGCCTCCCATAGTCATGATTGACTTCCTGGCCTTTGAACCCTCTCCTTGACTGCACAGGAGCCTGACCCACAGCCCACTCAGCTCAGGGTCAGGCTGAGGTGTGTGCATGTGTGTGAGTTAGTATGTGAGTGTAGAAATCTGTCAGACCTGGACTTTTTGTCTGGCTCCAACTTTCACTTGCTGAGTGACCCTGAGCAAGCCACTTAATCTCTCTGATCCTATTTGTGTATCTGTGAAATGAATTTGCACTTCATACCTTGTTGAGCTCTTGGGAGACACGTAGGCCTGGCTCCAGGTTGTCCCCAGGCTCAGCCACCCCCCCAGCAAGGAAAGAGCCTGATGTCATCTGGCACTCCTCCATGATCACACCTTGCATTGCTAGCTTCACAAGGAGGGGGTCCCTGTAGGGAAACTCAGCCCAGAGAGATTGAGCAAGCCACAGGTGAGGGCCGGGCACCAGGAGCTGGGGTGACCAGGTGTGGTCACAGACCCAGGCCCCCCCAACCCGGGTGGGTTAACCCTTTCCCACTGCCCAGTCCCTCCCCCACCACCCAGTCCCTCCCAAGGCCAGGCCTGGTCGGGATACTTCCTCATGCCCCCAACCCCTCCTGGCTGACACAAAGGCCCAGCTCCCACAGGGGCGGCAGGAAGGGGCTCCTGGCCAGCTGGGCCAGGACAGGCAGGGAAGTTAGTGGAGACAGGAAGGAAGCCGCACAGCTGGAGGCCAGGCGCCATTGTCCCACCTGGGGGTGGGGGTCGCTGGTGGCTCCCAGCAACTCTGCCCACCTGCAGACCCAGATGTCACTGGACCCCCACGCACGCACGCCAACCCCCACCTTGCAGCCAAAATTTTTCTTCTCCTAGCCTCAGTTTCCCCATCTAGAAAACCTTAAAGGGCAAGGCACTTGGAATTCATCACACAGTAATGGCAGCATGACACGTGCCAGCCATCGGTCAGGTGCCTGGCCTGAGTTAACACATTTGAGCTGCTGGACATCCCGTGATGTCCCCATCTGACAGCCCCAGAAGTCAGGTACCTCCCCCAGGTCTCACATCCGGAGGCAGAGCTAGGACTCAAACCTGGCTGCCATTCCAAAGTGCAGGGCTTCGGGGTCTCTGCGGTCCTACTGTGCGTTGCTGACTGAGTGCTGTCTTGACATAACTCCCCTGGGAGGGGTTAAGATCCATGGAGGCTTTTTGTGAGTGGTCCTCACATATGCTAGACAAGTGCTCTACCACAGCCCTGTTCCTTCCTTTTTTTTATTTGAGACAGCAGAGGGTCTTTCTAAGTTGCTTTCGGCCTCGCTAAACTGCCAAGGCTGGCCTTTAACTTGAGATCCTCCTGCCTCAGCCTTCCAAGTGGCTGGGATTACATGGTGTGCTCACCATGCCCAGCTACCCACAGAGCATTATTAAAAAATGTGACATCAACAGTTGAATATAGACAGAGGACAGACCCAGATAGAAGGACACATAATAGGTACAGAGGGATGATGGAGATGAATGGATGGTCACGGTTGGTAAGTCATATTAAACTTCACACGATTATGAAAGCTACAGGAAAGCTGTCATGGTGTGTGTCCTGAAGCCACCTCCCCTCCCCACCGCCCAGGTCTCTGGGGCCGTCCTCTGAAGGCTGAGCCCTTGGCAGAGACGGGGGCTTACTCCCTTTGGGTGGGAAAACTGAGACCAGAGCGTGAGGGACTCAAGGCCGTGCAGCCTGGTGGGGCTCAGGCCTCCTTGGCAGATTCGAGTCCCTGTGCAGCTCTTCAGGATGCTCCTTCTCTTCCTCAGCCCCACCCTTGGCTCCCCCTGACAGGGACGTGATGGGGACAGGAGCACGTCTCACTTCCAGGTGGAAAGAGAGGAAACAGGAAAGGTCCTAACGGGAAGGAGGGGGAAGGGAAGCTCGGGGTCCCCGAGGTGGTGTCCTGGACAGGGCAGGGCCGGGCCCAGCTGGCCACCCTCCCTCTCCAGGCCCCTCCCAGGACCACCCTTCTGCCTCTGGGAGGAGGTCTGAGGACCAGCAGCCCTGGTGGGGATGACCCAGGAGCCTGCTAGGCCTTCAGGTCCACGGCCAGGAGCCCTCCCAACATGGGTATCACCTGACACGCTCCCTCTGTCCTGAGGGCATCAGAGGTGGCCGGGAGGGACTGTGTTCACCCCAACCCCCCCCAGACCCTCAGGGTCCTGGAGACAGAGAGGTCAGGTGGTGCCTGGGCTTAGGTCGCAGGGCCCCAGTCCCTTGCTGTAACGAGCATCTTGGGCTGCATAGCAAGGCCCTCCCTCAACGTGTCTTGTCCCCAAGTAGCCAAGCACCGGCATCCTGCTCACATTTTATTGAAGGTGGGGTTGGGGTGGGCCCACAGAAGCACAGGCCCCAGTTTCCAGGGGGCTCCAGGCTTCTGGATGAGGGACAGCCCAAGGCTCACTCCTGGGACTGCAGGTGCAGCTCACCGGCCACCATCCCTGCAAGCATCCAAGGCACGTGCCTCAGCTCATGGTCCCTGGTCCCTCCAGGCACAGACTCAGGACAGGATGTGGACAGCAGCCTTGCTCCTGTGGCCAGATATGCAAGGCCAGCTGGGAGAGGGACAGGTCAGGACAACCAAGCCACAGGAGAGGGCACAGGCTGAGAATGGCAAAAGCCCAGGTGAGGTCAGCAGCAGGGGAAGGGACAGTGACGTTACCCCCAGCTTAGGCTCCGTTTGGCCAGCTCCACCTGGGCCAGGCGGTGTTCACTCAGCACCCGCACCCTGGTGATGGCAGCCAGCGGCCTCTGGCGGTGCGGGAACTGTAGCACCTTGTGCTCCTGCGCATAGACGTGGAAGTGTTCGGCGTCCGAGCTCACCTCCATCTGAGCAGGCAGGAAAGTGACCCTTGGCCCCAGCGTAGGAGCCCGGATCACTCAGTCCCACATCTACCTTGGTGTGCTGGCCTGTCCGGGCCCACCCACCCCATGGGAGATCTGCGCTGGGAACCCTCTTGCTTCTCCAAAGATGGGGAGGCCGGCAGCCAGAGCAGGAAGCATCCCATCACCCCCGAGGGGACACTGAGGAACAGGGAGGCCCAGCCAAACCCAGCAGGGAGGCTTGTGGATATCACAAGGAACCCCCTCCTCACCTGCCTCCTGTTCCCTGCCACTGTCCTCACCACCACCACCACCACCACCGTCCCCCTGGGCCTCCCCTCTCCCCATGGGCCCCACCCAGGTCCCCATCACCTCAAAGGGCTCCCCCAGGGCCAGTGGGAAGATGCTGGACACCTCCTCCTGGCCCCAGCGGCCACCCTCGAAGGCATTGCCCACCACAGTGGCACTGGAGAATCGTGGCTTGACGTGGAAGGCGATGTCCCCCGCCTCGGACAAGAAGTTGATCTCAAACCTGGGGGTGTTGTGCGGGTCATGAAGGCAGCAGATAGCTGGGCAGCCCCCACCCCTGGTCCAGGAGGGGAGGTGGCCCCTACTTGTCCTCTCTGGAGTCAGCTTGTCCCTGGACCATCAGGCTCCAGCCCGGGGCCAGGCCCCCCGCACAGAAGGCTTCAAACTAAAGGCAAAAGACAGAGGGATGGAGCCCATGGGGCTGTAGCTCTGTCCCCACCTTCAGGTACCCACTTATCTTGGAAACTCCCACCAGCCCACACACTCCGACGGGTGATCTTTGCAGGACCTCGTCCCTCCAGGCATCTCCTTCCTGATGGGGATGGGGGTGGGGGTGGGGGGGGGTGGAGCAAGCCTGCCCAGCAGCAGCTCTGGGGAGACCTTCACCCCCACACCCCCTCACCCTGGGGTCTGATGAATGAGTGGACAGAACCGCACCCCAGCTCTGTGCGGGGAAACACAGGCAGCCTGGGGACTCCCCCACCACCCAGGCCCCCTTCCCTTCTCCTGGGTCCAGGTACGTGCCAGCTGGGTACCTGGGTGTCACCCACCTGCACCGCCATCGCCCCAGCAGCTGGGGAGCGCAGCGCAGGCCTGAGGATATAGGCGGGGTAGGAGGGGCGGGGCTCGGAGCTCCGCCCCCAGGGCCTGCTGAGGTCCCCCGCTGAGGTCCCCGCTGAGGTCCCTGTGCCCTTTCCTAGTACACTTTCCCTCCTGGGCTCCCCCTCATGGGCCTCCATTAAAGCGCTCTGTGTAAGAAGCCCCCTTGCACCCCTGCCTCCACAGGGCCTGACCAGCTCCCTTCCCAGGGGCAGGCTGCTTGTCCCTGTCCTTAGGGGACGGGTGTGGCCAAGGCAGCCCCCTCTTTCTTCAGGGCCCTAAGCCGGTCCTTCTGACCCAGAGAGGAGGGCAGGCCTGCCCACTGAGCCTGCCCCTGCCTTCTGGGGTCCGGGCTACTGCTGGGATGCCCCAAACTGCCCACCCCAGCTTCCCTCCCATGCCCCCCTGGCTGCCCCGCTCGGGCCAGCTCGGTGGGCCCCACGGGGCAGAGTGGGGATTAGGCGGGTGCTGGTCAGCGCATTCCAGGCCCTTGGCAGACAGATGGGGAGGGCCTTTCCCGCACCCCGCACCCTCCTCTCAGGCTGAGCCAGGGGACGGGCTGATCCGGGCTCTCAGGTAGCCTGAGGAGAGAGCGCCCCTCTGCAGGGGGCCCAGTGACTGTGCTCCACGAGCGTGTGTGTGTGTGTGTGTGTGTGTGTGTGTGTGAGTGTGTGTGTGAGAGAGAGAGAGAAACAGAACCCACCATGTGCCAGGTGTATGTGGCTGTGGGTGGCCGAGAGGTGCCTCTGGCTGTTTCCCTGCCCAAGGTAAAGAAAAGTGGCACAGATCTAGACCAGGGTGCTTCCCCCAAGAGGCTTCCTGTGCCCACGTGTGTCCCCTTCCTCCTAGGCCCATGTGTCCCCCTTCTCTTGTCCCTGTGTATCTCCTTCCTCCTGTTCCTTTGCGTCCCCTTCCTTCTGTGTATCCCCTCCCTCCTGTCCCTGTGTGAACACTTCCCCCTGTTCCCATGTCCCCACATCCCCTGTCCATTCTTCACTCCGGGCCCTGGCAATGCTGACCCCATGTCCCGTTTGACCTCTCCCCAGGCCCGGCTGCCTGGGTATGTGCTGGTGCTGTTGGCTGTGGCTGGGGGACACCAGAGCTAGAAGGGACATGGAGATGGCCCAGACTGTCCACCTGCCCACAGGTGGTACAGGCTGCACAGAAGCTGAGGCCCTTCCCTTCTGCAGATCGGGGGCAGGGTTGCATGCGGCCTGCAGGGGGCAGCCCTGGGCAGCTGAGGTTCCCGGGATGAGCCCCACGGTCCTGCCAGGTCCATGTCTCAGACCCCGCATCCCCGCGTCCCTGAGAGGAGCACAGAGAGGGATGCCCCTGGCCACACAGCCCAACCAGAGGGCAAAGCCCGGTCCTGTGACCCCACTCCCTGTCCTGTCCCCTGTTTAGGTGCTGGGGCTGGGTAGTGTCCTGGCTGCAGTCCCCTGGTGAGGACACAGAACCTCGACTATAGATACACTCCTGCCAGGGCCCAGGGCTGGGGCCAGGCATGGAGTCGGGATCTGAAACAGGCTTCTGACCGGATGTCCACCTTGAGCTTGTGGCCTCTGGGCCTCAGTCTTCCCAGCTGTATACTGGGCTCAGCAGTTCTCCTCAGCAACACTGACCTCTGCTTCTGTCCTCTGGGTGGGGGAGAGTGGTCTAGGGCAGCCACAGCCCTGGTCACAGGAACTGGGTCATTGTCTGCCTGATCTCTGTCTCTGTCTCCTTGTTTGGGGTCAGCAGGGCTCTTGTTTGGGGGACTTGGGTGCCAGCTGCTAGAGCTGGCATCCAAAAATCTGGGGCTGGGATCCCAGACTTGCTGCTACCTAGGACAAAGAGGCCAGAGACCTGTTCCCAGAGGTTCCATCCCTCTCTGAATCTCAACTTCCCCAGCTGGATCGTGGGGGTTGTTACAGGAAGCCCCAGTGGTCCTCAAGGCCAGCAGGGGTGTGAGCCTGGCCTGCTCGTGCCACCTGCAGTCTCTAAAAGCTGGGTGCCCCCCACCCACTTTGGGCAGCTAGGCTGTGGGCCTTCACCCAGGCCTGCGCCCCAGGGTGGCAGGTGGACCTGTGATCTTGGCCCATCTGTGGCATGGAAACTCTGGGGGGTCAGAGCCAAGAGCTGCCGAAACTCCAGGCAGCCAGGACAAGAAAGCCCTCTGGGGTGGGCTCAGTCCTGCAGAAACTCCCCACCCTCAGCCCCAGGGCTGCAGAGTCCAAATCTGACCCTGGACGCAGTGCCCAGTCTGGCCTCAGGATGACACGGTAGGCGGTGCCCTCCCTCCCTGCCTTGCTGGACAGCAGGGTTGGGTGCTGGCTGCAGCAGGCTATGGTTTGGGCCTGGGAGCAAACAGACCTGCATCCGGGGCTGTCCCTGCCCCTGTCCCCCCACACCTACCCGGATGTTCGTTTTGCCTGGAGCTGTTGACTCTCAAGGCTGCCAACCAGGTAGCCATCTCCACCCAGCTCAGCTGAGGATTTGCTCCAGTGTGGGGCTGGGCTCTGCAGCCCCTGCCCAGCCCTGGGTGCCCAGCACAGGGCAAGCACTCAGCCACCATGTGAAATTCTGCCCAGAGCCCAGTGGCAATTAGCATCTATTGGAGTGCCCGGCACCCGGCTGACCTCTTAATGCATTATCATATCTGAGGCACCAAAGAGCTGGTGAGGGTGGCACTGAAATCCCTGTTTCAGAGAAGGACATGATGGCCCAGAGAGGCTGAGCTACTTGCCCAAGGTCCTACAGTTAAGCAGTAAAAAAGCCAGGACTTGCCGGATGCCTGATGCACGCCTGTAATCCCAGTGGCTCAGGAGGCTGAGGCAGGAGGATCATGAGTTCAAAGTCAGCCTCAGCAAAAGTGAGGTGGTAAGCAACTTAGTGAGACCCTGTCTCTAAATAAAATGCAAAACAGGGCTGGGGATGGGGCTCAGTGGTCAAGTGCCCCTGAGTTCAAACCCGGGTACTGCTCCCCTCCTAAAAAAAAAAAAAAAAGCCAGGATTTGAGACCAGCAGTCTGCCTAGAGTTCCTGCCGTAGACACCATCCTGGGCCATCCCTGGAGACACACTGCTAGGCTGGGAGGGGTTAGCAGAGCTGGCTTTCTGGAAGGAGAGGTGGGTCTTAAAGAACGAGTAGGAGTTAGAAAGTGGTGGGAAGGGTGCTTCCGGTCCAGGAAAGGGAAGTAGGACAGTGCTGGAGACAGGCCAGTCACATTGGGCCTCTGATTAACCTCAGCATCCCCAGAGGTGACTGCCTCCCCTCTCCCAGGGACAATTTGACAAGGATGGCCTCACCTTTCTGGGAGCTCAGCAGAGCTTCTGTGGGATTTCTGGGGTCAGGCATCATTGTACCCATTTAAAGGGTGAGAAACCGAGGCTCAGGGGGAGGAATCACCCGACCCAGCCCCACAGTGAGGAGGGGCAGGACCGCACAGGAAGGCAGCTCCGGGCTCCTGGCCCACTGCTCAAACAGCCCTGTCGCCTGCCCAGGGACTGAGTGTCCAGCTTAGCCCCACAATGGCAATTCCAGGGGCCACGTCTGGCTCTCAGCCTCCTCAGTCTGTCCTCGGAGGCTGCCTGAGGTTCCAGACCTTCCCAGGACTCCCTGGCCCCATCTTCCATCTGGAACTGCCGCCCCGAGCTGAGGGGCACTGGGCAAGTACAGTCCTGGGCAGACGGCTGCAGCCAGCTCCACCCCAGCGTGGCACTGGGTGGCCTTGGCACATGGTGGCTGCCTTAGGTCAGAAGGGAACAATAACCAGGCATGAGAGGGTTGGGCGGAGGGGAAGCTCCGTGCCACCCCACACGGAAGGGGAAGGGGAGGCTCACAGGGGCCGGGGCGTGACGCAGCAGCAGGTGGGCACTGGTGCTCCGGCCTCTGTTTCTCTTGGAGGCCCCAGGTAGGACCTTGGCCTCCACAACTCACTAAAGACCAGATGGAACCCGGAGGGGGAGGGTGGTTTCCAGGCTAAGGAGGACCCCAGGAGTCCGAGGAGGGGACAGAGGGTCTTCACCTCTGATGCTTCTTCACCCTGACCCTTCCCAATCTGTCCCCAACTGCCGCCTGCCCCAGCAACGCTTCAACTGACCTATCCTGAGGCACAAGCTCTCCAAGTTCAATCCCAAAGGACCTTCGGGGCCTCTCCCTCCTCTGAGACTTTCTCCCCGACTCAGGGCAGAGGATATTTTCCATCTAAGCCATTAACCGAGGTCCTTCTACATGACAAGCCATGCTGTGGTGAGCCAGTCAGACAGACGGACGGGCACAGTCCATTCCCCGGGAGCCTGGGTGTCTGGGGAAGGCAGGCAGGTGTCAGATGTCAGAATCCAGCACTGCACGGTTTAATTGCTAAGGCCATAGAGCCAAGATGAAGAAACACAGCGAGTGACAGCTGGGGGAGTGGCCTTGGTGGGGACAGTCAGGGAGACTTCCTAGAGGAGGTGAGTCTGAGCTGACCCTAGGAGAGAGCAGGGCTGGCCTCATGAGGGGGAAGAAAGGAAACAGCATGTGCAAAGGCCCTGGGGAGGATAGAGTGGATGGGTAGGCCCCACCCCTTCCCAGCCCTTCCTGTCAGACGCCCTGATGTTGTTCCTGGACAAGCTGCCCACCAGGCCCCAGCCATTGTGCATGGCTGCTGCCTCTACCCTTGAGTCTTTTACTGCTCAGAGAATCTACTTGCTCCTGGAGCACTGTGTGGGCTGATAAGGTCTTACTGGAACTGGGCACCGTGACACAGCCTGTAATCCCAGTGACTTGGGAGGCTGAGGCAGGAGGATGGCAAGTTTGAGGCCAGACTTAGCAACTTAGTGAGACCCTGACTTAAAGTTAAAAGAAAAAAATAGAAAGGGCTGCGGATGTGGCTCCACGGTGAAGCACCTGCCCAGCACGTGTGAAGCCCTGGGTTCAACACCCAGCGCCAAAGTCTTAGTGGTGTTGATGTCATTCAGCCAGTTCTGCCGCTGGCCCACTCCCAAGGGTGGGTGAGCCTGGCTTCCTCCTGGGGCTCCTTCCCTTGGGCTGCCCCTCTTGCCCACATCTTGCCCTCTGCAAATCAAAGGCCTATCTGCCCGACAGGTGGGAGGCTGGAGGGAGTCCCTGCTCCTCTCTGTGCCTCAGCTTCTCCGTCTTAGGGAGCCAAGTGGGACAGTGATCATTGCCCATGTGCTCTGCCCAGGCTGGTGCTAGTGCCGGGACAGCAAGGCTGACCTTGGTCCACAGAGGGACAGGAAGTGGAGGACGTGGGGTGGTCAGCTGAGGGATGTCAAGCTGTGTAGGAGAGGACATAAGTGCTTCTCCCTCCCTGTGCCGTCCAGGGTCTCCTGCCCAGATGGGCTCCAGAACCCACAGGGCACCAGCCCTTAGCACAAGTCCTCCCAAGCACCGTGGAGAGCGGCACCATCACCTGATTTTGTTTTACCTCCTTGTGGTACATATTGGCAATGGAGGCCTAAAGGCAAGGTCAAGGGCCCAGGTCACACAGCGCATTTTTTTTTTTTTTTTTTTTTTAGAGAGAGAGAGAGAGAGAGAATTTTTAATATATATTTTTTAGTTTTCGGCGGACACAACATCTTTGTTTGTATGTGGTGCTGAGGATCGAACCCGGGCCGCACGCATGCCAGGCGAGCACGCTACCGCTTGAGCCACATCCCCAGCCCTCACACAGCGCATTTTTAACTGCTATTCTGCAGAAGGAGGGGTGGGATTTGGGGGGCCCACCTGTCTTAGCTTGCCCCTTTGTCTCTGAAGCTCCCAGGGCCATACTCCTTGGGTCAGCAGTGATCAGTGATCTGTTAACTCTGCAGTCTCCCAAGGGAGTCACACACACACCTGCTGGGCAAGGGCTTTGGTGCCCATTTTTGTTGATGGAGAAACTGAGGCCACAGTGTGTTTCCCTGGTGAGCTGTTCCTGTGAACAACCTCAAAAGGTCAATAGGAGCCGGGCTTGGTAGTGCACCCCTGTAATCCCAATGGAGGCTGAGGCAGGAGGATCGCAAGTTCAAAGCCAGCCTCAGCAACTGTGAAATGCTAAGCAACTCAGTGAGTCCCTGTCTCTAAATAAAATACAGAATAGGGGTGGGATGTGGCTCAATGGTTGAGTGCCCCTGAGTTTAATCCCTGGTACCTAAAAAAAAAAAAAAAAAAGTCACCAGGGAGCTGTGTCAGGATGGCTGAAGACCCTAACATCCTTGTTAATTGCTACAGGGGTGTAACCTAGGGAGAGGGGTGATGATGGTCCTGAGTGAGGGGAAGAGTCCTGGGGGGGCCAGGGCAGGGCCCAGGACTCATGGGATTTGGGACTGGCTAGGCTGTAAAACCCCTTGTGCTTGGCCAAATACCAGCCTTGAGTGAACCCAAGATGCCACCATCTTTTCTTTCCACATTTTTTATGAGTGCATTGTAGTTGGAGGTAATGGTGGGATCCACTGATACATATTCGTATATGCAGACAATATAACAATACAATTTAGCTAGCATCAGTCTCCACCACTTCCCCTTTCTCTCCTCTCCTCGCTCCCCCTAATCCCTTTTCTCTACTGACCTCCCTTAGATTTTTATGAGACCCACTCCCACCTTTCTTTTCCTTCTTCCTTTCTACATTCTAAATAGGAGAGAAAACATATATATGTGACCCTCAACCTTCTGAGTCTGGCTTATTTAGCTGACCAGAATGTTCTCAAGTTCTATTCATTTTCCTGCAAATGATATAATCCCATTTTTCTTTATGGCTGAATAAGACTTCATTATATGTGTGTGAGTGTGTGTGTGTGTGTGTATCTGTGATATTTTCTTTATCCATTTTCCATTCATCTGTGGATGGTCACATATGCTGGGCTGGTTCTAGATAGTTCGGGGTGCGTCCATCTTTTTGTGTGTGTGTGGGGGGGGGGGGTTTGCTGGGGATGCTGCCATCTTTGAGGAAGCTCAACTGCCCAGACAGGCCAGGCAGAGGGCTGTCCAGAACTGGGCTTCAATGACCAGTGAGAGCCTCTGTGGCAGGGAGGGGCTGGAGCCAGCTGGGCGGGGTGGGGTGGGGCGGGGCAGAGCAGCCTGCTGCTCTCTGGCCTGGAGGGGTCCATGATGACTTCTCCAGATGGATGCGGGGCTCCAGGGATGCAGGCTTCAGCCGGGTTATAAATAGACCAGCGGGGTTTGAGGAAGGAAGAGCTGGGATTCCTATCAGATGAGAAAGTGGCTGGGGGAATCCTCAGCTGGCCTGAAGATGCCAGGGAGGACAGCAGGGAACGCAGGTCATCAGTCGCGGGTTCAAATCCCCGCTCTCTACAACCTTCCCAACTGCACCTTGGTGTACTGCTGTGACCCCCCCAGGGGTGGAATGGGGGGTGAGGGGAGGGTAGCAGACCACGTGGCCTTCCGTCCTGCACCCACGGTGTGCTGGGATACAGTGGTGAGCAAGACAGGCAGCCCCCTGAGGTCGCGTGGCTTGTATTGCAGAGGGGACAGGAATGAGAAGTAGCTCACAGATAATCAGAATGTTATAGGCGATAGGTTCTCAGGAAAAAATAAAATAAAATACAGAAATGATGTGGAGCTAGCTACACAGCCCTGTCTGGAAGCCGCTCACCAGCCACAGGGAGCCATTAAGCACTTGGAACATCTGAACTGAGATGTGAGCTTAAAGCACCCGCTGGATTTGGAAGACTCTACCCCAAAATGTAGAATGTTCTCATTAGTAATGGAGCACATGTTATCACGATAATAGTTTTGACACACTGGGTCAGATAAAGTACATAATTAAAATGTATGCCCCTGGCTTCGACAGTGTTTTTAAATGTAGTTAGTAGAAAATTTAAAATTCCTTTTTTTTTTTTTGGCAGTACTAGGAGCGGAACACAGGGCCCTGAAGAGGCTGGACAAGCCCTCTGCACTAAGCTCCTGCCTCCCACTTCTATGCCTGTGGGCTCACAGGACGGACTTGATGGGGGAGCTGTTTCAGCCTCACCAGGAAGGGGCGCTCGGTAGAGGCGGGGAGGTCACAGAGGTGGGACTGGGCAGGAGAGGTTCCGGTTGCCCCAGTGAGGAGCCCTAGAGTGCCCATCCCCCAGGGTCCAGACACTTGCTCCAGGGTTATGGGGGGGTGTCACGGGGTAGGCTGGTCTGGCTCTGTCCCTTCCCTAGACTCCTGTCCCCAGGAAGCCTGTGCTGCATCCCCACACCAAGCTCCACAGCCGCAGGCTGCCTGCCTGCCCATTCTGGCTGACCCGGCTGGCTCTGAATGCTTGCTCCAGCCAAGATGGTTGGGAAAGACCCACGGGAGCCTCCAGCTCCCAAAATAACTTCACACCAGTTCCAGGACATCTGTGGAAGGGGGAGGAGCTGAAACCCAGAGCCACAAGCCCCAAGGAGCCCCAGCGGGGTGGGACTGGAAATGGGCAGGAGCAGGGAGAGTGCACCCCCCAGGCTGGACAGCACTAGCTCCTTATTGTCCCAGAGGGGAAATGAAGACCCAGGAGGCTGGAGAACTTGTCTGAGGAGCACTGGCCCATGGCGGTGGCGGTGATGATGTGAGCTGGCTGGGCACTTTCCCCCGTGCCCTTCGCACTTGGCCACCACTCACCCAGCTGGCAGGCAGGCTCTGATGGAATTTCAGGTTCCCCAGGGGGTTGGGAGGTGTCCCCTAAGCAGTGTGGCCAGCACTGGGTAGAGCGTGTGGATTTTCCCCGGCTCAGGATAACTCAGCTGTGACTGGCTGGCCACTATGGAATGGAGGGAGGGTGGGGAACCCGAGGCACAGAAGAGGGAGGTGACTGTCCTGCTAACAGAGCCAAGAGGAACCTGAGAATCCAGGAAGCAAGAACGTAGGGGTGGTCTTTGAGTCAGGAATTCTCCTCCCAGGACCATGTGATCCAGTCATTCATTCAGTCATTCAACAAACATTTATTAAATGCTCATTGTGCCCTGGGAGCTGGGGGGCCACCATGGACAAGAACAATCTAGGTTAAAGATGGAGATCCGGAGGTGGATGAGGCTGGCCTGAGGCCACCAGGGGTGTGGAGGGCTTATGGGGAAGGCTTATGGGGAGGGGGGTCAAGGGCCGTGGGCTGGTCAGTGTCAAGGCTAGATCTGCAGGGTCTCCTGCCCTTGACCACAATTCCTAGATAGGAGAGGCACTTCTTTCTGAACCAAGAGTGTCCATGAAATGACTGCGGCCATTGCTCCCCACACAGGGCTCCGCTGGTTTTGGGACAGTGTGAATGTTGCCGTGTGTTTCTCAGGAGGGAGAAGAACAAGGAGAAACCACGCATGCGTAGGGCTTGAGTAGTGGATGGAGGGCCTTCCACGGGGCAGGGAGGCCCGAGAGAGGGCCAAGTTCCAGGTGAAAGTGAAGAGCTGGGTGCAGTGGCCCATGCCTGTAACCCCAGCAGCTGGGGAGGCCCTGAGCAACTTCGCAGGACCCTGTCCCAAAATAAACAGAGTAGGGGCTGGGATGTGGCTCAGTGGTTCAGAGCCTCTGGGTTCCCCAGTACCAAAAAATTAAAAATTTAAAAATAAAGTGAACAAGAGGTATCTGAGGGAGCCTCAGAGCAGGCTGCCAGGCCGGCACCCAGGTGCTGGTGAACACCTATCCCAGAGGAGTTGGGTGGGCTAGACACTGAGCCCAGATCAGAACCCAGGGGCGGGTTTGGGGGCAGGAGAGCACCCAAGGAGAGTGGGAGGTGGTAGCCTGTGAGCCCACAGGGAGCCAGGCAGACCCCTGCTTCCCCGCCTCCTCCTGCCCACGGATACCCAGGACCCTGTGCTCTTGGTGGGTGGGTCACAGCAGTCCCAGAGAGAGCCCAAGGCCGGAGTCCAGTGTGCCTGCTCACTCTGACCACCAGGCCACCCCTACCCCCACTCTCTGTCCCTGGTCCAACCGCTGCTCCAACTTCCCTGGGCTGGGACGGGACACGAGATTCTTTCAAAAACATTTCCTTTGCAAAATAATCCTTCGAAATATGTTTTTGGAAACAGACTCCTGATCTGAACAGGAAGACGTTAATTATGGTCCCTCCCCAGGGGGGCGCGGGGGAGGAAGCATGGTGGTCAGAAGCAGGAGCAAGGGCCAGGTTGGCCGCTCAGGGCCGACCCACGCCCAGCCTGGCCTCCCTGCCCCACCGCCCCAGCGGCCCTGCTCGGCCTTCAGCCCACAATAGGATGCAGAGACCCAGGGAGGGGCAGCGACTGTGGCCAAGGTCACAGGTCAGAGGCAGAGCAGGGTGGAGCCCCCTCGGCTGCCCACAGTGTGCCCACGTGGGCAAGCATGAAGGTGACAGGCACACTCTGTGGCAGAGAAGCCATGGGGTCTGCAGGACTTGCTCACCTCCAAGTGAATCTCCAGGCCGGACTTCCTCACCCAGCCAAGGCACCCCCAGGTTCAGAGGAGCTGGCCAGACTTGGACCCCAAGGAAGAAGGAGGAGATGGGGCCTGAGGAGCCCCTTTATGTTCCTGCTCTTAGACCCCCAACCACCCTCCAAACAAGGGCCACCCGGGTTCTCCTTAGGCCTGGGTGACTGTTTCTGGAGGCTTCCACTGTTAAGCTCCTGATGCTCCTGTCCTGGGCTGTGTAGTCTGACTGGTATTAGAGATTGGGGTTGTCTTGGAAGTTTGACCTCTTCTTAACCATCCAGATAGGGATCCGAACACCCAGCCTATGGCACCAGGGTTCATCTGAATGTACCTACAAGGAATAAGCCTAGGGGCCACCCATCTATCTGTCCATCTTTCCAACCACCCGCCAATGCAACCAACCATCCATCCAACCATCCATCCACCCACAATCCATCCATCCATCCATCCATCCATCCATCCATCCATCCAACCATCCATCCACCCACAATCCATCCATCCATCCAACCATCCATCCATCCATCCATCCATCCACCCACTAATCCATCCATCCATCCATCCATCCATCCAACCATCCATCCACCCACTAATCCATCCATCCATCCATCCATCCATCCATCCATCCATCCATCCACCCACTAATCCATCCATCCATCCATCCATCCATCCATCCATCCATCCATCCATCCACACGTTTATCCATATACCCACCCTCCAGCGATCTCTCTACCCTTTTATCCATTATCAGTCTCCCTGCCCTTTTAGCCACTCACCCCTCTGTCCCCTATCCATTCCTTTCTATCTTTCCATGCTTACCTGCCCATCTGTCATCCACAGGGGACAGGATTCTAAGGAGGGAGAGTCAGAGAAAATCATGGAGGATGTGGTGAGAGGGTCAATGGAGCCCGAGCCCCACCCAGGACTTCTTGCTCTTCCCCGCAGCCAGTCCCCTCCCCAGTGGATGAACAGCTTCCTCCTCCGTAGTCCCTATTTGTCCCACAGAGGAGGCTTTGGAGGATGGAGGCCTTTGCAGTCACTGCCTGTCCCTGGCACAGGCTCTAGAACCCTGTGGATGTTTTCTGAGAGGGTTATACCTGCCTGTTTCAGGACAGTGAGGGGCAGCGTGGTGTCACCTCAAGGAGCCACAGAGGGGACTCTGCCGGGAGAATGAGAGGCATGTCTGAGCAGGCCTTGCTGACCCCCGCGTGCTCCTGGTCACCCTTGTGAGCTCTCCACAGGCACGGGTTCCTGGGGAGGCTGTGGGAAAGGCCCCTTGCAGACCCCTTGCAGGCCACAGGGCATCTTGTGGGGGAGTTTTTGTCACCCCAAGGCTCCGGAGAGGGCCCCGGACTCAGCCAAGGATGATTCAATGGGGAAAAAATGCCCCAGAAGGAGGACTGCACTTGGACTGCCAAGTCACCCTGGGCCTGGGCCTCAACCCCGTTATCTGCTACTGGGATGAGTGAGGGGTCTCTGGACCCTCTGACCCTGGGTGGCTCCCACTCAGACGGACAGACCCTGACTCAGACTCCTTTTCTCCGTCTCCCTGTCTGTCCTTTCCTGTGTCTGACCCTCATGGTCTCTGTCCCTTGCTCTTTCTGTCTGCCTCAGCAGTCTGTCTTGTCGCGCCCCTCCTCTTCCTCTCCCTGTCTGTCACACCCTCCCTCTTCCCTGCAGGATGTCCAGTGCCTTCTCGGGGCCTCTCTGCAGATGCCCTGCCCTGTTCTGAGATAGCCGGGCCTCTGCCCTGTGCCCAACCTCAGACACACTCGGGTGGCCCCTTAGAGTGACTGAGAGTGACTGACTGGTCCATGCAGCCACCCCAGCGCTCCCCTCCCTAGCTGCCTGGAGAGTTGGGGTGTGGCCACTGGGGGTTCTGGAACTAGTCGCAGGTATGCTCAGGACCTGTGACCCAGCACCACCTGGGCTCTGTGGCCAGCGCTCAGGAGGGTGGGTAGAGGGTGGACACAGAGTAATCAGATGGATGGGGTGACGTTGTGTGGGGGGTGCTGAGGCAAGATGGGCATCTATTGTCTGTGCCCAAAGCCTGCCTGCCCCAGTGGCCTACTCAGTGCCCACTCCCAGTCCCTTACACGACCCCCAGTGGCACAGGCCCTTGAGGCCGGGCAGGCTCCTGGAACACGCCTGTGGAGGCGGCAGGAACTGCGTGCTCACCTTACCTGTGGAGGCAGGAAGGGAGGCTGGCATCCAGAGGTCAGCCAGGAGGTGGGTGGACAGCAGCGTGGGACTCTGGGCCACTCCAGCCCAATTGTCCAGACACCTGTCCTCCCAGTACCCCCAGCCCTCTGTCTAGGCCACGCCAGGTCTGCAGAATCCCAGGTGTCCTGCTCCAGGGGACCTGAGCAAGGGGAGAGGTCAGGCTGTGGGAGACCCAGATTGGGACCTGGCCTGACTCTGAGCCTGCCTGTCTGTGAGACCTGGGCCACTGCGTCCTCATCTGCTGTGCAGATAGCAGCCACCCTCCCTTTGAGGCCATGAAGGTCTGTCCCCGCCTCCCTCCACCCTGGGCTGACAGTTCCAGCTTCACTGTGGCCCCTTCACGGTCTCCTGAGTCCTGACTTTAATTCAGACCATAACAGAGCCCACCCACAGGAGGCACTGTCCCCTACCAGGGCAGGACCCCAGGAAGCTGAGGAGCAGTTTCACATGTCCGAGGGGCCCCAGGGTCCCTGCTTCAGGGCCCCTGTGCTACTTCCAAGGGAGCCTGGTGGGCCTTCGGACCCCGCCCTCCCCCAAGCTAGGGAGGCCTCCGGGGGCCTCCAACCCAGCTGTGGCTGGGTGACCTCTGAGCATTTGGGGTGTTATCCAAGTGGGGGACAGGGGACTAGAGAGGGGCTGGTGGGTGGAGTCAGGAATCTGGGGAAGGCCACACAGGCTGCCTCTTCTGCCCCAGGCTGCTCCTCCCTCAGCCTCCCCGCATCCTGCAATTTGGCACAGGCCTCACCTGGTAAATATTTGGTGTCTACTGTGAATACTTGCAGCTGTGGGCAAGACACGTTGGGAGTGAACACTGGGCAGGGGGTGCCCCTTCTTGCACCAAGCGCTGTCCTGCTAGGCCCACCAACCCTTATCCTCAGGCTGCCTGGACCTCAGTCTTTCCATCTAGCAAGTGGGTTGAGCTGATTCCAAGGGCAGCACCCCGCTGCCCACCGCCCTGATACTTGCTACCCCAATTCCAATTTCCTTTGGGGCAGGAAGGGAAACTGAGGCCCAGAGGGTCACACCAGCCACTCTGGGGACTCAGGGACATTAGGATCCAGGCACAGGCCAGGCCTCCCCTGCCCCCTCAGGCTTTGGAGGGGTGGGGGCTGCGTCCTGTTTGTCTGCCCATTGTTCCTGACGCCACCAGGGCCCTCGACCACCCCACCCCCACGGCAGAGAGGAGGCTGCCAGGGCGGGGCCGGGGCGGAGCCCGCGGGGAGGGCAGCGGCCTGTTAACAAGCTCCTTCCCAGCTCCCGCCCCGGCTCCCCAGGCCCTTCCCAGGCGGAAAATTCAATTAGTCTCGAGCAACTGCTTTGCTGAAGATCCAGAGAAAGGCGGGCAGAGAAAGGGACCCGCCTGGCGGCTGTTGTGTGGGGGAGGAAGGGGGCGGGGAGGCCACTGCAGATGGGAGGCAGTCCGCTTTCCTGCGCAGTCCCCTGTCTCTTCCTATGTGACTGTGTGGACCCGGCCCCCCTGCCCACCTGCTTCCTGCAGAAACCGGGTCCTCAGAGTGTTCCATGGGCCCCTCCGCCACAGCAGCCAACCCTCCCTGAGTTAACCCCCAGCTCCAGTGCTCATGTGGGAGGCATGGTACCTGGCAAGGTGCACAGGAAAGGACAGAGTCCCACAAATAGTAGTCCCAGAGGGGGCACCCCTCCCTGGTTTGTACACTGGCCTCTTGTCCAGTCCTCAAACACTCTGTTCTTTTGGCCCTGGGCCTTTGTACATGCCACCCCTCCCCTTGCCTGGCAAGCCACCCTTTCAAGAACTTTGTCCCAACTAAATCAGGCTTTCTTTCCTCTCTGGATCACCCCGGGCATCCCAGCAAGCAGACAGAAGGCTCCCGAGGCGGGAGGGATCCCGTGAGAGTCACCCTCTGACCTCCTGTCCAGCACAGTGCCCAGCACAGAGCAGGTAGGTACTCACAAAGAAATTGGCAGAGTTGAAGGGCACAGGGGGTGTGGGCCCAGCTCTCAGGTTCACACATGAGTTCAGAAAACGACAGTCCTGCAGCAGACATGCCCCTTGTTGACTGGTGAACTCCTATGCATCCTACAGTGGCCTGGTGACCTGTGTGCCCTGATCTGGCATGCCCAGGGTGACTCTGAGAATCAGTGAGGCTGTAATTGCAGCTTGGCCCTGTGCCTGAGGTGTCTGCCCTTTCCTGTGGGACCCACTCTCCCTCTTCTCTGGCCCATGAACCACCCAGGTACCCCCACACTCTGCTGTGCTCACTCCCAGAGCCCTGGGGTGAACATCGGATCACTTTGTCACCCCATAGAGGCCCTCTCCACCATGCAGGGGAAAGGACAGGGCAGGCTGCCCTCCTGGCCCAGTCCTCTGTCCTGGAACCCCTGCCCCACAGCCCAGCCGGGCCCTCCCCTATTGCTGTATGCAGAGTGAGGGGGGCACCCTATTGAGGCATTCAGGACGAGGAGCTGAGGAGCTGTGGGCAGCCATGGACAGAGCACTCTTGGTCCTTGGTGAGCAAGGCTCTCATCTGAATGATCCAAGTGGCTAGGTGGGGCTTGGGGGCCACCAGGCACACACTGTAATCCAGTGACACAGGAGGCTGAAGCAGGAGGATGGCAAGTTTGAGGCCAGCCTCAGCAACTTAGCGAGACCCTGTCTCAAAAAAAAAAAGGTCTGGGATGTGGCTCCATGGTAGACGCCCCTGGGTTCAACCCCCAGGACCAAAAGAAGGAGCAGCTTCCATAAGTTCCTTAAAGGGCCAAGGGGTCACCCATGGGAAGGACGAGGGGATGACTTGCATACGGACGCCCTAGAGGCCAGGGGCAGGGGTGGGGCACCTGAGAGTTATTTGTTGGGGTCCACTGTCAGGGGAAGGGCTGCTTACCCGTGGACGGGGCCAGGGCCTGCTGGGGATGTGGGGTGGGGTGGGGAGCCAGATGTGAGGAGGGCTGTGTGCTGAGGAATGCGGCCGCCCCTCCCCTCTCTGGAGAGACAGAGGCAGATGGCAGGGGCTGATCTTGCAGGGGGAGGTGGCCAGAGGCTCTGATGGCCCCCGCAGCCCCTCGTGGGGGGACGCATAGCCTTCTCAAGTTCCAACCTCTGCCAGCTGTGTGCATCTGGGGCCTGCACTGAGGAAACCCAACCCCAGCAGGAGACAAGAGCCTGAGGCCTCTCTGAGTCCCAGTGGCCGGCCCCATGGGCTCCCCAGACAGGTCCATAAGGCCATTTGTGACCTGAGGTGACATGACTCCCAGAGATTGCCTCTGAAAAGGGACAAGTGAGAGCCCTGAGCCTGAGACATGGCAGGTGACCTCATCCCTGAAAAGGCTGGAGGGCTCCTGTGTGAACAGGGTTCCCGATCCCCAGGGGGCCTCAGAGCCGTGTGCGCTCACCTGTGTAGGCCTGAGGAAGACCGGCTCCTGGGCTGGGGACAGGGGACCAGATGGGGAGGGACATGGGACCCAGGAGGCAAGGGCAGGAGTTACTAGGCCCAGAACTGCCCTTGAGTCTGTTTCCCCAAGAGGGCCTCCCCTGAGGCACAGCGGGGCCCACTCGGAGGCCGAGCTGGCCTCTGCTCAGCCTGTGGCTCAACCTTAAGTGCTCCCTCCTGTTCAGATGGGGAGACTGAGGCCCTCCCCAGAGCGGCCCCTGCCTCAGCTCCCAGAGCCAAGAGGGCGGGCCCTGCAGGGAGGGGGCTGCCAGATGGCTGTAATCCCATGTCAACAGGGGCTTAGACACCTGCTCAGCTCCTTCCTCAACACCCAGGGGCCTGCCCACATTCCGGCACATCTCTGTGGGCCAGGGGCTTCCCCAGGAGCCAGGGTCTGGGCCTCCTGCAATGGGGGTGGGGGGCGCTGCCTTCCCCACTGTCGCTGTCGGGAGCTCCCTCTGATCTCACAGTCAGCTCTCAAGGCCAGGCTCCCCACCCCTGACCTATCCTGTCCTGGCCTTGGCCTTTTCTGCACACCTTGGGGCTAAGATGTCACAGTGAATGAGCGGCAGGCATGGGCCAGTGGGGAGTCCGAGGGAAGCCAGGTGCTATGGCAGAGGGGGTGGCAGGGGCCCAAGGCCAAGCTCTGGATGGGGGGCAAGGCTGTTGGGTGGAGGCTGGGGAGATGGAGAGCAGAGCCCTGTGTTAAGAGCCGGCTGTTGGTCAGCTTGCTGGCAGGGCACGGGGCTGAGCAGAAAGGCCAGCCCCTGGACAGAGAGCCACCCTGAGGAAGGAAGTCGCTTGGAGGGCCTGGGACTGCGAGTGTACTAAGGTAGAGATGGAACTGGGGATGAGGGTCACTGTAGCCACGGAGGTCAGGGCAGCTTCTGGGGTGCCTGCCCTCCCCTCTCTGTCCACGCTGCCTCCCTACCCCACGCTGGGCACTTAGGCCTGGCTTAGCCAGAGTGTCCCTCAGCCAGAGCATGTGCGTCTGCAAGTCTGTCCCCTATCCCCGGGGTCCACCTTAACTGCCTTTACCCAGGGTCCCACCAGACCACTGTTGAGTGGCCTCAGGGATCCAGGGCAGGGGAGGGGTGGCCACTGCAGGGGAATCAGGGAGGAAGGTGGGGCTGTTCTTGCCCTGGCCTGCACCTGCCCCCTGTCCACCCTGCCCGCCCAGCAGGCCCCTCCTCCCTGTGAGTGCAGAGGGCCCTTTCCAGGTCTAGATTTCCATGTCAATGGCCGGCCAGGCCGCCTGGTAAGCTGGTTAACAAGCCCAGCGAGGGGAGGCGGGCGGGGTGTTAACACACAGCCCCATTCTCCCTGGCTTGGCTCAAGGTTGCCATGGTGTCTGTGAGGCCTTCAGGCCCAGTTAATCCTTTCTTGGGGCCTTTCATCCTGGCGTCCCACCCCCAGGCTGGTCCTGGTGACTGGGCCATGCCCAACAAGGAGGGCTCCTCAGCAGGGTCAGGAGAGGCCATAAATCCACCCCCAGGGCCCCCAGGCCCTAGGCCCAGCTCTTTGTCCTGGGCATTGTCTCCAAGTCCCCAGCCCTCCCGCTCTGGGAACTCTGGTGGCGGGAAGGGTCTTTGCCAGGTGGTCAGCTCCTCTCCTTCCAGAGTGGAGACTCCTCAGGACCGTCCCCTGGTCTCTCTGCTTGTCCTGTGGCCTGTGGCCTCCTCTCCTTCTCTCTCCCAAGCTGCACTCCAGCTGTGGCCTCCCTGTTCCTGGAACGCGCCGGACTGCTCTAGCCTCAGAGCTTTTGCCCTAGCTGGACACCCCCTTCCCCAGGTGTCCCCACGACTCCTGGCTCCCCTGCTGCAGGTCTTTACAGTCATATCACCTCCTCGGGAGCCACAGGTCCTGGGTCTCTGACAGCACAATCCCTCTGACCCACCTTGAGTGTCACTTGTCATCTGTCCCTCTAGAACACTGACTCCAGTGCTGGACAAGGACTCCAGCGACCACTGCAGGTGATGGACTAGACTACAGCAAGGGATGGGAGCTCTCTCTGCTTGGGATGGAGGTCGCAAACCAAGGACACAGCAGCTGAGGTCTCAGTCTGGGCTGACCAGACGGCACCCTGGAGGACTCAACTGCCCCATCTCCATGGGGGCCCGGAAGCTCACCACCAAGACCACCTCCCTTTCCTCCAGCATCCTCGATCCCCAGAAGACAGAATCCTGGAGTCCTGGGAACCCCAGGCCAGCATGTGACCTAAAAGGCCAGTGGTCCCGCTGCTCCTCCCTGCCACTCTGCTCACAAGCCCCCAGTGATGTGGGCCCTGGCTCAGGGGCCAGGAAGTGCAAGTGGACCCCCCCAACCCCCTGCTGGTGTGCTGCTCCCCAGCCCATGGCTGCTGGCCTTGTGGCAAGGTGGGTGACTGCTCCCCTCACTTCCTGGCTGGCCCAGGTGAGGAGCTGCTAGCAGGGCCCAGAGCCCATCTGCATCCCTGAATGTGGAGTGAGAGACGCACTTGCTGATGCATCCACAGCTCCCAGAGTCTCAGGGCAATTTCACCAGGCAGAAAGGACAGGAGGTGGCTCCCTTTGACAGCCGAGAAAGAGGACTCTTTTTTTTTAATTAAAATTTATTTATTTATTTTTAGCTGTAAATGGACCACAGACCTGTATTTTATTTATTTACTTACTATTAGCTGGTGCTGAGGATGGGGCCCAGGGTTGGGCAAGCGCTCTACCACCACCCCAGCCCCAGCCCGAGGCTAATGAGGCCCCTGGAAGGCAGAGCCTGGCTGTCCAGTGGGGAGACCACCCCAGCCTTGCTGATCAGACTTGGGCCTCCTGACAGAGCTCCGAGGCCTCCCCAGACCTTGTGAGATGAACTCATGGGCCCCCATGTGGCGACAGTCCTTAGGAGGTGGGGACAGCAGGAGGGTCAAAACTCAGGGGTGGGTTGTGGTGAGAGAGCCCCCTGGGGCAGCTTCCGTTCCTCAGTCACAGGGGCTCAGGAGGGGGACACCACCTTCACAGGGCCTCTCAGGAGATGGAGCAGCAAGACCCCCACCCCTGCACCCCACTGTGGGGAAGGATTATCAGGAGCCCCAAGAAGGCAGCGGAACACAGGCGGGCAGCCTCTCCCCCAAGGGCTTGGGAAGACTGGGATTCTGGAACTCTCTGGGGAGACCTTGGAAGCTCCGACCTTGCAGCTGCAATTGGCTGCACAGTAGGGGGCGGGTGGCTGCCCCCAGCCTGTGCCCTCTTGGAGACTCTCAGCTGACCAGTCGTGAGGGTGGCACTTCTCTGCCAAATGGAAGGCATCGCAGCTCAGAGAGGGCAAGAGACTTGCCCAGGGGCACCCAGCGAGGGCCTGTGACACAGTATCTGTGAGTGGATGAGGAGATGTGCTGGTCCAGGCCTCCTGAGCCCACCATGCCCTGGGTTGATCTTCCTCAGCAAGCAGAGAGCCTGCAGGAGGGGCAGGGCCTCTGCACCTGGGGTGGACACCGGCTTGGGCGGCCTCCCCCTCCCAGGTCCTGGTTGGGGTGAAGGTGAGCCGAAGCGGCCCCCACTGGCTGCCAGCCTCCTGCAGCTGCAGTGGGCCAGGCAGCTGCTCTCAGAGGTTGGCAAAGGCCCCTCTGGGGCTCAGGGATCTGCCGCTGTGTGGGCGCCCCCAGCCTGGAGCCCAGCCGGCGAGTCAGAACAGGCCCACCCATCTGGGAAAGGGCCCAGATCTGTGCCCCAGGAGCCCCAGGCCCCACCCCCACCTCTGCTTTCCTCCTTCCACCCCCAGCCCCTGGCCCAGTCCACCCACCAGCTCCTCAGCACCCACTAAACCCAGGCTGGGCTTCGTCCGGGGCTCTGCCTTCTCTGAGCCTCAGTTTCCCAACTTGCAGCAATGCAGATGAATGAAAGCCACCAGGCCGTGCTGCCAGACTCAGACCCCACGAAGATCAGGGGGCCATGGAGAGAATCAAAAGGCGGGGAGGGGCACAGAGAGGTTATGTGCCTCACCTGAGGTCACTCAGCACAGTCAAGATTTAAGCTCCAACAATATGGCTCCAAAAGGCAGATAAGCACACCCTTGAGCAAAGTGTCACCCCTCCCAGCCTCAGTTTCCCAGGGAGGTCCCAATGTCAATTCCAAAACAGGCTTGGCACGGTGGATAAGAAGTGGCTGTCAGGCAGTTTGCAGGCAGGGCCTCCCTACTACCCCCACCACACACACACACACACTGAGCCTCCCTTTCAGTGCCTGTAAAATTGGGGGATCCTGACCTGCCAAGAAGAACTGGGCAACAGAGACAGCAGACTCTCAGGTGCTGGTGTGGAGAGTCAGCAAGCTGCAGCCACAGTCCCCTGGCCTTGCCTGACCCAAGGGCCTGAGACTGGACGAGCAGGCTACAGACTAAGAGAGCCTAGACCCAGACACCATGGGGGGTCGGACACAGAGGTCGTGGGAAGGGGCCTCAGGGAAGGTCCCTGTGGATACACCTGGGCGGTCCCGCCTCCTGGGGGACAGGAGGAGATGGCATCAGGACTGGCCCCTCCCTCCCTCAGCCAGACGGCCACCCCGCCTGCCTGCTGTCCTCACCAGCAGGGACAGAGCTGCCCGTGGCCCCTGGGGAGTAACCTCCCTCAGACTCCACAGAGGCGAGGACAAGAAGAGACGAGGAACCTGCTGTGCGGGGACACCTGAGCCGCTGACCAGGCCCCAGGGGGGTGCACGTGGGGGCTGGGAGGCAGAGAGCAGGCCCGTTCCCACCACCTCCCCACAGAGGCCCTGGAGGGATCTGGCCAGCAGGCCAGCTGGGCTGGGCCTGCCCTGACCTGTGTCTGCTGAGCTGGGGTCCTGAGACCAGGCCAGGCACACCTGGCCTCAGCTCCTTTGTCCATGTCCAGGGACACTGTCCTTCCCTCCCTGGCCCTGGGAGTCCTGCCGGCAGACAGGACTCCATTTCACAGACAGGGAAGCTGAGCCCCCAGGTGGTTTCTGAGGGACAGAGCAGCTGCTGCCAGGCCTCTGCTGGGGGGCCAAGGAAGCCCCCAGAAGGTGGAGACCCGCAGACCTCGCTTCCAGTCCTGGCTGCACCTCCTGGCTGGAGGACCGCTGAATTTCAGTTTCCACATCTTGTAAAGAGCTCTGGAAGATCATCTGAGTTGACACCGGCATGGCATGCGTGATCACACTGCAGGAGGCGGCTTCCGGCTGGTGGGGCAATCTGAGGGGGCAAGCGCTGGGAGCCCAGCCTCCTCGCTGGCCCAGGGCCTGGTGGCCGCTCGCCCACACTCATGCCCAGGCCTGAGGGCCGAAACACCCTGCTAGCAAGAAGGCTTAGCACAGGGGGGAGGGCAGGCCTGGGGGGGAGGGATTGTTGGCCTATCTGTATGCGACCCTCTGTCTCTCATGCCTCGCAGGGGCCTGGGATGCTGGGAACCAGCCAGGAGTCAGGGGCAGGTGTTAACTGTCCATTTGTGCTGTGCGGGTGGGGACTGCAGGTCACATTCCTGGTGGGCAGGCCTGGCACTGCCTGCTCCCTGCTCTTGGAGCCGCCAACCCTGCCTGGGACCAGGCTCTTGGTCCCCATGCCAATCGGTGTCCCCCACCCACGTACACCAGTGCAGATAGGGAAACTGATTTAGCAGTGAGGGAAGTTTGGCCTCATAGGTCCCTGACATTTGGGGGTATTGTGACACCCCCCCCCCCAAAATATATCAAGTCCCAGCCCCTGGAAAGGGATCTGGCTTGGAGAAAAGGCCTCCAGAGACGTAACTAGTTAAGGACCTTGAGATGAGGCCATCCTGGAGGGAGGGTGGGTCCTAATGCAATGAATAGTGACCTTGTGAGGAAAGGACACAAGGCTCAGAGAGGACCCTGCTGGAGACAGGATGGAGCGAGGCAGTTAGGCCAAGGAGCACCAGGAACCCACCAGAAGCCAGAGAGCAGCCAGGGACAGATTCACCCTCAGCCCTCAGAGGGACTTGGCCCTGCTCACACCCTCACTTGGACTCCTGTCCTCTAGGACACGGGGTGGGGGACCAATTTGTGTGTGTTTCTCCTTCCTCCTTTTCCTCCTTCTGTCTTTCCTTCCTTCGAAAAGGAATTGAATTGAATCGAACCCAGGGCCTCATGGTACTAGGAAAGCTCTTTACATTGAGCTGCATCCCCAGTCCTCCCCACCCGCCTGACGTTAAACTTTGATTCTGACGCAGGCTCTTGCTAAGTTGCTGAGGCTGGCATTGAACTTGGGATCCTCCTGCCTCAGCCTCCTGAGTCGCTGGGATCACAGGTGTGCGCCACTGCACCCAGCTCCATTTTTGTTATTAAAGGCACTTGGCTTGTGGCACTTTGTCACAGCAGCCCTGGGGCTGGGAGGGTCTAAAGAGGCTCATCTGTCAGAACCCGGGAGGATGGGAGGCCGGGCCTGCTTGGGCGTCTCATGGGCAAGCTCCCAACCTTCCACGACATGGGCTACTCCCCAGACCTCTGAGTTTCGGATTTCAGCTCATTGACCCATGAGGGTCCAGGGGCAGGGGCTTGCAGTAGACCAGGTCTCCTGGGTCCAGGGGCTGAAGGGGACCCTGCTCCCCAAGGAGCAGAACAGATATGGGTCCAGCTGGAGCTCCTGCCGCTGTCCAGCCACGGGATCCCTCCCCTCCCCCATTCCCATGGACTGGTCTCCTCAAGTTCTAGCTTTCTAGGGAGAGACCCTCCATCTCCACCCTGCCCTGGCCCCGTCCACCGCAAACCCAGGAGCCCCTATTCCCCTCAAACTGTGATCATCCGTGCCAACGTAGCTTTGGCTTCTGGGAGGTGTCCCCCAAATGCTCCCAAGAGCCACTGAGCTCATTGGACCCCGGGACTTTGCACCTCCGTTACCTCCTTGAGGTGCCCTCATGACACCCCTTTTATTGGATCCTGCTGATCCTGCGTAGAATTCCGTTTTCAGGAGAGTCCCAGCGGCAAGACTGGCTGTGCCTTGTCCCCCTTCTATCTCCACCATTGCACGTGGGTCCAGCATCTCCATCACATTCCAGTTTCAGGAAGGGGAGGGTTTGATGGTTGCCCAGTACAAGCCAAGTGACCCTGAGGACTCCCCTGTGACCTACTAGCGAGCCGCTGCCTCGGAAGGCCTCAGCATGGCTTGTCCCCAGGCCCTCCCTTGTGTCTGGAGGGGTCACCAGGCCGGGCTTCAAAGCAGACCCTGTCTGTCCGGGGCCCAGACTGCTGTTCCTTAGGGTAATGAGCCCTCAGGGAATATGTCCACTGGACGCTCAGGAGTCCCAGGGAAGTAGCCATTCAGCAGATGCTCGGGATCAGGAGAGGGCTGAGTCCTCCTCTCCCTGAAGTGCCACCCTTAGGCCTGGGGTGCAGCAGAGGCAATGAGGGCCAGGGCAGAGGTCACAGAAGGCTGCCTGGAGGAGGAGGGGTAGAGGGTCAGGGTGGACTCCAGAGCAGCTGACGCAGCCTCAGGGGCCTCGCCTCTCCAGGCAGCACATTCCCCATGGACAGACCTTCGGTCGAAGGTTGCTGTCACAGCCCTGGCTCCCCAGAGCCAGCCCGGCCTCCACCTCCCACCTTGTCCTGGCCACCTCTCTGGAGACCGAGGATGAGGCCAGCAGGACCCGCCTCCTCCTTCCGGAGTTTCCAGCTGTGCTGGGGCAGGAGCCATCTGGGGGCTGATGGGACGGGCTTAGGCGTTTGCACATGGGGAGACACGTGTCCCTGGACATGGCCAGCCCCCACGTGCAGACTGGCTGCATGCCATGTCCCCCCACCACCTGTGGACACACAAGTGCACTTGGGTGCCACCCTGTGCCACACCGTCTGGCTGAGAGACACTGTGGTTCCCAAGCCATCACAGTGCTTTTTCCTGCACACGGATTGTGTGCCACCAGCATGCCTCTTTGTACTGGGGGTCTTTGTTCTGTCACCGACACACCCAGTGTCGTGCAAGTGTCATTATTAGCAGAGCTCCCTCAGGCTCTCAAAAATGTCCCAGTTTAGATGATAAAATATGTGGCCGCCTCTGTTTGGGGCACCAAGAGAAAGACACCAGGCTTCTGCACAAGGGCCAAAGAGCAGGTCTTAGGCCCCAGAGGGGGTGAGGGGAGAAGGAGGGGCCCAGGCTGGGTGCTGGGAGGCATCTGACCACCTGGCCTCCAGTCCTATGCTCCCTTGACCCTTCAGGGGGGAAACGCAAAGCCTTGGGATTAGGA
Organism: Marmota flaviventris; assembly: GCF_047511675.1. Lineage (NCBI taxonomy): Eukaryota > Metazoa > Chordata > Mammalia > Rodentia > Sciuridae > Marmota > Marmota flaviventris. Next base: position 37,600,535 of record NC_092516.1, on the reverse strand, counting down.
TCTGAAGTTGTCTGTCCTCCAACACTGTCAGGGGCGGAGGCCAAGGCCAGCCTTACAATCTGAGCGCGGGCTGGGGAGGACACCACCAAGGGGAGCAGCCCCGGCTGCAGAAAGCCTTGAGTGATGGGGAGGGAGGGGACAGAGGGCAGTGTCAGGGCCACTGTGCGCCTGGATGGAGGTCATGCACTGACCAAGGATGGACACTGAAAATCCTGCCACGCTCTGCTCCTAGAGCTGCAAAGCAGCCATGCTTTCCCAACAGTGCTCCTGGGCAGAAGACAGGGCATCAGCCAGGCGGGGTGCCGTGCTCCCCAAGGCCCTGTGTCCACTGTGGCAGCAGGTGTTCACAGACATGAGCCCCCAGGTGCTCCTTCTCTGGAGGCTGCCCAAACAGCCCAGAGGATGCTGGGACCCCAGCCCTGGCCAGGGCCACACCGGCTGGCCAAGAGACACTGTGGTTCCCAAGCCATCACAATGGCCCCACAACAGGGGTCCCTGGGGATGGAACTTAATCTGCAGCATTGAAGACCTGAAAGCTGTGGCCCCTGCCACAGCCAGCAGACGCACCTGCCCGCCCCACCCAGGACACCCGATCCATCATGGACCTGCCTCAAAGGGGGACACTATCTCCAGCATTCCCTGCCCCAAGGCAGAGACATGGAGGGAAATTGGGTCGCAGGGATAGAGTGACAGCAATGGTGGGTGGGGACCAGACAGGAAAGAGGGCGGCCATTGAGGACACACCAGACCTGAAGAGCTGCCCCGGGCCACAGAGCCCCAAGGGTGGCTTCAGGGACAGCTGGATTCTGGGTGCAAAGAACAGGCAGAAATCCTGTGACACACCCAGGACAGGGACTCTTCCTCTCTCCCTTTCCCAGAGAAATGCCACAGGCCCTGCTGTAGGCTGGTTTGGGGTCAGGCCTCACCCCTCTTGGAGCAGGCTAGCCAGCCACCTGCCCCTTGAACTGGGCCTGTCCAACTCTTGCTAAGGCTCCTGGCTGGGCAGAGCCAAGGGACAGCAGGGAGAAGCCCAAGGTCACCATCACCACCCAGCCTGCCTCTGAATCAGCGTCCTGTAGTCCCCGTTCAGGAGAGCTCCGGAGCCCCTGCCCTCTGACTGTGGGTGCCTAGAGAATGGGGGATGTGGTGAGCCCACCGAGGCACACTCCCCAGGGTGACATGCCACACGCTATGTGGCCTAGGCAGGCCGCCCTCCCGCCTCAGTTTTCCCATTTGTGAAATGAGACTTTGACCTTAGGCTCCTGGAGGCCCTTCTAGCTCCTCTAGCAAGGGCCACGGTTGACCTCCATGGTTGAACCCCAGACGAGAGCGGGGCTGGAGGGTATGGAGGGGTAAAGGGAGGAGGGGGAGGGGACTTCCTGGAGGAAATGGTGGCTGAGCAGAGGCCAAGCTGGGCCCACTGAGCCTTCCCGGCAGAAGCACAAGCACAGAGGGCGAGACCTGGGGAGTCATGGTCTGGCCAAGCCAAGGAAGGCCGAGAGGCTGGCAGGGGCTGGACTGGGCTGGCCTGCCAAGGGGGGCAGCCCTCATTGTCTGGTCAGGCCCACCTGCCCCAGCTGCAGGGAGGTGGGGCCCTCGGGGCTCTGCTTGGCCTGACCTGCTGTCGCACCCAGAACCACCCCAGGGGTGGTGCAGGGAAGCCTGGCCAACCACGCCTGGTCCTCGGCTTCCTCGGGAGGGGGGGGCTGTGGCCTGGGCCAACTCTCCTCTCACCCCAGCCCTGTGGGGCCTCCCCGCCAGCAAGCTGCTGCTCAGACAGCGCCACACCCAAGCGCTGGAGACCCCCCTGCCCACTGTGTGACCCAGGCCAGCCCACTTCCCTCTCTGACTGCAGCTTCCTCATCTGCAAGATGAGGCCAGGAGGCTCCCTGCTGGGCCGGTGACCCTCTACCCCCCCCCACCTTCCTGCCCCTCCTGTCCTCGGGCTTCAACACCCCCCACCCCCGCAGTTAGCAGAGGAGATGGGGTGCCCTACCTTGAGGCCAGCCTCAGGGCTACGGGAGGAGGGGGCACTGGAGGCTAGGCAAGAGGAGGCCGGGGGTTGAACCTGGCAGGCTCAGTACAGTTGTCTCTGCAGCCTTCCTGTTTTGGAGATTAAACCCCGGCTGAGCAAACAGCTTTCAAGGAGGCTCCTCCCTCCACCCCAGGCCTGAGGCTGGGGCCACCTAGAGACTGTGGAATGACAGAGATGGGCCTGTGACCTCAAACCCCCCTCCACCCTGCCCCAGCACTGCCCAGAAGCCTGGCCCCAGCCCCAGTCCCTCCCTGCCCCTGCTGGCCATCACCCGGAAGCCCCCTGTGCAATCCTTCCGTTCTGGGCCGCCACACTGTCCTGATGGCCCTGCCCTCTGCAGCCTCTGCCTTCTACATCCTCTGGCCTTGGGTGACCTCCTGCAGGAAGGCAGAAGCAGCCGCTCCTTGGGCCATACTGCGAGGTGCATGCCAGGCACGGTGGGAGAACCCTGCCATCTCTCCAGTGGCGCCTTTGGATTAGAGCGTTCTTTGCTGTGGGCCCTTCCTGGGTGTCCAGGTGTCCAGCAATATCCCTGTCCCCTCCCTAGTACATGCTAGCACAGTGGGCCCTCTCCAGTGGCAAGGATGACCAAAAATATCTCCAGGAATTCATTGTCAAATGTTTCCCAGGGGACCAGAATCACCTCTGGTTAGACCCCCTGGCGGCCCCAGCAGATCAAGGGTGTGAAGAGACCCTGCTACAGAGAGGGGCTCAGAGGCTATGGTGGCAGCAGTCACAGCTCTGCAGCACCGAGACCCTGTCCCAGGCTCACCTGCCCACTTCCTCTTTCTCCCCTCCCACAGAGTGGGGCCCCTGAGCTACCCAGGCCTCCCTCTGCAAATCCTCTCCAAACTAAGCTCCAATATTGGCAGAGCCTCCCAAGGAAGGAAGGAGGAAAACAAAGGCTGAGGGGGCCCTCAGTCTCCTCCCAGCGTCCTACCTCCCTGGAAGAACTGACTGACAGACAGGGAGGCTCCAGCCTGGCCCCAGCCGCTTCTCTTTTGGTAATGCACTTTGGGCCACTTCTCTTTTGCTCCCTAACCTTCCGTGGCTCCCTATTGCTTCCCATGGCATCCTGAGCCTGAACTTGAGGCTCCTGTTCACTGCTCCAGCCTCATCTCCCATGGTGGTTCTACCCACATCCCTGCCTAAGAATTCAGCCTCTCCAGACCCTGACAGTCCCACCCGCTATCTCCCCATCCAGCTTCATCTACCCAAAGCTTAAGCCCCAGGGGAGGCATCAGTGTCTTTTTCAGAAGGCTTTCCAGAAGCTCCTCTCCCCCAGCTCTGGCGCATGGTGTATTCTCTTCACCACGGCCGGCCCAGCACCTTTGGGCCTGACCCATCTTCCCATCCCCACCACCCTCTGTCTGCCCTCAAAATATCTGGGTGCCTGTTGAATTCTTCCCACAAGACTGTGAGCTCCCCGGGACCAGAGGCTGTATCTGAGGCCCCATCTCAGCTCCCCTGTGCCAAGCACAGCCTTCATGCCGAAGCTTAGGCAAGGTGTGGGCGGGTGGGCAAAATGGGCAGGAGGATGGCTGGATGGTCAGACAGGTGGAAGGGTGAGTGGAGGTGGAACCGACACTCAGGTACTGAAGTGGCAGCTCACCTCTTTGCAACTGAGCACATCATTCCTGGATATAACCCCCACACCACCCCGACTTCCAGAGCAGCCTGGATTATCCCGATGCCATATCTGCCCACCCTTGAGGGAGTGAAGGAAGCAACACTCCCGTTTTGCAAAGGTAGAGTGTGAGGTCAGGGAGCACCCAGACTCTGACCCAGCCTGGAGCCTTCCCACCATTCCTGGGGTTATGACTGGGGCAGGGGATCACGCCTGGAGCCTGCCAGGCCCCAGCAGAGCCGGCCCACCTCCTGCTCACCCACACAAGCTTGCCATTCTTAGGGACACAAAGGCCATCTGGGGCGGGGTGGCTCTGGTGCCTCCCTGGTGGGTGTCTGGCCTCTGCAGGATGTCGGTTAAGTGGATCCTGGTGGTCCAGCTCTGCTACTGGGGGCTGCAAATCAGATTAGCTCCAGCCAGCCCCACAGCCCAGCTGGCCCTAGGGCAGAGTCCCCAGAAGAGGCTCAGCTGCCAGGCCTGGGCCTCTGCCCTCCTGGTGTGGACAAGTCCTGGCCCCACAGTAGAAACCATCCCCACCATGGGGTCCGGGCATGCTTCCTTTCCTTTTTGAACCCCTAGACCTGTCTAGGAGGCCAAGGGTTTGCATGAGACCCTTTGAGGCCATGTCACAGGGCAGACCCACAGCCTGCTGTCTCGAGCACTTGTCTTCACGAAGGCTTCCTGAGGCCCCAATCCTTCACCAGTCAGAGGTCAGCAGGCAGCTCTGTGCACCTCTACCCCGAGACCCACGTTCCTCACAGCTGAGTGTTTGGGGACAGAAGCAAGGGAATGTGGGGCTGGGGTGCAGGCTCAGCGGCACAGCGCTTGTGTAGCGTGTGTGAGGCACTGGGTTTGATCTTCAGCCCCGCATAAAGATGACTAAAAATAAAATAGAGGTATTGTGACCATCTACAACTAAAAAGGAAGCTGCCGCAGCAGCAAGGGGATGCTCTGTCCAGCCCAGAGCAGGTCTCTGTATCCCCCGCCAGGTCCACCCTTCCTTCCCGCGGGTTTATAAAGCTGGCAGCGTTCAGACACTGAACACAGCTGTGAGCAACACGGTTTCTGCTCTCACATAGCTGACATCTGGCCCCTTCCCAGCCATCCACATGCTTCTGTCTGGCTGGCTGTCCATCTACCCATCCAGCTATCCCATTCACCCTGCCCTCTCTCATCCATTCATCCATCTGTGTCCATTCATCCCTCCACCCATCCATCCATCTGTTCACCCACCTGTGTCCGTTCAAACCTTCCAATCATCCATCTACCCATCTGTCCATCCATCCATCTACCCATCTACCCCCCGACTCATCTGTTCAGCTAGTATTTACTGAGCATCTACATTGTGCACGGCCCTCACAAGGAGTAAGACATGCCCCTGTCCCCAGGAGGCAGATGGATAAAAAGACAGTTTACAGCTTCATGTGGTCAGTACCAGGATGAGGAGGTTGGGGAGGTTCTGGGTGAGGCAGTGCTTAGCTGGACTGGCAGGGTGCCAGGACAGGTGTGCTCCAAAGCCTTGCCCAGTCACCCAGCCCAAGTTGTTCATGCAAGGGTCAGGGTTCAAGCCCAAGTGTCAGGCCACCAGTGGAAAGGTGGTCACTTTCTCCCTGCAGAGCCTGTTTGGGTGGGCAGGGCAGGAAGGTGCCAGCCATGGCACCTTCTACATGTCCTTACTACAGAGAGGAGTAAAATCCTGAGGTGCACAGTGAGATGGGAACTGTCCCAAGACCATACAACGTGTGGGCAGTGGTGAAGGGTGCTGGGCAGAGTGGGCAGGCAGGGCTGGGATGAGGTGGGTGCTACACTCACAGCTAGCGGCTGCCACTCTCCCCCTGGGATAGGGCCATGCCCCACCCCACCCAAAGCTGTGGGACTCAGTTGTGCCCTGGGTACCCCCCGCCCTGCCCAGGGAGCTAGCCCTCAACCCCGCCCTGCCAGCAGCAACTGCTCACTCAGAAGCTGGGCCAGGTGTCCCTGAGCCACCTCCATCATGCCACTGTTCCTTGGGGAGCCCACAGGCACCAGACACTCTCTCCAGCAGCCGGGACAGGCTGGACACGAGCCTAGGTGTCCAGCCTCGCCTTCCTGCCATAGCCTTGCTGTAAGGTTGAGGGATGCTGCCCGCCTTCCCTCTCTGGGCTCTGCCGGTTCCTGGGCCACGGAGCAGGGCCACCTGACACAGGGCAATGAGGGGTCGTCTCAGATGACTTCCTACTGAGTTAATGGGTGACCCATTACATCTCCACACATCTTCCCAGGACCCCATGGGAAGGCTGGCCAGCAGCAGCCCAAGATACCACCCAGGAAGGCAGGCAAATGGCAGGCTGGATGCCATCCCCTGGTGGGGCAAGGACAGGACCAGGCCATGTCTCCCAGGACTTGGCGGGACTGATTCCAACAGGAGACCCTCATATGCTGCTGAGCCTGTGGAGGTGGGGCCTGAACTCAATAAGGATACAACAGCGCCCTTGAGCCTAACGTGGGGACTGGGGGCCCTTGGGATAGCCAGCGGCCTCGCATGGCCTTCTTGGTTGTGTGAGTCTGTTGACTTTCCACCCACCCTCAACAGACAGGTGTCCTAGTCATTAAGGCATCCAGCTGTCCAGAAGCCACAGCTGGGGGGGCAGAGGGGCTGTCCCAGGAAGCACAGAAACCCATGTGCCTAGGAGGGCCGGGCTGCCACTCTCCAGGAGCAACTAGGAGCACCTTAAAAAACAGATGATATCACTGGGCACAGTGGTGCACGCCTGTGATCCCAGCAGCTTGGGAGGCTGAGGCAGGAGGATTGCAAGTCCAAAGCCAGCCTCAGCAAAAAAGCAAGGGGCCAAGCAACTCAGTGAGACCCTGTCTCTAAATAAAATACAAAAAAGGGCTGGGGATGTGGCTCAGTGGTCGAATGCCCCTGAGTTCAATCCCCGGTACCGAAAAGAAAAAAAAAAAAAAAAAAGATGATATATTCCTTGCATTATGGGTGGGGAAACTGAGGCTCAGAAGAGCAAGGTTACAGGTCCAAGGTCTTGAGGCTAAGAGGTGGCCCCTGGGATGGGAAGGTAAGCAGTCTGGCTAAGTCCATATGTCCTGCCTGAGCTGGGCCCTGAGGTGGCCTCTTCCCCCAGCCCCTTTCCCTAGGATCCTGAGGCCCCCAAGGGGCTTTCTGGGAGACCTCTTCCCTCTCCAGCTCCCTCCTCAGCTCCCTGGGCTGAGCACATGGCATCCCTTACCCCCTTCCCTGCAGGGGCAGTTTGCTCAGAGGGTCCTTGGAGGGAGCCTTGGAGTCTGGGGAAGGGGAGTGCCTCCGGCTGGAGCTGGTCCTGGGGAAGGGGCAGGGGTGGCTTGCTGGTCACCCCTTCCAGATTTCAGACCTCAAGGAGTCACCACGAAATTCCATTCTTCTGACAGCAAAGAAATTGAATCACTCTTGCCAAAACCTGCAGCCCCCACAAGAATGCCATCAGGCTTTGTCCTGCTGTTCCCAGACAAGCAGCCACAGCCACAGTCCCCAACCACCCCCAAAGCTGACTGCAGGGAGCCACAGGAAGCCCCTGGCCCAGCTCTAGGCGTGTGTCCCCACCAGGCTGGACCCATCCCTTCTGCACAGTCCTGCTCTCTGCACAATGTGGCAGTCCTTCTTTGAATCTCAGCTTGCTTTCTGTACAATGGGCACATGGCTCTTACTGACTATGTAGTGACAACCATGCCACAGCAGCCAAGGTGAGCCTGCAGCATGAGGGCCTGAGGGGCTCTGGACTTGAGGGAGTCCCAACCCCTGGACTGGGGGCCCACAGGATATGGACTCACTTGCAGGACAGGTGGGTGTGGGGAGGCACAGCTGCTTCCTCTCTGGCTGCTGACAGAACGCTCGGCGACTAGTTGGTACCCACTAACTACCCTTGCCCTTAACCTGAATTTCAAGGCACAGGGCACAGTGCATGTAAAGATGTGAGAGCCTGGCATGCTTGGGTTGTTGGGGACTGAAGAGGGTTGTAGGGAGCAGCAAGAAACTGGGCTAGGGCTGTCACAAGGTGTGTGGATACCAGGCCAGGACTTCAAATGGCAGGCAGTGGGGGCCGTGGAGGATTTTCATCTTCTTGTGAGTGATGGTGGTGGAGTTTCCAATCAGAGTAGCCTGGTTGCTGTAGAAAGAATAAATAGAGCAGGTAGGCTGGGGACCAGGGGACCATGGGAATGGAGGGTGTCAGATGGTACAGGGAAGAGATGCTTGAGTGGAGGTTAGCGCTCCACATAGTTGTGAGGCAGACTGACAGGAGTTGGGGTTGGAGGTGAAGAACTTGGGGTAGAGACCAAGGTTGGGGCTGGGCTGGGCTGTTTGGGGGCAGCCCACCCAGCCTCTAGGTAGGTCCTTTCCTTCTTGCCTATTCTCAAGCTTCTGCAGCTGCCAGGAGACTCTGGGGTTGGGCCCTGCCTGATGGGGGAGGGGTTTATGGCAGGAGGTGACGCCATGGGAGACTTGTCACTTGGGCACAGCCAACACCATCTGCTCGGGCATCTGCCTACCCGAGGTGGTGACTGCTAATTACCTGGGGAAGGCAGGAAGAGGCCTGGGAACCACCGTCCCCCTCCTACCCCAGCACAGAGGGCCCCAAGCCCTTACAGCAAATGGGCCACAGCCCTCTCTGTGGGGTTGAGCAGGCGGGTGGGACATCTATTCAATAAGTCTTCATAGGCCCCTGCTATAGCTAGTACCTGTCCCAGCCTTGGATTTCAGGAGTTCCCTGCTATCTTGCCTTGAGGTTGACATTCAGGGAGAGGGGCACAAGCGGGTATGGAAATAACTAAAAATAACATTTCAGGCCAAGTGTAAGTGCTGTGGCCATAAACTGCAAAATGAGCGGCAGCCTAGCTCTGGTGGTCCTGGGTGGGCGCAGAGGGCCCCCTTAGGAGGCGACCCCGGCGCAACCAAGCGGAGAGCCACCTCCGGCTGCGCTGCCGGAAGATGTTGCAGGCAGGGGCTGGACCCTGCTCCGGCTCCCAGGGGATCCTAGGCCACTTCCGGGCCCCTATCCCCTCACTGTCGCTTCAGGCGCGCATTCCTGCCGCCCCCGCTCGTGCAGGGGGCGGACCCAGACCCGTGGGAAGGGCCGGGGGTGGAGGCCGTGTGCCGGGGAAGGGGGGCGGGAAGGGCGCACAGCTGGGTCACATCTGGCGTGAGCACGGAGCGACCAAATGGGACAGACGGCGGCCTTTCATCGTGAGGGAAAGGGCGGCTTTAGTTCTCTTCGCCACGGGGCGCCTGAGAATTTCGGGGACCAACCCACCCCATGTAGGTCTCGGACTCCAGGAGATCACCGGGCTGGGGGCGGATTTGGTACGGGTGCTTTCTCGATGGAACCTCGCGACCTCACCTGTTGGCACAGGTGGCTAGGCTCCCGCTTGGTGTCAGTAACGGCTGCCCGGAGCCGAGCACCCTCGACGACCTCGGTTAGCTCGGCCTGCACAGTCCCAAGGGGAGGAAGCCCGGCTCCGAAAGGGGAAGTGCACCGCGAGGAAGTAAAAAGTTCCCTGCGGGGTGTCTGAGCCGGGACCCGTGTCCCAGCACCCTGGCCACCACCAAGAGCGCTCACTTCCGTGCGGCAGGCGCGGACCAGGCCGCGTGCCCCTTCCGGGCATCCGGCCCGGGTCGGCCCCTAGCCCCACACCTCCGGCAGTCCGCGGGGGCAACCCAGAGGGGCGTGCTTGCACGTGCGCAAGGGGGCGGGGCCGCGGCGCCCGCCAAGCAGTTCCCAGCCCCCTGCCGCGGGCCCACGTGGGCGCTCCCTGGAGGGGGGGGTAGTGCCGCGAGGCCCCGCCCCCAAGGCTCGAGCCACTGAGCGATCGGGGGCGGGGCCGGGCGGGGAGGTTAAGAGCGCCGGGCGCTGGTGGCTTGTAGCTGGACGGCGCCGCCGAATCGGGACATCGGCGGGAGCACGGGAGGGCGCACGGCGCAGCCCCCACCATGCTCAAGCGCTGTGGCCGGCGCCTGCTGCTGGCGCTGGCGGGTGCGCTGCTTGCCTGCCTCCTGGTGCTCACCGCCGACCCGCCGCCGTCCCCGGTGCCTGCCGAGCGCGGCCGGCGCGCGCTGCGCAGCTTGGCGGGACCTGCGGGGGCGGCCCCGGCGCCCGGGCTGGGGGCGGCGGCGGCTCCTGGAGCGCTAGCCCGCGAGGTGCACAGCCTGTCCGAGTACTTCAACCTGCTGACCCGCGCGCGCAGAGACGCTGGCCCGTCGTCCGGGAGCGTACCCCGCCCCGCCGACGGCCACGCGCGGCCCCCGGCCGAGCAGCTGGCGCCCCGTGATGTCTTCATCGCAGTGAAGACCACTAGGAAGTTTCACCGCGCACGCCTGGACCTGCTCCTGGAGACGTGGATCTCTCGCCACAAGGAGATGGTGAGCCCCAGCGGCTTAGTGGGGCCGGGTCGTCGTCCATCCAGCCGGTGACGGTATCCGATTGGGGTTAGGCTGCATCCCTGCCCAGCCATGGAACTATCTGGGGCCCGGTGATACAGATTCATCCCCTTCGACCCAATTTGTCAGCTGGAGACCACTCTTCCATACAGCCCTGGAAATGTCCGAGCCCACTCCAGCCTAGCTCCAGAGCCCTGGATGGCTGCATCGTCCGACAGCAGTCTCCAGTGCTTGGGGTCGGTTTCCTGTGATGCTTGTCCCACAAACGCAGTATTAATTTGGTTGATTGCCCCCAAACGTCCCAAAGCAGATTCTGCTCAGGCCTTAGAGTGTCATCCACCCTAGACGGGGACCAATCCCCAGGAGTAAGGCTCTAACCTTGGCGGTGAAGAGAGAGCATAGGATCCCTGGGCACAGGGCCAGACCACTTCTCATCCCAGTTTGCTACATGTAGGGTCCAATCACTGCTGGCTGGGGGATTTGGGAGTGCATCTTAGAAAAAGGAGAGTCCTGGGTTTGGGAGTCTGTGTGGAGACCCTTTCCCCATAGTGCAGGATACCCTGAAGCCCAGAATCTTGGGCTTAGTTCCTCCAATTGGGAATGGACTCCTGCACATCAAAAAGACACACCCCATTTTGAAAATGTCCCCAGAGGCTACTGCAGGACGGTTGGGTTGGGCAGGGAAGGGGCAGAGTGTGGGCCCTGAAGGGGGGGCAGCAGGGGAACATGCCCGATTTGGGAGGCTCTGGGATGTGTAATGTGAAGGTGGGTACTCAGAGAGGACCCCATGACCCTTTCCTCCCTGTTCAAGTCTAGAGACCCAGGGCATTCTGGCTTGGCTGAATCCTCTTTGGGGGTAGAATGGGGTTGGGGGGGAGGGCCGTGGTAAGCTTATGGAACTAGGGGGCAGGGTCCTATCTGGTCTTGGTTGGGGAGAGGCCCTGGGAACCCCATGGCAGCCTCCTGGGAATCAGGCGTCCGTTTCCCAGGGGCTCAGCAGGCTGGCGGGAGGGGGTAGTGGGGGCCATGGGTTTTGTTTAGCGGCTGGGCCGTTAGGATTCCCAGCGCCGGGCGGCTCTCGGGCCGGCCCCATGGGCAAGGTAACAAAGCCCCTTTCTCCAGCCGAGAAAGGCGTCGGGCCTCTTGTGTGCAGCTATGCGCTCCATGGGAACCGCTGCTAGCACGCTGGCCACTCAGGTTGCCTGGCGATGAGGGGGCCTGTGCCCCCCCCCCATCTCTGACTGACAGCCCTCTTGGGGCACCATCCCTGAGCCAGGCACATCCCCTCCAGCACTTGGGCTTCCTACTGTGTGACCTTGGGCATCATTGACCCGCTCTGGGCTGCCACCAGGTTTGAGCACCTCTCACGTTGGAATTTGGGGCTTTCTCCAGCAGAGAGGATATAGTCCGAGAGTCTTAGGTGTGGGTCTCAGCTGGGCTAGGTACTTTTGGGCCAGATCTTCGTCTTTTCATCTCTGAACCGTAGGAAACGCTGCCTTCCCATAGGCAGTGTTGTCAAGGAGAACTGGCCCAAATTGAAGGCATGGGTGCGCCTCGTAGGCACTCAGAGTTGGAGCCCATCTCTCCGCTGGTCTCTGAGGCCCTTGTTGAAGGATCCCTTCACCCAGGAGAGGCTGGGTCTGCGCAGAGTCAGCTCATATGCGCATGGCAAGCAGAGCCCCTCTTGTGGTACCTTGTGGTCAGGGGTCTATGGAACGTGCTGCAAAGAGCCCACTTCCCCAGCCTGTGCAGGATGACTCAGACCCTTCTGACAGAGGGACACAGAGAGGCTGTGTGAGCTGAGTGGCATCTGCCCACACTGGGGGGGAGGCTTCCTGGAGGAGGTGCCATTTGAACCAGAGTGAGTCACAATTGCCCAGGAAGAGAAGTTCTGGCATTGCTATCTCAGGCACAGACTGTGCAAGAAACCTCAGCCGCCAGTGGGGTGGGGTGGGGTGGGGGTGCTGGCCGATGGGGGCCAAGCTCTGATGGGCCCTGAAGTTGGGGTGAGGAGCCTGGCCTCTGGCCCGTCCACTCCTCCCCCACCCTTCCAGGAGCGCCAGGCTGCAGCGGCTGCCACCACCCGGCCACAATGGTTGGGGGAGAACTTGGCATCCTGTGTTTCTTTGAATCGCGGCTCCAGGCTCCAGGAACAATGCCGCTTCCTGTGGGTGTCCTCCCGCCCCCCCACCGCCCCCTGCCTGCCCTGGTCCAGCCCTGCTGCCCTTGCTGCCCCATCTTCCTCCTTCGGGGAATTTGTGGGGCTGCTGGGGAGTGCAGGTCCCTGGAAGCCAGGGGCTGGACTGGTCTGGCACCACCTCTGCGCTGGGTATGAACACAGGCTGGTGCCTGCATCTCTCTGGCCTTGGTCTCCCCGATTGTACACTCGATGGTGCCTATGCCCACCTCCCAGGGCCTTTAGAAAGAGGAAAAGACAGGTGGTCCCCAACACTTTGCTCCTCACAGGTGAGCTCTTGTGCCCCTTTTACAGAGAAGGAAACCAAGCCTGAGCAGGGGTGAGGACTGCAGCTGCAGCTCCTGCCCCCTCCTCTCCTGTTGCTCTGTTGGGGAGACACCCCCACACCTTGCAGCCCTGCTCCTTGAGGGCAGTTCTTCTGGAGGCTGCCTTGCTCCTGAGCTGAACAAAGGTGACTTTAATCTCCGTAGCCTTGGGCTGGGTTTTTAGAACACCACCAAAGCGCGGGAGAACAGGCCTCCCTTGATCTCATTAAGAAAGCATTTTGCTTTTAATCCAGCGGCACAGTGGAGCGTCTGCGCAGGCCGGCCCTATCCACCTCCCACGGCATTCCTGGACTGAGATGCTGGGGCATGGGTGGGGGGCTGGGTGCGAGTCTGTGCGTGCGGGCTGCCCGGGGTGTCTGGCAGGCTCCAGAAGGAGGGGTGCAAGCAAGCAGAAGGTGTAGACTGCACCTGCACTGCCCATAGCTCTGGGCCCATGATCTGCAGCTTGGGGCCTCACCCAACCTTGTGTCTGGGCCTGGGGTCAGGTCTGGCCAGAAGCTGGGGCTGCCCAGGTGAGCTGTATCATCCTCCTGGCTTGGGGGTGAGTCCCCGTGCTCCAGGCCTGTACACACTGGACCTGTTTGTACACAACAGGAAACAGATCCAGTGGGTCTGGGGGGGTCCCTGATTTCTGCTCTGGGCACCCCCCACCCAATCCAGGCTTGCACTCAGCCATGCCAGGGCGCGGCGGGCGGCACGCGCTGGGCGGGCCGGCAGAGGAAGGAACATTCCTCCCCGTGTGCCGACCAGCCCAGGCGGGCGCTGGCAGCTCCTGGCCCCGCCTAGCGGCCCCGTCCCCCTCCTCTTCCGCAAAGCTATCCTGACAGGGGGTGGCCCTGTGCCGGCGCAGGTGGAGTCTTGCTAAGGCCCTGGGCAAGGTCCTCTGAGCGGGCTTCCTTGCCTGAGCAGCAGGAGGGATGCCAAGTGCCAGGCTGTATGGGCACTGGGGGTAGGAGCCGTTTCCTGCCGGCACCCCACTCACTGTTGGCGATTTTAGAACCTCGATGGTTGCTTTGGCTCCGAGGGTAACCTGCTCAGCTGGTCACACAGAAGGGGGCTGGCTTCAAGGCCCAGTCCTGAGGGCTGCCTTACTGGTGGCCACACCCCTGCCTGGGGACCTCTTGCCCAGCCCGGCCCAGTTAACCAGGCCAGCTGTATGGTAATGACAGCACGGCCACTCCTGCTTAACTCGGCCGAGTTAAGGCCAGCCCTGCGCCCCTCTCTGCTCAGCCCAGGACAAAGCTGGCCGACGATGTCTGGTGATTCATCCTCCCTCTGGGCCCTTTGTCTGCCAGGGCTTGGCAGCCGCCCAGCAGAGGCCTTTGTCCCCAACCCAAGTGACTGCGACTTGGCTTCCCAAAGCCGACCTCCTCTGCCTGTCCCTCCCACCCCCCTCGCACCCCCTCCCACCCCTCCAAGTCAGCAGGCCAGGCCCTGTGTCAATAAGGGTGTGTGCCCGGGCCAGGTGCACTGAGCCGAGCGCGCTGGGAGCGGAACGGGAGCGGGTTACCTGGTGGTGGGTGGGGCGCCCACCTGGCTCGTGCCTCACAGCTGCCTAGGTGACCTTGGGCCCAGCTGCCGAGGTTGGGCGGGAGGCCCCAGCCTAACTCCGCTGAAAGAGTGGGGAATGGTGACCTGATCTGCAGCCGCAGAACCCCAGGGTGCCCAGCCCTGGCTCTGTGGCCCAGTAGGGGGATACAGAGCTGGGGGCTCACGGTTGTGTCTTTACTTCCAGACGTTCATCTTCACCGACGGGGAAGACGAAGCCCTGGCCAAGCACACGGGTGAGCCCTGGGCTGGGGAGGGAGGAGCCTGCCGGATTCCTCCCCCTCCCGGGGCAGAAAGGTCGCAGCCTTCTGGGCTGGGAGGGCAGTTTACTCAACAGGCTTGCTCAAAGCCCCGCCCCACTACTCCCGGGCCCCCTAATTCTCATGCAAATGAGGCCCTTTCAGCCCCCAGGGTCCCTTTGAGCCAAGCAAGGAGCAGCAGGTGGCGGGTACTGGGAAAAACCTGGCTGAATGGGCAGGGGCGGTGCACTTGGGTGGGGGCTGGGCTGAGGGAGGGGCCACAGCCCCCACCCCCAGGGGGGAACCCCAGGCCCACTCACAGCCCTCCCCGCCCACAGGCAACGTGGTCAACACTAACTGCTCGGCAGCCCACAGCCGCCAGGCCCTGTCCTGCAAGATGGCCGTGGAGTATGACCGCTTCATCGAGTCGGGGAGGAAGTGAGTTGGGCGCAGGAGCCCCTCCACACCCATGCCCTGGCAGTGCCCACCCTGGCGTGCCCCTGATGGTCCTGCCTTGCCCCCAGGTGGTTCTGCCATGTGGATGATGATAACTACGTCAACCTGCGGGCCCTGCTGAGGCTGCTGGCCAGCTACCTGCACACCCAGGATGTCTACATCGGCAAGCCCAGCCTGGACCGACCCATCCAGGCCACAGAGCGGGTCAGCGAGAACAAGGTGGTGAGTGTCCCCCTCTCCATTGTCCCACGTCATACACATTGCACACGGTGTCGGGGGGAGGCTGAAGATGGCTCTGCAGCCTGGGGGACCCCACCCCAATCTCATAACACTCCTCGCCCCCCGCAGCGTCCTGTGCACTTCTGGTTTGCCACTGGCGGAGCTGGCTTCTGCATTAGCCGTGGGCTGGCCCTGAAGATGAGCCCGTGGGCCAGGTAAGCACCCTGCACAGGTGTCTCCACCAGGTTGTTCTGGTCCTCAGGTTCCCTGCTGTGGGGCCTGACCGGATTCACATTCCCAGCAGTGGGGGGGGGGGGTGGTGGTTCCAGCCTCTGCTTGGCACCACCTACTTCCTGCCTCCTGTCCCTTCTCCCTGGGTAACATGGCAGGTGCATTTATATCTTTCCCCATGTCTGTCCATCCTGCTCAGAGCAGGCCATTGGGCAGCAAGCACCCTTCTGAACCCCCGAATCAGAACCATTGAGGAGCAGCAGCGCAGGTGTGTGTGGGGGGGGGCAGGACAGAGCATGCGCAGCGTGTCCACCTCCTTCCTGAGCGTAGCCCCCTCTCCCTCAGCGGTGGCCACTTCATGAGCACGGCCGAGCGGATCCGGCTGCCGGACGACTGCACCATTGGCTACATCGTGGAGGCCCTGTTGGGCGTGCCCCTCATCCGCAGTGGACTCTTCCACTCTCACCTGGAGAACCTCCAGCAGGTGCCTGCCTCTGAGCTCCATGAGCAGGTATCCCGTCCCCTGGGGCCTGGCCAGGCCTGGCCGCGCACAGGGAGGGATGAGCAGACAGAGGGGGAAGGGACGGAGGGAGAGGGGGAAGAATGGGTGGAGTCATTGACTTAAATCAAATGCCATGGGGTACGGAGATGCCCCCACAAGCACGGACACCTCGCTGTTTATATGAGGGAACACACCTCTGTGCCCTTTGGGTCTTTTTCAAATCAATAGACTTTTTTTTTTTTGAGAGAGAGAGAGAATTTTAATATTTATTTTTTTTAGTTATCGGCGGACACAACATCTTTGTTTGTATGTGGTGCTGAGGATCGAACCCGGGCCGCACGCATGCCAGGCGAGCGCGCTACCGCTTGAGCCACATCCCCAGCCCCAATAGATGTTTTCTTATTATGGCCGTAACCCCCGCTTGGACTTCATTGCTGGGATGGGCAGAGCAGGCTTCCTTAGCCCCAGGGAGGCAGTTTGAAGGGCAGTCTCTTCCTCCAGAGCCTAGGGACACCAGGGCCCCTCCAGCATGACTCTGCCTGTCCTCCCACAGGTGACTCTGAGCTATGGCATGTTTGAAAACAAGCGGAATGCTGTCCACGTGAAGGGACCTTTCTCGGTGGAGGCTGACCCGTCCAGGTGGGCTTGCAAAGGGTGCCTGGGGCTGGGTGTCTCTAAGCAGCGTGATTATTAGAGGTGTCCCTGGAGGCCCGCCTTCTCAGGGTGAATAAGCCCCCGCTGCTGGGTCTGCAAGGCACCCCCACCCCGCACAGACCAGCCCTCTATTCTGTCCCCACAGGTTCCGCTCCATTCACTGCCACCTGTACCCGGACACACCCTGGTGTCCCCACACTGCCATCTTCTAGCAGCCATGGCTGAGACCTTGTCCCTGGGTGCCCCTGGTATCCAAAGGGCCCAGGGACCCCTGTTGTGCTGTCTTGTCTGTGGCATTTGATCGTTGTGTGTGTGTGTGTGTGTGTCTGTGTGTGAGTTTGTGTGTCTGTGTGCGTGTGCCCACCTGCACAGTGGACTGCTGGGCAGTCTTTCTCTGCAGGCAGCTGGCAGAAGTGCCTCTTGTCTGCCTTTCCATAGGGGGAAAGGGTCCCTGGGGGGGGGGGGGCAGTCCTATTCATGTTTCTGGGTCTTGGTAGCACTGGGCTCCCAGCTCCTCTGCAAGGTGATGTGGGTGCCTCTTCTGCTGAGCACAGTCCTTGTGCTGGGGGGTGCCAGCACCCTGGAATTCTGGCCCCTTCCTGGAGCCCCCCAGGACAACTGAGCCATGCTCAGTGCAGGAGAAGCTGGTTTTGGGGAGAGGCCCAAGCCCCCTCCTCTGATGATCTCTGACCTGGGCACAGTGGCTCAGAGGAACAGCAGCTGCTGTCCGGGGACTCCTGGGGCTGTTCAGCTGATCCTGGGTTGGGGGTCCTCCTGGCCCCCTTGAGGTCCTGCCTTTGTCTCCCCATGATTGGGGGGTCAGAGCATTTTATTTCCTCTCCAAAGTAGAGAGAATGTCGCCCACAGTGGGCGTGTCTGTAAATATTGTGACAGTATTTTTTTACTGTGCTCTTTTTCAAAAAGGGGTGGGTGAAAGGGGGTCTGATTTTTGTTTTGCTTTGAGGAGTGGGTGGGGAAGGGCCTTATTTTATCTTTTCTGTGGATCAGAAAAAGCAGAAGCCAAACTTGGGGAACGCCTTCATTTGTAAACCTGACCTGGGAATGTCTATGTATTATGCCTTCCAGTATCTGGAATCCCCTCTCGTCCCTGCCCACCAGGCCCAGGGGGCTCACCTGGTCCTGGGTGTGTTTTTAATTCTCTTTGCAAAGACATAGCTAGGAAAGCGGATGATAAGGGAAGAGCTCTCAGGGAACTGAAGTGTTGTTGCTATGGTGACGTCTTTTTGCTGTCAATAAAGGTGCTTTTTGCAGCAGCTCGGGATCCTCCTCCTGTCTGGGAGTTAGGCCTGAGCCCTGGGCTCATGGAGAGGCTCTCAGGAGCCTCTGGGGGCATCAGGTCAGGGGAGGTTAGGCAGGTTAGACGGTAGGCCTGGCTTGCTCCACAGCAGGTGGGTAGGTGGAAGACCCTACACACGAACTACTTTGGAAGGAAACTTGGGATCGAAAAAGTGGCTGGGACCAGAGAAGTGTGGCTGAGCGGGGATGGGCACTGTGCTTCCTGGAGGGACTTGTCGGGACTGCTGGGGGCCAGCCAGGGGAGCAGCTCTGAGGCTGCTGGCCTGAACTGGGAGGAGCCCCGTCATCTCTGCAGGAAGGATTACTGCTGTGGCCGGGCCTTGGACCTTTGTCTTCATCCTCATCCCAAGCCCAGTCCCGTTCTTTAGATGAGGAAACTGAGCAAGTAATGTCCAAGGCCAGTCAGGTGCTGGGGTTGGGGTGGGTCCAGCCCACTGCTAACACTGCCCCTGACCCGCTGCCTCTTGGCTCCCCTGTCCAGGAGTTGGAGGAGTCCTCTGGAGCAGTGCCTTCTGGGGCTGCTTCCCAGGCTGGGCCTGTGACAATGCTCCCCCACCCCCAGTCCCAGGAGCTGGGAAGGATTCAGACCCTTTTTGCTTGTGAAGAAGGCCACTCTTACAGTGGCCTTTGCTCCTCAAATCCAGTCTTTGAGGGCTGAGCTGGCCGCCAGCTGAAGGAACCCTCCACCCCTTGCAGTGCCTGGGGGCTGCCTCACTTCCTCTTCAGACTGCCCCACGCCTCCCTGGCTGGCTTGGCCTGGCTGCTGTGCCCTGCAGATGCCCGTGCTGGCCTCCCCTGCGGCTCCAGGTCCACCCTTCCTGCTGCTTCTGTGCAGTGTCCCCACTGCTGACCCACTAGAGACCCATGCCAGCCAGGCGGCCTCTCAGCCCTTGCTGGTGGCTGCCGCTGCTGCTGACCTGGGACTACTGGCCAGACCCAACCCTGCCTTGGCCTTGCGCCGCTGAATCAGCAGAGTGGTTTCCAGAGGCCTGGCAGCTGCCTGAGTGAGCAGCGGCTGGGTGGGGGATAGGAGGGCCCCTTGCCACCTCATGGTCTGACCCCCTGGGGGCACCCCCTGACTCAGCTGCTGTTGTCCCTCAGTACCAGTCATGTTTTCTTGGAATGCAAGAAAGCCGACACTTGCGGGTGGGGGTGGGGTGTTACAGAGCAGGCTGTGGGCACGGGCTGGCCCCTTCCTTCCTGGGTGAGTCAGGCTTGGTGCTCTCTGCCCTGGCCCCCACGCCACCTCCTGCAGCCTGTGTGAGCCCTTCCGTGGAGCTGGCAGACAGCAGAGCTGGCAGACACGGCCAAGTGTGACAGGGTACAGGCCCTGCTGGGCCAGGTGGAGTCCACTTCAGTGTTGAAGTCCTAAATCATCACCACAACTGGTGCAGATGTCCCCTGAGCAGCCAGGAGGAGCAGCGTGGAGAGGATGCCCTGCTCCTCCACAGGCCCAGCTTCTCCATCTGAAAAAGTGGGGGTGAAGGTAGTGCAGAGAGAGGGAGGGGTCCCAGGAAGCACAGCCCAGCAGCCTCGGGCCTTGCTCTCAGGGAGAAGCTGGGGGAGGGAAGTGGCTCCCCCTTAGAAGGGGGAGCAGCAGGGGGACCCCTCCTACAGGTGGTGAGCCAGCCAGGCAGGAGAGGGAACCCTCCTTTCCCCCAGGTTCCTTCTGGGGACAGCTAAGCCCCACCTACAGGCGGATCATCAGTGCCGCAGTACACCTGCGCTCAGGGCTGGTGGGAGAGGGTCCTGGCTGGCCCAGCCTGTACCCCCTTCCAAGCTGTCAATCATTTGTGGGGCTTTCAAAAGTAAAACTGCAACCTTCAGTGGGGGTGTGGGTGCGGGGTGCTCGGCAAGGATGGCAGGACTCAGCCCCCACCCCCAGCTTCCGCTTTTTCAGTCGAGTGCGGAGGAGCCAGGTCCGGGGAGAGCTGCTGGGGTGGGGCCCCTCCCAGCTCAGTTTGAATGACTCTCCTCCCCCTCGGCTTATCAGGGCTGACTTCCTGGAAGAAGCACCCCAGCTGGAGAAAACCTTTGCAAAGATGTGATAGCGATGGGGAGGGGGTGGGTAGAGGGAGGTTCCTGCTCAGCACTGTCACCGCAGAGGGAGCCCTGGGAGGCCCTGAGGGCAGGGAGAGGAGATAAGCAGTGGAATGTGACTCCCAGACCTTCCAGCCAAACATGGCTTTCCCTGAGCTCCCAGGTGGCAGAGCCAGGCCCCGCTGGTGGCCTCAGCAAACTGGGTGAGACAAGGTGAGACAAAGACCTGTCTTTGTCAGACTGATTGGTCCTGCTGGCTGGGGGCTCAAGAGTAGTGAGTGCTCCTCCCTGTGTCCCTATCCCCAAGAAGCTACAAGTGGACCTCCCATCTCCTATCACAGTGCTTGGGTGCCGTCTGGCTTCTATCCCACCTTTCCTGGGACACGTGCCTGGATCTAGGGGTGCAGCTCAAGGGGAAGGAAGGGCTCCCACTGCAGCTTCAGCTCATTCAGAGTTCGCCGCAGAGCGCTGAACCGACTCACCAGCATCTGATTCGTGCGAGGCGGGTAGCGTCCAGTGGCAGGACCCAGCAGATGGAGCAAGCCCCAGGCCCCACTCCTGCCACTTTTGGCGCCTGGTCTCTGGGGTGGGGCTTTGCAAATGTAAAGTGCAGCGGCCAACTCTGACAACTGAGTCACACGAGCACCCTTGAGTACTGCAGGGGTGGCGATTCTCCTCCGCCGCTCCCCAGGAACTCGCGGAGGTCCGCCTGTCTCTCCTCCTCCAAGGTCCCAGCGCCCCCTGCTGGACATTTGCATCCATGCATCTCCCCCTGGAGCTGCTCTCATTGTGAGGCCCAGACCCTCCCATCCTTTCCCTCAGCGCAGCCCCACAGTGCAACCCCTGCAAAACCCCATCTGGGGGCATCTCACCTGATGCCCCCAGGGGTGTTCACAGGCTCACTTGCTCCTGGGAGATCCTGGCTCCTGTCCCTGACTACTGTTTTCTGCACTGATCCCATGTCCATTTTTTGGAGGGGTGTAGAGGTTGGTACTAGGGGTTGAACCCAGAGGTTCTCTGCCACTGAGCTCCATCCTCAGCCCTTTTTATTTTGAGACAGAGTCTTGCTAAGTTGCTAAGGTTGGCCTCGAACTTAGGAACCTCCTGCCTCAGCCTCCCAAATCACTGGGATTACAAGCTTGGACCACTGCACACAGTCATGTGCATTTGCAAGACCTCGGTATTCACTGTCCTTCCCACAACACCATGCCTTCCCCCTCCTTGAAGGATGGCTACTCTCCATGCTTTACGTGCTCCATAGCCATGATCTTCAGCCTCCAGCTCTGCCTCCACCTCCAGTTGTGCCCAGGGCCCGACTGGCACATGTCACCATCTCCCTAAACTCTTGATGTCAGGAGGACACCCCAGGGTCAACATGTCCAGACTGGACCTCTGACCACCCTCCTACCCAAACCTGTGCCCTCCCCAATTGTCCCACCTCAATTTATGACCGTGCTCAACCCAAATCCCACACAGACCCATCAGGAAGTGCTGTGGGTGGCACCTTCTGGAACCTACGCCGTCTCACCACACACTGCCCCATGGGGCCCCAGCTCCCATTCACTTGTGCCTGCATCGTGGCAGCAGCCTCCTAATTGGTGTCTGGTTTCTGTTCTTGTCCCCTTTCCAACTCAGCAGCTAGAGTTAGAATGAATGTTAAAATGAACAGTTAATATTCCAGTTAAGATGAATGTTAGATCAACTCATTCTGCTTAGATCCTCCATGGCTCCCACCTCACTCAGGAAAAATGTCCCAGGCCTTATACAGCCCACAAGACCTTTTGAGATCCCCCCACTCTGACCACACTCTCCTTGCTCCCTCTACTCCAGTCACTTTACCATCTAGCTTGAACCACCAGGAAGGTGTCTGTCTGCCTCAGGGCCTTTGCTCTGACTGCTGTCTGCCTGGAAACCTCTTTCCTCATGTTGCCTCAAGGTTAGATTCCATGGTGAAAGATGTCCACATCCTAAACCCAGAATCTGAGAATATGATCTTGGGGGGCAGGTACCCAGGATTGAACTCAGGGGCACTCGACCATTGAGCCACACCCCCAGCCCTATTTTGTATTTTATTTAGAGACAAGGTCTCACTGAATTGCTTAGGGCCTCACTGTTGCTGAGGCTGGCTTTGAACTTGTGATCCTCTTTTCTTAGCCTCCTTAGCTGCTGGGATCATAGACATGCACCACTGCGCCCAGCTGTGAATATATTTTACATGGCAAAAGGGAACCAGATGAGATGACTCTGTGTTATCTAGGTAGGCTGGATGTCATCACAAGGGTCCTCAGGAGAAGGAGGCAGGAGGCCAGTATTGGAGCGAGATCTGCAGGTGCTGCTGACTTTGTGGATGGAGGGAGGGGAGCGACCCTGCATGTGGTATACTTTATGATCTGGAAAAGGCAGGAGAGGTGCTCTCCTAGAGCCCCAGCAAGAATACAGGGCTGTGGACACTTGGCTTAAAAGCCCAGGGAAGGCCAGGTGCAGTGGTACATGCCTGTAATCCCAGCAGTTTGGGAGTCCAGGGCGGATGATTGCAGGTTCAAAGCCAGCCTCAAGCATCTTAGTGAGGCCCTAAGCAACTTAGCAGGACCCTGTCTGTAAATAAGAAAAAAAGGGGGGGGGGCTGGGGATGTGGCTTAGTGATTAAGTGTCCCTGGGTTCAATCCCTGGTATAGAAAAGTAAATTTTAAAAACCGAAGTAGCCCAGGTAGGCTCTGACCTTCAGAACTGTTAAGATAACACTCATGTTTGAAGTCAAGTGAGTTTGCAGTAATTTGTTACAGCAGCAGCGAGAACCACATACAATCTGATCTATAGTCTCTTCTCCATGGTGGCTCCTTCAGGAAGGCCCTTCCTGAGTTTTGAAAATCATACCTGTACACCCACCTTCCACCCCTTCACCCAGGCCGTCTCACATGTTTGGCTACCCACCAATGCCATCTTCTATGTATCAGCTGTCCAGGACTGAGCTCCTTGACCTTCTGTTCCATGGCTGTACCGTGCCTAGTCAGCGCAGTGCCCTGGCCTAACATGGCTGGGGCTGCTGCCCTGGGATGTGCCTTTCCCGGTTAGGAACCTTGATGCTGATTTTTACCTTCCCTGATGCAGGGGCTGAGGGCCCAGGATGCAAGACGTGCCTGGGGTCTGTCCTCATCCCTGGTTCTCACTCCAAGCCGGGGGCCGTCATGTCTTCGGGACCCCCAAACCTGAAGGTCTCCAGGTCACTCTCCTTGTCACGTGACACCAGAGTCATGAATGGCTCCACCCTGGCGGCTCAGCAATTCTCCCCAGAGCACCCCGTCCGTTCCCTGGAGCAGAGAGTGCTGGGCAGGGCTCCTGGTGTTTGCGGGGCAGGCGGAGCAGCTCTCTGCTGGGCAGCCGCCCTCAGGTGCCAAGAGCTGGGAGCCAAGGACGCCTTCCACTGGCCCCTGCCACCTGTGTTTCCTGAAGCCTCCCTGCGGGGTGGGGGGTGTTGCTCACAGGGCTCCTCGACAGGTGGCCCCGGGCATCCACTTGGCCACCCCAAGCCCGCTTCGAGGAAACCAGGAAAGCTCACTCCCACCCACGGTCGGTGAGGGATCCACGGAGACTGTGCAGACCCCCAGACACGCCAGGACCTGCCAGCAGGAAGTCCCAGCAGGAGGAGGAATGAGTGCCATGGGGATCCACCTGGATCCAGCCTGTCCCCTAGGGACCCTTCACCCTGTCTGTGCTGGCCCACGCACAGTCACTTTTGCTGGGGGCCTCATAACACTCCCCAATCCCATGACCTGCAAAGCCAGGTTTCAGCCACATCCTCTGTCCCCTGCCGTGACACTGCCCCTGCACATCTGCTCTGCAAGCCAGACACTTCCAGGCAGCTTGGTCCCAACAGCCACCAGCCAGGACCTGCCCGAATGCAGGGTGGAGCTAACCCTGTCCCCTCCCCACACCCTCTGGCCTGGATTACTGCTGTTCAGTCCTCATCTAACCCCAGAGGCCCCCACACCTCCCACCCCAGTGTGGCACAGTGGGCACCTGGACTCCCCCAGCAGAGCCTGGAGCTGGGACCCTCCAGAGCAGCTCAGGAAAAGAGGCCCGTCTTTTAAAATTTGTTTATTTTAAAACATGAAACCCAAGCTGAATAGAAACCACAGAAATTACATCGACGAGATTTTTAGTATTTGCCAGAAAAATAAAGTCCCCAAAGAAATAAAAATCAAACCCCAAACCCAGTTTTAAAAAATGAAAACACAGCGACGGTACACACAGCCATGGCCCTACAGAGGCTGGGGGAGCGCAGGGCTGGTCAGCGCGGACGTTAGTTCACATGGGCGGGGGCAGGTGAGATGCAGGTGGGCAGGAGGGAGAAATCAAGAGGTAAAACAAAATCATATATATATTTATAGTATAACAAATATAAAGGGATATGGTACACAACCATTATGGTTAAACACAAAAAAGATCCCACACTAAAGGCCCTGGTCACCTGGGGCCCAGGGGCTACCAACTGACCAACCCCTTGGGCTGGGGGGGGCTGGGACCGGTGGGGAGGGTGATGGTGCTTGGAACTGGAATTGCATAGTGTGATGGGGGCGGTGGGCGCCAGGGGAGAGGGGCAGGGTCTGCTCCTAACCAGGAGTCTACTACCCAGACCTTGCCTGGCCATGGGGAGGGCAGGGAGGCCTGCGAGGGGTATGTCTCTTGTCCCAGCTAGACCCCTCCTGCTCCTCTGGCCAGGGACCTGGGGCCTTGCTGGTGGCCTCGCTGCCTCCACAGGGTGCGGGACCCTGGGGCAGGGTGGGTATAGCAGCCGGCCAGGCAGCAGGTCCTGGCCTGGTGCCCCGGGTGGTGTGGAGGTCGCTGGGATGGGGGTTGTCAGGAACGCGGCACCAAAAACTCAGAACAAAATAAAACCGAGAGGAGCCCGGCCTCCCTCAGCTGAGGCCAGGCGGAAGCCCGTCGACTTCCCCTTCCCTTCTTCAGCCTCGGTGAGTGAGTCACGGACGGCACACGCACACGACGGTCAGGACTCCCAAGACAGCACAGGTTCACAGCCACATCCGGGCAATGCCCACCGCTCATGCTAAGCATTCACCTCAGGGCAGCACGCGGCTGGGCCGCGGGCAGCGTTTGTGCTTCCGAGTGGCCCCAGAGCACACAGTGGCACCCAGGCAAGGGGTGCAGCACCTCCCTGTGGACCCATGGCCAGGACGCAACCCGGCAGGTCAGACCCAGAGGAAAGACTGGGCAAGTTGGCTGTGGCCACACCTTGGTGGCCCCACCGGATCCCAGTGCGGCCAACTGGGGCCAGAGACAGAGTCCCCTCTGTTGAGGTTTGGTCATGCCTGGGGGGCTCAGATGCCCAGGCTTGGGGCCACAGGCCCACTGACTCCCCTGCCCCACTCCACTTTTGGTCCCAGACACCAGCACAAAAACGGATCGGGGAGGAAGGGCAGGGTGGGGGGGCCTCGCCCAGAGAGGGGCGAGGACATTCTGGAGCCAGAAGCTGCCCTGAGCTCCACTCCCCGAGAACCATAGGTCTGTAAACCGCCTCCACTGCAGGGCCTCCAACCTCAGCCCCTGTGCACACTGTCCAGCAGCCTCCTGGCTGCCCTTGGCCTTGGCACACAGGTCAGAGCCTGCACTGGACCATGCCGTCTGGGGTGGGCTGGGCCGGGCAGGGCAGAGCCTCCTCGTCCTGATCTGGGGAGGCTGCACCCCCCCACGCAGGAAGCACAGCAAACATCATACACTAAAAGCCAGAAGCACCTCAGGGAAGCCTTGTTCCCACTTCACAGGTAGGGAGACTGAGGCCACTGGGACCTCAGCCGGAAGTCCATGGGGTATTTGATCCCGAGAACCATCCTCCTGCCCAGGGAGGGGTCTCCAGGCCCTTGGGGCTGCTGTCATTCTGCGGCCCATCCCCAGCAGCACCCAGGGGAGAGAACAGCTCCTCCAGCCCTGGCTCCCAGCCAGCTGTCCTGGCCCTTGGCCCAGGCTCGACTTGGGTCACACACACTGGCTCTGGTCAGCCAGGGCAAGAGGCTGGGAGTGAGGTTAGTGGTTAGTCCCAGGAGGGGCAGCAGGGACTGTGGGCATGTTCACAGCCAGCTAAGGTCCAGCCCCCGAGGCTGGGCCCCGGGGACACTGTGCTGTCCTGGATGGAAGTGGAACCAGGAGAGGGAACGGGGCAGCGCCCACTCAGCCTGCCCTGGAGATGATAAACGTGGTTAGTGCAAAACCCAAACCGATGGAGCTGCCAAGTCTTTGGGATGGGGGAGGGGGTTTGGCACCAAGAGGGTGGCCAGCACTGGAGGCCAGCGACCCAGGCTCTGCATGGCACCTGCTGTCCGTGGAGAGCTGGGAGGGTGCTGGGGGAGAAAGCAATGCTGGGTGGGAGGCAGAGGAAGGGCCTCCCTGGAGGCTCTGGCCACCGGCAGGAGAGGAGGATATGGTCAGGTGAGCTGCGTGGATGAGAGAAGGCAGGTGCCACAGACATGTGGTGGAAGGCCGTGGGAGGGCCCACCTGCGAAGGTCACCTGTCCCTCAGTGGCAGAGATGCCAGGCACAGAGGGCTCCTGTTGTGCCTGTGAACTAAGAATTGACCCACAGAAGCGAGGGCAGAAGCAAGGGAGGCCCCACGACAAGCTCAGAGCTGCGGAGGGAGGAGGGGCTGGGGAGGCCAGCGCTCGAGGGACAGGGCAGCAGACAGTCTGGAGGGCCACCTGCAGATGGAGCATATTGGGACAGAAGCACCAGGGCTCAGTGAATCAAGAAGGTAGAAGGATAGGGGAGTGGGTGGCCAGGCAGGGCCAGGTGTTGGTGGCGGCATCTGTCCAGGTACGTGTCCCAAGTCGGGGGCGTGGGCCCATAGCCCTGTGTCTCAACCTGCCCCGAGCTCATGCCGGGCACCTCTGTGCCCCCTGTGGGGAAGGGAGAGGAGGGGCGAGGGGCCTACAGATGTGCCCAGGCTGGCCTGGAGTGGCATGCGGAGGGTCCGGCGGGCGGCCACAGGTGGAAGCAGCAGTGCTGGCACAGGAGGGGTGGGGCGATTGGCACGTGGGGCAGGTGGCTGACCGGTGCGCAGTCTAGTGCCCGCTGCCGCTGGAGTCAGGGCGAGGCTGGCTCGTGGCGAGGTATTTGGCTCTCATGCTGGAGGTGTACTGGAGGAGAGAGGGAGGGGGGAGGGGGTCAGCAGGGTCCCGGGCGGGCCAGGGCAGCCAGAGGCCTCCTCGGCGTGGTCCTCAGCAGGATGAGCCAGAGCCGGCCCTTGGGAGGCAGGTGGGAGCACAATGCACAGCTGGCAGAGCCTAAGGAAGGGGCCGGGGGCCTGGACCCAGGACTGGATGCGGCTGAGGGAGCTGGTGGCCCCCAAGGGCAGTCCCCTCCCTTGACCGGATGATCACCTTCAGCTCATCACTGCCCACGCTGCTGGCATTTGGGCATCTGGTCAGGCAGAACTCGAGCACCCCTAGGAGCCAGAGCACTCGGCAACCCAGAACCTGGAGGCCACACACGCAGGCCGAGGTCTGCGCAGGTGGGTCCTCCTGAGCCAGCTCACAGCTGGCAAGGCCCAGGGGCATCTGGAGGCGCAGCCTCCAGCCCATGGCTGCTCTGCCCCGTCACCCAGGGAAGGAGGGATTCCCAGGCTGGAGCGCTGCTGCTGCCCACTCAGGAAGGAGACCAATTGTGGGCTCCTCTGGTCTCAGAGTCAGGGACAGGGACAACTGGCTCTGCACATGGCCTGCAGAACTTGGCCACCCTCACCCAACCAGAGCATGGTGGCCTCAAATAGCATGTGTGTGCGTGTGGCACATGTGCTCAGGAGGAACACGTGTGGGCAGGCTGGTGTTGAGGCAGGGCTTGGTGCCCACGGCAGGGGCAAAGGTCACCAGTGCTAAGGAGGCCTGGGCTGATTCCACCGACCCCTAAATGGGCTCTGGGGACTCTGGGTGGTCCTCATAGCCCCTAGAACCACAGAGAAATGCCCCCTGGGTCCCTAGAGCCCTCCTGGAGTACCTAGAAGGTTACGAGCAGCCTGGGAGGTGGCCATGGAGCAGGGGAGAAGGAGCAGCGGCACTGGGAGCCATGTCATTCCATGGTCATGCAGCAGGGACAGGTGGTGGGATGGGATAGTGGGTGGCATCCCAGAACCCGGAAGAAGCCCAAGCAGGCGCCTGTACTGCTGCCAGGAACAGCAGGAGAAGCTCGCATGCTTGTCTGCAAACACGATGTGCACCAGGGTCACACCCAGGGGCCAAGCTCTGCTCTCAAGTCCAGGTGCACAAAGGGGCCTGGGTAGATGCTTCCCTCACTGTGAGGTGACAGGAGGGGCTGGGGCCAATTGTAGCTGGTGGCAGAGTCCCCAAAGGCTGGGTGGCTGGGCTTGGGGGTGGGCAGGGGATGCCTGGACTGGGGCTCACTGCCCACTGTAAGACCGGCAGAACGGGGGGCCAGCAGTAGAGGTCTCTGGCTGGACTGTGCCACCCACAGCTGGTCCTGGAGCAGTGGAGCCCAAGGCCAGTGTTGGGGGAGGGTGGTGGTGAGAGAAGGGCAGGAGGCATGGAGGCGCAGGCGGATGGCCGTGCGGGTGGGGGACAGGGTGGTCAGTACCTGTCACTCAGAGGGCACAGCTACCACAGCGTTCGGGCACTGTCCATGGGCTTAAACTGCCAGCCCGCGTGGCTGCCAGAGTCCAGGGCAGCCAGATAGCGCTAGGAGGGCCCAGGGTGGGAGGGTGCAGGAGAGAGAGAGAGAGAGGGGGTATCCTCAACGCCAGGGCGCAGCTGGCCTGGAGCAGGCTGTGGGGCCAGTGGGGCCAGGTAAGGACAGCTAAGCGGAACGTAAGAGGCCAGCAGCTGGGGACGGCCTCTGGGCTTACAGCCCTTGGTCCAGGTCCTGGGCAACCCAGGCCCTGCCGTGTTATGGGACTACAGGACAACAGGGACTCCTGGCAGGTGAGCGTTTCTGAAAACAGTGGCCTTCAGCATCTCTAGCCCTGGTCGCACAGCCCAGCCCCTCCAGGAAGCCCTGGGCTCCCAGCCTCTCCATCAGCTCCTTTCCTCTGGCACCAAATCACCCTGTCCCTTTGTGTCCATGTTTCACTTCCATGATCAGAAGGAACACCAGGCCCAGACTAGGACAGCCCGGGGTCAAGACCGCTGAACACCAGGAGAGGAAGGGAGGAGAGGAAGCAAGGCTGGGCCCGAGAAACGGACAGCAGCCCTGCTGGTCCTGGGGCACCAGGGCCAGGGCAGTGCAGCTCA
Organism: Marmota flaviventris; assembly: GCF_047511675.1. NCBI lineage: Eukaryota > Metazoa > Chordata > Mammalia > Rodentia > Sciuridae > Marmota > Marmota flaviventris. The sequence continues at coordinate 37,571,493 of NC_092516.1, read as the reverse complement.
GGGAACACAGCAGGGTCACACCTTGCTACATGCCTGCCTTCCCCAAGAGAGAGCCAGGAGCTGACCTGCTGGGCTGCTGGCCCCTGAGGGCCACCCGGACTGTGAGGCACTTCAAGGCGGGTAGGAGCTGACGGGCCCACCCAGTCCCATCCACTGGAGGGGTCCCAGCTGGGAAGAACCCCAAGGCCCCCAGCACTAAAGGCTCACAGCTGCCCCCAGAGCCCACGCTGCCCATGAGAGCCACACCAGAGCACCGAGGCCAAGGTCCCCCCACCCTGCCCTGAAACTTACTGAGGGCGGTGGGGACTCGCGCCCAATGAGGGGGGTGTTCTCACAGCGGGGGTTCTGGAAATTGGCATTCTGGCTCCTGGGGGGTGAGGAGAGAGAGGCTATGAGTGGCCACTGGTCACAGTGGTCCTAGGTCCAGGCCTATGCACACTCAATTCTGTCCGGCCTGACTTCCATGATGACTTCCACAGGGGTGGGCACCTCTGTCCTTGCTGAGGCCCTATAACCCCAGACAATGATAGGCTCAGGGGGCCCACTGTGCCCTCCTGCCTCCACGGCCCAGCCAGAGCCCACCTCCCATCAGGATGTCTGCCCACCATGAAGACAGGCCCTTGGCCTAGAAACGGACCCTCCACCTGACTATGTGACCTTCTCATGGCCCCTTGACCAGGTTCACCTGTGGGCAGGAGGCACTCAATGTCAGGCTGCTCCACCTGAAGCCCAGGGCGCCCACCCTGCTGTAACCCTTTCCTGCAGCTGTCCCCACCACCCTCCCCTTCCTTGCCAGCAAGTCCCAAGCTGGATCCACTCTCCAAGCTGCAGCTGATGTGCCCGCCACCCCATGGACTGAAGCAAGCATGTGTCTCAGAGTCTGCCTGACCTGCCTGGACTGGCCCCACCCCGCTCCCCGCACTCACATGTACTCAGTGACCGGGGCGTTGCTGACGGTGTGAGCGGCAGCCGGGATGCTGGTCTCACTGCCATAGCTGCTGCCACAGCTGTACAAACTGGGCATGTGCACGCGGTAGAGGCTGTCATGTGCTTGCCGTGGCCCTGGGGCGGCCTCCTCCTCCCCATCCTCATCGGGACCTCTGCGGGAAGGGACACCCAGCACAGGCTCAGGCCCAGCAGGAGGGAACTGCCACCAGACCTGTGGGGGCTGGGTCTGGTGCAGACACCTGTGTCCAATCCTGACTATGCCACATACATTCTGCTGACCCTGAGGCCTCTTAACTGGCTCTGAGCCTCAGCTTTGTTCTTTGTAGGTGCTAAAAGACCTGGTCACGTGAGTGCCAGGCCCTGCTGCACAGCCCATAAAGGGCTGTCTGCTTATTAAAAGAAGCTGCAGGTCCCCGTGGGGGAAGCTGGGTAGGGGAGCTACTGGATGGTGAGCAGTTCAGGGTGGGACAGTGGAGCTGCTATTGAGTGGTGTCCACCAGCTATGCCCCAGGTGGGGCCCAACCAATGCTCACCTGACCCTCCAGGGTGTCCTCTTACAACTCCCTTTTTATGGTTAGGGATGCTGAGGCCCAGGGTGGTTAGGTGACTTGTCCAGAGTCACATGACAAGCAAGGATCTGCATCCAGCCATGGGGTTCCAGGGTTGTGCTCCTGGCCACTCCACTACAGCTACAAACTTTATTATCACAGCCACCTTCATTCATCACTGTCCCCATCATTACCACCACCATATCACCATCACCATCACCCCATCAGCACCAAACATCACCATCACCACCACAACCATTACCACCTCCATCACCACCACCACCATTACCACCATCACCATCACCACCACCATCACCATCACTACCACCATCTTCATCACCACCTCTATCACCATCTCCATCACAAGGGGAAACAACAGAAATCCAGGCAATTGGCAGAAATCTGAGCTAAGCCATCAAAGCTGGGCCGTCAAGCAGCAGCCACTGCCCCAATGGGAGGGACCAGAAGTCTGGGGATGGACTGAGGGGCGTCAGCAAGGGAAGGAGCCCAGAACTCTCACACCCCAGTCAAGCCAGTTCTGACTTCAGGTCACCAGGACACCCACTTCAAAAGACACAGCAGCCCTGCGAGAGCTGCCTTCCATCCTAGTCACCCAGCACAAGGCCACAGCCACCTGGGTCACCCCGTGTAGAAGCTGACCACAAAGCTGGCCCCTCCATCCACAGCTCTGCACACGGCACCTGGGGGCTTGGATAGGACGTTCTGAGGCCAGCATTCAGCGTGCTGGGTATAGAAGAAGCCCAAGGGGCCAAGAGACCCTAGTGCTCCTCCCTGCCCGCTCAGGACGTCCAGGTTGGGAGCTCCTCTAGGCTCAGTTCTTCGGTGACACAGGGATGTTCACCTGGGAGCTGGAGGCCTTGGAGAGGCCAGAGGCCTAGAGTGTGGTGAGGCGAGGAGGCATTTGTTCCTCACCTCTGGGGACGGGGAGCTGGGGGTCCAGAGGGCTTGTTCCTAAAGTGTCCTGTGTGGCCTGAGCCAAGCTCCAGGACCTCCCTGAGCCCTCACCTCTTCTGCTGCCAGGTGTGTGGCACGCTGCAGACAATGGAGCTGAACATGAGGGCTGTGACGAATGAGAAGAGGGCCAGGTAGATGAGGCCCTCGACGCCATCGTAGCAGAAGCCCGTCAGCGCCTGCACATAGTCCTGGGATGGCAGGGACCACACGAAGACGGAGACGGCGTGAGACAGAGAAGCTGCCTGAAGCCCAGACTGCCCACAAGTCCCTCTTCCCTAGGGCCACCCCGACCTCTCCCCAGCAGCGCCCACCCGCTGCAGCACCCCTCCCCCCACCAGCTGCCTACACCCATTCCCAGGGACCACCTCACCAGATGCAGGCTGCGGCAGTCCACCAGGGCAGTGAGGTGCTGCAGGTTCACCTCTGTGCCATTTAGCACCTCCTGGATGCGGAGCAAGGGGTCCTGGGGATAGTCACACTGAAGGTCAACAGTAAGCCAGCCATGCCTCTCCCAAAGCCCCCAGGTCAACCTCCACCCCATAACCTGCCATGGAGACCACGCTTGAAGCTGTGGCCTTGGTGAAGGTCCTGAGGACCCTGGGGCCTTCAGAAATGTTGAAACTGGCCGGGTGCAGTGGTGCATGCCTGTAATCCTAGTGACTCGGGAGGCTGAGCCAGGAGAATCACAAGTTGAGGCCAGCCTCAGCAAATTAGCGAGGCCCTAAGCAACTTAGTAAGACCCCGTCTCAAAACAACACATTAAAAGGGCTGGGGATGTGGCTCATTGGTAAAATGCTCCTGGGTTCAGTCCCTAGTACCAAAAAAAAGGTGAGGGGCTGGTATGGCTCAGTTGGTAGAGTGCTTGTCTCGCATGCACAAGGCCCTGGGTTCAATCCCTAGCGCCATCCCCCCCAAAATAAATAAATAAAAAAGAATGGTGAAACTGGAGTCTGGAGTCTGTGTTCTGGACTCAGGGAGACCCATGGACACCTGTCCAATGTGGTCAGCACGACATGAAGACAGGACTCTCTTACTGCTGGGAAAACAACAAACCACTGCATGTTACTACTGACTGGGGCTTGGCTCTGCTTTTAAAAATCCCATTTGAGGAATAGTGGAACGCGAGGGAAGATCTTCAAGATCTATTAAATGAGAAAACAGTAAACAAATGTCTCTGTATGGAGCAGGCCTGAATCTGTGGCACATCTGCACCCGCAGGTGCAATGCTCTGTACAGAGACCCATCCTCACACAGGCGCAGGGAGCACTCACGGCTGGCCTGGGCTCCCCAGCACACAGGTGCTGCCTCCTCTGACAGGTCTATGGATGCTCTATGATCCTGAAATGGATTCAGGAAAATAGAACCTACTGTTATGGGCTGAGCCATGTCCCCTGACGTCCTGGGCTAAAGTCCTGACCCCCAGCACCTCAGAATGTGATCGTACTTGGAAAAGGGCCTTCAGAGAGGGGATCAAGGTGAAACAAGGCCACTGGGGTGGCCCTAGTCCAGTACACCTGGTTTCTTGATGTGAAGAGATCAGGACACAAACACACACAGTGACAACCCGGAGAGGACAAAGGGAGGAGCAGCAGCTGCAAGATGTGGAGGGCGACCTCAGGAGAGCTGGCCCTCGGAAGGCCCTGCTCACACCCTACCTAGGACTTCCAGACTCCAGGACTCAGCAACATGTCTGCCGTTCCAATCACTCATCTGTGGGGCTGTGACGGTGGCCCCAGCATATTGATGTGCTCCATGAGCCACTCGATGGTGAAGCACCAAAAGGACTCTCTGCCACATTAAGTGTGGGATCAAGAAGGTAAGGTGTGTGCACGTGGGTGGGTGTGCCCACGTTCACGATGATTTACTTTTTGAGTGTGTGAGGTTTCTTAGAGAAGGGTCCATTGCTCCCACTGGGAACCCACAGACAACACTTTTCCTTCCTGTCCCCAGTTGCTAAGGAGGCACCTGAAGGGGTAGGGATCCCCATGGGGAGTCTAGACACTTCTGGGAAGATTTGGGATTTTGTCAGGAGTTGAGCAACATATATTTAATATACAAATGCTCAGGGCCCAGAATGCTAAAGGAAAAAGCAACAATCCCCTCAGATTCTAGAATGTTGTCCCCAAATGGTCATACTTTCTTTCTTCATGTTTCCATCACCACCCTCCCCCTAGTTTCTTTCTTTTTTTTTTTTTTTTTTTGGTGGTACTCAGGATGGAACTAGGGCCTTGTGCATGGTCATGGTGGGTAAGTGCTCTCTCACTGAGCTACATTCCTCATCTTCCATTTCTTTATTTCCTTTTTGGGGATTGAACCCAGGGAACAGTTTACAACATCCCCACACTTTATATTTTTTATTGAGACAAGGTCTCACTAAGTTGTTGAGGCTGGCCTCAACCTTGGGATTCTCCTGAATCCCAATCTCAACCTCTTGAGTTGCTGAGATTTCAGAAGCGTGACACAGCACTTGACCCCTCACTTTTTTTTGGGCTACCGGCGATTGAACCCAGGGATGCTTAACCACTAGGTCAGCCCTTTTTCTATTTTATTTAGAGAAAGAGTCTCACTGAGCTGCTTAGGGCCTCACTAAGTTGCTGAGGCTGGCTCTGAACTTGAGATCCTCCTGTGTCAGCCTCCCGAGCTGGTGGGATTACAGGTGTGTGCCACTGTGCCTGACTGACCCCTTACCTTTGATACAAAGAGTTTGCATTACTGTTTTTGATGATGTATCTTTTTTTTTTTTAAAGTTGTTGATAGACCTTTATTTATTTCTATGTGCTGAGAATCAAACCCAGTGCCTCACACATGCCAGGCAAATGCACTACCGCTGAGCCCCAGCCCCAGCCCCAGCCCCAGCTGGGTTTGCATTACTTTAAAAAAAAAAAAAAAAAAAAAAAAAAAAAATATATATATATATATATATATATATATATATATATATATATATATATATATTTTTTTTAAAAAACTACTAAAAATCCCCCAGGAAAAAGGAGCAAAGGGAGGGGAGGAATAAAGGAAGCTTTGCAGGAAGAGGGACAACAGGCCCCAGCCCCTCACCTTGGTGGCCGGGTGCTCCCGTGGGACATTTCTCAGAAGCTCAGACACAACATCTTGCATCTCCACCAGTGCCTTGTGGCTGCCTGACAGCTTCTGCTCAACAGAAAGACACAACTCTAGTGGCAGGCACCCACCTTCCTTTCTGCCCCTCCCACCCAGGGCAGCCTGCGGGCTCCCAGGTCGTTGGCTATACTGGCTCTGCCCTGCAGGCTGCAGGGCACCCCTGATCCACCCAGCTGCCTAGACACCCAGGGACAACACAGACCCTGAGATGGTGATAGGGGCCCCAGGCCCTCCAGAGGGCACAGGAGGACATCCTCAATGCAGACAGTTTTTAGCACCCAAGGGTGGTGTGATCTGGGTACAGTGACAGGCATCAGGTGAAGGGTTTGGTCAGGGGTGCTTTGAGCCTTCAATTCCACAACCAGGATACCTGAACAGGTGTCACCCTACAGAGGTATCCCAGGCTCCTCCCACACCTGCCTGAAGGGGAGCAGTCAACTTCGCCTCAGTCCACAAGGGTGATCAAGGGCAACCCAAGGATTATAAGCAGACCCAGGATATGGTGGCACTGAGCAGGTCACCACAAAAGCCTTCGGGCACCAGGGTAGCAGTCCCAGTGGTGCTAATGCCACTCCCTCAGCTGCTCCACCCAGTGCCTGCAGCGCCAGCGCCTGCTCAGCCCCTCCCACATAGGCTTCCACCTCCCAGGGCCAGCCAGGGCTCTCACCTGCTGGAAAGGGTTGGTGGCACGGGGTGAGCAGGCCAGGTAGTACTGCAGGATGTCTGCGGAGAGAGGATGCAGTGGGCTGAGGAAGTGGCCATCCATGCAGCTGTGTCTATGCAAATGCACGTGTGTCTGCAACACAGCTGTGTGTGTGCATGTGCATGTATGTGTGCATGCAAATACCTGCTTGCGTGCTTACACACATGTATCTGCACGTGTGTACACAGCATGTGTGTGAGAAAGCTCTGTGGTCTCCAGGGAGATCAGGGCTGGGGTTAAGCCTTCTACTGGAAGCGGGGTCCCTACAGTGTGCAGCCTTGCTCTGAAGCAGTGACAGTAGGTGGGCTAGGGTCTTGCCACACCAGCACCTTCCCTTGGCCTGGGGGGGTCTATGCTCCCATCAAAACTCCAGGAGCCCAGGGGCCATCAGAGCAGGTATAGGCTCCTCGGTTTCTCTCCCCAAACCCAGCTCATCAGGACGTCCTGCCAGTCCTGCCTTCCAAGCACCCTCATCCCTGTCCTGGGCCCCACCTGCTCAAGCCACTGCCATTTCCTGTCTGCAGGAGTCCGACAGCCTCCCCCAGCCCTCATGTCTTCCCAGCAGCCTGAAGAATTTAAAAGGATGTTCGATTACAGCTCAAAGCTCTCCCATTCCCCCTCCCAATGGCTTCCCCTGAGAATAAAGCCTCGGCCTCTTCACCTGGCTCTGCTCAGCCTGCCCAGGGACAGGCTCTGAGGCAGCCGCAGACTCACCCCCACTCAGCACTGAGTACTCCTCCACCATCTTGGTCACGTAGGTGTCAGGGTCTACACAGAAGTCACTGGAGCCCTGGGTGGGTGTGGGCAATGAAGGAGGGTGACCAAGCTGGGCCTCAAAGGAGAGCTGTGTCCCACCCTGGGCTCTTAGGGGCAAAGTGGAGTGTGACTATGGGGCGTAAAGTGCCCTGTGTCCACGGGCAGGACCCAGCAACCCAGTGCAAGGTGAAGAGGGAGAAGAGTGTAGCTGCTTTCCCCTCCCCTCCCCCACACCTAGGCCCAGCAGACAGGGATACTGGTCCCCTGGCCACTCACCACAGACACGGCCAGCTCCAAGCCCAGCGCACCCCAGCTGATGACCAGGGCCAGTACCCCCAACAGGCAGACCCTTGGGGTAAAGAGAGCCGGTCAGCAGCCTTCAGGCTACAGGGTAGGGGACATGCCGCCTGCTGGGCTGCTGACTGGATAGGTTCCAAGGCACACCTGGAGTCTGACCCACAAAGAGCTGCCCACCACCTGAGCAGACCCTCCTTCTGGCTTAGCTCTAAGACTAGGTGGCTCCCTGGGCTTTGCCCTTCTTGTCCCCCAAGTCCCCCTGCTAGGGCCATCTACCTGGAAGACAAGCCTCTGCTACTTTCATGCTGCTCTGCAGTCCACTGTCCACTCCCTGAGGGGCTGACGTCCCTCCCCCACAATCGCGCCTGGACTCCAACCCCACCAGGTGCAGCCTGCCTCATGCCAGGTGGGGCCTAACCGGCCTCTGCTGCTCCCGGCCACACACAGGCCTGTGTGCTGGCTGTCAGCTGTCCTTCCTCAAGGGCCCGAGCATCCCTCCTCCCTCAGACCTCTGCTTTGACTCTCAGGGCTTCTTGGACACAGTGTGCACTGAAGGCTGCCTGGCCACCTGCCTGGCTTTATGCTTCTGGAGGCACTGTCACCATTGACGTTCGGCATGTTCTATGAATTCATCCCCCAAGGCCTGTGCGCACCGGGGCGGGGGCTGCAGTGTTTTCTGAACTCTCCTAGTACCAGGCTCAAGTAGGAGCCAGGATGGGCTTGTAACTGTTCAGAGAGGGACAGGGACAGCATCTCGCAGTCACCCTTTGGGTAAGCGGTCACTCTGTCCTTCAGAAGAGACAGAGGTCCAGCACTGACCTAGCCAAGGATGACCGGTGGCCTGGTGAGTGGGCTGCTTCAACACCTGAGGGTGGAGGGAGCAGGCACAGCGCTCTCCGGCTCCTGCTCCTGGTCTCCTGGGATCCCTTAGCACTTGGGCCCGGGCAGGTGGCTCCCAGGGTCTCCTTGCCAAAGTTCCTCATGGACACATTGTCCCAAGCAGGAACACAGCAAGCCACTAAAACTGGGCTGGGGGAGTAGCCTAGGATGCTAGTCACAGGGGCATCTCGGAGCAGGCCTCTCTGGGAGAAGACCACCTCAGGTGGGCCAGCGATGAGGGAGGGCCTCGTGAGTACCACTGGAGACTGATGAGGAGACAGTGTCTCGAGGGCCTCAGCTGCCCCTCCATCCTGCCAGCCCACAGGAGAACCACCTCCCACCCAGACTCACCCAACCAGGATGCCCTTGGAGCTGCGAATGAGGCCCACCAACACCAGGAGGCAGATGATGACATCGAGCAGCAGCAGGCCCAGGTAGCCCAGCCACCTGTGGGCACACATGGGTGTGGGCTAGGCACATAGAGGGGACAAGGGAGGGGGGACAGCAGGGCAGAACAAGGCAAGCAGCCTGGTACCCACAGGCAGTCCTAGGATACAGGGACCAGGGTCAGGGCCTGTCCACTTGGGGGATTCCTATCATTGCCAGTGACCTCCAGCTGCCCTGACCCCCAAAGTAAGGCCTTAAGTATTAGCTACTAAGAACAAGGTGCAGAAGAGGGTGATGACTGAGCCAGGTGTACTGGGCAGGCAGGAAAGCGGATGTGGCCATACCTGTACCAGTCGTAGAGATCCACCTGCTCAGCTAGCACCTCCAGAGACACGCCTGGGTTCCTCCAAAAGGGGATGGCGGCAGTGTAGCCCAGCAGTGTCTCCAGAAGGCCCTGTAGCCGCTGGACAGCCCGCAGGGGCTCTGGCTTTCCGGCCAGCTGCCGCTCCAGGCTCTGCAGGCTGGGCTCTGCCGTGCGGTTCAGGGCCGCTGCTGTGTCCCACACCTGCCACCAGGATGGCCAGAGCTGAGGCCAGGTGCGGGCCCCTGGTTCCCCAGGGCCTCAGCTGCCCCTCCATCCCGCCAGCCCACCGGCATGCACAGAACCAGTGGACAGCCCGCAGACACCTTCCCAGCCCACTCACGCGGTCCTGGACCCCCATCACTGTGCGGTTGGCGTGACGGAGCGAGTAGGTGGCCCGATGGACACCGTCGCTGGTCTCCCCGTTGCCGTAGAATCCCACTGCGATACCCGCGCTGGAGAGGGCAGGACATGAGCACGCAGCCCCCTGCCCCCCTGGACAGTCCCTGCGCGGCCCTGCCCAGCTCACCTGCAGACCAGCGTGGCGATGATGACGCACCAGGCCGTGCAGCAGCAGTCAGCATCCAGGTGCTCGTCGCTCTTGCGCCGCCGGCAGCACAGCCAGAAGGAGTAGAAGAGCAGGAAGAGGAGGTCCAGCGCCAGACAGGCTAGGGCCGCGGCCCCCAGCAGCAGCAGCGCCTGTGGGAGGGAGGAAGCTCGCTGGAGGGTGGCCCGGCAGACTCCCACTTAACCCTCCCCCTGCCTTGGGGGGAGGTGAGGCCTGTCCCCAACTTCTAGGTGAGGAATGGTGGCTCCCAACACCTAAGGGACTCCCACAGGCAGCCGGCCCCCTGCAATCAGGACTTGACCCCACTTGGAGGGGCCAGGCGGATCTGCTGGAGGCTTCTAGGCCCTGCGCCCTCCTGTGGCGGACTTGCCAGCTTCCTGGGCCCCAATCTAGGGAGGATTCCAGACTAAGCCTAGAAAAGAGGCTCTGAGTGGGGTGTAGCCAGACGGTGGTGACAAAGAGCCACCTAGTGGGCGGATGGGGCCAGCACCATCGCTGATTGGTCATGTGGCCCAGGAGGCCCCTCCAGCTCCCTGACTTGGTTTTCTATTCTGTAAAAGAGGTGATGGCCCCTTCCCTGAAGAGTGGATGTAATGTGCAGAGAAATCCTGGCAGCCATGGGGCTAGACAGCACAGGCCCCACAGGCCCCCGGGCTGCAAGCACTGCCTCCATCCGAGTCACCAGACAGGCTGCTCCTGGGACAGGGTTTGTGCCCTCCCACCAGGTCTGCGACTCCTCAGTCCTAGGAGGGACCTGGGGTGGGTGGGAAGGTGGCACAGCTGCTTCCCATAGCCATCGCCTCCCTGTGCCCTCACCCAGGCAGGGACAGCCATTTTGCCATCCAGAGTCCCCACTCCCAGTGCTGTTTTAGGAACTGTTAGGAAAATGGGGGTCTGCTGAGCTGAGCTTGGCCCTGCTCACAATGAGGCTTTGAAGGGTGAGCACGCATGGGGCTGAGGGGCCACCCTCCCTGGTGCTCTCAGGAGCTGCACTCAGGACTGGGCAGTGGGCACTGGAGTCTCAAGCACTGAATGAGATGGGCTGGCAGCACACCCTCCATGGCCACCACACCAGTGTGTCCTGTGGACCCCACCTATACCAGCGGCGTACAGTGCCCCCACCTAACACCTGGCTCTAGGAGTGGCCACCGGTGCTGCCTCCCTGAGCCTCAGGACTCCAGGGCCTGCCTGTCCCCAGGCCTGGGTCTTCAGAGGAAGTAGTGTATGAGTGCAGCAGAGACATTTCCTGAGCACTCACTGGAGGGAAGGAGGGTAACGGGCACAGCCAGAGCGGTTTGTGGTTGGGGCAGGCACCAGGGCCTCCTCCCCTGGACACTGTACTCTTCAGTTTGCCTGGCCACGTGCTTTCAGTAAGGATGTTTCAGAGAGGTAGAGAGAGAGAGGACCAGGACCAGAATCCTCTCTGTTCAAATGCAGCCCCTTCTGGTCACATGACGGGACCTCTACACACTTCCTGTGCAGGGTGGGGCGGCAGCCAAAACCTGGCCGCACCTCATGTGGGGGTCAAGAACTGAGGCTCAAGCACCTGACTCAGGGAGACGTCCTCTAACGGCTGTCAGGTGGGGTGACCACCAGTTACCCCTTGCTGCAGAGAAACACCCTCCCTCCCCACATCCGATCATTTTGGCAACTGTAGCCTCCCTGGGGCCTGAGCCTACCCGCTGCCCAGCTCCCCTTGGGACCAGAGGCTCAGCCCTGGAGGGCACTGGGACTGCTGGATGAGCAGCCCTGGCGCCTAGTGGGCTGTTTTCTAGGAGACAGTTGCCAGGCAGCAGGAGGATGGCGCTCCCTGCTCTCCCAGAAGCCAGCTGGTTCCCATACCTGGCTGCAGACCTGCTCACCTTCCACCTGGCCAGAGGGACACTGACCAAGGGCTGCACAACCAGCCACTGCAGGCCGAGAACCAAACCCCTGCTGGGGTCCAATGCCATACTGGTGCCCTGGAGGCTGATGTACCTTTGGAGACTGGGCCTCTGCCTGTGACACACCATAGGGGAACCCTCAGGGGAAGACCAGGGTTCTTCCATGAGGCTGCAGTCACAGGCCACAGCCCTTCCTCCTCCACTGCCCTGTGCCCCGTGGCCACCCGTGAGGAGTAATGTAAGTGCTGAAAGGTGTTGGAGGGGGACACTTCCTGGTTCTTGGCCCAGTGCGCAGTGCCCCCCGCTGCTGCCCATTACCCCTACACCAGCAGGCTTGGGCGGGGGGGCGGGGAGAGATGATCAAGTCCAAGGACTTGGTGCCAGAGCCACCTCATCAACACAAGGATCCCATAAGACCCAGGGTGCTCACGTCAGAGGGGTCTCTAAAGCTCAGGAGGGCTGGCCTAGGATCATACACGGGGTGGAGTCAGGCCCCAGTAGGCGTCCCTGGTGGGAATTAAGCACTTGTCCAAGGACCAGAGACCAGTCTCAAGAAGCCCAACATTAACTGCCCCTTACCCCAGCACCACCCTGCCACCCAGTGGGCCAGTAACCATGAGATGCTTGAACAGCAATGTCACCGGGCTCCCTGAATCTGCCCTCATCTGCATGCAGTGGGCACAGACCAGAGGTGTCAACCCTAACACAGGCCCTATGGGACCCTTCATGACAGGTCAAAGGCCTGTGGGGAAGTGAGACACACTCTTGGGGAATGTGGCTCCAGAATACCACGGATGCCGGCACTTCCACAGGCAGGGTCACCCTGGGGGCTTTTCATGGTGTGTGTTGGGGCCTGTTGGGGCCACAGCAACCTGCCCCTTGCTCACAGAAATCCTCAGGGACTTGGCTAGAGTGTCCTCTCCCCTGCTTCCCTGTCCCCACTCACTGAGGGCATTCTGGGAGGGCTATTTGGGCTCCACCCTGCACCTGGAACACACTCTCTTGGGAACATCTTGCTAGGGGCGAGGAAACTGGGAATCAGGGAGATTCTCAATCAGGGGCTGACCCCAGGTGTGCACAGGCGGAATGTAAAGAGGCATCTGTGCTTCACATCTAGCAGCCACCCAGGCTGGTCTGCTGCCCAACACTCAGATGGCCATAGGGTGGACACATCAAAGAGCTTGCAGTCCTAGATCACCTCCTCAGTGGCGCCAGGACTGCACACTCCTACTGATCAGATGAGAAAACAGGCACAGCAAGATAAGCGCTCAGGGCCAATCGGGAGCTGGGGTGCAGCAAGCCTGCCCCTAACAGCACAGCTATAGCAGAGGGTTCCTGTCCAACAGGTGCTACTCTGTAGGAAATACCACTAGGTGCCAGGCACATGCAGGGGCCCAGCAGATTCGCTTTGGCATGAGGCAACATTGGCAGTAAACCCCACTGTGGGTAAACACTGGTGCCTTCTGTGAGGTGAGAGGAGCCACGAAGAAGCAGAACGGACAGGAGCTGGAGGACCAGCGAGTCTGCACTTTCAGTAGCAGCCAGTGCTGGTGTGTGAAATGGAGATAGCAACGTCACTTTCTAGTAGGGTACTGTGAGCATGAGCCATGGGAGCAAAAATTCCACCAGCGTGGGGAGCCCAGGAGAAGCAGGCTGCCCCTGGGGGTGGAGCTGTGTCCAGGCACGGCTCTGCAGACGCATGAGCTGCAGGGAGGGGACCCAGTGCCACGCAGAAGGTGCAAACGCGCAACCACACCCACACACAACTGTTGGGCCCACGTCCACACATGTGCGCATGTTTACACCTACACATGCTGCCACATTTGGGTGTGGCGCTGTGAGCCCCCAGGCTCTGACTGGGACACCAGCCAGAGGCAACAGGCCAGCAGAGGAAGCACAGGCCTGGCCATGGTCCAGGGGGAGGGGGTCAAAGAGCAGGGCAAGACGAGTGTCCCGGAAACCCCCAGACCAGGTCCTCGAGGATAAAAATACCTCCTGGGCTCAGAGGGGAGTCATTCAAGGACCCTGACTCACTCAGGCCCTGGAGGTGGTGACAGGCAGGGCTGTCAGGTGCACCTCCCTGCCCTCCAAGGAGCCAGATGTGCTCTCACCTGGCCTGGCTCTACTCCAGGAAGCTCCTCCTCATGGGAAGAACAGGGACCCCACTCCCACCCTCTGTGCCCTGGGCTCTGCCTACAGATTCTTGAAGGGTGCTGGGAAGGCCTTGTGAGCTCGTCAATAAGGCAGGGATGGGGAGAGACAGCCACCTCTCTGAGCCCATCTTCAAGTTTAACTCAGGTCCTATAGTCACAACCTCAAGTTCCAAGAGGCTGAGCAGATTCCTGTGGCAGAAGCGTTCCTCCTGATGGGGCAGCTGGGAACTGGGCTCACTGGCCATGCACTGGGCTAGGGGCTGGGCTGTGCGGCTATACCAGGGTAGCTCCACAGGTAGAGGGACGCTTTGAACAAGGATAGGCCAGCAGGATGCCCTGGGCCATCTGCCCCTGGGGACCAGCGCAGCCTGTCCTTGTCCGGGCAATGCAGGATGGTCATCAGGGTGCCTAGGTGCCAGGGCAGCTCCCTGAGCCAGCTAGTCTGGCAGGGATAGCACTGTGGCCAGTGTGACCTCTGCCTTTCTCTGAGGCCAAATTCCCAGAGGACCGGTGTTCATGCGGCACCAGGCCAATGGCATTTCGGTGGTGGCCCTGCTGTTGCTGTCCACAGGGCCATTCAAAAGAAGAATGGGAAACGTCTGATCAGCATCTGGGCTCTGACCACATGGAATTTTCCGTCCGTGGCAGAGTGATGTAAGGGCTCAGTCAGGCGAAGCAGATGCTCAGCCAGCCCTGTCCTGAGCCACCCGCCACAGCTCAGGCTACAGAAACCATGCTGTGCTCTGCAGTGGGGACTCAGCCAGACTGCACTGGGCGACTGTAGGCTAGAACACCCCTCCTGTGGTCTCTGCTGTCCCCTCTGAAACTGGGGCCCCGCTCCTCAGTCCTGGACCGCCTCATTCTTCTCAAGGTCCTTTTGTCCAAAAGCCGTGGACTGTGGCCACTGAGGATGCTGTCCCTGCCCTGTATCCAGACATATCCCAAGTTCTCACCCACTTTGAGACACCCAATGGGCCAGAAAGTGCAAGGTCTGAAGCCTCAGCCATCCCAAATCAGACTGGGGCTGCTTCTGAAGCTGTCAGGTGTGTCAGGGGACCAAAGCCCTGGGCCCCAGCAAGTCCTCCCAGCCCCAGCCTGGGAGGGACTCCCAGGCAGAGGTAGACCAGAAAAGGTGGGTCAGGGCTGGGTGGAAGGCTCTCTGGCCTCCAGACCCAGCACAGGCTGCCCTTGGGGCTGGAACCCTGTTCCCTTCAGGGAATCTCTACTGTCTCTAAACTCAGCACAAGCCTCTTCCCTCAGCATGTTCCAATATGTCAGAGACTGGAGTCCAAATCCCACCCTGTGGCCTGTCCTCCCCAACCCCTGGCTAGGCTGCCTGCAGAAGTGGTGACCCTGACAAGCTCTGTGCTGAGAGGGGAGGCCCTCAGCATGCCATCAAATCCTTACAAAAAGGCTGGGCAGGAGGAGGATCCACCACATGGACCAGTCACGGAGAGGAGGCAGGAGCAGGTGGCATGGCGCAGTCTGTGCCCTTCCACCTCCCTAGCAGCCTCCTGCTCAGGTCTGCTCTACTTCCAGCCCCTCCTGGACATGGCACCTGTTAGCCATGTGGCATGTGCACACTGTCACCCATATGCAAACCCAGGCCCAGCGCCAGCACAGGTCATTAAGACTGTAAGGCAAGGTACACCTTTGGCCGACTATACAGGCAGCTTAAGTGCGTGTCTTTGGGGCCCTGGGCCCAACCTGGGTGAAAGCACTAGGGCATGGCAGCCCAGAGGGAACATGTTGCACACTGAGTCACAACAGTCACACCTGCCTCCCCAGAGTGAGGAACGCTTCACCACGCAGCCCAGGGCACATGAGAACATCGGCTTTGTGGATCACTCTGTAACAGGCCTTGAGATGAGTGCTGGGGCCAGGCACTGGGCTCCTGCTGGGTCACCGGTGGGGCCCTCAAGACCCCAACAGCACAGAGCTGGGGGCCAGGAAAAGGACGTGGGAGGGGGTTGCCTAAACTGCCATTGTGGGTTGACAGGTTACTGGTCAGGTAACCTGGGATGTGGAGAGCTCAAAGACAGTCCTGTGTACCGGAGTCCAGTGCCAGCTGAGACCAGGCCAGCGGCAGCTCCCGTAGAAAGAGTGGAAACAGACAGAAGGGTAAGAGGAAGGGAAGGGGACCCCAACCTTAATCAGGAAGTTTCTGGTGGCGGCCCTGGAACCCTGAGAGGAGGAGAAAGGGTTTGAGGTGTCTGAAAGGCTGCTTGAGGGGCTCTGGTCCTCCAGTGTCATCTAGGGCCTCACTTGTGTCCCAAGCCAGGTTGAGGAAAGGGAGGGGCTACCAAGCCTGATGATGCCCTGGATGGCTCAGGATGTGCAAGCTGCAGCCACAGTCCGTATCTGGGGTCCCTGTGAGACAGCACTCCCGCCTGTCCTGGGCCTGAGCTCTGGGGTCCCACACTCCAGACCACCCCGGGAGAGGGGGTGTGTTCTGTGCAAATCAGTTGCCTACAGCTGGACACAAAGCTGTCTTCACCCTGACAAGTGGGGAGCCAGGGTCCACACGCCTGCAGAGACCTCCAGGCTGTGTGGGCGCCAAACTGGCTGCGTGGCATAGCCCCCACCCCAGCATGCTCGGCTGAGGTTCCCAGTGACGCTGGCCAGAAATTAAAAACAGATTTTCCATCGGGCCAAGCTTGGGTTTCATGAATTCCATGACAGTGAGTTCTTGGCGGATCTTAGAGAAAGTGTAGCTGGTGGGGGTTGCACAGGAATGAGCTGGGGAGAAGTGGCCCAAATTTCTGTCCCAATTCACCCACCTTGAGGTCCAGGTAATCAGGGCTGCACCCCTACCCCTCATACCCTCCTAGAATCTCCAAACGGGAGATCCATGGTGTCCCTGCAGCCCGCACATTGATCCTGCCACCCTGAAGTTAGGTGTCAGCATGAAAGCAGAGACCCCAGGTCTCCTGCAGCCCACACCCACTACCCCCAGGGAGGCACAGACACTAGAGAGCAGGACATCTGTCCTGCTGCAGTGGACATAGACATTTCAGTCCCTACTCCAACAGATTCCCCCTGTGCAAACACCAGAAAATCCCCTTCTCTCACCAAGCTAATTTACAAGCAACTGCCCAGGCCACCCTAGGGTCTGAGACCACAGGCCTGACCCAGCCAGGAGCTACCAGACAGGCCTGGTCACCCACTGGAGCCAGCATGGAACCAAATCTCAGAGCGAGGCCCCTATTAAGAAGAGGCGGTGGAAGAAAGAAGGTTTGAGCTGAATGCACCCTGAGGCCTGGAGGGCCACTCCATGATGACCAGGAACCCAGCCCAGGTGGGCAGCAGGGTGAGGGAATGCACCATGCCTGCTCTGAGAGGTGGAAGGAAGTAGCTGGGCAGCATGTGCTGTTCTCAGGGCCCATCTGTCCCTTCCTCAGAGACCCATCCTCTGGGAGGAGAGAGATGCCAACTGAAGGTGACCTGTGTTTACAGGACTGTGGATGGCCGCGTGTCTGTGCACAAGCCCATCCGAAGACATGAGGAGCCCAGGGCTTTGGGCAGTGGGGCCCTAAGTAGCCCTCTTCCAGCAGCTCCCCACCCAGCCTCCCTGCAAACCCTGGACCATTTCCTGAGGGCAACCCCAGCACCCCATGCCTTTCCCTGGCTCTGGACAAGAACAACAGCATCCT
Organism: Marmota flaviventris; assembly: GCF_047511675.1. NCBI lineage: Eukaryota > Metazoa > Chordata > Mammalia > Rodentia > Sciuridae > Marmota > Marmota flaviventris. The sequence continues at coordinate 37,554,259 of NC_092516.1, read as the reverse complement.
GTGGTCAGCTGGCACCAAGTGCAGCCCATCCTGCCACTGGTGGGCTGAAGGCCTGGCCTTGACCAAGGCCCACAGCAGCCCTCAAAGTTCCATCTGTGGCACGAAGGGCACCCAATGCCTCAGCATGTAGCCACTGTGCCATGGACCCCCTTGGGAGTAGGAGGGTGCCAGTCTGAAAGCAGAATTAGAAGCTTCCACTATCACGACTCCAACAGGCCCCTCCCTGGACCTTAGCTCAGGCACATCCTCTGTAAAGTGGCCTCCCTGCAGCTTCTGGAAGCATGAGTAGTGGCTCTCTGTGCTGGGTGGCATAGTGCCCAGGGTGCTCACTAAAGCCTCGCCAGGCTGGGCCACAGAGGCTGGGTTCTGGGTCTGTGTCCTCACCCCTCCCCAGGACTGCAGCCCTGAGCAACCCAGGCACCCTGGTCTAGCAGGCTGGGGTGGCCCCCTGCAGACTGCGGGAGGCAGGTCTGCACGGCCAGGCCCTCCAGTGGTCTTGCCACAGTCACTGCCTGCCCATTGTCACATGTCCCCATCCTTCTGTGGCTGTATGATGCACTTCCCATATCTGGAACCCCAGTTCCCTGGTTGCAGAATCAGTTCCTCTTTGGGGGCTGGGCCTCATGGGGCTGCCTGTGGGAAGCGTATGGTCCAGACTCCTGAATTTCTTGAGTCAGCACCTCCTGCGAGGGGACACCTGGGAAGCCTCCACCCCCAGGCTCAGGAACTGCACTAAAGTTGTGTCCAGAGGGAGGAAAGGAGTGGGTAGGAGTCTCAGCCCAGGGACTTCAGGATCTGGCCATGCCAGGGGTGGGGGGGAGTGTCCCATTCCCAGGGTCACCGTGTAGTTCCCCTCTAAAGTGCTATGGATAAAAACAGCATATACCCAGGCTGGGGGCTGTAGCTCGGTGGTTCAGCACTTGCCTTGCATGTGTGAGGCACTGGGTTTGATCCTCAGCACCACATAAAACATTTTATAAATAAAAATAAAGATATTGTGTCCACCTACAACTAAAAAAAAAAAAATGTTAAAAAAAACCAAACCAAACCGAAACAGCATAAAACCCCCTGGGCGAAGTGGCCATGACCTAGTGTCAAAACCACAGAGCACTCCACTCCCCCAGAGCCCGACCAAGCGAACCCAGCCAGTGGCCAGAAGAGCTAAGGTGCCTTCGGCAGCGAGTGCAGCACTGCGCAGGGCAGGCCCCTGGAGGTGTTGGGATGGAGATTCCTGCAAGAAGAGCCTGGAAACAGACAGCTGGAGTGGCCCCTAGGCTGGCTGTAGCCAGGGAGCCAAGTAAGCCAGTGACCTGACCCCAGGCCCGCACACTCAGAGAAGCCTTCTTGAAGATCTGCCATCTGGGACTTCGCAAGAATCCAAAACTGTACCCTAAGGAAATGCTTAAAGATCCACAGACTCCTGGGCACGGGGCTGGTCACTGCACCTTCTGAGTCTTAAAAACCAAGTGCCAGGGGCTGGGGTTGTGGCTCAGTGGTAGAGGGCTCACCTAGCATGCATGAGGCACTGGGTTCGATCCTCAGCACCACATAAATGTAACATAAAGATATTGTGTCCACCTAAAACTAAAAAATAAATATTAAAAAAAAAAAACCCAACAAGTGCCAATGAAAAGCTGGACATTAGGGGTGAGTGTGGCAACACAGTGCCCTTCAGATGCCAGGTGAGAAGCCAAGCCAAGAGGGGCCCCAGTACCTGACCCCAGTGGGAGCGGGCCCGGTGGTGGCCCAGGGTTCATAGCCTACCCCTTCCCTGGCCCCAGGTAGGCGATGACCCAGCCAGGGGCTTCCCTGCCTCCCAAGTGGAGCCCATCAGCTCCTGCCCTCTCAGGCTTGCTCTAGAAGCTTCCACTAGCTCCCTGAGCACTCTGTGCTTGGCACACTTCTGCCACTTGTAACCTCAGAATCCTGGGTAGCACTGTGGAATGCTGGGCAAGCATCTGGACCCAAGGCCACAGACGTGTGGAAAGCACACATGGTCCCAAAAGCAGATGACAAGAAGGTACACAGCATGATTCTGGTTTCAAGCAGCATACTCCCCACAATACAGTGCAAGACAGACCCCAGTGTGAGGGGCTTCTTTGTCTTCCTGCAGCTCCTCCCGCCCCCGTGGCCCATGGACGTGTCCTGCCTTTGTAAGCTGGCAGACAGGCGACAGTGATAACGCTGCCTTTTCAACCAGAGCTCATTTCCTGAGTACTGGGGAGGATGACAACAAGGCCAGCCCTACCCAGAGGATGTGGCCTCTGCCACTGGCCTGCAGCTGATCTTGTAAGCCCAGGGACTGTGGTTTTACCAGTTCTGAGGGCCACTCAACCCAGAGCATAAATCCCTCTATGTGGCCACAGTGTGGGCTACACACTTCTGCACAGAGCACCCCACACCCATGGGGCAGTGCAATCCCCTGCAGAATGCTAGGAATTTCCTGTGGACCAGCTGGTCTCCCTCTCCTGGGCCTCAGGACCTTTGCACACACTGTTTCCAATGCCTGTGACCCTCTTCACAAGTTCAGTCTTATCACTGGGGTCTCAATGGAAACACATGAGAGTTTAGAGCTTTAATAGCAAATGGCCCCACATGTTAGGCAAACCTGAAGAAAGTGCCACCATCTACCTGAAAGCCAGTATATTGCAGAATGCAGTGTGAACTTGATCCTTGCCTAAGGACCCAGGGTCATGCTGGGTCATCAGGACTGGTAGGAAATGAGGAAACAGACCCCCACCCCAGAGAGGTGGGTGGGTCACCCAAGGTCAGCGAGCAGGAAAGACAGAACGAGGATACAGGCCCCACCAAAGGAGCCCATACAGCGGCCCAAGAGAAGGTTGTTACCCAAGCCTGGGGACCATAGGCAGCCAGGACAGGTCCCCACATACAAAAATAGCATTTTCCCTTAGAGGACAGGATGGCCTCAAGTCTCCTCAGTCACCAGGCCTCTAGAGCAGTGCTGCCTGCTTTGCTGTGGGACCACAAGGAAGGGCCTGACCCGCTAAGCCTCCAGCTCTTCCCTGTGAGTGAGAAGCCCCCCTCCATTGAGGCCTGCAGCCACAGCAGAGTCAGGGAGAGCTGGGGCACCCTGGGGACAAGCTGGCCAGAGAGGAGTGCAGCCAGCAGCCTGGTTTAGGAAGAACATGTCACTAGCCCCCAAGAACCCAAACAGGTGACTCCCCACACTCCATCCACTCTGCAACCAAGAGGTGGACATAGGGACCACTCTCCCAAAAAGGGGCCTTGGGAATGCTGTGGCCTGAGATACTCAGTCCAAAGAAACCTTAACACTGCAGGGTGCAGACACTGGAGAAGACTGCGGGTCCCCAGTGTAGGGCCGTATAGGGGTGACAGCCCTGGTTCCAGCAGGCCCCTGTGGCAACCTTGGAACAGCCTCATCAATCCCAATTCCACAGATTGAACCCCTGAAGGGCCCGGGACTGACTGGCCCCTAGAAAGGCAGAGGCAAGAGTTCTAAGGAAGGCCTGGCTCCCCAGCTTGCTCACTGGCTAATGCTGAGCCAGCCCACTCTGAGCCTCCGCTTGCTGATCTGTATAATGGAGACAACTGTGCCCATGTCTAGGCTGTGTGAAAGGGGGCTAGTGACAGGCAGCCCCAGGGTGGATCTCACCAGAGATCCTGACAGTGGGTCACAGGGGCAGGGAACAGCAAAGGACCAAGACTGGTCTCCCATGGCAGGGCCCAACTCCTGGCCCCACCTTGCTCCAGGATGGTCAGAGAGACAGAGCTCTTCTCAGCAGGGCACAGAGGCTGAGGAGGGGGCCCAGGACAGCATGTGTGAGGGTCACCCCAGGAGTCGGGCAGCCAGTCCCACAGCAAGCAATGCCTTAGCATCACCCACCCATTCTGGAAGGAAGCTCCAGCTCCACTCCCACCTTGGCACTCACAAGTAAGGCACGCCAGTCCCACTTCAGGATGAATTTAGGTGTGCCCACCTAAAGGTACAGCACACGGAGGGCAGGGCAGGACACACATCCACAGCCCCTTGCCAGAGGCAGAGGTGGCGGGGGAAGGAGACAGGCTGGTTTCCACACCGTGAATTATTCAGTGGATAATTCTGCTCCTTAGAAAGAAGTGAGTCAGCGCCCTCCCACCATGGAGTAGGGCAGGAAAGGGGGCAGAAACCAGCGCCCTGCCAGTAGCCAGGCTGACTGCGGGGCCCAGCCAGCACCCCCAGGCTTCTATGGGCTGCAGGCACCTGATCTGAGAGCTAGAATAGAGGCACCCTAGAGGGCTGGCAGCAAGTTCAACTGTGGCTGGCAGCATGAGCAGGTGGCAGCCCACGGGCCACAGGAAACAGCCATCTAGGTGCCAGGGGCCCCTGACCTTCAGAACTGAGAAGTGGGCCAACCCTCAGGGCAGATAACTTTCCAGGTAAAGCACATCCACCTGCTTCAACAGCCCTCCAGGGAGAAGTGTGACAGAGCTATCACACCGGACAGTCCTAGGAGCACAAGAAGCACAGGTTGCCCCACACTGAATGGCCCCAGGCCCAGGCTTTACACAAATCCTCCTGGGGCTCCACATGTCCTTCCTCCTGCTGTCCCTGGGTGTGCCTAGGCCAATCTCTTGCCCCCTTTCTAATCTGCTTAGAAGCACCATCAGCTGGGGGACCTGGGGTCAGGTAAGCACCGAGTGGGAGCAGAAGCTCCCATACTGCCTTACCCTCTACTTCCGGTTTTCCTCCTTTGGACAAGGGAGGCTGCAGAGGACAGAGCTGAATAGCAAGCGCTACACGGCCCCAGAATACCGGATCCCCACACAACCATGGGGCTCTATTGTGACCCACTGGAGAAACCCTGAGGTGCTCAGGGTGACCAGGCACCTTAGCCAAGGAGCTTCTGGAATCCCCAAAACAGGAAGGAAAAGCTCACAGCCCAGTCCCCTGCACCCAAGTGACAATGGCTCAGCCAAGGGGGTGGTGCTGGGACTTGGAATGAGGCCAAGCCTCCAGATCCACTGGGAGAGGGCTGAGATGGGCCCCTACTGCTCCCTCAGCTCTGCCTGGGCTCAGTTCCTTCCAGCCTTCCAGAATGAGGCCCATTCGCCTCCCTTCAGCCAGGCCTCCCTCCCCCAAGGGCTGCTGGCAGCCTAGTCTCCAACAGCCACACACGCACTGTGTGTACATCCCACAGCCTGACCGCGGAGCAGGGGGTCATTACCAGCCACAGAGGGCTGGCATCTGCCCAGGCTACTTACCCACCAAAAGCCTGGCAGCGGGATTCCCCAGCTGAGGCTGAGGGGGCGAGGAATCCCCTCCTGCACCAGGGTGCTCAGGTTCTCAGAGCCCTGGATCCCTGGGTAAGGGGGTCTGCTGGGAACCTGGGGTACTGGCCTGTCTTTAAGGAGGGGTTGGGGGCAAGAACCCAGAGCAAACAGAGAGGCTCCACGGAGGGGAGGAAGGCAGTTTCACTAACCCAGAACAGGGGCCTTGCTGACACAAGAGGAAGCCAGAATTTGGAGGGGGCTGAGCACCCTCGATAGGGGCAGGAGAGTATTTAGACCCTTGAAGAGGCCCATGGCCCACAGAAAACCCTCCAGAAGGAAGGGGTTGTGACACTGGATGGGGGTGGGGAGTCTTCCTACACTGGGGAGGAACCCAGGACCCAGAGACCTTCCACTGGAAGGGACCGACCCTGACCCCGAATGGGTGCTGGAGGGTATGTGAACCCCTGAGAAGGGGGACCAGGACGCAGAGGAGAACCTCCATTGGAAGGGGCCCTTATCCTGAATGGGGGCTGAAAGACATCTGTATCCCTAGGAGGGGGCCCGGGACACGACCCAGGACACAGAAGAGACCCTCTAGGGGAAGGACCTGAGTGGTGACCCCGGATGGGCTGGAAGGTATCTGGAACCCCGAGGAGGGGCCCAAGGCCAGAGGAGACCCTCCAGATGGAGGGGACATGACCCCGGATGGAGCGGAGAAGGCGCGACCCGGGCCCTGACCCCGCAGCCGGGGGCGCGCGTCACCTGCTGATAGTCGGCGTCCGCGGGTCGGAACTGGCTGCTGGTGGCCTCCCACCGCAGGTCGAAGTGGGGCAGCCGGTGCAAGAGGCTCACCCACCAGGGCGCCGCGTAGCTGACCCCGGCCATGGCGGCCCCGCGCCTCGGCGGGCGGCGCCGCGCGGGCTCCCTCGCTGCTGGCGCGGGCTCAGGGACCCGCCGACCCCCGCTTGGTCGCCCGCATCGCCCGCGCGCTCCTGGGCCCGGCCCGGCCCGGCTCGGCCCGGCTCGGCCCGGCTCGGCTGCGCTCGGCTCCGCTCGGCCGCCCGCGCCCGCCGCCTCTTTGTTCGCCGCCGCCGCCGCCGCCCCCTCGGCGCCCCCGCCCGCCCGCCGGGCCCACCCCCGCGCAGCTATTGGTCCGCCGCGCGAGGGCACCTCCCCGTCTCCCCCTCCTGTTTTCAGGCCTCGCCCCTCCCCATCATTGGCTCGCTGCCTGCCTGTCCCACCCTCCAACGTGCCCCGCTCGCCCGCCTGTACATCTCCATTGGTCCTTTAGCTCCATGGCCCCGCCCCTGAACTCCTCCGCCCGCCCATTGCCCAGGGACCGTTCGCCCCGCCCACACGCACCGCCCCTGCGTTGTCATTGGCCCGTAGGCAGAGGCTCCGCCCGCTCTCTGGCCCTCCGGAGGGGCGCCTAGCCCCAAAGTCGGGGGAGGTTACTCGTTGGTAGCAACTTGGACCCCGAGGTTGGAACGTTTCCTGTATTCTCCCCGTGTGTTCACCCGTCGGTTCGACAATTGCACATTTACTGCACGCTTACTGCGGGGGTCTGGCCCAGAGGGACTGGACCAATCTCCCCCCGGCCGGCAGTCCAGATCTCAGAACCCCACAAGGGGCCAAAGGGGCCTGTCTGTAGGATGGGCATGAATGGATTCTGAGCCTGGTTTGGTTACCTGCAGCTGTGCGATCTTGGGCAAGTTACTTAAACTCCTTGTGCATTCATGTCCTCGTCTTTGATAGGGTATAATAGAGGTGCAGTGCCTGTGAAATACTCGCATACCTAGGCCTGGCAGATAAGCCATAACAGTGCGAGTGTAAGGGGTGGCGGGTACATTCAATTCCCATCTGGCCTCCTTTTGAGGAAGGTTGAATCTCTTAAGACCTGAGATAAAGACAGTGCCTGATCCTGGGGTCCTGACTGTTACTCAGTCACACTTCTTATAGAACAGAGGAGGATGGACACACAATAGGTGTCCATGGACACATGGACACATGGACCCTGGACACATCCTTCCCTCCTCACCCCAGAAGCAGTGGGTACATCCTCTTGGCTCTGCCTGCTCACTGCCCTGGGGCCTTATTTCAGGACCTCCTGAGTTCTGAGAAACAGGTTTCCACACCTGGACTCTTCCATCTGCTGTGCTAGGCTTGGTCAGCTCTATGGACAGATGGGGGCCCTTCCTGGCAGGCTGGGCAGTAGCTTGCCAGGAGACCTGTCCTTTACTTATCTGTCTTGACTTGCCTGTTTTCCTGTGATAAGGCCCAGGGACAAGAGGCCGTTGCAGAGCTGTGGTTTCCATTCTCTGGATAGCTTGGAGACACCACTGGGGAAATAGTGGCCTGAGCAGGAGGAGGGAAGTTACATTCTTGGTCTCTAAAGGCCAGGGACTCAGGGGGATTTTGGCTCCAGCTGCTCTTTCTCCAATGTAGCCAAGGCTGCTGGGGCCACAAGGCAGAATGAAGGCCCTGCTGTGATCTTAAGACCAAGGCCAACTCCAGGAGTGGGTTGGTGTCTGGCCAGGTAAATTCTTTCCCTGGCACCAGGCAACTGCTGGCTGTGAGAGGTGGGGTGGGCAAGATGCCCACCCCTAATCCGACACTGCCTTGGCATATGGCCTGTTTCTTTACCTGCACAGTGAGGACACTAGTCCTACCCCATACCTCCCCCACAGATTCTGACCTGGGGGTTCTGCATTTCTGGGAATGAACAGAACAGTGCCTGTTCTCATGGATGGGGACAGTTCTGGGTCCTATTATCAATAGTAGCTCCCATAGCCACAGAGAGAGCCCCAGTATCCCTACTTGGCCCCAGATCCAAAAGTGTCCCCAACATCAGCCTTGCAGTCCTGCCAAGGTCCACCCACGGAGGCATGGGGTCCAGGAGTTTCTTTCCATGTTTCCAAATGCCTCACAAAATGAGTATTTTCTTCTAAGGCCAGAAAGCCCATTGTTAATGTGACATAACTCAGATGTAGTAGGTTGCACTCTGTCTCCAAAAAAGATGTTTAAGTTCAATCCCTGGCATGGTAACCTCATTTGGAAATAAGGTCTTTGAAGATGTTAAGAAGTTAAGATGAGGCCATACTGGATTAGGGTGGCCCTGATTCAAAGATAGTGTCCTTATAAGAAAAAGGAATTGGTACACAGAGATACTGAGAGAAGAGCACTATTTGACATGGAGCCAGAGATAGGAGTGGAGTGTCTCCAGGCCACAGGGTGCCAAGGATAACTGGAGCCACTAGAAAGTGAGAAGGAAGCCTGGGGTGGTCTCTCCACAGAACTTTCAGAGGGAACTAGTCCCAGCCCAGTATTGATTGTAGCCTTCTGGTCTCCCAAACTGAGACAATAAATACATTTCTACTGTTTAAAGCCACCAGGTTTGTGTCACTTTGTCGCAGAAGCCCTAAGAGATGAAAACACGGATGGGACTCCTCAGAGTTTATGTGGCAAGTGTCTGTTTCCCTGATTCGAAATGCAAGGGAGTTAATTATGGACTAACGTTGTAGTGTGTTTGGTCACTGAAAACTTTTCCTAAGGAGAAGTTCCCGAAGGAAGAAAAAGAGACCTCCAACATATGGTCTGAAATGCTGAGGAATCTGGTGCTAGAGAGGAAAGCTCACTGGAACTGACAGCCCCAGCTCCTAGGAGGGACGGACACATGGGGGACAGGGCAGGAAAGAAGCCTTCTATTGCACTGTGACCAGAGTAGTGGTGGTTCTCTGACACAGTGTTGCCCATCCTGGCACAACTATGGCTAGAGGCTGAGCCTTAACCCCACTTTACAGAAGGAACAGTTGAAACCTAGATCCTACCACTGCTTAGAAGGCCCGGAGAATCAGCACACAATCAGGAACGAGGATTCCGCCTTGTTCAGAGGCTCGCCTTCTTCCCAGGATCAGCAGCAATCACCAGCCATGAGTGAGGCTACTGCACTCACTTTCCTTTCTTTCTTTGAGTGAAATGGGGTTTGCGAGCTAAAGACAAGGAAGAGGAAGACCGTAAGGAGAGAATACTCAGGGATGAGCCATTGAAAGCATCTGGCAGAAGAATCTGGAACAGAGGGAGGGGCAAGACAGACCAGGAGTTTCCCAGGGCTGTCTCCCAGGCCAAGAATTGTCTGGGCTGAGTTTCCTGGATGACTGTCCTAAGACCTGTAGCCACTGGGAGGAAAGCCAGGCTGAAAGCTGCACATATCCAGGCCTGGGCCGGGCCCCCAGATGCTGCAGCAGCAGCCAGAACAATGGAATTCCCTGGGTCTGGACCCCATCCAAGGAGGTTCACATTTTCTGTGAAGACAGTGCTCATAAGAACTGGCAAGGAGAGGAGAAGGCTGGAGTTCAGGGTTTCTTTGGCGCCCGCTGAGGTGTGGCTGGTGATGCAGGGGCCACAGAGCCAGCTCAGCACCCAGTTTCCCCCAGACAACTTGACTGATGAGCCTTGGTCACAGTAAGTTCGCTGGAGTATTGCTTTCAGTCTGTCCAGGAGGAATCCAGCCCATGGCTCTGGAGTCTGGGAGAGATGCCAGCCAGCATGGTCCCTAGAGGGCTGCAGAACCAGAGATGATGTAAGCGCCTCTTGTGTCCCTAGAGTCACCTCCCCAGCTGCCTCATCTATCCAGAAAACCACTGAGAACCTGGAAATGAGCAGGGATGGCATCTAAGCATGTTCCAAATCCCAGCACTCCCGCTGAGCCTCTTGCTCAGAGTGCTCCCAAGCTCAGTGCAATCCAAGAGAACAGCCTGGGGGAGGCGGCTGCAATAGCCACTTCCATAGGAAGAAGAAACCATGGTGATGCCCTCCAGGGCAGGACAATTAATCGCCTGCAGGCTGCCCAGTCTGCCACTTGGTTTTGCGGAGATGAGGGTTGTGCTGAGAGGCAGACTTGGGATTCACATCAGTCCTTGCCACCCACTTTGACCCCTTTGCCACCTGCAGGAGACTTGGGTCATCTGAGCCCAGTTTTCCCATTTTACATATGGGAAACTAAGGTTCCAAAGAGGAAAGAGGCTTACCCTAAACACAACCCTGAGTCACTCAAAAAGCAGGGAAACATATTCTTTGATCTTCTTATTAAGAGTGTGGGGCTGGGTGTAGCTCAGAGGTGTTTGCATGGGACACCCAGAGCCCTGGGTTCCATCCCCAGAGTCACCCGGAGTGCATGCTGGACTCTGCCAGATCATGGATCTCTGCAGCCTCAGGAGAGAAATGCAACTGACTTTGTTTTATGGCCAGGAAAACTGAAGGTAAAACTCCCCAGGATCCAAAGTCAGGGAGGTGGGAACAGTATCACCCTGTGTTTCAGGCCCCATGTATAGTAAAGAGGTCACTGGTCCACATTGAGGTCTGGCAGGTGCTCTTGGCTTTAGGGAAGTCATCTATATCCTGTCTGACTGGGGGGTCTTTGTTTAGAATAGGGTCTGACCATGTCAGAAAGAGCAACCATGCAATGTGGGTTGGGGACTTTGGATCACAAGGCATCTGTCAATCAGTCACCCAGTGGGCAATCATCAATCGATCACTCTTCCTACAGAATGAAGGCCCTGTAAAGACTCGGGACACTGGCTGGCAGCACTCTGTGGTCACATGTTGATGCTGGCAGGGTAAGGCTTCTTGAGGACAACAGAGGCTTTGCATTTGGAACCCTGCCAGACTGCCCCATGAGCCTCTTCCCTGACTGACTTTAATCTGCATTTTTTCACTGTGATAAACCACAACCATGGGGACGGCAGCTTGCAGGGGTTCTGTGCATCCTTCTAGTGAATGATCAACCCCGAGGGTTGTGTCCCTGGACTTTTGGCTAACTCTGGGTAGCCATGAAGTTCAGTCCCCATTGCACTGTTATGCCCAGCCAGAATCCCACCGAATCCCCACTCAAGGAAGAGGGTTGACAGAAGAGGAAGCAAAGGCTCAGAAAAGTAGGTCCAGAGATGATATGGAAACCCTTGTCTCTTTAAAAAATTTCTGGCCCGAGTCTTTCTCTAGTGTGGCCTACTAAGTGATGCATTTTTAAAAGGTTCATGTACATGCTATTTATTGCTGTATAATGAAAGTCCAAAGCCAGTGGTTTTAAACAGAGACTGCTCTTTGTTTGGGCTCAGCTGTGTGGTTCTTCGGCTGTATCCTGGGGTCTCAGGGGCACCTGCAGTCCTGGGCAGCTGGAGCTGGAGGTAGTGCAGCAGCCTCACTCATGGCTGGTGATTGCTGCTGATCATCTGCTTTAGGGACTTGCTTGGGCCTCTTTTCATGACATCTCAGAGCAGCAAGAGAGCACAAATCCTGAAGCAGGCTTGATTATGCTGGTTTGGCCAAAGCCACCACACGGCCAACCCAGAGACAGCAAAGGGGACCACATGAGGCATCAACAAGGCTGAGCACTTTTCTGGAGGCCATAGTCATTGTGACTCAGTGGACTTCCAAAATGGCAAATGGTCTCTTAATGTTCTGGTGCTTTTGAGGGAGCTCTGTCAGCCATTAAGTTCCCTCCTCCCCGGTGGGCAAAGCCAGGGGCGGGGCAAAGCCTCCTCTCTTCAGGGGAGAATGTTCACTAAGACCCACTGTTGTTTCTAAAGGCTCGGGACCCCAACCTATGCACAGTGGGAGGGGACATCCAGACACCCAGTGGACCAGAACTGGTTTGGCTGACAAAGGCTGGCCCAGTACCTGTTGGAGGCAGGGAGGCCGTCTGGTAGGAGGGTGGAGGCCAGGCAGGACTACTACTGCTTCCCTAGTCTGAGCCAAGCCCCTCACAGAGAGCTTGAGCTTCTGTGCTGCTATTGTTCCTCTTCTAAGAGTGGAGACCCTTTGACCAGGTGACACCCCAGGCCAACATCAGTTTTCTTCAGTAAAAGGAAGTTGGTCATGCTGCTTTTCCTGGGTGGCTACTAGGGTCATTCTGGAAAGGGAAGTCTAAAACTGAGCTGCCCCATAAACTTATTCCCTGCACGACCTACTCCAAGTCCCCTCAGGAGGCCCTGACCCCCACTAGGTGACCACTGTCTTGGTTTTTCCTGGTAGGGATGGGAGGAGTTGACCCTGAATCATGTGGATTCAAAGCAGATCAGACAAACCTTGTTTCCCCATACACAAAGGGGAAGGCCTGACTCTACGTTCCCGGCCAGGGTGGGGGTCTGGGAGCCAGCGTACCCTAGGGGCTCCCTCTTCAGGCCAGGCTGTCAGTCTAGGAAGCCCCTGGAGTCCCTGATCCCCAAAGCTCCTGCTGGAGCTGGGGTCTATTCTCGAGAATATTGACACTTTGGAGACTGAGCCTGGCCTGGGGGAAGGGCTCTGAGCATGGAATCCATCTTCCAGCTCACTGCCCAGGACAAGGAGGGAGGTTTTGGAAGTTGCCCTTGGGGTGGCATTCTTACTCAGAAGGGTCTCATCTGTTAAGTAGGGAGAGTCCTGGGGGCAGGAAAGTCCTTTGTCCCTAGTGTGAAAACCTTTGGGTCCTATAGGGGAAACCTCTCAGGCATGAACAGCCTGGTAAGGGAAGGGACTCTGGCTCCACCCTGAGCCAAGACCTCTGGAGTGAACTCCCAGCCTGGGCTCAGAAAAGGAAGTGCCTCGATCAAGTTTCCCCCGGAGCCTGGGCCAAGGTCCCTGGGGAGCAAGGACAGTGAGCCTCTCTGAACCCCTCTTTCCTGTCTCCAGGACAGGAATCTGGCTAATGCTGTTTCCTTGCTAGCCCCTCCCTGATTTCCCAGGGCCTCAGGACTAAGTCCAAAGTCCCCAGAACAAGTAAAGCCTCCACCTCTACCCTGGGTTATTCCTGGGCCTCACTCTCTGGGGGGCAGGGCGGGCAGCTCAGGTGAAGTGGGCTGTGATGACCATCTTATATGTTTCTGGACTAGCTGTGATCTCATTCTGCAGAGCTCTCCTGGCCAGCACAGGCCCTCCCCAGCCCCTGGCTCACAGATGCCCAGAGACACAGCCAGTGCATCTTTGTTTACATATAGGGAAACTGAGGCTTGCCCCAGTCACCCACCAGGAGGGGTTGGCTGGGACCCCTGCCTGTATTCTTCTGCCTGCGGGTCCAGGATCCCTTTCCCGCCCCATTTCCTAGCAGGTTCCACAGCACGGGTGCAGAAGGCCCCACCAGGCCAAGCGAATTCTTCTTGATTGGTTCACAGCTCTGTGGGCCCACTCCAGCTCTGCACACCCTGCCATATCCTTTCTGTTCCACCAGGGTCCCTGTTAGAGGCTTGTGGCATCAGAAGCCTGAGAGTAAGCAGCTCCAGCAGGATCACAGAGGAGGGGCGGGTGGAAAGGTACTCCCCCTGAGGCTGCTCCTTGGAGGCTAGGCCTCCTCCCCTTTAGCCTCTCTTGGCCAGAAGCCAGGCTGTCCCCTCCCTGGGGGGCTCTGAGGGGGCTCATAGGCACTGGAGACAGGCGATCAGCATTCACATGTCCCTCTTCAGCCCATAAACCATTGTCCCCTTCCTGCCTCTGCTTCTACCTTCTAAAATGCAAATCGAACTGCTATTCCCCTGCCAGCAGCAGCCTGTTCCCACGGCTCTCAGGGCCTGGTCCAAATGCCTCAGCAAAGCCTGCATGTCCTTCCCCAACCACCATAAGCCTCTGTGGCCCTCCTGAGCCCTGTGGTCCCCACCACACCGGCCCATTGTGTGCATCTGGCTCAGGGCCCTTTGGACATCCTTCCACACCTTAGAGTTCAGGAGCAGTCCCAGAAGCTGCCAGCATCCCTGGATCAGGGCTCAGATAAAGCATGGAGTAGAACGCACCCCATGCCAGCGTAGATCAGAGAAAGAGCAGTGTGCGTGAAGCGTAAGCAATCTCAAAACATGGTACACCAGACAGAGGGTATAAGACACACTGCTTGGAAATGACAGACAAAAAACTCAGGGTGTCAGAAAACAGTATCGAAAGGACAGAAGAAATCTTGGCACAAGTTTAGCTTTGTGCTAAAGAACTTGGTAAGAGCATGAATGCAAGAACACAGAGCTCAGAGATTTAAAACCAGGGAGAGCTCAACAGTTCAGCAATTCCTTCAAGTTCCCTTTTCTTCTGCTAAAATCGAGTAAGTATAGTATTTAAAAAATCAAAATAGTACATCTCTGTCTGTTCATATTCACACTCTATTATTTTTGTGTGGTATGTGCCTTCCTCCTTTCCCTTCCTCCTGTTCTTCCCTCCTTTCATCCATACACTCATCCATTCATCCATCCTTCTATCCATCCATCCATGTGACCACTACTTCATTCATCTACCTACCCACTCATCTACCCATCCATTCCTCCACCTATCCATGCATGCATACCTCCATCTGCTCACCAAACCATCCTTCCACCCATCTTCTATCCACCTGTCCATCCATCCATCCATCCATCCTCCATCCTTCTTCCATCCATTCATGCATAAATGCAGAGTGAGATGTCTGCCATGATATTTATCAAATACCAAAGCAGTTATTTGTAAGTAGGGAATGGTGAACAAGTGTAGCTACTCTGTTTTAGAAAATGTTAGATTTCTTTAAAAAAATAAACACAGTATCATTTCTACAAAATAAATGGCCAGAGAGTCCTTCCGGTTGAATATGGGAATGAAACAATCAGAGTGGGATGACCCTGTGCAGGCAGGAAAGGGAAGAGCCACTGGCCTTGGGAGGAGGAAGGACTTGACAGGGAGCAGAGTCAGGAGGCTGCCATGCTCAGAGTGGGGTCCTGCAGGCCAAGGTTGGGTGTGTGAGGGGACATGAGTAGGAAAGGTGAGAAAGGCCCTGGTTTCAAATGTAAGGGGAGGGGAAAAACATCGTTTGGATAAGAGGGAGATGAATTCTCAAGTGCTTAGAAAGTATCTCCCAGCGCCAGGCTCTCAATTAGCTGCTTCTTACAGCTACATCATGTCTGGAGAGACTGAGGAGCCACAGCCGGAAGCGGTGCTGACAGGGCTCGCCTGACGGACTAGTTGCAAACACATGAGAGGAATTTAGCTCAGGCTTAGTCATGATGCCAGGGGTAGATCCTCTCATTTGCAAGGATTGGGCGTCACTGTGAATCAGCCTTAAATGATGACTTTAACACACAGTCAGTGGTTACTCTGTGGTAATGGGAAGCTACCAGCCGCCTCCACAGACAGCCCTTGGGTCGTGCGCAGTGGCATGAAGTCCTTGGGGAGGGGTCCCAGTGACAGCCTGACCTACTTGGGGTTTTAAATCACTGTGGGAATGTCAAACAACTCTGATGGGGGTCAAGATGCATGGGGACTGCATGAGGTGGTTCAAGACGTGGTGGCAAAGGTGCGACGGAGCAGGCACCCCAGAGCCCCTCCAGTGGGTGTTTCTAGGCTGATGTCTATTATTTATTTATTGATGGCACTGGGGATGGAACCCAGGGCCTAGAGCATACGAGGTGAGCACTCTGTCACTGAGCTACACCCCCAGGGCCTTAATGCTTTATTTTAGATGCAATTTCAAATCTGTATGTATGGTGTCTGGTCAAACTGCTTATTAGTCAGTGGGCCATTGACAGTTTCATCCACATGGATAAAAAGTCCTCGTTTTTAAGTTGGCCAGACATGCTTTCTTTTTCGTGGTCCTGTCTTTGAAAAAATGAAGTAGTGCCGGGTACGGTGGCACATGCCTGTCCACCCAATGGCTTGGGAGGCTGAGGCACGAGGATCGAGAGTTCAAAGCCAGCCTCAGAAAATGTGAGGCACTAAGCAGCTCAGTGAGACCCTGTCTCTAAATAAAATACAAAATAGGGCTGGGGATGTGGCTCAGTGGTCGAGTGCCCCTGAATTCAATCCCCAGTAACCGTCCCCCTGCCCGCCCTCCCGCCAAAAAATGAAAGAGCATCAAACTGGCTTGACTTTCAAGTGTGTGTTTGTATTTGTGTGTGGGTATCTGTTTGCATGTGCGTACATGTGTTCATGTGTTTTGTGTATGCGTCTTTGTGCATGCGTGTTTGCATTGTGCATACACATGTGCATGTCTGTATGAATGCAGGCATCTGTATGTGGGTGTACGTGTTTGTGCATGTGTGTTGCATGTGCTGTGTGTATGTGTGCACATGGCCCGTGGGGATGGCTGGTTGGGTCTCCTGCCTTGCTGCAGGGCCTGGTGCTGTGGGAGGGCTGAGGACGTGGAGGGAAATGGGGGCAATCCCCAGGTCTCTGTTGGTGACCACCGTGTGGCTTGTGATGATCACTTGATCAGGAGCGGATTGGGGTGAAGGGACGTGAGAACTGGAAGGAGCTGAGCTGGAGGCCTCCGTTGTGTGTGTGACAATGTCCAGTAGATATTTAGAGGGATGAGCAGGTCGGGGCACTGGGGACACCTCCATTAACCGGGGAAGGGGCTGAGTGCCAGGAGTAGAAGAAAATTCAAAAAGGAAGGAGGCGCGTGATCACTCGCGAAGGGCAGCAGGTGGGGAGCGCTGGCACAGTGCGGCGGAGGGGCGGGTCTGCGGAGGGGCGGGCGGGAGGCGGCTGTTAGCAGGGAGCCGCCCTTTTCATGTATTATGCGAGCTGTGCCCCTACCCTGCCCACGCGGCCTCTCCGCTTTCATCCCTTGGAAGCCGGGCCTGGGAAGGGAGAGGCCGGGAGAAGAAAGCCCCCAGGCTGGGCCCGGTGAATGGCCGCTCAGGAGCCTTGGCACATATAGGACCTTTCCTTTGAATCCCGGGCTGTTCTGGGCTTAATTAACGAATAGCTCAGAGGCACCCCCTCTCCTCATTCAGAAAGGGACACAGCACCATGGAAACCTCATCCAGATTCCTTGGCGGGCACTGTCTAATGGGGCCACCCCTCAGCGCTGTAACTGGGCCCAGCCCGCAGGAGCCCTTGGGAAAGTGCTGGCTCAAGGCCATTAGCTGGTGCTCATGAAGCCGGGCCAACCTGTCCCTCATCCTCATCATTCATATTCTGAACCCAACATCAATGCCAAAAGGAACTAGGGCTTCAGACTCTTCTTTTTTCAATGTCCCCCGAGGACTTGGGAAAATGTCATATTTGAACCTGTCTTGGAGCTGGGCATGGAGGTGCACACACCTGGGATCCCAGCTATTGGGGAGACTGAAGTAGGAGGATGGCATGTTTAAGGCCAGACTTGAACTTTGTAAGTAAGACCTTGTCTCAAAAAGGAATGGGGATGTGGTACAGCGGTAAAGTACTCCTAGCTTAAATCCCTGGTACCAAATACATAAATAAAATAAAAATAAAAACGCCTTGGCTAGGACCTGGGGTTACTCTCTCCAGGTCTTTACCAGCATGATTCTTCCAGGCCAAGCTGGAGAAGATTCCCAAGAGCACAAAATCCAGTGGTAGGAATGGGCAGGGGATTGTGTGTGTGCAAACGTGTGAGGGTAAGTCACTGATGTCCTCTGTGTTCATTTAGACCCTGAGGCTTGACGGGAGGCCTTACTTTCTTCCTTCCCTCAGCTCCAGCTGGGCCGAGGCTGCCTTGCTCTGCTCCTAGACCAGTTCATAGGCAGGTTGTCGGTGGCTGGGTGATTGTCCCAGCACTGTGCATCCTAGTCCCACCGGCTTCTGCAGGCCCGGCCAGCTCCTCTGTAAAGCAGAAGTTCCCACATTTGTCAACTGGACACTCATGTGATCTGGGTACAAAGATGACCTCAGGCAAATGCCAGAACTAGCACACAAGTCCCTGGGTTTCAGACAAACCAGACCTGGAACTGGACGACAGGGAGGGCGCGGTGGGAAGGGAGTCACAGACGCACCTGGCTGCTCAGCAAAGTATCAGACAACAAAGCGCAGGTACCAAGTTGGTTCTTTTTGGCATGGCCATCTGTGTTTGTAATTATACTCTCCCTGTTCCAGAAACCACGATTAGGCAGAATCTGGAGAAATTCCCGCACGACACATTTTTATTTCTTGATGTTCAAGTTCCTCACTCGTGTCCAAGGAACAGAAATTTAGAGGGATAGGGTGTCCATGACAACTCAGAATACCCACGTGGCAAGGAGCGACTCTCAATCCCCAGCCCCAAAGAGGACCCAGGTGAAATGCCCGAGGCACAGGAAGCTGGGGCTCCTGCGGCGGATCACCCCCTCTTAGGGGCATGTACAGAGAAACAGCAAGATTGCATCATGGGAAGCAAGGGCAATCTAGACAAATGCCTCCCTTACAAAGGCCAGGAACAAGTAGCACAAGAAATGACAGACTTACTCTTTCCAAAAGATTCGCAAGGAAATTATGTGTGAGGTGTGAGAAATTCTAAATAAAACACTCCAAAGATCATCAGATCAACTCCCAAGTCCCCTGAGCCATCTTGAGAGTTCCTTTTCAGCCTCCAGACAGTTCCTCTTGGGTACTTTCCAGGCTCTGGGGTTCCCTGCTTGGGGTAGTCAGCCTAGTGTTAGTGCTTCCAGGAGGCCCCTGGGGAGGTGGGGTGGTGGGATCCTTGAGAAACCGCATGTGCCCATGGCACCGTCTTCCTGTTAAGTCTCCAGTGCTCAGATATTTTCTGTGCCGAGCATGAACACTGCTTCTAACACCCAAGGAGGAATTTCAAAATTAGTTTAGACAGGTTATAATGGAATTTTTATTTAGATCTTGAAGGTTACAGTGCTTTCCACAGAAGTTATTTATATCTTTAAAAGTGAAGCAAAACTGCTGGGCTTGGTGGATCTGAGCTAGGATGGTCTTTTTCTAATGCAACTGGTCTTTTTGTAGGGAAGGATTCTGGTCCATCTGAGGGACAGAGAGCACAGTCCTCACTTCCCTCATCAGAAGACAAGAAAAGACATTCACCAGCCAGAACATAGCCGTCATATGTGGTCAGGGTCATTTGTCCAGAGGCCTGCACTAATGCACGGGCTCACTCGAGCCAACAGTCCCTAATATGTCACCTACTTTGTCCAAACACCAGGCTCTGGGCCTGGGGATGTAGCCCTGGTTGGCTCCGCCTACCAATCTTGCAGTCAGGTCCCCATGGGTAGAGGGCTGAGGGGCTGGGAGGCTGGGGTCTTGCCTTCCCTGGCCCCTCTGCTACTCCTTGGTGGACTGCTCAGGCCTGCTCTCCATACTGCATGTCTCTCTCTGGGGTCACACTCCCCACAGAAACTTGCTGCTGAGTTCCCCCGAAATGCACTTGCCACAGGCTGCACCCTGTGCATGTGCACCTTGTCTCCATTTGGCTAGTTCCAGGGCAGCCTAGTTGGTCCCAGCCCCTTCCATTAGCTGCGTCTGGTGGGTGGAGAGCCATGGTACCACCTGGATTCACCTCTGTAAGTCATCTGGCATCTTCAGAAGGGCACCCCCTACCCCAAGTGTCCTAGCCAAGGGACAGCATCCTGGAAAGGTCCTGCCAGGGCTGTGTCCCAAGCCAGCCAGCCTCCTGTAAATCTTTGGGAATACCCAAGTCCTCCAGGCAGTGCTGCTGTGAAAATGAGCAGCAGGGACAGGGATCCGCATGGAGCATGCCCCTGGTCCAGCACACCTGCAAGCACCAGCTCAGGTCAGCAGGTGTGGCTGCCACCCACACAGTGCAGCCAGGTCTAGATTTTCACTTCTCCTGTTAGAGGGCACAGGATGGAGAAAGTGTCTTTCTTTTAAAGCTGGACTATCTACGCAGCCTGTAGCGGCAGGTAGTTTTGCTACTGTTCAAGTTCAAGGTGATGTGGCGGTGTTGCCGTGAAGGTCAGGGTTGAGCCCCTTCCTCTTGCACTTTTGCAACAAAGGGCTCTCTCCATGGCTGTCCTGCTACCCAGAAGGGGGCGGTCTCCTCGTCCTTCACAGGAAGGTGGAGTTCAAGGCTGACCTGGCTGCTGGCCCCTTCCCCTCCTGCCCAAGCCAGCAGCTCCTGTCCCCACCATCTCAGAGCCCAGGCCTTGGGCCATGGGTGCCATGTGGCACAGCAGCCAGGCAAGCAGTCCCAGCAGAGGACTGGGTGACCAGTTGAAGCTGGTGGCTGAAGACAGACTTGAGGTATTGTCACTTACTGAGGTAGCTTTAAGACGGAACATTTGCTTTTAATTGATCAACAATGCTTACCAAAATAGACAGGACAATGTACATATTTACAATTCTCAGGGCGTTTTCTTGGAAAACTCAAGCCCAGGGGCTGCTTTTGACCTCCTTGGCACTGCCCCTTGGCCAGGCCCCTTACAGTTCACATAAATGGGATGCCTCGAATGGGCAGCCCTTGGCCATGGGCTGGGGTACCCTTCTACCCCCAGCAGCCTCTCGGAGGTACAACAAGCATAGGCTTGTTCACCAAACCTGAGGCAGGGACGTCCCTGTCAGAAAAAAAAATCTCCTTCAACCCCATAATCTAGAACTCAGGCCACTGGTCCCGAGGAGTGAATGATGTAGAAATGCCCTCCTTTAATGGGCCACCTGGGTCCAGCAGATGAGCAGGCACCTTGGGGCCACCTGTGCTGCCTCCTGCACTCAGTGGGTGGGTGTGAGGTTCTGAAGGAGGGTGCAGTCTGCTAGGGAACACACCTAAGGGGATCCAGTGAAGGAGGTCTACAGAGGGCTCATGTCAGACTCAAGGTCAGTCAAGACTCCAATCAGTTCAGTGGGAAAAAGAAAATGGATTCAGTAGTCCACAGTCCAAATACAAAAAAAAAAAAATTACAACAGCCAGGCCCCTGGAGCCATGTTTCTCTACTCACCATGTCAGCAGAGCCCAGGTGGAGAAGGCACTGGGCACCAACCTGTGTGGCACACAGGTCCTCCAGCCTCACTCAGCCCCGTCACAAAGAGGCAGGGAGGCCCTCATGCTCTGGTCAGCACAGGCTCCAGTCCCTGCTGGCCCTGTTGGAGCCAAATGCAGCCCAACTTCCCAGAGATCACACTGGAAAGCTGCCATGTTCAAGAGCACTGGCTGTTCAGTTGTGTGTGGGGGGGGCGCACCCAAGGAATGAGACTGTACCTAAAGGTAAGACCCCTAGGTGCCCCCATCAGTTTGGTCCAAGAAGGAGCTTTCTAACATCAGATCCCTCCTAGGACAATGGCCAGCCCCAGGTGGGAAGTTCCCCAGTGGCTGGCGCTGAAGCAGCCCAGTCTGCAGGGATTCTGAAGAGTGGACTTGGGCTACTCAGGGTCTGGACACTCTCAAAACCTTGTCCAAGCCGAGGCTCCTAATTTTTGCCACCAGCAAGGGCTAATTTCACAGATGAGACCCAAACTGTGGGCTCCTCAAGGGAATTCCACAGCGCACACCT
The DNA here is from genome assembly GCF_047511675.1 of Marmota flaviventris. NCBI lineage: Eukaryota > Metazoa > Chordata > Mammalia > Rodentia > Sciuridae > Marmota > Marmota flaviventris. The sequence goes on along the minus strand of NC_092516.1, from coordinate 37,532,864 downwards.
CAGCCAGCTTCTGTGGGGTCACCAGGTCGGCGTGCTCCACCCCAAGGGTAACGGAGCTACCTCTAGACCCCAAACGAGACTTGTCCCCACCCGAGACTTTGCTTTCTCCAGGATGACAGGCCTGTCTTCTTACCCTGCTTCCCTGAGGATGACCCTGGAGGCTAAGGCACCTGCCCTGGTGACAGAGCGGGAAGCAGCCACCTGTTTCTTCTGCAAAACCAGGTGTGGCGCTGCTTCTGTGATCATTCTTTTCTACTTTCTAGTGTCTGTCCACTCACGAGACTCCACCCAGACTCCTTCCCAGGAAGGGCAGCTCTAGGCAGCACCCAGGGTAAGGAAGAGGGAGAAGGGGACCTGCGGGTGGGAGCTCACTGTGGGGCCCTGGGATCTGCAGCTCCTCACTGGCTTAGAAGTGGCTACATCCTGTTGTGGAGCTGGGGAAGCCTGGCTCATCCGCAAAGGTGCAAGGGTGCTTCCGCTGGACCCCCGGGGCCAAGGTTGGTTATGGCATCCAGGATGAGGATGGGTGGCATGCCCCGGACTCCTGCTGAGGTGGCTCCTCACAGGTCAAGGTCAAGGTCAAGGTCCGGTGTAGGTTGTTAGGAGAGCATCATCTTTACAGAGCTCCTTGGCTGTCCCCAATGCAGGGGGAATAGGCCTGTGGGCACCGAAAACCACTTTGGTTGCTGTGGCAGGAGGTGGCAGAGCAAGGTGGCTCCCTGTGCTTCCCCAGAGAGGAAGAGAAAGGCTGTCAGGATTCCTCCAACAGACCAAAGAGCAAAATACAAGGAAACTGATGGGATGCGGAGATGCAGGGGGGATCATTCTTTCTCTAGGAAGATAAATCATCTTTCCAATTTAGTTATGAATTCTCTAGAATGTGCTTTGTCCTTTAACCCTACCTAACCTGTCCCTGGCAGCTGTCACCATTTGGAGACAATGGCCAGGGACCTAGAACGGGGAGGGGGTTTTCTTCGTGGGCAGAGGTGGCATAAAGACAACATCATCGGAGTCATCAGAGTTGATGTCATCCAGGGCTGGGGGCTTCACGGGCTGCAGGTCCATGGAGGAGGACCCAACTGAAAAAAAGAGGAGTGAGGTCAGCCACGCCAAGTCACAAGTGGCTCTCTGCTTAGGGCTGCCAGCCAGCATGGACACACTACACCACCAGCACCTCCTGGCAGGCAAGCCCAAGGTCCTTCCCAGGAGGAGGGAGCCAAAGGCCACGTACACACTGCCAGAAAGCCCTCTCTTACTTCCCAGCTCCGAATCCTCAACTTGAAACATTTGTGAAAGGAACTGGACCCTCCGTGGGGGCCAGCCCTGGTGTAGACAGGGCTAACAGCCACCTGGGAGAGAACCAGGTTCCTGGCTCAAGGTGTGGCTTCGGGATGAGGCAAAGGGGCACTGGTGACTGTGAGCGCCCCATGTAAACGCTTCAAATCCTTATTCTCTGCTGGAAAGAGGCGCCACCTCCAGGCTGAGTGGGGACAGACAGGACGGAGGGCTGCCACTGAGGAAGGGGCGGTTCCCACCACAGCTGAGCCAGGAGGCTCCTCAGAAAAGAGCCTTACTCTCACTACTACTAAAAAGGGACCAGCCGCTGTCTTGAGATTTAGGAACAGGGGAGTTTAAGCAACCACGAGCAGATACCAGAACTGTGGCAGATTTTTTTTTTCCCTGCAACTTTCAAGAAAAATTAATATGAAAGTGAAAAATTATGAAGTTAAAAACATCCATTTTCAAGGTTATTTTCATCTTTTTTTTTTTTTTTTAAACACCATCAGGTCAAACAAAGGCTTGACTTATACTTCACACAGACCCGTGGCCTTAGGCCAGTGGCAGCGGAGCACCTGGACACGACCTGAGATCACACTCTCGGGCAGGTGGGTGAATCTGCCTCTTCAACTTCACTTACATTTAGCAAGAGAAGGAAAGGGCAGCACCAATGAACACTTCAGCCCTGATCAAATAATCTAAAGGTCGCCAAACACCAGGTCTGAGAATCAGCATAAAACTGGGCTTTGAGAGAACAATTTAAAGCCTTTTAGGCACAGAGGGTTACAAGCAGGCTGCTGGCCTTTCAGGCTTCGGTGCCTGCATGTCGTTCCTGAAAATCCCGGGGCTGCTGATCTTTGCTCACTCAGCTTAGCAGATGCAAGTTTTGGAGAGAATGTCAAAGTCCAAAGTGCTCCAGCTCTAACAAAGCCACGGAAAAATGGCTCCAGTGGGTGAAAGGCAACTGCAGATATGTTTCCAGGCTGAACGTGGAGTGAGATTCTCAGCTGGGTAGCAGCTGTGTCCTGTCCCCTCCGAGACATGCCTCCTAATGTGCTTCCCTCCCTAATGTGTCCCTGGGGAGGGAAGGGGCATGCCTACCCAGAAAGAGATGGCCGGCTAAGAGCACACAGGCCACCAGGCCTGGGAAGGCTCCGACTTATGGCCTTATCCTTAAGTGCAACTATTCTGTCATCAGAGAACGAGGGTGACCGCGTGGGAAGGTACAACCTCACCTGCCATCAGCCCTCACACTTACCGGCGTGGGGCTGAGCGCCTGTGGGCTCCTCTGGCTCATCCTCTGCAACCTCCTCACCGCTCACTTGGCTCTTCTCACCTGAAGAGGCAAATTGGACCCACTGCACATAAGGCACTGCGTCCTGTCACCGACTGGTGACCCGTGCCTGTTTCTACCTTGTCATAGCAAGTGCCTACTCTTTTCCACCCACCCTTCCTGGTTCCACCGGAGGCCTAGGAGCTAAGTGCCACGACTTCCCTGTGTGAGGGTGTCCGGGGACACAGGACCCAGCAGGCTGTGCTCACAGTTAAGCTTTGGACTCCACTTCCCTGCTGGTGACGGCCCCCAGCCTCCCACTGCCTTGTCACTCCCGCCAGCTCTCCAGCGGTAGAGGCTGCCACTGTAAGCAGTTGCTGCAGGTCTGCACTGAGCGTGGGGCAGGACTCAGGCTCGTCGATGTGGGGGCTGAGAGGGATTTCCCAGCCGTCTCTGCACCACTGTCCACTCTGCACATGAGAAAGTCCGGGGCCTGTAGGGGTCATCCTCAGGGTGGGCGGAGCAGGGGCACAACAAATAAACAAACAGAACAGACAAGGAGGGAAACCCCCTAACTCAGGCTGTAGCTGAGGAGAACGAGGACACAAAGCTGGGCACGCAGAGTGGACACGTGGTCAGCAGAGCTGTGAGCAAGGAGCTCCTGTGAGCAAGTGCCCCGCCAGGGAGGACACTGGAAGAGGGTCTTCCTGGTTTCCGGGGTGGTAGCCACCATGTGACAGCCTCCCTTGCCTCCTCACCTGCCCAAGCTGCCTACAAGGTGGCTACTCTTTTGGCTTAACCCCTGGAGGGCCCGCGGCCCCTTGTATCTTTACCAGGAGAAGCCGTCCGGGAGGGTGGGGAGGTCTCTGGGTGCGTGGCTGGAGCAGCTCTGCTAGGTGCGGAGGTGGCTGTCCTTTCACCGCCGGAGCTGGAAGACAGAAAGACCTGGGCCTGGACAGTGCTCACCAACTTGCCCGGGCAGTTGTCCCACCATATGGACACTGTGCTCTGGCCATGCCCAGGGCCCTGAAGAGCCTCAAACGTCCTCAGGCCCACACCGAGGTCAGGCCGTGCAGGTTTATAAGCTGACTGCAGCCATCTTCCTGCCCCCTCTGTCTCTGGTTCCCAGTGAACATGACCACAACACATAGCCGCCCACCTCCTGGTCTGCTGACGGCCCCGGGATGGTGGCCAACCTAAGCCAAACCCTTGGCATGTCCTACACCACGTGGTTGCGAACTGAGACTCAGACTTGTCTGGCTCTCCTTTGTGGAGAGAAGCTGCACACTCAAAAGCAATGGATAGCTGCCATTTTCTGCCACACAGCACAGGGTCCGAGGAGGAGAATGATTGTGACTACAGGGTGGGACAGGGGAGCAGCACGCCTGCCTGGGGTCCCAGACCCTTCACACTCTGCAAACACCACCTTTGTGAGCTGACCAAAATGGGCGCTCTAGCAGGGATGCAGGGACCCAGTCTGTCCTGTGTGGACGGGTGGCTGCGGGAGGGTCCTGGCAACACCTGTATCTTGCTGAACTCTGGGATCATGTTACGTTTTTCTTTAAAAAGGGATGGTGTGTTAGCCCAGGCTGACAACCGTTTGCCAACTGATGGTTGCCCTGCCAAGGTGGCATGGACCCCTTCATCTTGTTTCCACCCAGCACCAAGATGCACCTCTAGGAAGCCCTCCTGCAGAGGGCCAGATCCTGTGGCCCGCGCCATGGCTGTGAGGAATTTCCCAGAAGGTCTAACTCTTGCCATGGCTACAGGCCAGGACCTGGCTCGCAGACAGCAGGCACTGCACCAGCTCACTGCCATGCCCCTGCACTGGGCTTCCCCCATGACACAGCACGGCTGCGTACCTTGACCCCCACTCACCTGGTGAGCTTGGCCCGAGCCAGGTGTCCCCGGAGTACAGACTGGATGGTGGCGATGGCCTCCTCCTGCCCTGAACTGCTCTCAGCCTGGGTACTGGGGCTTGGGACACAGGGTGTGGACAAGCTCTGCAGTATAATAACAGCAGGGAGAGAACAGTTTGGAAAGCCCTGCCTGCATGGCTCTGTGCGCAGCAACCAAGCATGGGGGGGCTGAACAAGTGCCTTCTCAGTGTCCCCCATTATTGCTGTCCTAATCAGATTCCTGCTTGTAGGGTGTTCATTTTGAAACTCTGGAGATTCTTAAATAAACATCTTCTTTGCTGAGGAGGGGGCCGACAGGGGAGCATAAACCTGTACTAGCACCTGGCTTCACTGCGAGGCAAATGTGCCACTTGAGTCTCCAGACCTCAGACAATCTGGCCTCTAAGGTGGAGTCCACCGGGGCCAGCACCAGAGGTGCCGCAGCTGGGCTCACAGGCTGGAGTGTGGGGCACACCCACCCGGCACGGCAAGACAGTGGGACAGAGCCCTGAGTGAGCTTTCCTCGGCTGATGAAGCACGAGAGAGGAGGCGATGGAGAGAACTGGGCCTGTGTCCCACCACCTGGATGTTACCTGCTCTGGATCGCCCGGCAGACCTGGAGATTCTGAACCACAGGATTTGCTCAGTAACAGCTTTGTTCGGGCTAGATGTCCCCTGAAAACTGCCTGGAGCAAAGTGGCCGCCTGTCAGGGAAAAAAGGAGGGAGAGGAAAACTTTAATTTCCCTGGAAGATGGTGGGGAGGGTAAGGAAGATTCTAGAAGGAAAAGTTGTACGGGCAGAGGAAACGCCTTCCTGTACTACTTGTGTAACCGAAAGAGCAGCTCAGAGTCTTCTCCCTCACTCTCCCTTCCACCCGGAAGAAAAGGCTCAGGCGCCTCACGCTGCAGGGGACAGAACCACTGTGGGACACGCACAAGCCAGATGCTAGGTGGACCCGCTGCTGCGGCATCAGCCCATGCTTCACACAGACGCGTTTTCAGGATGGGAGAGTTTACTGTTTCATCTATATTATAGGCATCTTCTAAAAACCACAAAGATCTCCAGAACAATCGCAAGGGACCTACTTATCCTTTGGCCTCAAAACTAGTGATTTTCTTAAGAGTGAGCACAGGTGTTCCCAAGGCCCAAGTTGAGGCCCTGCAGTTTTGGGGAAGCACTGGGTTTCCAATGACCCTGCCTCTTGCCTGGTTGAAACTCTCCCGTGTGGCAGAGCACTCGCTGCTCTCAGAACACTTAGGAGAATGACAAGCCAGCGTGAGAGGTCTAGATGCTCTGTAATGACTGTCAGGACAAGACAAGCCCTTTCGCTTTTTCTTGAAGGCGAGGTGACGGAAACGTCATACACACAGACTAAGGTGCGAGTATGCAAGGGAAGGGGAGAGGCCACCAGTTATGAAGGATAAATAACCCACTGAAGTACAGCAACCACCCAGCCGACCCAGGAGCCTCACAAGAAGTACTGCCGGTTGTCAGGTGACTGCACTGGCTGTAAATGAAGCCATCCAAAGACTGAGGGAAGGCACGGGAGGATCCTCTGTGCCCTAAGCTTGCATGTGGTGACACAGCCCTTGCAGTGACACTATAAAGTGGGTCTCATCGTCATCTTACTTCAGAGACAGCACATGCTCAGCCTCCCACGGGGTCCCTGGATCCTTCCCTTGCTCATTCATTAAAAACACACTCACTGAATCCTTCCACACACAGCTTTCAGGGACATCTAGTATGCGCAAAGCTGTTATCCAGCAAAAGGTGGTTCACAATCTCAGGCCCTGTTCTAGGAACTAGGGATCCAGTGGTGGACAGACAGGAGGGCCCTACCTGCAGGGAGCTAGCGTCCTAGGGGAAGTGTCACTGCCACATGCTGTGAGAAAGTTAACCCAGGGCATGGGGCGGGAGTGATGGGTGTGGGCACTCAGGAAGGGGCTCTGAGGACCTGCCTTTCTAGCCCAGTTCTGAAAAAAGTGAGGGGCAAGACTGAGGGTGGGGGGAGGCTCCTTCCTGGCAGAGGGCGCAGCACACAGGGCCCCTGTGGCAGCAATGTGCCAGACTCAAGGTGCGCCGGAGGACACCAGGCTAGAGGGCTGGCGCATGGTCAGCACGCAGGTTGGTAGGAACAACTCTGGACTTTTCTAAGTGAGACAGGAAGATAAGGCATGGTACTAGCTGACATTCTAAAACATTTGCCTGGCTGCTACAAGGGATTAAATCATGGGGGGCGGAGGGGAAACCATTGCTACGGCCTAGGGGTCTGGGCTATGGCAGGAGCTGCAGACCAGGGAGAAGAGGCCAAGTTTTGTTCACTTCGCAGGCAGCTTTAGGTTTGGCTGGATCGGAAGTAGGATGCTGGGGAAAGCGGGGGACAAGAGCTTAATGCCTTTGTCCCAGGCAAGCAGGTATATGGTGGGCATCGTGTCTGAAGATGAGCAGTGCCGGGGGAAGAGCAGGTCTGGAGGTGAAAAGTGAGAGAGTTCCACAATAACCTGAGGTGGTGGAAACCAGGCCTGCGGGGGGCGGGGGGGCCCTGGGGTGGGGGAGGAGCCTGCTGGCTGGGAGGAGGTGGGACTCTGCAGGGTCCTGCTGCCCTTGGGTGCTGGAGGAGGGTCAAGGCAGAAACACTGCAGACCCTGAGATGAGAAGTACCACCAAGAAGAAACCCAAGCACCAAAGGCTCAAGGAGGTCAAGTCTCAGGCTGATCCCTGGGAAAGACCCACTCTGGGTTGAGCAGCTGGTGACTGCTAGACAGGGACAAGTGGGTTTTAAAAGGGAGGTGAGCAACTGCAGAGCTGGAGTTTGGGGAGGCAACGAATGAAGACAAGTTAGAGGGGAGCAGGCCAGGGAGCACTTCCCATGTCTGCATCCTGATGGAACCAAGCCGCACAGGAGGGGACTGATGGGCATGGGGCCCTGGCTGCTGCCAGAAGTGAGCCCCTGAGCCCCTTCCAGCGCCCAGGGAGCTGGTGGCTTTCAGTAGGAGCCTGGAGCCTGGTAGTGGGAGGAGGATGAGGAAGGGCTCTTGTGTTCTTATATTTTGAAGTTTTTAAAAAATTTGTAAAGTACACATCAAGGGTACAAGGCAGTGGCATTAACTCCACACACTGTTGTGTGACCACTGCCTTATCACTCTAGATCTTCTCCCTCATCCCACATGGAAATCCTGGGCTGTCAGCCATCACTTCCCATCCCCTACTGCCCCTGGCCCTGGCAGCCAATGACCCACTTTCTGTCTCCTTGGGTCACCTGTTCTGGACATTTCTTGTCACGCAACGTGTGGCCTGGCTTCTGACTGAGCTCATGTTCCTGGTGTGCTAGGTTGCTGGGCGTCATATCCCCACCAGCAGAGCACCAGGGCTCCACCCTCCCACCAGGGCTTCTCGTTGTCTAGTTTTTTGACTGTGGCTGTCCTAGGGGTGGAGGTGGCCCGGCTGTAGCTGAAGGACTCCTGACAACTTTTGTTTCTCAGTGGGATCAGAAGCAAGATGATCAGCTGAGAGTGGGGGCAGAGCTGGAGACAGCTACAGAGTACAACATGGGGGTTTCATGGACTCGGGGTGAACTGACGAGGGGGCCCTGGGCAGTGCTGAAGGCTACCTGGCCGGGGTCACGTCATGTGCTTTCCTCCAGTCGTTCAGGGGGGCAAGGGCAGAGAAGGCAGGACGAGGACTCCCCAGGGAAGGGGTCTACAGGAAAGTACGATGACCCTGAACCACAAAACAAGGCAGTCAAGGCATAAGCAGGGTGCGGCAGGCCAGGAAGGGGGGGCAGCCAGCGCGTCAAAGACCACAGGGCAAGGGGAAGGCAGGGCCTCAGAATTGTAGGTACTGTGGGAGTAACAGAAGACAGGAGCAAAGCCAGACAGTGACATTTGAAATGGCCATCACAGCTGGTAAGGACAGGGGAATGGCTATGGAGTGGGGCTGGCCAGGAGGCAAGGATGGCACCATATGAATAACTGGGTTGAGGATGGAGAGGCCAGGAATTGGGTACTGATGTGGCACTTGGTGTCCATGGCTGAGGACAAGAAGGGACCTTCCTAAATGTGGAGTGGCAGGCCACTCTGGCAGTCCAGCACCTGCTAGCAAGGGGAGCTCCTGCCACAAGGACCTGGACCTGAACTGTCCACCTGAAGCCTCGGGTGCCAAGCCTGCAGCATGCCCAGGGTGCTACTGCAGATACGACGCCAGGAAGTCTGGGAGGGTCCCACTGCTATTAGGAGCCCCCCACTGAGGCCTGCACTTCGCAGGGCACAGCCCTGAACACAGCATCAGCTCTCTGGCAAGGGTGCCTTTCCAGAATGTGGGTTGCGTACGGTCAGTTTTTCTGCAACCCACCCAGGCCACCTGCTGGGCTGTCTGACGGATCAGGTGAGCTAACAGGGTTTCAAGGACAGCAACTTCATAGGAAGCACAGCCCCAGGAGCCAGGCAGAGCTTTGGCTGCCTGCTGGAGCACCTGGCAGCCAGGCAGCATCAGGGCTCAAAGTCCTTGCCCGGATCACCTCATCGAACTGCTCAGCCCACAGAGTAGCAGGAAGAAGCCAGCGGGAAGTCCTGCAGCCAGCTGCCCATCCTCAGGGCTGGAGGCTGCAGCCTTCCCCACAGCCCAGATGGAAAAACACTGCAGTCCCAGAAGGGCCAGAGAGAAGGAGGAGAGGCAGAGAGGCAGTCCAAGTCTTGAACAAGGTAAAGGTTTATTTTTCTCAGTGCATTACTAAAAAGGGGTTGGTGGCTCAGACCCTCACTGCTCTCGAAGGTTCTTAACATACCCCATCTTATTGCTGACCTCCCGTCTAGCTTCTTCTCACTGCTCTGTTAGCCACATGGACATCAAGCTCCTCGTCCCTGACAGCTCTCCTGCCAATGGTGCCCCTTTTGTCCCTTTTCCCCTGGTCCCTCGTCACAGGAACCCTCCTGGGCTATAGGTTGGCAGTCCTGACCCTTGCCCTGTCCCGAGTTCTACCTCAGCTCGTCAGATTGCTTGACACAGACTGATAAGTGAAAGTGTACTGAAAGAATGAACTAATGAATGAATTTGAAAGTGTAAAATTGTTCCAATAAACACCCAATGTTTCTATTACTCAGGCATCCCAAGTCTAATGTTGGTTTGGTTTGATTTCCTGAAAACCAGGACTTGATGTGTCTTTGAGTATCCCCTTGGTTACTGTGCTCCAAAGTCAAGACAGGTTATTTCAAATTGGTGAAATTAACTTTGCTTACCTCATTCAGGACAGCCTTTTTTTTTTTCTGAAATAAAATTTAAAAAATGAATTAACATGAGAAGGATGAATTCCTTACAATAGTTTCCATCCTTAATCTTGCTCTGCTCTGAGTCAATAAGAGCTGAAAATAGTCACTTCTGACCTTAATGGCTGAGTCGGCAAGTCCAGCCCTGTACAGGAAGGCACAGGAGCCAGATCAAAGGGCTCCCAGGGCTAATTCAGGACCATTTGAATGATAAACAGAATAATGTCTATAATTAATTTTTTTAAAAGACTGAAAAAATAAAGGGTGTTGAGTCCATAGTTACATTCCTCCCAACCCTGAGAGGGAAACAGACAGGGAGAGTCACTTGATCTGCTGAAGGTGACCATCAAAACAACATCTTACTCTGAAACTGGCATTTCCTTAATACTTGAAGGGAAATAACTAGGGACTGTGCTGTCTGCTTAGGAGGATCGGGAACAGGGGAACTCAGGGCAGTGCAGGGGTCCAGCTGCCATCCGCTAGGCCCAGAGAGTCCCTGCAAGTAGACCTGAAGAAAGGAGAGAAGGGGCATCTCGGGCAGGAAAGCTGGCAAGAGCTAGGAACCGCAGGTCCCCCGTGTTGCTGGTGGGGAGCGTGGGAGGAAGCATGGAAGGCAGGTCCGTGCACCGAAGAGGAAAACCCTGCTTTACAAAGTAGAAGGATGAGAGTGGGAAGACACTGCTCTTGGAAATCATCTGACAGGAATCAACACAGTCTTTCCAGTAGAACTTCTCACTTAGGAAATAGAGGGAGGGAGGAACAAATTAAACAACACCATGGGAAGCAATCAGATCTGAGATGTGGAACAGCCGATAAGGCACTGGGGCCTGTACTCTTCAAAAAGAAAATGTCTTTAAAAAGAAAGAGAAGGCCTGAGACCTAACCAACCAGTGAGGAGCCCAATCCAACCATGCCTGGATCTCAGCTTGAAACTGACAGCTAGGAATGGCTCCTGGCACATTTAGGGAATCTGAATATGAAGGACCCAACATAGAAAATTATTGTTATATTCTTAGGTGCAATAATGGTATTGTGTGCCAGGCACAGTGGCACATGCCTGTAATCCCGGTGGCTCAGGAGGCTGAGGCAGGAGGAAAACAAGTTCAAAGCCAATCTCAGCAAAAGCGAGGTGCTAAGCAACTCAGTAAGACCCTGTCTCTAAATAAAATACGAAACAGCACTGGGGATATGGCTCAGTGGTTGAGTGCCCTAGAGTTCAATCCCCAGTACTCACCCTCCTCAAAAAAAGATAATGGCATTGTGGTTAAGTAGGAAAATGTCCTTCTTAGAAGATATGTGCTAATGTTTCACATCTGAAGCTTTCTCTCGAGTGTACCTGGGGAAAATATTATATATATATATATATATATATATATATATATATATATATATATATATATAAAAATAAATATATATATATATATATATATATATATATATATATATAAATAAATATATAAAATATATGGCTGAGTATTAACTACCCTTGAATCCAGGTGCTGGCAAGATGAGTCCAGTATACTGTTGAATATTGTAAGTTCTTTTCACTTTTCCATAAGTTTTGAAAAGTCTTAATAATAAAAGCTGGGAAGAAAAAAAGATTTCAAGAGGCTTCAATGGCCTACTAGAACCAAGGTCTTGTGAGATGCAGGCAAGGACAGAAGGTCAATTTGTTTGTTCAATTGGGGGAAAGGTGATAACTTATTTTTAACACTAGGTAGACCTTTTGGAGCACCTAAGCTCACCTGAGGACACCAATGCCTCTTAAGAACTGCAGTCTCAGTGGTAGGGACCCCTGAAGAGCCCCCCAGGTGCTCAGGAGAGAGCGCTTTTCCTCCCTCACCCAAGGGGCAGAGAGGAATCTCACAGCCTGTTATGGATGGGCTGTCTGCAGAGCTGCCCATCAATGAAGACCCTCCGTATTCCCGATAAGATGGACCACTCCTGCAGGCGCTTCCTCCCAGGGCGCCCCTGAGGAGGGCGGGCTGTGGGTAAGTTCAATTCTCCACATTATTTGTGTCCATGAACTGAAGCGCTCCTGAGCTCCTGGATGCAGTGCTCAGGGCTGGCAGGGGTGCATTTCCGGGATGTGGCTGCATGCACAGCTTTTTGCAACCCACCCAGGCCACCTGCTGGATTGTATGACAAACCAGGTGAGCTAACAGGGTTCCAGGACCCACCATTGCCTTGTTTCTGTGTAGCAAAAAAATGGAATCTGTTTACCCTCCAAGGAGTAGCCACAGTGATCTTCCTGGAGACTCCCCTCCCCCTTCGCCCTTCCTGTGCCTCTTCCTACACATCAATTGCACCAGCCTGGTGCCCGGCACAGAGGCCAGTGCCAGTTGACAGATCTCATGAACAACTGAACACTTTCTGCAGTTGGGCAAACAGCCGGGAGCATGAGCGCCAGGCCCTCTGGGGAGAGCTCACCTTGTGTCTGTGGGCCTTCCAGCTGGCCTGCAGCGTCCGGGCAGCAGCCTCTCTCCTTCCATCAGAGCAGGGGATGGGGGACAGGGGCTGAGGGCAGCCCTCCGGCCCAGAATCCACTTCAGAGTCTTGCTGAGAGTGCCTGTTGCTGGGAGGGGGTGTGCAGAGCTCTCCGCAGGCCTACAGGAAATGGAAGGTGGACGGGCTGGTGCAGGGAAGATCTTGTAAGGGCCTGGCAGGACATCACCTGGCAGACGGCAGGCTGCACTTACGGATGAATCTTATTCGTTCTGAGGAGGACCTGTTCCCGTACTGCCCACCACACCCTCGACAGATGCCCGGTAAGCATGTGGGCCCTGGACTCGTCTGGAAGCAATCTCCTAGGAGGAGTCTATCCTGCCACTGCAGCATCTGCAGGGAGCTCACCCACAGATGGCCACACACTTTCCAATAGCCATCTGTGACTTGAGAAGCACCCCTTTCAGGGCTGGAGTGTGGCTCAGTGGCAATGCTGGCCTAGCAAGGGCAAGGCCCTGAGCTCAATCCCTAGCACTTCGGGGGGAAATTACCTAGCTTTCTGCAGTTCTTTTTTGGATATTTTTGAAGTTGAATATTATATTTTGACAATGATGTTTCTGGGATTACAGGTAAGATATTTCTAGCAAGGCTTTTGATACAAAGAAACAGGAATTGCTATTGTGACCATTAAAATACCACTGATTTCTATCATGTATGGGTCCAATTTATTATCCACAAGGACAATTCTCAATAAAAATTAAAATACTGAACTATTTCTCTGACATCTAAAGCTCAGTGGAGAAGCCCATCCGTGCAGAAGGCCCTCACAGAGAGATGTGAGCTTCCGGCCATGCATGTGCAGCCGAGATGCCTGGTGCATGCATGTGGCCTGGTGCATGGCCCAACAGAATCAGCAGGCCACTAGGTATAGAAACCAAGCCTTTTACTTTCCGTATTATATGATGCTGTGACATTTGGGCCTGCTGACCCTGGAGAGAGGCGCCACTTCCTAGGGAAGAAGGACTTCCCTGTGAGAAACTTTTCATATGCAACTCACCAAGCCCAGCCCACACCACCACCTAGCTCCCTTGTGTGACCCTCATGCACCAAGTTAGTGTTCCCTGCCCCCTAGCATCCAGGGCCAGGTACCCACGAGAATTGTTCAACCCAGCCAATCCTCACCTGCCCTTGCCTCACCTGGTCCTGCCTAGAGCAAAGGCCCTGGGCCATACTTTACTGCTGCCTCTTGCCTGTCCCCTGTGCCCCTATGCATCCCCATGTGGCACGCCTGCTCCCGTTTCTAGGGGTGTGTGAGGGTGGACCTCTGTGACAGTCATTCATGTCTGGGGGTCTCACCATGCCTGACCAGACAAATCCCGTACATCAGCACAGCCACCCATCACTGGGCTCTCTGGGTGTGCGTCTCGTCACCTGGGTCCACATGCTGCCACCTAGCTGTAGTGTTCTGAGTTGTCCCCTGAAAGGGCCTCATGGCCTCCCTTGACCCTGACTCATTCTCAGACCCTCATTCCAATCAAGTGAGGTGCAAGTCTGTCACATATTTCATGCCAATGTGACCAAAAGGTAAAATCAGCCACTTAGAAGATGGAGGAGCAATGACTCCAACAACTCTGGGCAGATGGCTAAAACAAAAATGGAGTTTGATATGCATATAAATTTGGTGAGGCACTGCTTTGTTTTAACCTACAATTAACCATTCTCCCAGAATGGCTGGGAGCAGACACCCTTACTCAGAACAACACTGACCTTCCAGTTAATGCCACTCTCTTCCTTTTCTTTAAAATGGATTTTTTTTTTTTTTTTTCTGATACTGGGGATTAAACCCAAAGCATCATACATGCTAGATAAGTACTTTACCACTGAGCTACACCCCCAGCCCTTGTAAAACCTTATTTTGAGGCTGGCCTCAAACTTGTGATCCTCTGGTGTCAGCTTCTCGATGAACTGGGATTACAGGCAAGCACCACCACACTTAGCCAAAACGAAATGCTTTAATAAGCAGGAAAGAAGCAAAGCTAATTATGCTTATGAAGAAAAACCCAGCCAGGGATGGTAGCACATGCCTATAATCCCAGTGGATCGGGAGGCTAAGAAAGGAGGATCATGAGTTCAAAGCCAACCTCAGCAACTTAGTGAGACCCTGTCTCAAAATAAAAAATTTAAAAAAGGGCTGGGAGGTGGCTCAGTGGTTAAGTGCCCCTAGGTTCAATCCCTGGTACCAAAAAAGAAAAATTCAGACAAAAGAAAGGGAAGAAGTGCTTATAACTCCACCGGAGTAAAAGCTAATTCTGGCAGTACTTTCAGACATACTTCTAAGTAAAATTTTTTTTTTTCAGTAAAAAGAAATCTATGTATCTACATATATATGCTTTTGGGGGGCGGGGGTTGTTTCCATCAAACAGGCCATAGGCATCTCTCATGTCATAACTGAAGACCCACTTTATTCTTTGTACTGACTGCTCAATACTGCACCGATGGGGACACGGCCAGCTCACGAATGAGCAACACACCGTGCTCTTGAGTTTGCTGTGGCTCCTCACTACTGCAGAATGGACTGCAGCCAGCACCCGTCACCGCCTCTCTGCAGACTACAGTGATGCCTTCTGTGGCCCCAGTCTCGGCGAGGACAATGGGAAGCCTGGGATCCTCAATGTGCTCCTGTCATGTGCAGGAACACAAATCTCAAGGTCATATAAGAAGATGCCAGAACAAAAACATTGAACGAAATTTTGACACCAAGTGAAGTCTCCTAAAGCCTGAGCTGAGAGAGGTGTGGTAACAGATTAAGGATATAATTCCTGGAGAAAAAGAACTTCTCTGCCATCTTACTGGTGTGGCCTCTCTGTGCTGAATAGAGTTAGTGGAAAATTTAAATCCCAATTACTGGGAAGCAACAGACCCTGCAGTACAGATCTCAAAGCAAGCAGGTGGCCCTGGAGTCTGAAGCTGGATCCTTCTGAGGTGTCAACACATGAGTCAGGAGGGACAAGCAATTTATACCAAGGCCTCCTTTCCTGATTTATCTGTGTCTAGTTATTGTACAGAGAGGAAACTGGTGCTATTGGTCTTCTGTGTTCAACCAAGACACTAATAACACAAGAGCACACACTTGGTTTTCTCCATTTTGAGGATTTACAGAAACCCTGAGCAGGCCAGAGACAGAGAGGTGCACACACAAAGCCTCTTTCCGTCCCCACAGTCTGCGGGAAAGGGGTTCCTCCCTAAGGGATGTATGACTTTGAAAGTTAACAACGGGCAAAAACCCTGACGTTTCTTTATTGCTGAGCACCTCTCGGGGGTCAGGGCTACAGAAGTAGCCAAGTAACAAATCAGTTAGTCCTGTAGCCTCCCTGGTCCCCAAGGGCACTTTACTTGCAGAAGAGGTTTCAGTGACATCCTGTGCATGACACAGATCAGAGAGGCACTCAAGCCCAGCATCACACACAATGCCCTAGGTATACCACCAGACAAGAATGAGAGTCTAGGAGAACACTCAGTAGAAGCCTGTGTCCCTTGGGGTGGGCAGTGTGGCAATCAGATGAGTGGATGAACCATGAGGGTGCCCAGAGAGTGGGAAGGGACAATGACTCTGTGTTACTTAGAACATTATCCAGAGCACTGAAAAAACCTCCACAAATGCATGCCCTTGGGGACAGCACAAATCCACATGCTCTGTCTGAGCAGCAGCAATGTTTTCACAAAGGACTGAGATGGACTCTCGCTGTTCACGCAGCACACACACTGCCGGTAGGGTGTGCCACAGTCACGGTTGCTGCACAGCCTGCCTGGGCCCAGCTGGCACACACGCAAAGAACCACGGGCTTCCCCCAGCTGGCAGTGCTGTGGTGTCTGGATTTGTAACTGAAAATGTACTGAGCAGCTTCTCCAAACTCCCTTTCAGTTTGCCTTCTGCTCTTGAGCTGGCTTTGAATGAAAAGACCCTAAAATTAGAATCCAGCTAAGTAAACCAGCCTTGGAAGAGGAAAGCCAGTCCAGATCAAAACCAAACAAAAGCCCCTTTATGTTCCACAACCAGCAGGTGACAGTCCTGCAGGCCCATCCTCCCGGAGGCCAAGGGAACCGCCACCTGCCAGCCTCTCGCAGCTGACACTGGTCCTGCTGCAGCAGGTCTGGGGCATTCCAGGCCCTGCTCAGGTCTGTGGCAGGCAGAAGAAGGGTCACCGGAAGGGACTGCAGAAGAGGCTGCAACCTGGGCTCGTTTTGGACCCTTCTAAATCACACTGGCTTCATCCACCACACATTCACGTGACAAGCCCTCTGGAGCAAACAGTGGCCACGGGATTTTAACACCTAAGTTATTCCCTTTTAGACTGAGTCAGACCACACCTGCCATCTCAAGAATCCATGCATTGGGAAAAGATTCATAAGGGGGTAGAAGTGCAGGTAGCCCGGGGCTAACAGGGACAGAGCCACCTAGCTGACCCCTGGGTCAGGGAAGGGCAGGTGACCCTCACATGCCTGCCTCAGCCACAGTTGTCTCCTTGTATCCATCTAAATGGGCAAAGAGGGTCAGTGGCCAGGTCCTCACCACACTGTCACTCAGCACCACATGAGCCAGAGATCAGGGATAGAAGGGAAGAGGCCTGGGTCCCCCAGAGAGTGCAGCATATTTTGGACTTGCCTTTTGGGCCTCTGCAGCCTCCTTGATATAGTCAGAGAGCCCCTGCTACAGAGCTGAACTTGCCGCATGCTTGAGGTCTGGAAGATCTCTCACCAGCCCAAATGTCCAAGACCCAACACCAGTCTGAGAGGTTAATCCACTGACCAGGGGTCAACCATAGCCCCTAACTTCTGTACACACCACCCACATCACAGACATTGACTAACAGAGGTAGGACGGCCAACATCACAGTCAGGAAAGGCTCTGGGCGTGAGGATAAGCATGTGTGTTGCTGTCAGCTGAGAGTCCCAGTGCCCAATGGGAGATGAAGCCGTACCTCGCGAGTCACTTCCATGGGAGCGCTGGGCTCCTCTTTCCTGGTTTCTTCCAGTTCTTGACACTTGTTGGTGAGTGTTTGAATTTCCTCTCTAAAGTGGAAAAAGAAAAGATGACACCTCATGAGTCACTATGTGACGAAGGGCCCCTGCACAACTCAGCAGGAAGTTCTGTGCAGAGACAGATGCTAGACAGGATACAGAGAGCCCACGACCACCTCCCTGGTGCACCAGAAGCCCCACTGCAGGGGCTTCTAATGTGTCCCCCAAGCTGGGAGCCTTGTAGGGGTGGGGCTGGGGATCTTCAGGGTCAGCCTGATCCCCGAAGCATCGTCAGAACTCTGAAGAGTAGCCATTGCACGCAGCATGTGCGAGGCCCTGGGTTCAAGCCCCAGCACCACACACTAGAAACAAACAAGAAGAAGTCATAGCGTGAACCATGAACAGGAAGTTATAGCGTGGAGTTTTTAATAAACAATGTGAATATTTCCTTACTACAGATGCTAAAGTCAAACAACTTGCTTCTGGGCACCTGCCTTTTCAATTGAATTTTGGCTTCTGACAGTCTGAGTTATATTTCTCCTGAAAAGAAAATGTTCTACTTGCTTCAATAATATGTACCTTGTTAATTATCTTCAGTGCTGAACATTCCCATTTAGATTCTAATCTAGTTTTCTTATATTTTAAAAAATTGAGCTCTTTGCTTCTTGGTTGCCATTTTCTGAGCTGCTGTCCTCCATGATTGATGTGCTGCCTCACCTTGGGCAATGGAGTTGGCCGTCTGTGGACTGAGACCTCTGAAACCTGCCTGCCAAAGAAAGTTCCGCTACTCAGCACTGGAGAATACTGACTCCCATCACATTACCACCATGAGGACGTTAGACAGTCCAGAGGAGGTGTTTGGTATAGGCATGCTTGCATATCTGTGGGAGGTTGGTTCCAGGATTCCCAGGATGCCAAAATCCACAGATGCTCAAGTCCCTTAAATAAAATGGCAATATCTGCAAATAACCTGTGCATATCCTCCTGTACCTTTTCAATCATCTCTTGGTCACTTATAATACACAAATGTTCTGTAAAAAATTGAGATAAGATTTGTAATATAAAATTCATTATTTTAAAGTGTATAATGAGGTGGTTTTCAGACTATTCAGAATGACAATCATCACACTAATTCTAGAACATTCCAGGCACCCCCATAAGGACCCCATGCCTATCAGTGACCATTCCCTATTCCCTTCTGCTGTGCTCATGCAGTCCTCTCTGCTCTGTCACTGGGAGCTTCCTGTCTGACACTTTATGTAGATGGATGGCACTGCTGGGGCCTGTTCCAGGTCCCTCCAAGCTGCAGTGTGCAGTGCTCCCTTCCTGGCTCCTCCTATGTGTGGCTTGCCCTTGGGCTGCTCATCTAGCAACAGCCGGTGCAGGTATGGGCGGTTGCTTCCTGGCTCTGGTGACAGTGCTATTATGGAGGAGCCTGGGAGGCAACTCCCTGTGGCAGCAGCAACGTGTGGGTTGGAGTGAGAAGCCCTGGCCCAATCCGAAGGGGCAGAAGTGGCAGAGCCATGGTGCGACAGAGGCAGCACTGATGGAGAGCCTCTTCCCAGAATTTGGGTTTCTATTCCAAAGGCAAAAGAACACCTGGAAATATCTCAGGGAGAAGTATGGCCTTTGCAAAACCCTCTCTGAGGCTGTGCTGAGCCCCCACTGGGAAAGGCTGGCATGCAGAAGTGGGTGGGTCCTCTGTGAAATGTATCACCTACCGCAAAACCTGCTCATGCTCTTGCCTCTCCTGCTTGCCTTCCCTCATGCTCTCCAGCTCCTTCTCCAAGTCGGCCTTTGCTTGAAGCAGCTGCTTTACCTCCACACTGAACGAAAGAACCAGAGACATTTCCACCCTCATTAAAACCAGAGGCTGGGGCTGGGGTTGTGGCTCAGTGGTAGCGCGCTTGCCTAGCATGCATGAGGCACTGGGTTCGATTCTCAGCACCACATACAAATAAATAAAAGAAAGGTCCATCAACAACTACAAAATATTTTAAAAAACAAGAGGCCATCAAGGCAGGGGGTTGGCCTCCTTCCTTAGGACAGTGGACCAGGGGTGGGAGGGTCAGGAAAGGCCCTTGATTCTAAAGATATGGTGTCAAGAGCAGCCCCGAGGGTCCTGATTGGGCACACGGATACCAGCATGTGTGAGGACTGCCAGGGGCTGGGAAGACACAGGAGTAAAGGCATATGAAGTCCTGGGGAGAGGTGCCACAGGATAGTCATGGAACACAGTCACACATGCAGCACCCTCTGGTTCACACCACAGGTGCAGGTCTGAGCCGGGGAAGGACCTGCCCTGGCCTACACTGGGTCCTGCCCTCACTGAGCCTGAGGATAAGGCTGCCCAGGTGCCTCCACTGAGTTTCCTGTGACCTGTGTGTGGCATGGCAGCCACAAAGTAGACTCTAGAGCAAGACATCTGCCTGAACCTCAGATCCACTGCTGTCTGTGCGACTTAACCCTTCAGGGTTCCCATGCAGAGATGCTCCCAAACTGTGTAGCAGAGCGCCTGTCGCTAAGTGTGCAGCAGAGCACCTGTCACATCATAAGGGCTCAGTCCATGGTAGCTATGGTACTCAATAGCATAACAGATAATGCCAGAAATTATTTACCTTCCAAAATGACCAGTTTAATGTAAAGACCTTTTTCTGAAATACTAATTTTTCTTTTTTTTGTACTGAGGATTGAACCCAGGGGTCTCTACTGCTGAGCTACATTTCCAGCTCTTTTTATTTTTTAATTTGAGTGAGGGTCTTGCTAAGTTGCTTAGGGTCTCACTAAGTTTCTGAGGCTGGCCTTGAACTTGCAATTCTGGCTCAGCCTCCCAGTCTGATGTTATAGGCACACGCCACCCACTGTGCCTGGCCATGAAATACCAATTTTTACAATGAACTTATCACTCACATGAATGCACCCTGAGGCCACTACTCAGGTGGAAGGAGTGGAGTGTGAGGGATTCCCTTCCACCATAAAAAACAAGGTGACTGAGCACTCAGAGAACCAGGAGGCAACAAGGAGATTCTTCTCGACTCCACTGTGCACCCAGATCCCTGGACTCATGCAATCAGAAGGCCTGGCAGCACCTGAGGCCCTGATCTCCAGTGAGCTCCCAGGGGATGAGACGCTCCCCGCTCCACAGGCCACTCACTCTAAGTTGCAAGGTCACTGAAGTCTTGCAAACCTGAGATAAACATCTCAGAAGATGGGCAGGTGAAGTCACTCATGACAGATCAGAGAAGCCACAGGTAGAATCAGGGAGACAGATGCCTAGTGCGCACGGTGGGGACTACAGACCTTGAAACACTGGTGAGACTTTGCCTCCCAACTCCCTTCCTAGGGTTGCACTGGACATTTTACAGCATTTACATCTTGTCTGATAGACAGATCATGTGCCATAAACATATTACTGAATTTCAAAACCACTCTGCCTAAGATGTAATTGATTTTATGCAATCAATGACAGTAAATTCCTGTCCAGGGAACAATTTGGGAACTCCTCTGGAATTCAGTATAAAGAGACTCCTGCGGCACTCTCCTTGGCCTCCCCCTTTTAAGGTGGCATCTAAATGTCTTCTTTTGGCCATTCAAGCAACTTTGATTTTACAACCAAAATATAAGAAGTCCTGAGTCCTAAACAGTATTTACACAACAACCACCGTGAGCTCAGCATTTCTCCAAATTCATGACAACAGCCCTAGAAACAAGGTCCCCGTGGGAACCTACTCTTTCTCCTGCAGCTGCGCCTGCAGTGCGCTCCGCTCTGCCTTCAAGCTCTTCACTGCCCCCCGGAGGCGCTCCTGCTCCTCCGGCCGGTCCTGAGGATGCTTGTGTGCTGCGCTGTTGGAGTGGGCCAGGGGAGTTGGTCTGTGGGATTCTGAGCTGTGCGGCTTTGCATTCTCCATTGAACTTACTTTCTGGAGGCAAAACAGGCATTTGTTAGACGTTATTGACTTTGCTTTCTAGTTAAGAACTCAGGAGACAGACGACAAGCCACAGGGACAGTCTCCAGCAGGTGGGAGCAGCTTTGCTACGTGACCTGAGTCAACCAGTCTACTGGCCCACACAGTTCCTGGAAGTCTGTGATCAAAAGGGGAGAACCTGGCCTGGATGAAGAGCCACTAGCACGACAGGAACAAGCCACAAGGCAGGCAAGGTGGACACACACGGCTGGTCCCTGTGCTTGCTCAGCCCACTGCTTCCCTAGACTTTCTGAATTTCCAACCTTTCTGCTCCCAACCTTCAGCTGTGCTGCGGTCCTGTCAGGAAGGTGACCCTGAGCACGGTGTGCCCACTTCCATGCTGCCGACACCCAGCCCACAGAAGCCCCCCGCCCCCGTGTGCGTCTGCTCTGGCTGCCTGCATTTCCCAACAGCTTTATTTGTGAATACACACAACATACAGAAACTTCTTATATTTTCTACTTTGAACTTATTTGTAAACATTCCCCTCAGGGTTTGCTCTGTTTGCCAAACAGCAGAGAGCTCAAGCTCAGTATTCTGGAAGGACCCGTTCCACAGGACCCGAGGCACCCACGTGGGTTGTGAGGAAATGTTAATTGCCTAAATTTTCTGGTCAGCGGAGAGTAAATGAACAGTTTTGTGCAAATTTAAATATTAAACAAGTGGAAAGAAGTCTGGCCAGCAGCCAGCAGCTGGGTTGTGGGCGCCTCCAGGGTCACGTGCTCGGCCCTGCAGCTGCGCACAGTCTGATGACATTAGGTGGCCATCTGAAAAATGAGGGCTGTGAACGACACAACTCAGGCCTTGCCCCGAGTCCACACTGTACTGACTGCTGGACAGTCACCATTTACTTGCTCAGTGTAAGTCTGTGTCCCCAGTTGCCCCACTGCCCGTCAGGCACAGATAGGTCCTGAGCAAGGGGTGGCGTGACGCTCCTCACCTTTTCCAGCTCCGCGATACGTCTCAGCAGCCGAGGCTTGCTCCAGTCCACGTACCCTGATGGACACACAGGTCTGCTCAAAGACTGTCCCGGCACCCTTTGGCCCAACCACCCATCAGCAAAGCCACGAGGGCCCCAGTGGGCAGGTCCTGCCACCCAAGGGTCTTCTCCAGCTCTGGATGATTTCTGTTCCCTTTGGCTGTTAAGAATCACTGATACCAACATCTCCAAGTATCTTAGTGGGATGTCCTTTCCTGATTCTACACCAGTCAGTTTTTTTTTTTTTTTTTAAATATTTTCTTAGTTGTCAATGGATTTTATTTTATTTATTTATATGTGATACTGAGAATCGAACTCACACATGCTAGGCAAGTGCTCTACCACTGAGCCACAACCCCAGCCCCTCAGTCAGGTTTTGACCTCACTGGTCCATTGAGATGATCTAATGGACCCTAGGGTGATTCTTAGTCCTCCTCCCACTTGCTTTCAGGCTGCCCCTGGACCCGGCTTTGCTACCTCGCCAGTGGCATCCCACCTGGCTTTGCTGGCTCTCCCTTCCCCCTCCTAACCTCCTAAACATCACTAGGGTTAGGACTCAACCCCACTCCTCCCCTCTACTCACACCCACTTGCGGCCCCACTTGGGTCCATCAGTTTGCATATCCAGTTCTCCAGCCCAGGTCTCTGCCTGGCCTACCTCTGCACACACCTCAGATCTCACCCATCCCTTCTCCCCAGACATGTGCTGCCGTCCTCCCCCTTAGCAATGCCAGCTGTCCTTTTAGCTACTCAGACAGAAACCCTGGACCCTGCTGCCTCCCCTCTCATAGGCTGCACTCAGTCTTCACATTTCCTGCGGGCTTCACCTTAAAGATGCACAGAGCCCAGCTGCGTCTTGCCACTTCTGCTGCCACAATGGCTCAGGCTACCTGTACTCTCACCAGGATGAGTGCAGAAGTCCCTGCTGCCAGTACCCCCTTTTCTGCACAGGGCCCCTCAGAGCCCCCTGGTGCTCAACACCAGGCTTTGTGGCAGCAACTACCGTGGTGGTTTACCTTTGGGGCCACACTGGCCTCCGCTTGGACCTCTGCACTCACTGCTGGCCCACCTGGCACCCCCAAATGCCTGCACAACTGGCCCTCTCCTCTTCCAGGTCCTGCCCAGCCATCGGTGTCTCAGTGAGGCCTCCCCAAGGGCCCTCCTCGTTTCTCCTTAGTACTTTCACTGTCTGATAGCTTGGACTTAACCTTCTCCTTCTGTCCCATGCAGTCACCTCCATGAAGCACCTCCGCACTGCTGTTCCCTGCTCTGTCTCCAGGGCCTAGATGGCTGCTTAGCTGTATTCTGTGATCACTACTATGGTAACTCTGCCTAGTGGGACCTGTTTGCTGTGAGGCCGGGGACTAGGGTCTTCGTAGTTGGAGGAAGCAAGGGCCATGGACAACATGTGCTGCCCCTCTGGTGCCTTCCCTCATAGAATGAGACATGGCCTCCTCCCCGTGCCTCCCTCACTGAATGGCTTTGGGGAAGGTACCCTTGAGTCTGGAGATGGTGGGGGAGTTGCTCAGCACGCGGTCCAGGTCTTCCTTCAGGCTCTGGTTTTCCTCGGTCAGCTCCTGGACGCTCCGGGACAAATTCAGAAGAGTGCTGCTCATCTTCTTCTGCCTCTTCACGCCCACCTTCTTTTCCATCGGCAGCCTGGGAATGACCACATCGAGGGGCTGAGCTCTGGATTTCTCAACTGGCTTAATAATATTTGAAGTAAGCGACGTGCAAATCACAGCCCACTTCTGTCGAGTTGTGAGCCCAGAGTTCTTGTAGAGGAATACTTGCAACCGAATAGGGAACACTAACTTGGAACCCCAAATAAACAAAACCGCTAACCCTCGTAATAGGATTTCGTATTGCTAACAACCTGTATAACAAAATACAGTATTCAATTATTGGTATCATATCTTAGATGCCATCACTAAAAATCTTGTAGGAACTTACTCTTTATGTAAGTCCCTTTTTAGCTTTCATTTTTGCCTCTTATCCCACTAAAGACTAAAACACTGGTGGTCCTTATTTCTAGCAGATTCCTTATTTGCAAGTTTGCATACTCATTAAGATTTATCTGCAAACTCATAATCAATCCTCATGAGGCTTTTCTTTTTTTGGTACCAGGGATCGAACCCAGGGGCACTTAATCACTGAGTAACATCTCCAGCCCTTTTTATTTTTAAATTTTGAGACAAGGTCTTACTAAATTGCTTAGGGCCTTGTTAATGCTGAGGCTGTCGTTGTTTTATTTTATTTTATTTTTTAGATGTTGATGGACCTTTATCTATTTATATGTGGTGCTGAGAATTGAACCCAGGGCCTCACACATGCTGGGCTCTACCACTGAGCCCCAGCCCCAGCCCAGGCTGTCTTTGAACTCAAAATCCTCCTGCCTCCTGTGGGGCTCCCAAGGGAGTCCATGCACAGGCAGAGTGCTGAAAGACTAGTGAGTTGCTGGTGTGCGTTCCCAGCGGAGGTCTAACAAGGCCCTGCTGTATTCTTGTTTCAGTTCTCATACTATAAGTGCCTGTTTGCAGTCTATTAGTGTAGAGACAATATCTCACATTTTTGTGCTTTGTACTAGTGATTTCACTGTTCACAATGGCCTTACAGTGTAGTACTGAGGCATTCATTGTCCAGTGTCCCTAGGCACAAGGATATGATGAACTTTATGGAGGAACTGTGTGTTAGACGATTGGCTCAGGCATGAGTCAGCGCCATGGGCCTAAATGTTGACAAAGTGTGAGGTTTGCAGGAATCCAAGCCACAATTCCCTTGGCTCAGTGGCTTAGCATCTGCTAATCCAGTGTCTACAGAGATTGTACAGAATATGTATCCATTTACCATAAATATCATTTACCATAATAATCCTATTAAGGTTGATTTGCTTTGAAAAGCACATGCCTGTAATCCCATGTACTGAGAAGGCTGAGGCAGGATAAACGCAAATTTGAGGCCAGGCTGGGCAACTGAGCAGGACTGTCTCAAAATAAAAAAATAAAAAGGGCTAGGAGGTTTAGTTCAGTGGTAGAGCACCCCTGGGTTCAATCCCCAATGCCTCAAAAAGAATCCCAAAAGCAAAACAGCATTTTCAATTCTGAACGGGTAGCTGCTGTGCAGTGCACATAATATATGTGTGGAGCGCGAATGGGGGCAGCTGCCAACATGGAGGATGGGGCACATCTGTACAGCCCTGAGTGGAAGCAGACCCGCTCTAACCATCAGCAGCGTGGGCAATGCTGCCAAGTTAGGGCAGGAGCTGCTGTTTCCAGGAACGACTGCCCTGCTGTTAGACAACACACGGAATGCGACTCCACGTTATCGTACTTCTTTCCTGCAACATCGGAACTCGCCAAGAGAGTCTGGAGACGATGGATCTGAAAGTGCCAAATTAGAATGTGTTAAAACATACAGGAGCACCAAGACAGCTTTCCCCCGAAGCTGTCACCAGATTCCTGACTCTGCTTCAGGGCAGGAAGCAAGAACCAAGTTGCTGGGACTCATTTTCATGTCAAGATAAGCAGGGGACCAGCACCGGTCTCAGTTCAACCCTTGTCGGCAGACTCCCCCTCACACCCACAGGCACCCTCCCCTTCCACGTGCCGCGGAGGGAGCACACACCTCCTCGTAGTAAGTGTCCATGGCGATCCTCATCTCCTCCAAGTTGGTGGTCTTCATGTCAGTCTGGAGTTTGCTGGGGACCCAAGTTCAGAGTTAACATGGCAGGTTTGGGTCCCTGCAAACCTCCTCCCAGGGCCAAAGGACCAGGAGTTCCCAGAACACTGAGGGAAGGCATGGCTTCAGAAGAGAACCTGGCGGGAGCTAGGGACGGTGGTGCATGGCTGTAATCCCAGCAGCTCAGGAGGCTGAGGAGGAGGGCTGTAAGTTCAAAGCCAGCCTCAGCAACTTAATGAGACCCTAAACAATTCAGCAAGACTCTGTCTCTAAATAAAAAAATATATATGAAAAAAAGGGTTGGGCATATGGCTCAATGGTTAAGCATCCCTGAGTTCAATCCTCGGTACCAAAAAACAACAAAAACAAAAAACAAAAAAAGAGAGAGGGAGAGAAACTGGTGGGAGAGAAGAGTGGCCCCTCAGTGAGCTTTAGCGTTGAACAAATGGGGCATGCTGTGTCAGACAGGAAGAGTCCTCACACCAGAGTGCCCCTCTGGGTTAGACTACCACTTCCCAAGAGTTGAAAAATCCCAGAAGACATTCTTCTCCAAAGAAGAAGATAAAACTGCCTTGATAACCGTAGATTAGCTGCTGAAAGTCTTCAGAGGTTGGACAGACCGTCTCTGGGGGCAGGTGGGGAGAATGACCAGTTTTATTAAGAAGAGGATGGTTTTCTCCCCTCGTGCTGTTACTGTGTCATTTTGTTCTCACAGACCATAGGCTTTAGGCAAAAGGCACTCAAGGAGGTGAAAGCTGAGTCAGCACTCTAAAACACGGGGGAATTGGCAAATAACCAACTCACTTGAAGGTGCCAAATTTTAGCAAGAAATAAAGAAAGGAAATTGAATACAAGACTTGAACTTAAGCAGAGCCAAGAAAGACCACCTCTTCACACCAACCAGACTGGTAAAGACAGACAGGTAAAGAAGCCTGGGTAGCCACAGCAAGTGCCCGCCTGGGAGATGCCAGGGGCAGGGTCTGTGTGCCACCGGCTATACCAAGATCTAGGAAATTCATTCCAAGGAATCCTAGGGGGAAAAGCATTTCCTAAATAAATAAAGAAATCACTGAAGGGAAAGACTGTTCCCTGGTGACATCTGGAGAGAATGCACATTTGAAAGACAGAGAGGCAGCTAGTCCCTGCCTTCACTTTGGGTGGGAACGGGGACATGGACGGAGGTTGGCAGACAAGTGGCAATGGGAAGGCAGAACAAAACCAACAAGGAAGTAAAAGGCAGAAGATGGCCAGCTGCAGTGGCAGGGTGGCCTGGCCCGGACCCTGTGACCCTCCCGTGCAGGCCCAGGACGCTGCATACTTGATGGTGCTGTCCTTCTCCTTGCACTGCTGCTCCAGCTTGAAGATCCTCTGCTTCAGCCCGTTGATGACCTGCTGACAGAAGGCCACCACCTCAGCCACTGTCTCCCAATGGCTTGCCTCCCAGTCTCCAGCTACAGGCTCGGCTGTCCATTCCCCAGGCTAGTTGGGTGTCCCCTTCTAGGTGACCCCATAGCACTCTGCACTTCTGTCCTCTGAGGGCACTTCCACGTCCACCTGTCCTTCCTTCCTTAGCCACTATCTTCTAGGCTACACGCAGCAACCACAAAGGCCCCAGTGTCCTCTCACTGCCTGGAGCTGAGCGAGTCATTAGGAAGAATGAGATGCCCGCCAGGCGGGGCAGGGGCATGGCGGCCAACTGTCTGCACCCAAAGGTAGCCCGACTCCCTGTACTGTGTGCTTAGGAGAACGGGCAGGATGTGCTGTTAGTTGTTTTAATAAAAGGAAGCCATCACAAGTCTGGACGTTAAGGCCACTGACGCTCACCCACACAGTGACAACTCAGTCTTCCCAGTGGGGTGAGAGGGCCGAGGAGCAGGTTGCCTGGAAGATCCCCAGGGCCCTCCTCTCCACCTGGGCAGGAAGGCTGCGCTACTGGGTCATTTTCTCCTCCTCCGTTAACATCTCCTTGGGAGATCACAGCTTCTATTCCCTAAAGAACATCCTTTTCTTTTGAGTAGACAACTTGTAAATCAGATTTTAATTTAGTAGTAGGTGAATACGTTTTCTTAAATGGCTTTCCTCAAATTTCCTGCCAAAGTGGGCAGCTGTAAATGTCATTGTACAAATGGCTTCTGATGCTGGATTATTTTCTCGAGAGACAGTCCTAAGGAGCAGTGTCAGATAAATGGTAGGCACGATTTGACACGCACTGCTTTAACACGGCGTGCCAACCTGGCATGCTGTGTTCAAGTCCTGAGGAGACCTATTTTTTTGTTAGCCCTGATGATGTTGGTTTTGATCATTTGTGTTATTTTTGTTGCTTTATGGTGCAAAGCGTTTACTCACAGAGCAATTTAAAATAATCTCTTCACTCAGGTACCTACTGCTGGTGAGACGATGGGTGATGGGGTGGGGAGGGATACCAGCCTGTCCTCACAGCGCGCAGAGTCAGTAGCTGGGAGCCCAAGGTGGGCAAATCTTTTAACCTCGGTGTCCTGATTTTACAAATAGGGTTTGAAGTCCCTGCTACAAAAGTTCAAATGAGACCATGTACAAGTGCAGAGTCAATAATTACATAACTTGGGAGTTATGAAGAAGTGTATTTTCTTGTAGAAACATATCGATTCATTCACAACCATTGTTAAATATTGATCAAGTGCTGTCCTAGGCAGACAGCTAGGCTTTATTCATTTATGCTAAATGGATTATATTTCTATATGACATATATATGTATATGTTTCAGAACAGACTTTTTCCTTTAGAGATTTGTACAGATTTTGTGCATATTGTGGACAGAAAACAATGTTTTTTTTTGTTTTGGGTTTTGTTTTTTTTTTGATACTGGGGGATTGAACTCGGGGTGCTTTACCACCGAGCCACATCCCTAGCCCTTTTTATTTTGAGACACGGTCTCGCTAAATTGCTGAGGCTGGCTTTGAACCTGCAATCCTCCTGTCTTCTGAGCCCTGGGATTATAGGCATGTGTCAACATGCCCATCCAGAAAACACTGTTGTATTGATCAAGAATATCCTTCTCACTGGGCACGGCGGTGCATGCCTAGCATCTCAAACTGAGGCAAGTTCAAAGCCAACACCAGCCATTTAGCAAGACCTGGAAAAACTTAACGAGATAAAAAAGATAATAATAATAAAAAAAAATAAAAATGGAGGCTGAGGACATAGCTCAGCTGGTAGAGCGCTTGTCTCCTATACATAGGGCCCTGGGTTCAATCCCCAGCACCACCAAAAAATAAAAAATAAAAAAGGGCTGGGGATGTGGTTCAGCGCTAAAGCACCCCTGGGTTAAAACATCCAGTACCCAAAATAAATAAATAAATAAATAGATAGATAGATATCCTTCCCTCTCCATTATATTGTTTCAGCCTCATGGGTTTTCACATAAATTTTAATTTTATATTATCAAGTCCACTATTATTTTGCTCTTTGTATTCAATAGTCTCAAAAGTTTATCTCTTCCCGTTTTAGTTCTCACATTTCAAAAAAAAATTTACTTCCTGACTCATAGAGTTTATGGTGATACATTTTTCTCCAAATGCTGTCTCGTTTGTTGCCACAGCATTAACCAAAGGCTCCACTAACCCTTGCTTTGTTTCATCCACTTGCTGTGTATTATTGTACAACGGGAGAGGTGTTTATATCTGCTTTAGGGACTTTATTTTATTGCTGTTTGTTTCTCTGTTTTAAATCAGAACACTTGTTAAGCACAGGTGTGTCTGGGCATGATGGGGAAGTTGACCCTTGTGACTGTTTTGCTCTGTAATGTGTTTGGGGTCCCGCTCACTCCCCTTGATCAATCTTGAAGGATCTTCTGGTAATCCCCTTGGCTCCACAGAGAATGGTTCCCGGAGGCTCTGTGGCCATCCCTGCTCTGCGGCTCTGTGTGTGCAAGGGCTTCAGGGAAGCAGCTTCCCTCCGTGCGCACCTGCTCCTGTCTACGGTCTTGGGGGAAGGCTCTCCTCTCTGGGGAACCAGACTACTTACCCAACCAGCATCGGGCCTTTTCTCTGCCAGGGTCCGAACAAAATCTGGGCCCTGCAGTAAACAGATTGAGACATGAGGTCCACGTGTAGCTCAGCTTGTCCCCCCGTGTGACAGTGACTCTAGACAGGAGTCCACCATGAGGTCAGGAACTTACTCGACTTGGGTCCAAAAGCTGTTCTATCTGCCTATCTTTCCTATTATTTTCCTCTTCCAAGCGCCGAAGCTTTGTTCTCATCAGATCTACGTCGCTTTTCTTCGTA
Organism: Marmota flaviventris; assembly: GCF_047511675.1. NCBI lineage: Eukaryota > Metazoa > Chordata > Mammalia > Rodentia > Sciuridae > Marmota > Marmota flaviventris. The sequence goes on along the minus strand of NC_092516.1, from coordinate 37,502,806 downwards.
TGTAATGACTAAAGAAAAAAAAAAAAAAAAAAGAATGCCTCAGCACACACTGTGGATTGCCACCTGGGACGGGACACAAGACTACAACACACACCACAGACTTCTCCCTGGGACAGGATGCAGGGCCACATGCACTTGGGATATGACAGAGAGACACACACTCTGTGAATCTACACCTGGGATGGGACAATCACACTCACATTGTACCAATGACAACTTTCTGGTATGGATATTGTATGGAAGTTGTGAAACCTAACCACAGGAGGCAAGCAAAGGGGACAGCAGCCCCTCTGCACTGTCCACACAACATGTCCTGGGACATGCATGTACACATATCCCAGGATCTGTAATTATTTCAAACAAGTTTTTAAAAAGTGGCCAGAACTTACTGATCTCTTACTGCCTACCAAGCACTTTCTGGCCTATGGCATGACAAGCCTATGAAATCAGTATGATTATATCCCTCTCCATTTTGTACTGGTGGTCCTGGGGATGGAACCCAGGTCCTGGCACATGCTAAGCAGCCCTAAGCTATTCCTCGGTATCATCCCCAATTTTTAACAGAAAACTGAGACATTGCTTATGTAGAAAAACGAACTGATGCTCAAGATCTTAAGGATGGAGTATTAAAAAGCAATTCTCTCCTTTCTGAATCTGAAACCCAGGCTGACTCTACCCAGAGACCACACTGGTGAGTCTGAATGGGGTCAGCACCATTTCTCCAGAACCACATTTCTAGCCAAGAAGACCCTTCCCAGAGTGCTAAAGAGCACCACAGCACTGCCGTTCAGTGTCAGGGCTCTCAGGTCCATTTAGAATAGTCTTCCAACAAGATGGGAATTGTCCCTATGCCACCCTTCAAGAACAGCCTGACCTCTGCTTGAGACATCTGTGTGTGGGTGTGTGCGTGCTCTGCAGGAAGCCCCCTCACTACTGGGCAGCCCCCATGGTCACAGGACTAAAACCTGAGTGCTCTCTCTGGACCAGCAGCAAAGGCTGCATAGGCAGCTGCCTAGGCTCTCTTGCCATGCTGAGCTGCTCTGGTGAGATGCTCCGGACTCCTTGCCAGCTGGCTGCCAATGCCCTGCTCACCCTCTCATGCCAGCCTAAATGCAGTCCTGAAGACGCATTTCGACTAGATGATTTTGAATCCACTGTTATGGAAGGCCGTCCCTGCACTGACACTGTCATTGAAGGCTGGCCCTGCTAAAATCCATAAGATGCAGACAGAGTACTACCTTCTTCAACTCAATAATCTCATCATACATATCTTCTTTCTCTCTGTAGACGGTAGTCCCCGGGACGTGACCTAGAGGAAGACATGCAAGCCTCTTAGGAAATCATCAGGAAGAAGAAAGAATTCTTGGCTATGCCTTAAGGAAAACCTGAAAGTCAATAAAATTATTCTTTTAAGAGGAAAACAAAAAAAGAGGAGCAAAAAACTTTCACTTTTACCCCATCGTGGTACTTTAAAAAATAGCAAGGAAACACACACACACACACACACACACACACACACAAATGGTAATGATACAGAAAAGAAAAATAAAGATAAATGCAGAGTTTAATTATAGTAAAAGGATTAAGGAAAGGGGTCACAGAAGGAGAGTGACAGGGCTGGGATGGTGGCTCAGTGGTAGAGTGCCTGCCTTGCACATATGAGGCACTGGGTTTGATCCTCAGCACCATATAAAAATAAATAAATAAAATAAAGGTATTGTGTCGGTCTACAACTAAAAAAATATTTAAAAGAAAAGAAGACCTGGAAGAAGTAATAGACTTTAAATAACAGATAAAAAACATATATATATATATATATATATATATATATATATATATATATATATATTTTTTTTTTTTTTTAATATATATATCATTAGCACCCATTCCAAGGCAAAACCAGTACAACTTTACTCCCCCCCTCCCCAGGACTGGGGATTGAGTCCAGGGGTGCTCTACCATTGAGCTATATGCCCAGCCCTTTTTTATTTCTGTTTTTTATTTTGAGACAGGGTCTTGCTAAGTTGCCCATACTGGCCTCAGACTCAAGACCCTCCTGCCTCAGCCTCCCAAGTAGCCGGGACTGCCGTTGTGCAAAAGCAACCTGGTTTGCTTTGGTTTTAATACGACCCCTAATATGCTAGGAATCTGGACTACTGAACTGTAACTCCTGACAGCAAAAACAACAGGGGGAACAGCGAGAGCAGCTGTCACCAGGCCCTGCAAGTGGCTCTCCTTTACAGAAAGGAGCAGGATTCGTGGGGAGGACTGGAGAGAAATACAGAGACATAAAACAAGCCAGTTGTTTTTGGTGAGATTCAAGCTTTTTATTATTTGCTAATCATATTTGTTTCTAATACTGTTTATGTAAGAAATGTAAATAAGACTCTAAGTTTAGGGAGGTTGGCACAATGAAAGCCTGGCTGCGAGAGGCTTCCTTTCTGGTTTTCCTCAGCCCTGCCCTTGACCACCAATATGCTCTGCATTGCTGGCGGAACACCTGAGGTCTGACCGCTTTGCTCTCATAGCTTCGGCCAGGCAGTTGGGAGTGCTACTGGGGGTGGGTCCAGGTGTGCTCCAAGGTGAGGCTGGAGTTCAGGGGTTGGACCAGAGTTCCTGGTTTGAGCATGCACAGATTTAATATGACAGGTACAAGCAAGCACAATGGTGGGTTTGCCTCTCACCAACTTTCCTAAACTGAAGGAAGTTTACATCACCCCGTGCTATCAGCCGTCAGTGGTGTGCTGATGTCTAACAATAAGATCTCAAAAATACATTTGCCCATTTCCAGGATGTAATATTTCCACTGTGCCATTTCTTTTTCTTTTCTTTAATTGTAGATGGACACAATATCTTTATTTTATTTATTCATTTTTTATGTGCTGCTGAGGATGGAACTCACACGTACAAGGCAAGTGCTTTACCACTGAGCCACAACCCCAGCCCCATCATGCCCAATTTCAAGCTGCTAGTGTGAGACTCATCAGCCCACAAAACTCCTAAAAATTTAACACCTGGACCTGGAAACTGGTAGGAGCTGGCTCCCACACACCACTGCCACTGAGCAGCACAGAGACAACCAGAGAACCAAGAGGCTATGGCGTCACTCAAGCAGAAGTAGGGACATCATCCATGGTCTACATATGACATGCAACTCTGACTACATGCTCAGTGTCTGCAAGACTAAGACCCATGCAATTCAAACAAGGAATGTCAAAGCTCCTTCTCAAACTTCCACTGCGGTTCCTAAAACCCTACTCTTGAGCAGCAGGGCCCCGGTGGGAGCAACCACATACCTTGCTTTGGAGCTCCCAGCCAGAGCTTCTGTGGGGTTAGGGACATTCTGCCACTCAGAGGCATGCTCCCCACTGTCCTGAGAGACCGCCAGGATGCTGCTTTTCTCGGCTTAGAGTAATAGGGTGACTCTAAAAAAAGACAATATGTGGTTTCCGAGTTGGAAAACATCAACTCCCAACACATGCACTTCAGAAAGAAAAAAATGATACAATGAAGTATTCAAAGGGCATGCTGATTCTAGATAAAAACATTCTGGCAAAAATTCTAAAATAGTTACTTGTGTTATGAGACAGAGTCTCACTGTGTGGCCCATGTTGGCCTAGAACCCCTGAACTCAAGTCATTCTCCTGCCTCTGACTCCCAAGTAAGTGCAGTTATAAGTGTGCACCCAGCATTACAGTTATTTTATATACGTATATGCATTTACATTTCTCTTTTAATTTTTATTATAAAGGAAAAATAATTGGAAACTTAAAAATATAAAATTCTATTACTATTAGAATTCTAACGTTATAATATTTAATGTCCCATTCAATTTTTTTCCAGATATGTATATATTTTTACATAGTCACAATCATGGCGAACATATAACTTTACATCCTTTATATTTAACACAAAATATTTTTCATTTTGCTACATAGTGATACAGCAATAATATTTGAAATGGAACATGTAAACTATCTAGAAGAAATGATAAAAATTATACTTTTCCAGGGCATTCTTGTTTTTCTCATCAAAATGTTAAAAACTTTTTTGTTTGTTTTTTGGTCCTGGGATTAAACCCAGCCATGCTTTACTAGTGAGGTACATCCCCGGTTCTTTTTTTTTCCTTTTTCTTTTTTTGTGGTGCTGGGGATTGAACCCAGGGCCTTGTGCATGCGAGGCAAGCACTCTACCAACTGAGCTACATCCCCAGCCCTCCACAGTTCTTTTTATTTTTTATTTTAAGATAGGGCTAAGTTGCTTAGGGCCTTGCTAAATTGCTGAGGTTGGTCTTGAACTTTTGATCCTCCTGCCTCAATCTCCTGAACCCTTGGGATTACAGGTGTGTACCACTGTGCCCAACCACATGTATTTTAAATAGCAATGAAATTCATATCTGTAGAAGGTCCTGAAAATTTAAGTCTACTATGCTTATATGAGTTGTTTTTTTTTTTTTTTTTCCATGACTTCACAACTTATAACCAAGAATGCTCTGCTCTGGATGTGTTTTCAGGTACCCCGGAGCCACAATACCCACCTCAGGGATATTCTGATGGCTTTCCTTACTTTAACTGTTTGTTTAAACTGTCATTTACAAAAGTAAATTAGTGATCAGAAAAAGGGCCCATAAATTACATTTCCCTTCTAAAGGTTGAGGATTTATCAATGAACAGTAGGGATTCCATAGTAAGAATTTTTCAGGAAAACATACGCAAGGGTAAAAGCTGGGGCAGAAGAGAAAGTGAAAACAGGCCAGTGGGAACCCGCTGTGTTATTTGATAGCACCTGCAACTCAAATGGGAGGAAGCCTCAGGGCAGATGCCCTCTCCTCACAGAGCAGTGCCTGGAACACTCTGGTTACAGCATCCCCCCCTCCCTGATCCACACACTGATTAGACATTCATGAGCTGAATGTTAAGTGAACAGGATAGACAGGGTCCCTGCCATCACAGCCTTTCACAGACAGAAAAGCAGCTCATGAACAAGGTTAGGAGGACATGACTCCATCCGAGCTGGGGGGCAGTGTCCCTGAGCCCTGGGCAGTGAGATATGCTGAGCCAACAGCGGAGAGGACTGTGTGAGCTTTGCTCCAGGGGCCCCAGAGGACTATGGGAGAGGAAAGACAGGGGAGCTGAGGGCAGGCCCAAGGGGCAGCTGGAAGCACGGGGTCCTGAAGAAGCAGAGCAGAGGCAGCAGGTAGAGAGACAGGGTGAGGCCACACCACCAGGTCAAGTACAGCCCTGGCTCTGGTAGGCTAAGAGCCCTGGTCTACATGAGTCCCGTGGGAAAAAAAAAATCCTGACCCTTACAGAACTCTACATGAATACAATTTGATTATGATGATTTCTAACACTTGAAATGCTTGACATTCAATATGAATAGTGAATGATGTTGACCTTAGTTACTTTCAAGCCAAAGGGCTGAAACAAAATAATTCTAAAATGAAAAGGTTTGAAACCCAAACACCTGTACTTTTATATCAATTCTCAGTGTTCTCCAAGGAAGGACAAGGTTACCATCTGGACATGTCCCCCAAGGCTCCTGTTAACACAGCAATGCTCAGAGGTAAAATGATTAGATTCTAAGAGTCGTGACCTAATCAGTCTGTCTTGGTCTGAATGGACTGACTGCATGTGGCAGGTGGCTGGAGAGGTGGGTCACTGAGGATGTGCCCAGAGGGTGCACCTTCCCTGCAGCCCCCTCCCCTGTCTCTCCTGGCCTCCTGGCTGAGTGGAGCAGTGCTCATCTACCATACCTTTCTCCCAGATATTCTGTCTCATGCTGGGCCCAGAGCAGTGGACTGACTGTGAACTGAACCTGGACCTATGAGCCAAAATAAACTTTTCCTCCTCTCTAAGCTGTTCTTGTTGGGTGTTTTGGTCATAGTGACAAAAAGCTGACACAAACCTCAAAAATTCCAACTGCCAAATGATTTCTTTCTTTCGTTTTTTTTTTTTTTTTTTTTTTAATTTTCTTTTTGTAGTTGTAAATGGACAGAATGCCTTTATTGTTTATTTTTATGTGGTGCTGAGGATGGAACCCAGCACCTCATGCATGCTAGGCAAGTGCTCTGCCGTGAAGCTACAGCCCCAGCCCATGATTTCTTTCTAATATGTATATTTATTCTTAACATATAATGTGTTCTTTACAAGAATGTACTTTTGTAATTATGTTTTCTCTGTCCACTGTGAAAGTTCATTTGCATTCTCTGAATATATCCTGTGTACAACTAAATGTGATTGAAACACATGATACACACATAACATATATAAAACCACACGTATACAGATGATAAGGGTGGGAAAGGCTACAGGCTGATGGGTAGCAAAAGGAAGCCAGTCTAGGGTTTCACATCTTCCATGAGCACATTTGTGAGACTAGCAACCAGGTCACTGTGTCCCAGAGCAGCATTAGAACAACAGAGACAAATCAGGAGGCCTCGCTGCATCTGGACTGGCCCAGCATGGCAAAGTTCCACCAGCAGGAGCTGCCTCTAGGCCATCCGTGGAGAAGAACAAAGCTGTTCTCATCCTGCTAAGGATGAGGGGAACCCTGGCAGCAAAATGAGCCCGGGGAATCCCAAGAACAAAAAGGTGAACTTCCCTTCTGCCTTGGAATATCCACACCTTCTCAGTACCGGGCCCAGAGGAACAGCTTTGATGCTCAAGAAATGCATCCTAACTTAAAAACATCCTTTAACTTTGGCAGTATTCTGGCTTGAGAAACCAAGAGAAAGAAAAAAGAAAGGCCACAATGTGCTGTGTCTCATGGGAGGCTCAGTGGGACAGTGGCTGGGCCCTGCTCAGGAGCTGCAGCCTGATAGCTTGGTGCCTGGGACAGGTGGGGACCCCAGGAGCACACACACCTGAGGTTCCAAAGCAAATGGGGCTTGTCCCAATGACACCATGTCTCTCCTACCCCGTGGCACAAGTAAAGAAATGTCCTCTGCTTTCTGTGGGACACCAGGGACAGGCAGCTTTTGGAAACACTCCAGGGTCAGGGCGGGTACAGGGGCAGAAGGCCTGCTCATACTCACTTGGTGATGTGGGAGGCTTGTGGAAACCTTTCCTTCTTGCTTTCTGAAAGAAAGAAGAGGTGACATAAAGCAAGCTGAGCTTTCTGTCCTTCCCTGGGGGTTCCTGTTATGGAACCCTGCCGTGTGTGGGGAGGGTCCAGGCGGTCAGTATGAGGGGATGAGGGCAAATGAGCTCAGTAGAGCCCTATGCCAGGACTGAGGCTGAGGGGCACCACGTGCTCTCAGACAAGTCCTAAAACAGGAAACTCAAGGAGGGGGCCCTGAGAGCTCAGAGGGAAGAGCCCAGGTAAGGCATCTTCTCCGCTCCCCGGCCCCACTGTCCTCGAGCTCAGTTCTGGGGCACTGATGCAACCTGTGTCCCCACAGCAGGTTGGGCAAGATGAAAACCCTAAGTAACTGCAAATCCCACGGAGGAAGACGAGTCCAGAAGGAGTGGCCCTCTGTGTCGGCCTGTCTGCCGTGACAACCATGATGTCAATGCAGAACTGGGTGCAAATTTGCTTCTAATCCTCGCCAGTTCTGTCTCAGGGAAAACACCATCGCCCTCCAACCTCGTCTTCCTCATGCACTTCACTCTGATGGGAACTTCCCTCGCTTCCCCTGGGGGAACACAGCGAACCCTCTGTCTGAGGGAGGCTAAATTCTACCTAGGGGCTAGCCTGGGTCGCTGCTCCTCCAAGGGGCACTTTGGACCCCAGCCCCAGGGATGTGGCAGGACACCCCTCAGCTTTTCAGACAGGGTCCTTCTAGGGGACAGTGCCCTAGAGTGGAGCCAAAGCTTGCTGGTTCCCTCAGTGCTGACAGGCCACTGTTTTGCTAGAACCATCTACATGACAAGCTTCTTTTGCTTATCTCTAAGCAAGCAGTTAGCAGGCTTCCTCTGTCACCTGGCACAGTGGCAAACAAACTAAGAAAGGCCAACTATAGCACCATCGTGGGCCTCTGGGCTTGACCACCTACTTCCTGACCCCTCCCAGCTGGTTCCCAGCACCCCAGCGGCCCCGCTGCTGGCCAGGCTATCTTGGCTCTGGAAGTGGGCTCTCCGGCCTCACCAAGCTCCACCTTCCCTCATGTGAGGACTGGGGGCAGCGAGCAGGCCAAAACCAGATGCGGGACTGGTCACTGGCCTCAGGTGAACCCTGCTCAGGATCTTTTCTAGAAAAAAAGTTTTAAAATTATAATCTAAATAATTTAAATCCCACCAAGGGATTAAAACTTTTCAAACACCAAGGAGCATTCAGGATTGTATCCTGGTTAAGGACATCTGTGCCACTCGGCCTATTCTACTCTCTGAGGAGCACGTAAGGGCAGAATAAGCAGCAGCTGCAAGTCATGATTAATACTCACCGTCTCAAAGTCTGAGTCAAAGGTAATTGCAGATAGACTGTCATCTCCCTGGAAGAAAAGAAGCAAACACAGTAACTATGTGGTTCCTGCTCGGTTCCTGATGGTCCAGTTCACAAAGTGCACATAGCCCATCTGTGGCTGCTGAAGCAGAATCCAGTAACTCCAAGGCACAGGACCCTGGGACTCCTCAAGCCGGCAGCCAGCTCAGACTCGCTGGCAGAACTGCTGTGTATCCAAAGCCAGAGCACTAGGTCCTACAGAACTGCTGTGTGCTCGCCACAGAGAAAGAGTTCTTGACCAAAGTATTTCATTCCTCACTCTGTATAAACATTCTGACCTTTGTGTGTGTGTGTGTGGAGCTGGGGATTGAACCCAGGGCCTTGTGCATGAGAGGCAAACGCTCTGCCAACTGAGATATATCACCAATCCCCATTCTGACGTACTCAGCTTTGCATCAGAGCACAATGAATCTGTGATATCTCCTGCTAAGAGCGCCAGTCATGGCTTAGAAAACATATTCCCAGGGGCTCAGGGTGCCACTCAGCCTGTGGTAGGCTCCGGGTTCTATCTCTAGCACCAAACCAAACCCAAACCAAAAACACTCCTGGAGATGCACATGCACAGGGAGACATTTGGGCCCACGAAGGCTCCTGCCTGTTCCAGTCCTCTGCCCTGCTCAGGAAGGGTGATGAGGCACACCAGCCTATGTCAGCAGACTGAAGCAGACTGGCCAAAGAGAGGAGGCTTCCTAAACTAACGCAGGTCCAAGTCCTGAACAGCCAGAAAGCAGAATATATGCATTTCCCTTCAGAAAAGCATGCGGCTAATCTGTAGCGCTGGTACTGGACGCTAGAATGGGACCCTTATTCTGAACCAACAAGGCTGTGGCTGGGTGGCACAGGTGGCTCTGTCTCAGGATCTGCCCAGCATGGAGGAATCACCAGCATCACAATGAGTCACTGTACCCTGAAAGGAGTCGAGCCGTCTACAGGTGGGCACACAGAGAGGGACAATTCAGCCAGCAGCTTGAGTTTTACTAGACACAATGGCCATGTTATCACACGCACAGGGGCAGCTGAGTTGACGTGGTACTTACCCTGCTACCTCTTAAACATGCAGAACCCAGATTAAGAACACAGTGTGGGGCGGGGGTAGTGGCTCAGTGGTAGAGCGCTTGCCTAGCACGCTTGAAGCACTGGGTTCGATCCTCAGCGCCACATAAATGTAAAATAAAGATATTGTGTCCACTTAAAACTAAAAAAATAAATATTAAAAAAAAAGAACATAGTGTGACTTAAGCTGGGGCCCAGGGAATAGTTCATTCCAAATAACCAGAATCTTTTAAAGAATTATTCACTGATTTCGATTTCTGCTGTCATTTGATGGTATTAGAAGCATATGACAATTATAAAGTTTTCATTTGAACAAAGTGTACTAAAATGACATACACAATTTAGGAAGGCAGGCGGGAAATCAGACGTATCAAGTAAAGTCAGAGAATCCAGGTGGATAGCCTGTGTGTGAGTCCCCAGTGTCCAAAAGGTGGGGTTTGCCAAGGACAAATACAGATGTGCTGAACTCTGGAAAGAAAAGTAGCCACAAGTGTACAGGAGAAAATCCAGATGGCAGGGGCTCAAGTGCACCCCTGCCCAACCAGGGACTTTTGCTGATCCAAGGGCAGCCTCTAGATGACTAAACTAGGAATTAAAATGGGGGAAAAAAACCTGAGTAGGAAACAAAAGGCTACACAATGCAGGCACAGACTCCAGAGAGTAAGCTCAGCCACATGACTAGTCAAATAGGTGAGCAATGACATCCACCCCAGGGGCATGGGGGGTGGGGTGGCCATATGCAGGGTTACTATAATACCTGACCAAAATGTCTAGGTTTCAATGGAAAAGTTATGGGACACACAAAGGAACAGGAAACAGTGACCAACCCACGGGGGAAAACAGGCAATGGGAAGTACTTTCAAAGGGGCCAGCTGTTGGACTTGGCAGGCCAGATGTCAGAGCAGCCACTACGAGATGTTCTAACAACCAGAGGAGGCCATGCCTGACTAACTCAAGGATGTGCGACGACACGGTGTCTTAAACAGAGACCCCTGGAGGTGAGCACTGTAAGAGAACCAGGTGGAAATTCTGGAATTGAAAAGTATAATAAGTAAAAATGAAAAAGTCACTAGAGGTCAGTTTTAGAGCAGATTTGAGGGGATAAAAACAAAAGCCAGTTGGTATGAAGATAGCACTGGAGATTGTGCGACTGGAAGAGCAGAAAGAAAAGTCATCACAAGGAGCACCGAGCAGACGCAGGGGCTAGCTTCCCGGGGCTGCTGACCTCCACGCACTGAACCCCGGGGGCATCAGCCTGAAATAAGTGTCTTGCAGCTCTACAGGCCGGAAGTCCAAGACACTGCCCTGGCAGGGCCAGGCTCCTAACAGAACAACCAGGTGGAAGAGCCACAAGGAACTGGAAGCCTTGAACAGCTCAGTAAACTCAGGGAGGTTCACAGAACGTTCCCCATCACAGAGCGAACGGCCTGCTGCAGCCCAGTGAACGCAAGCCCACGGTTGGCTCCAAGCCAGGAGGGTTCAGGCAGAAATCCTTCAGGGTGTGTCTGTCTCGGATCACAGTGGGAAGGAAAAACTCAACAAGAGAAAACAATGTGGAAGTTCCCAAATGTGTGGAAATCAAACACATTCCTAAACAAACAATGGATTGAAGAGGAAATTAGAAAACACTTTGGGGGCGGGCACAGGGGGGCACACCTATGATCCCAGAGGCACTGGAGGCTGAGGCAGGAGGATGGCAAGTTCAAAGCCAGCCTCAGCAACTTAGCGAGGCCCTGAGCAACTTAGTGAGACCCTGTCTTAAAAAAAAAAAAAAAAAAGAAAGAAAGAAAGAAAACACCTTAGGTGAATGAAAAATTTTTTTTTTTTTTAATTAAAATGTGGGGCTGGGGTTGTGGCTCAGCGGTAGAGTGCTTGCCTAGCATGGGCAAGGCCCTGGGTTCGATCCTCAGCACCACATAAAAATAAGTAAATTACCATTGTGTCCATCTACACCTAAAATATAAATATTTAAAAAAATTAAAATGTACTTAAATTGAAACTTTGAGCAGGGCTCAAAGGGAAACGCAGCTATAAAAAAGCGTCTTTATTTAAAAGGCCATATCAATAGCCTACTCTTCCACTTCAAAGAACAAAAGCAAATTCTTGTGGACAATTTACAGCTGCAACACCCTTATGAACATGAAGACCTTGGGTGAATACTAACCTTCTACCTCTAGAAACAGAAGAGAAAGTTAACCCCAAAACAGGTAAAGAGAAAGTAATAAGGATGAGACTGAAAAAATGAAATTGAGAATAGAAAAAAGAATTTAAAAAAATGAGACCTAAAATTTATTCTTTGAAAAAAAATCAACAAAATTGACAAACCTTTAGCCAATTGATTTTAAAAGGTGGCGGCGGGGGAGGGGAGGGCGAAGACACTAAATTACCAAAATATGGAGTAAAAGGGGACATATCCACTGACCTTATAGAAATAAAGAAAAGTCCAGGGCAATATGAGCTCACTAACAAACATCAAAAGACAAACTGGATAAATTGATATCAATCCTTCATAAATTCTTCCAAAAATGAGAAAAGTAGGGGGTACTTTTCAATTAATAATATGATGCCAGTATTACCCTGACACCAAACCAGATAAAGAGATATCAAAAGAAGGCAAACTACAGACCAATGTTCTTTATGAATACAGATGTAACATCTCAACACATGACTAGTGATCAGCACCTCATAACATACAAAAGAAGGTTTTATGTATATATATAAAGGGTTGTATACCACGAACAAGCCTGATACACTACTAAAATGAAAGGTTGGTTTGACATAGAAAAATCAGTGTGGTATACCGTATTAGTGGAATAAAGGACAAAAAATATGATTGTCCCAGAAGCTGTAGAAAATGTGACAAAATCTAACACCCATTCACAATAAAAATATTGAACAAATTATGAAGAGAAGAGAATTTCCTCAATCTAATAAATGGCACTGTCAAAAATCCAGAGCAACATTATATTTAATGGAGACAGACGGAACATTTCCCTCCTAATATTAGAAACAAGACAAGGATGTCCTGATGTCCTTTCTCATCACTTTAACTTAAACTGTACTGGGGTTCTAGCTACTACATTAACATCAGAAAAACTAATTCTAAAAAATCCATACTGGAAAAGAAGAAGTAGAGCTACCTCTGTTCACAGGCAATCTTATCTACAAAAAATCCTAAGGAATCTATTAAAAACTATCAAACAAGTTTAACAACTTTGCAGGAAACATGATTAATATAAATTTTAATTATAGTTATGTATACCGGCAGTGAAAAAAATCTAACATAAAATTAAGAAAATTCCATTTATGGGATAAAAAAAATGTGGTATATATATACACACAGTTGAATATTATTACTCAGCCATGAGAATGAAACCCTGTCGATCATGTGTGACAACATGGATAGAACTAGAGATCATCATGTTAATTGAGATGTCAGGCACAGAAAGACAAGAACTGAATGATCTCTTATGTACACTGTAAACAGCTGATCTCAGAAGTTGGGAGTAGGATGGTAGTTACTGGAGGTGGGGAGGGGGTACAGAGAAGGGTTGGTGGAGAGGTATAAAAAGTTAGAAGGATTTAGTGCTATTAGAGCACAGTAGGGTGATTATAGTTAGCACTAACTTATTTATATTTCAAATTAGCAATGAGAGGAATTTAAATGTTCCCAAAACAAAGATATTAGCATGGGTACGCGAATTACCTTGTTTTGATCATTACACCTTATACACATGTATCAAAGTATCACTGCACCCCATAAATATGTACAATTATTATATCAATTAAAAATTACCCAGATGCAGTGGTGCATGCCTATGATCCCAGATACTTGGGAGACAGAGGCAGGAAGATGCGAAGTTTGAAGCCAGCCTCAGCAACTTAGTGAGATCCCATCTCAAAATAAGAAATAACAAGGGCTGGGGCTGCAGCTCAGTGGTAGAGCACCCCTGAGTTTAATCCCCAGTACTGCAATAATAAATAAATAAGGCCAGCATGACAGTAAAAAATTAGCTGCAAATCGTGTATCTGATAATAGACTGGCATGCAGAATGTATAAAGAAATCTTACAATTGTAGCTCAATAGTAAAAGACAACTCCCCCCAACCCTTTTCTTTTTTCTGTGCTGGGATTGAACCCAGGGCCTGTGCATGCTAGGCAAGCCTCTACCACAGAGCCACTCCCAGCCCCAAACCCAATTCTTTAAAAAGAAAAAAGATCTGCATATGTATTTTTCCCAAGGAGATATTCAAATGACTAGTTAGCACGGGGAAAGATGTTCTATGAATATTCTAAAGCTATTGAAATTATACAGTTTTAAATGAGTGAATTTTATGGCATGCAAATTATATTTCAGAAAAAAAGAATGAGTTAATCTACATGAAGTTAGGAAAACCGGCTACTTGGGGGGAAAAAAGTTGGATTTACCTTTCATCTCATGCCAAAATAATTTCAAGTGGATTAAATATCTATATGTTAAAAAAAACATGTGAAAAATTAACTGAGGTACAGGGCCTAGCTACCTAGACTGAGCCCAAACTGACAGAACCTATTCGTGGTCTTGAACTCACTGTTGGCCAGTCCTCGTGGCCAGTCCTCGTTAAATACTTGGATGAAACAGAAGACCAATAAAATGTGAGTGAATTTGAAAACCTCCATTTCATTTAGACGGAAGAGGGTGAATGTCTCAGATGGTCTCTAACCTGCAGAGGAAAGAATTGCTTACAGCAGTTTAGAACTCGCAGTTCTATCTACCCAGGCCCTTGGCACACCTTCTGTTTCAACTCTGGAGTTCTGAGAATTCTATCTGCTGGAGCTTATGGGAGGAAAAAAAAAAAAAAAAATAGCCATTTGATAATGTGCATGGCCCTCTGAAGATGCACATGGCCAGCATGGCTCACCAGGAGGCGCCAGGACCTCAGCGGTCTCCCTGCTCTGGGTCTGGCATCCTATTGCAGGCTGGGGAACAGGGGCCTGTGTCCAGAGCAGGCAACATGGAACCTGCCACAGGGGAATGCCCACCATGTCTCTGCTCATCCTGGGAAAATGCGAACCCTTCCCAAGTGCTGGCTCTGAAGCCGCCAGCCATCAGGTCCAGATGTCTCTTCACCCTACAGTATGCACTGTGGTCAGCAAGCCTGCCACAGCCAGGTGGGCAAGCAACAGGCACTCAGTAGGTGTCTTAAAGGCTCATAAGCATGCCCAGAGGTGCTCTATTCCCAGGGCTGGGGAAAAGGGGGGCCTGACAGCCTCTCTTCTCAAGAAGATCTTGACTGATTTGGGAAAATAGATCCAAGCTCAGTGGAAAAACCACAATCCCCAAAAGTCTGGGCTGGAGCCTGAGTGTTTTCCAGACTGATTTCCTCAAGACCAAGGCACCTGGTGGTAAGCTCTTTGTGTGCTCTCTGAGCCTAGGGTAGGGCCTGACATGGAAAAGGTGCTTAATAAATGTTTATTATATATTAAAAACATTTATAGCAGCATTGCTTCTAATAGCAAAAATGGAAACCCAGGGGGCTGGGATTGTGGCTCAGTGGTAGAGCTTGGGACGCATGAGGCACTGGGTTCAATTCTCAGCACCACATAAATAAATAAATGAAAAGGTAAAATATTGTTGTCTATCTTCAACTAAAATAATAATAATAATAATAATAATAATAATAATAACATCCTGAAATCCAAAGGAGTAAAAGTAAGGAAATGAATGAAAATAACAGGGTTGGTATTTTAAAAATCATGTTCTTAAAAATATTTGAATCTGAGAAATGTTAACAAACAGCAAAGGTCACAAAACTACAAATCTATATCTATCTATCTCTGTGTGTACATGTTTGGGAAAAGATGCATCGGGAAAATATTAGAAGAAAATACACCAAATGTTAGCTGGTTTTCTGTAGGTGGCCAGATTACTGAACAACTTTCCAAATTTCCTATAAAGGGCATGAATAATTTTTGAAATCCAACTTAAGCAGTTCCTAAAGTTCAAGGAGGGAGGGTTGGTGATAAAGCTCAGTGGTAGAGCCTTTGCCTAGTGTGCATATGGCTCTGGGTTCCATCCTCAGCACCAAAAAAATAAATAAATAAATAAATAAAAAATAAAAAAAGAAAGAAAAAGAAAATTGTAGAAGCAGTAACTTGAAGGCTCTGCAGACAGTCAGGCGCCCCAGATGATACAGGACCTGGGGTACCTAAGGGGCCAGCAGAAAGCCCAGCAGCACCAGACCCCATCTTTGGTGAGCTCTGCGCAGCCCTCCTCCGAGCTCTGCAGTAGGTGGAACCTTCCCTGGGTTTGACAGTGCCCTCGATGGAACGCCAATTGCTGTACATGGCTCAAGCCCAATTCCGAACACTCCTCTCCCCGACCCCACCTCGGGGCCTCTGCACCTGCTGAACTCGCGTCCTCTGTCTTTGCGAGCCGAAAGCAGGGA
Source organism: Marmota flaviventris (assembly GCF_047511675.1). Taxonomy (NCBI): domain Eukaryota; kingdom Metazoa; phylum Chordata; class Mammalia; order Rodentia; family Sciuridae; genus Marmota; species Marmota flaviventris. Next base: position 37,486,883 of record NC_092516.1, on the reverse strand, counting down.
CAGGAACCACATCTGGGACGCCCTCAGTTTGGGGAAAGATGCATCTTTTCCCAAAAAGAAGTCAACTGAGGCACTCTGCACCCTTCGGTAGGGTCTTGGTCGTACTTAGTAGGCTACTGCCTCATCCCGGGGACCCTCCGCCCTGGGGGTAATGCAGCGCAGCCCCTCTTAGTCTCCAGCACGCGGGGTGCATCCATTCCGCCTGGAAGAAGGGTGGCCCACCTCCTCCTCCTCCTCCAGGAAGCCCTCCGACCCGGGGGCCAGCGGCTGCCCAGAGCTTCCTCCCTCGCCTGCAGTCGCCCAAAGCTTACTGGTGCGGGGCACTCCTCACCGGGGACCGCGGTCGCAGACTTGCAGCGCGCGGGAGGCGCAGTCCCTGAGGGCTCCCTGGAAGCGGCGGCTCGGCGGATGGGCGGGCGGGGCCGGGCAGAGGACTCGCGACGCGTGGGCCCCTGTGCGGTAACAATAGCCAGCTGCCCACCACCCCCGGAGGCCGCGCGCGCTTACCGTCTCAGAGGCCGCCTCCACCAGGCCCTGGCTCATGGCTGCAGCGCTGCCGGGCCGCCGCAGCACTCGGCACCGCGATCCAGGTCCGCGGCCCGCCAGGCCGCCCGCTGCCATGGCAACCGCGCCACGCCACGGGCCCCGGATGTGGCCCCGCCCGGTGAGCCGGGCGACCGTAAGCGAACACGGAGGCGGCGGGCCGACCGGAAATGCTCCCGGAGTTGCTGGCTCAGCGCGGTGGAGCGCAGGCCCGCGAGGTGCAGAGCCGCGCTGGGCTTCGGCGTGCTTCCCGGCTGAAGTTCCACAGAGGCTTCGTGCCGCCCTTGCAGCTCTCACCATAGGAAGAGCAAGGGGACGATTAATCAGGAATGCGTTTTTATCAAGTTAATGTGGAAAGACAGAGATGGCTTGTCCAGGCAGTCCCCAAGATGCTTAGGTTATTTGGGCTCCAACATTCATGTTATTAGCAAAGGGTGGTTTGCTGTCTCGACCCAGGCCTCCAAGGCCGGCTGTCTACATCTTCTCCATGCCCTCTCCCTGCTCTATTTCTCCAGGATCTGACACTTATCTATAAGAACATGCAGTGTCTGGACTGGAAGCCGCTGGCAGTGGTTCTGTGTTCGCTCTCCGGAACAGGGTCTGGCAGGAAGCAGTTATCCAATATATAGAGACCTTTTATTTTATTTGTTTATTTATTTATTTATTTTTAAACAAATAGACATTTGATTCCAGCGAGTCCGATGACCTTGGCCTCTGCTTCAAGTGGAGCGTGAGAAAAGGGCTGTGGGGCTCAGTGTGTGTTCAGTGTTGAGAAGAGTAACCTGCCCCATAGTGAGGATAGTGTGGCTCTGTTGTGATTTTATGATGGAGGGATGAACAAACAGGTATGCTTCACTGGTTGCTAGTTCTCTTGTTCTGGCCACCACCCCAAATTATGAGTCTGTGGACCTTTTCCCCCCCTCAGTTTCCCCATATTTGTGTTTTCATTGGGGCCTCCCCTCAAGCAGGGTAGTCCAAGCTGGTTAGTGGTAGCAAGGTCAGAGTTTGGACACTCACTGTTGTCTTCTTGTCTGCAAAATGGCAATGATTCCAGGGATTTTTTTTTTTTTTTTTTTTTTTTTGGTATCAAAAGAGGAAACAAAATTTAGCACAGTGCCTGGCACATAGTTAGCACTCCTAAAACAGAAGCTAACAGGTCTAACAGTCTTTGTAAAAACTTCCATTTGCACCAGGCATGGTGGCACATACCCATAATCCCAGCCAGCCTGGGTAATTTAGCAAGACCATATCTCTAAATTAAAAAAGGGTCTAGGAATGTAGCTCAGTAGCAAAGTGCCCTGGGTCCAATCCTCAGCATAGGGTGGGGAGCTTTACATTGCTTCCAGGAATTGATCACGATACACCAGTTTTTGTTTTTGTTTTTTTTTTAATATTTATTTATTTTTTTAGTTTTTGGCGGACACAACATCTTCGTTTGTATGTGGTGCTGAGGATCGAACCCAGGCCGCACGCATGCCAGGCGAGCGCGCTACCGCTTGAGCCACATCCCCAGCCCTTGTTTTGTTTTTAATATTTATTTTTTAGTTGTAGTTGGACACATTACCTTTATTTTATTTATTTTTATGTGGTGCTGAGGATCGAACCCAGGGCCTCACATGTGCTAGGTGATCACTCTCCTCTGAGCCACAACCCCAGCACCGGGGTTTTGTTGCCCTCACTCCTGGGGCTTCCCAATGTCCTGCCCTTCTCATTTAATGATAAATGCAGTGTATGTCTATGATCTTTTCTCTATGGTTCTGAACACCAAAAACTTCTGAAAACTTTTCATAATTCATTCGATAGCAACACCTGTCCTAACCTCACCTTGGAAGGAAAACTGAGCCAAAATGTGAATAGTACCCATCCTCCGGGGCTACTATTAAGCACAGCACCTAGCGCAATGCTATTCTACGTTTTACTTTCTCCAGGGGTACCCAATTAGGTAATATCCGTACTCTAGTAGGATCTCATTTGGAGTTGGGTGTGGGAGGAGGGTCCCTGCAAGGGTCAAGGTAATTGTCCAAAGTGCTGTCCCCATCTAGTCAAAGTTGTTGCTGTTGTTGTTTTAATTATTTTTGTATGTATTTTTAGTTGTTGATGGACCTTTATTTTATTCATTTATTTATATGTGGCGCTGCGAATCAAACCCAGTGCCTCACACATCCTAGGAAAAGCGCTCTGCCACTGAGCCACAGCCCTAGTCAAAAGTCTCACTTTTATCTTAACATCTATAGGAATTCTGCTTTCCATTTATTAATATAAAACTAGTTTTCGCTTTAAAAGCTTGCTGCAAAGCTGATGCCAAGGGAACAGGAACCTTGTTCCCCGCTCCCCCACCCGGCTTGACAGCCTCTGGTACACACAGGAAGACCCAGTTCTGAGACCTGAAGGCCAAATGACCAATGATTTTGGCTACTGAACCAAAGCGCCACTTCCTGGCACGTGCTCCGCCCCTCCCGCGGGGCGCAAAGGACGAGCCGGGACCCGCCCCCAGAGCCTGAGCCTGCTCCCTTCTCCGGAGTCCCCCTCGGGCTCGCTGCGTCCACCGAGGCTGAGGCATATACCACCGAGCGCCCCGGTGGGGGGGACAGATCCGAGCAGCAGGTTCGGTGCGAGCCTTGCCCCCGTTTCGCTCAGCTTGAACTGGCTCCGCCAAATCTCAGCCCTTTGGGAGACAGGAGCGGCCTCCTGGGAAGCTGTCACGGGTCCCCACGCCTACCGCCCCACCCTCCCTTTCCTCCGGCCCCGCAAGTGGCACAGTCTGAAGGCCGGCCCCGGCGGCGTGGGGCGGGGCCTGCGCCGACGTGGGGCGGGGCCCGGGCGGCGTGGAGGAGGGGCTTGCGTCGGTGCTCGGAGCTCGAGCGGGTGAGGTGCGCGCGGGGCCTGGGTCGCGGCAGCCGGCGGGCGGGATCTGAGCGAGCCGAGTGCGGCTCCGGGCGCGGCGTACGTGGGCCTGGACTCGGTCCCCGCGCGCCCGTGGCGTCCAAACTTGGCCCTTTGCGGCTGACGCCCGCAGCGGAGCCACAGCAGGCATGCAGAAGCGGGCCTCCAGCCCAAAACCGAGTCGGTCGCGGGAGGGCGCCTCTTTTCCGGACTCAGCCTGGCAGGGGACTGACTGACGAGCACCCCAGTCCAGGCCCAAAGACACTCGGGTCACCTCCCGGGCAGGAGACGCAAATTCACACTTTGGTCTTAGGGGGACAAACACATTGTCCCTTCTGCACACCGCTGTTGGATTGTCATTTACTACCGCTGACCCAGAGGGGACAGACCCTGTGATGCCAGGATAGACGTTCCCCTATACACGTGGTTGACTATAGAACTCCCAGCCGCCTTTGACTCTGGCCCACTTGCAGTTAGCTCAGCATGAATTTGTGTCCCCTGTCCCACCGCAACCAAAGTTAAAAGTCAGTGAGCACCAAAGACCTTGTGGTTTAGGTCAGTCTTATATCCCGGCACTGGCCCCCCCAGGACTCAGGGCTCTGCAGTCCTTTCAACGTCTGGGCCTCTCCAGACTGAGCTTGATGTTTATCTGTACAGCTTAGAGCTCCAGTCTGAGTTGAAAGTTCTGGGGCCTCTTCCAACTCCTAGCAGGCTTCATAGGCTGCCCATGATTAGGAATCTGGAGCCAGGCATGAGGTTCCTCATGTTTCCTTTGCAGGAACCCTTGAGGATCATGGACCCTGAATGCTCCCATCTCCTCCCAGCTCTCTGTGCTGTTCTGGCAGATCCCAGGCAGCCAGTGGCAGATGACACTTGTTTGGAGAAGCTGCTGGATTGGTTTAAAACAGTGACAGAGGCAGGTAAGATAATGGTGCTGCTGTTGGCTGTTGGCCAAAGGCCAGAGGATGGTGCAGATCATGGGATAAGGTGCCTGGGGTTCTCCTGGCTATCTGGAATCTTTCTTTCACTTCCTAGAGACTCTCCGGGAAGCTGACTGGGGACAACCCAGGCTGAGGTCTAAGGCACCAGCCTGAGAATCTGAGTTTGAAATTCTTAGCATATCCCTGTTCAGATCACACTAGTTGTTTGCAGAGAGCATGGACAAACTATTTTGTTGTTTTCATTGCATTTTGACTTTTTAAAAAATTTTAATTTATTTTTGGTACCAGGGATTGAACCTAGGAGGTTTTACCACTGAGCTACATCCCCAGCATCTCTCCCTCCACCCCCTTTTTTTGAGACAGTCTCATTAAGTTGCTGAGGGTCTTACTAAATTGCTGATGTTGACCTTGAATTTACAACACTCCTGCCTCAGTCTACTGAGTTGCTGGAATTGCAGGCATGCACCACCATGTCCAACTTTTGTTTGTTTTAAGAAGTCAGATTTTTTTCTTTCTGATTATGAAAGTATAAGACTTGAAAAGTACAAAGAAATAAAGAGAAAAATTAAACCACTGTTGATATTGTATTTTCTTTAGTCTTTGCTAGTTTTAAAGTGTTTAATTTAGCTGGGGGTGGTGATGTACACCTGTAATCCCAGTGACTCTGGAGGTAGGAGGAGCACAAGTTTGAAGCCAGCCTGGGCAACTTAGGGACAACCTGACTCAAATATAAAAAAGATTGGAGCATATAGCTCAGTGGTAGAGCACCCCTGGGTTCAGTCCCCAGTACTATCAACCCCTGCCCCCAACCCACCAAATTGTCTGATGGGAATCTGTACAGACAGTTAAAGGAGCTCACTTTGGCTTTGGATCCGCTTTCCTCCATGTTATTATCTAGCACTTTAGCTTCTTATTTCAGAACCCTTCAATAATGATTTATTTTTAGTTTTTTAAAAATAAATCATACAGCTTAATTTTTAATAAACTTGATTTTGGGAAGTATTTTTATTTATAAGACTTTCTTTTTTATTTATAAGACTTTTATTTATAAGACTTGAAAGACTTGCGCTCGCTCAGTGCTTCTTGGGGCTCACCCACGTGCCTATTGGTTGTTTCTGGCTCCCTCCTCTTCTCTCTGCTCTCTTTCCTGTGACAAACTGAAGGCAGCTCTTTGGTAGTCCTTCCCGCACCCCCCACCCCTGGATACTCCCAGCCCTTGATATAAAACGTCTTCCCCACCCCACCGGTACTTTTGGATCCTGTAGTTATGACTCTGAATCTGGGGACAAGGGTCTATTCCGTTGTACTTGTTTGCATGGAACATTGTCCATTTCAGACAAAAGTAATCTTTTGGGAGGTAAAAATTCGTCTTGCTTCAATTTATCTTTTTTTTTTTCCTCCTCCCTGTGGTACTGGGGATTGAACCCAGGAGTGCTCTACCCCTGAACAAAGTTCTCAGCCCTTTTTATTTTGAGACAGGATCTTGCTAAGTTCCCCCAAATGACCTCAAACATGTGATCCTCCTGCCTCAGCCTCCTGAGCAGCTGGGATTACAGGTGTGAGATACCATGCCCTGCTCACATATCTTCCTCATATTCATGGGAATAGAACATGTTTTCAGGGTTCTTGCCACATGTGCTTCTTTGAGGTGTTGGCTCCCTGCTTTCCCCATTAACAAAGTTAGAAGACATTTATTGCAAATATTCCTTTCCAATTGGACTGCTCAGTTCAGCATCCTGAGGAAAAGAGTTTGGAGTCAAATCTGGGGTGGTAACCTGTGTCCCTGATGACCACAAGGTTATGCCTGTCCCCACAGAGTCCAGCCTCCTGCTGCTGCAGGAGAACCCCTGCCTGGTAGAGCTCCTGTCCCATGTTCTGAGACCGCAGGACATGAGCCCCAGAGTCCTCTCCTTTGCCCTGCGCCTTGCTGGGACATTTGCGGCCCAGGAAGATTGCTTCCAGTACCTTCAGGTGAGCTTGGGCCTGCCTGTGTGTCTTGTGGAGATCCCAGAGGCCATCTCAATCCCCACCTCTCAGAGGCTGGCCCTTCTCTGGTGTCTTTACCCCTGGTGTCATTCCTCTTGAAAAAATTCACCAGGAATATTGGGGCTCAGGAGGGGATGTTTTGGAATCAGGCAGAACTGGGATTGGCTCTCAGCTGTGAACTCCTGCATGCCTTGCCAAGTTCCTGAGCCCCCAGCTCCTTCCCATCTCAGAAGAGACTTAGGCCTGTCTCAGAGGGTGCTGTGGAGATTCCATGAGATGACAGAGGCTGCACCTGCAGACCCTGGCTGATGAATGAGTGGGTAGTGAGAGCGTCTGCATGCGAGAGGCGTGAGGGTGGCCCGCTCGGTGGCAGATGCCTGACACCAGCCTCCTGGCACTTCAGATTCCCACGAGGGCATATAAATACTCTTGTCCCCTGTGCCAAGAGTCCTGGGGACATTGTGCCTTTTGGGAGTCACTCGGAGAAAGAGGCATATAACCTCATAAGATTAGGTTGCCCTTCATGAAAGGCTGCTGACTGCCCTCCAGTCTCTGGGAGCTGGTTCCCTGTGTGCAGGGTCAAGGCACACACCTGTTTGTTGCAGGCCCTCAGTTCAGGGTGCACCTTGGGCCTGAGTGGAGTCCTAACATGGCCATGGCTGCACAGTGGTGAGGGACACTATGCTGGAGTTGAATTTAGAGAAGGATCCAGAGACATCATTGGCAGGGCTTCCACCTGTTGCACAGTCAGAAACATGTCCTGAGGCCCCTCCGTCCCTCCCCTGGCACCTATGATGAGTGAAGGATTTCCCGCCCCAGCAGGGCAGGCAGCAGCTGGTTGGGAAGCCCCAGGCTTGGGTGGGCATGGCTGACAGCCATTCTGTAGTGGGACCAGGGGCTCAGGGAATGGCCAGGCTGTCACCAAGGGTGTCCCCTTGGTGAGTCAGCATCAGGTCTTCCCTGCAAGCTACTGAGACCCAGGGTGGCAGGACTCTTGTTGCGTGGACAGGAGATGTAGAACAGTGTGCTGGGGTACACAGGAAGGTCCATGGCAGGTGGCAGTTCAGCAGGGACCTAGTCAACTGTGTGGAAGCAAGACTGGGATCCTGGGCTGGCAGGGTTTGAATGGGTGCAGGAGTGGCCCAAACTGGGATTAGCCTGATTTACCAGGTGCTAGGGCATTCCGAAGGTCTAAAAATGACAGGGTGCAGGACCCCAGAGAAGGAGGTGAGGGGAGATTCTGGAGCTTGGCAGGCTACAGGAAGCGTCAGGGGTTCCGGAGCCCTGAAGGTCATGGTGAGGGGCAGACCTTTGAAGATGATCTCCTGGTGCTGTCTTGGGGGTGTGATGTCTCAATAGGAGTAATAGGAGAGAGACCTTAGTTGAAATCCTTTTCTTCCTTCCCCTGAAGCCCTCACTCCACAGAGGTGGAGCTGGCTGTGCTGGGGCCCCACTTGCTGGCCCCAGGAGCCGTCCACCTGTCCTGGAAGCACAGCTTGTTGGCAGCTGGTATAAAGTGCCCCATGACACTGCCTCATCCGGTCCTGCAAAACAGAAAGCCCATCTCCTGTCTGCCCTGAATTCCCAGAAACCTGCCGGGCACCCACTCCTTTTTTGCCTCCCAGCAGGGGGAGTTGCTGCTGGGGCTCTTTGGGGAGACGGGAACCCTGGGCTGGGCAGCCTGGAATGTCCCCACCGTGCGCAGTGGCTGGATCCAGGGCCTGAGGGCCCTGGCACGGCACCCCAGCGCCCTGCACTTCCTGGCTGACAGTGGTAAGTGTGGCCTGCCCTACCGGTCCCACCTGCAGGGCCTTGGCATGCCCCAGTGGGGGGTCCCAGGGAGCCCTTGCACCTCACTGAGCCTGGCCTTTTTACTTTGGGAATGGTGGTGGCCCAGGGTTGCTGCCTTGAGCACTCGCGGTAGCCGCAGGGGTGTTCATGCCCTTGGCTCCTAGGCCAGCCCCCAGGAGCCAGTCTTTGAAACTAATTAGAAATAATGAGGAGCCTCTGTGGGTTTGAACCTGGGTAGATGGCACTCTCACCCCTAGGACTACAGTCCCAGTCCTGTCTTGCTTTTGAGTGGGGCAGTGGTTTGGGGCTGGAAGGGCCTCTTGGTGCTTGTATGACTCAGGCTCTTTTTCCTGGGGCTCTGAAGTATGTAATAAAAGTTGTTCTCTGCCCTCCACATTTGGATTGACCCCCGTTTCCTCCCCTCAACTCCCCAGGTGCAGTTGACACCGTCTTCTCCCTGCAGGGAGATCCAAGCCTATTTGTGGCTTCGGCCGCCAGTCAGCTCCTGGTGCACATCCTGGCTTTGTCCATGCGAGGCGAAGCTGTGGAGCGCTGCAGCCCACAGGGCAGTGCCTGGCCTGCATGTGCCCAGAAGATCGTGAGCCACGTGGAAGAGTCCTTGCGCTCCACAGATACCCCACAGGTCACTCAAGCCCTGAACGTCCTGACCACTACCTTTGGACGCTGCCACAGTCCCTGGACAGAGGTTCTCTGGGATCAGCTGAGTCCCCTCGTGGCCTGCCTGCTTGAAAGAGACCCTGTTCCAGCTGGACACTCACTCGTTGACCTCCTCCTCAGTGTGGCCCGGTCAGGTCCCTGGGACATGGCTGGTGGGGGATCTGGTGTGGGAGGTGGGTGCCCTAGGAAGTCTTGGAATAGCTGCTACACCTGAGAGTCGTCATTGGCAACCAGAGATGGAGTTGCCCCCCCCCCCCGCCCCACACCCAGAATGCTGTCTTGAAGGGAGCACCCCTGGGGAGGGTCTTGACACCTTCACCCCTGAGAGCTACAGGGTCTGGGCACCTCCAGCCAGGGTCTATGGCAGTCCTGAATGGGTGTCATGGGGCTTGAGAGGATGGAGGAGTGATTTTCTCTCTCTGGGGTCCTCTGCAGTTCTCCTGTGTTCAGTTCTACAGACTGTGGCCTGTGGGAGACGGTGGCTCAGACTCTGAGCCGTCTGAGCCCCACTCAGGCTGGACCTCTGGCCTTAGGAACACTGAAACTCCAGCACTGGTACGATCAGCATTGCTTTGTGCTAAGCAGGGGCACTGGGAGCTGGGCAGAGAAGACAAGAGGGTGGTGCTCGTGGTCAGGGAACCTTGGGAGCCAGGGAGAGCAGCAGGCCTGGCAGGGCATCACGGGGGCAGGGGCAGGCATTGGTGCAGCTGATGGCAGCTGTGCTTTCTTTAGCAACAGAAGAATGATTTCAAACAAGAGCTTTAGAAGATCCTCAGATGAAGCTGATTCTGAGAGCTGCTGTATTTGGGGCAATGAGCTCAAAGAGCCCCGTGGGGGTACACCACAGAGTGGGCCAGGTATTAGAGAGGAAAAGGGTGTGGAAAACTTTCTAATATCCCCAGTGGGCTTATATGGGGGATGCTGATGGGCATAGCACCCTCCCAGAAGGGCTAGGAGTGTGAGGGCCTGGGGTCTGATGTCTGGATGGTCAGGAAAGAAAACGGACAAGAGCGTAGATGCAGGCATTTTGCACTCTAGAAGCTGCGAACGTAGCTTCCTCTCTAGGTTGGGCAGGCCCTAAGAAAGGTCATCTCCAGTCACTGCATGCAAGTCACTGGCAGGGCATCATGGGCACTGCCATCCAAAGGCAGGGACTCCCTGTTACCCTGACCCAGACACAGCGTGTCTGAAACCCAGTGGTTGCTCCTGAGGATGCCAGGGCCAAACCTTGTGCGTCTTGGTCAGGATTGACCCTGACCTCCATCTGTGGAGTCCCCTGGTTAGTGACCTGAAAAAAGGCTGGTTCTCAGGCTGTGCCAAGCCTCCACTTTGTGCTGATTTGCTCTGGAGCCAGGGCAGCAGCCTTTACTGGGTCCTCTGTCTCTAGTCCACAGGCACTGAGGACTCAGGCCTTTGGAGTCCTCCTCCAGCCCCTGGCCTGTGTCCTGAAAGCCACCATTCAGACCCCTGGGTCTCCAGGTATGTATGCTTTGTGGTGTGGAGAGGGGGGAACCTGTGCCCTGGGCAGGTCCAGGGTTAAGGGAAGGATGATGATCAGCAGGTACCCAGCTCCTGCAAGCCCAGTTTTGCTCATATGCTGGCCTCCTACCATGTGAAGGTGACCAGGGAGTGGGCCCGCATCCCTGGACGAGCTGCAGCTCTGAACCTGGGCCCTGGCTTCTGCTTTGGGCAGTGATCACTTCAGGGAGCTGTTCCTGGTTTGGCCTGCAGGCTTGCTGGATGGGACTGTGGGCGGCTCCCTGACCGTGGATGCACTCCTGTCCTCCAAGTCGGCCTGTGCGGGGCTCCTGTGCCAGACTCTGGCTCACCTGGAGGAGCTGCAGCCACTGGTATGTGTGACTCTGGGCTTATAGGCAGCAGGACTCGTGGTCTCTGCTGACACTTTCTTTTTCCCTGCAGCCCCAGCGCCCCTCACCCTGGCCCCAGGCACCCCTTCTAGAAGCTGTAGTGACCATACTGCGACTTTGCAATGGCTCAGCTGCCCCCAGCTCCAGTGTAGGGGGCCGCCTCTGTGGGACCCTGGCTGGCTGCCTCCGGGTCCAGCGAGCAGCCCTTGACTTCCTGGGGACACTGTCTCAGGGAACAAGTGAGTGACATTGTGTCCTCTGCACGCGTTTCCTCTCTGCTCAGTCTTGAGGGAGCTGCCGAGGCCCTGCGCAGCCCCTGCTCAGCTGTCCCCTGCTCTACCAAGGCTTGGGTTTGCCTGCTCCCTGGAGTGGGTGGGAGATGTGGCTCCTGGGGCAGGAGTTGGGGTGACTCACCCATTCGTATCTGTCTTAGGCCCCCAGGAGTTGGTGCCACAGGTGTTTGCCGTCCTCCTGGAGTACCTCGAGAGCCCTGACTCCAGCCCCACGGTACAGGGACCGGTTCTGGGAGGCAGGCAGAGCTAGTGCGCCCTCCCCATGCAGGCCTCCTGGAATGGGGCCTTTGCATGGGCCAGCAGAGCTGCTGCTCTGGGCAGGGCTGCGTGCGGTTTGGGCCCAGGACATGGTGTTGGTGAAGCTTAAATATGAGGGGGCCCTTAGGGCATGGTGAGCCAGGGGGATGGTCCAGGCTTTCTGTAGGGAATTCTTTCTGAGAAAAGGGAATTGAGCCAAGATGGCCCTTATGCTTAGGGTTCAAATTCTTAGAAGTGTATCCATTTTCTTGAGGCACAGATTTAGAGTCATGTGCCATTGGACACAGTGGGCAGATTTGGAGGCCGGGTTGGGGGTTCTTGGGGCTTTAAGGGAAAGGTACCCTGGATAGTTTGTCCTGGCTTGATAGAGAAACCCCATTACCCCAGGCAGGACTCCAGGTGAGGGCTGCCCTCCTGTCCCTCTCGGTCCGGGAAGCTTGTCCTGGCTTCCACACTGGGCTTCTGCCTCCCGGCAGGGGCAGCTTGGTGCAGGCTGGTGGGCGGTGGCTCCCCCCTGCTGCCCTGCAGCCTGCCCTGCCCTGCCTGCTCTAGGTTCTGAAGAAGGCCTTCCAGGCCACGCTCGGGTGGCTCCTGAGCTCACCCAAGACCCCCGGCTGCTCTGATTTTGGCCCCCACATCCCGCTGTTCCTCGGAGGTAACCCCAGCCCCCCGCAGGGATACCCTGAGCCAAGAGTTGCAGGGTGGAGGCATCCGGGGGTTGGGCAGGAAGGTCCATCTGGCTCAAGGGCAGGGTGAATGGCACTGGAGTCCACTCTGACCACCCTTCCTGCCCCAGAGCTGTTCCCCGTGCTACAGAAGCGCCTGTGCAGCCCCTGCTGGGAGGTGAGGGACTCGGCCCTGGAGTTCTTCACGAATCTGAGCAGACACTGGGGAGGTGAGTACATGGTGGAAAGAAGGCCCTTGTGTCCACTGGCTCTGGTACTCTGACCACATAGGCTGCCTTCTGGAGATGAGAGGCGGGAATCAGCCCATGGTCACCACTGCTGTGGGTGTTTGTTCCCCAGGGCAGGCCGACTTCAGAAAAGCACTCCTCTCTTCAGAGGCACCCACGCTCACCCAGCAGCTTCTCCGAGACCCTGAGAGTTACGTCCGAGCAAGCGCAGTGACCGCCATGGCTCAGCTCTCTAGCCAGGGCCTACAGGCCACCCTCGCCAGCCCTGAGCACCCAGAGACCGAGCAGGTAGGAGGCAGTGGGTTCCTCTGCTGTGTGCCCATGCTGTGCAGCCATTGGTAGTTGTGTGCGTGTCCAGCGGTGTGTAGCCAGCTGGCCAGGTCTGTAGCAGCTGCTTCTGGGGACAGTGCTGGCAGGAACAGCCATGAGGAGCCGGGAACAGCTGGGCATGGCACCCACATTCTTCCCAGCACCTCTGCCTCTTAGACCCCCTCTCCCAGATGAGCAAATGACAGATGAGCTGAAGGGCAGTGTGTACCAGGGCCTGTCACGTGAGGGAGCCAGAGCAGCATGTGGCCTGAGCCTGTGTTCCCAGACTGGAGCCCTGGCTTCCTGCTGTGTCCCCAGCACTGCCCTCCTCAGGCCGTGTCTCCTGCCCTCTGCCTGCAGGGCCTGCTCAAGGAGTTCCTGCACATTCTGTCTGCAGACTCCGAGGGCTTCCCACGGAGGGCGGTCGTGCAGGTCTTCACCCAGTGGCTGAGGGATGGCCATGCTGAGGTCGCTCGGGACACGGAGCAGTTTGTGGCTACTGTGCTCCAGGTGGTGAGCCACGACCTGGACTGGGAGGTGCGGGTGCAGGGCCTGGAGCTGGCGCAGGTGTTCCTGGCCCAGAAGTTGGGACAGCCTGCCCATTGTCCCTATGCAGTGGGCCTGCCTGAGGGCCCCTCACCTGGCCTGCGCCCTGAGGTGCTGCGGAACCTCTGCCAGCCTTGGCTCCTTGAGTTTGCCTTTCGTGCCTTGTTTGACTGTGACAGACCCGTAGCCCAGAAGGCCTGTGACCTCCTCCTCTTCCTGAGAGACAAGACTGCTCCCTGTGCTGGCATGCAGGAAACTGGGGACAACCCCTGCCTGGACTCTGTGGAGGCTATTCTGCAGAGGTGGCAGGCGGGTGAGCAGGGCCAGTCCCTGGGGGACCCAGAGCCTGAGGCCATGCTGGCTGTCCTGAGGTCCATAGATCTGGAGGGCCTTCAGGGCAGGCTGGCCGAGAGCAGTGACCACGTGGAAAAGAGCCCACAGTCCCTCCTGCAAGACATGCTGGCCACGGTGGGAGTGCTGGAGGAGAACGAGGCTGACTGCTACTGAGGCCGTGCCAGCTCCTCCACAGGCCCTGCGTCCCAGTGCTGCAGCCAGGCTGCTGGGAGGGACTCTCCAGGAAACTGACCAAAACCCCCACATTCTGATGTGTTATTTTAAAAGTGGCTTATTTTCTACTCAAGTAGAACTAAAGTCTTTAATCCACTTCAGGGTGATTTTGTACTTGGTATAAGACAGGGTTGGGTTTCCTTCCTTACCTGGTTGACAGTTTCCCACCTGTGTTCGAAGGGAGCTCCCTCCCCAGCAGGCCTGTCTCCCCAGCAGGCTGCACTCTTGGCTGCCCTTGTGGGTGAGGGCTTGTTTCTGGGCCCTCTGCTGTCCCTGGTCTGTTTGTCTGTTGTGGCCACTCCAGCTCCACAATAGCCCCTGAAATCGGGCAGCATGATTTCCATCAACTTTCATTTTTCTTTCTCAAAGTCGCTTTTCCATTTGGGGTCTTTTGTGACTTCACATGAATGTTACTGTTGCTCTTTCTATTTCTGTGAAAAGTGCCACTGGGCTTTTGGTTGCAACTGCCCTGGGTCCGTAGGCCACTTTGGGGAGTGTAGCCATTTTAACACCACAAGTGACTCCGCCCTGAGCCCAGGACCTTTTCCCCTGTGTTTGTGTCTTTAGCTCCTTTCTCTGTCTTCCTGTCTTCAGTGTTCAAAGTTTTCACTCTGTAGTTACATTTATTCCTAAGTAATGTTGTTGTTGTTGTTTTTGGTGCTATACAAATGGGACCATTTTCTTCTTCAGGTGGTTCACCTTTAGCTGATGGTTGTATGTCGTCTTTTGTATCTTGAAACTTCACTGAATTTGTTTACTTAACCATGTTTTGGTGCAGTCTTCAGGGCTCTCTGCATACGAGATCATGTCATTGGCAATCAGATGATGATTTTCTTCCTCCCCCTCTGATTTGATACCTGTTGTTTCTTTTTCTTGCCTAATCTCTCGGCCACGGACTTCCAGCCCTGCTGGGGAAATGGCGAGTGGGCTCCCTGGTCTTGTTCCTGATCTTAGAGGAAAAGTGTCACTGATGAGTCTCATGTTGGCTGTGCTCGTCACTCGTGGTCTTTATGAAGTTGAGGTACATATCTTCTGTGCCTAGTTTGTTGAGTGTTTTCATCATGAACTACGTTGAGTGCTTTTCTGCCTCTATCAAAATGGTCATGTGATTTTATTCCTCTGTTAATGTGAACCATCCTTGTACCCCAGAAATAAATTCCATCTGATCATGGTGAATGAGACTTTCAATGTGTTACTGAATTCTGTTTGCTGATACTTGTTTGAGAATTTTTTTTTTTTAATTTTTGAGAATTTTGTTCATCAGGAATGTTGGCCTATAATTTTCTTTCTTAGGGCATCCTTAGCTGACTTTGTTATGAGGGTAAAGCAGGCCTTGTAAAATGAGTTGGGAACCATAACACTTTCGGGAGAAAACATAGGAATATAGTTCCTTGACTCTGGTCTTGGCAAAGATTTTCTTAAGATAAAACACCAAAACTAAAAATGAACAAAACCCAAGACAGGTGCTGTGGCACATCCCAGTGACTTGGGAGGCTGAGGCAAGAGGATCACAAGTCAGAGGCCAGCCTCAGCAGTGAGGCTTTAAGCAACTTAGCAAGATCTTATCTCAAAATAAAAAGGTTCTGGGGATGTAGGTTGTGGTAAAGTGCCCTGAGCTCAATCTCCCGTATGAAAATTAAAATTAAAAAAAAATAACCAAAACCTACCAGTGGGACTATATCAGGCTGAACAGCTTTTGCGCAACTAAGGAAATAACAAAGACGCAGCCTGTGGAATGGGAGACAATATTTGCAAACCATACATCTGATGAGAGATTAATATCTAAATATAAGGAACTCACACAACTCATTAGCAAAAAATCAAATGACCTGATTAAAAATGGGCAAAGACATTTTCCCTAAATAGACATTTTTTCCCCCAAAGAATAGAAATGAAAAGATCTTCAACATCACTAATCATCAAAAACACTAGGGCTAGGGATGTGGCTCAGTGGTTGAGTGTGTGTTTAACATGCTCCAAGGCCTGGGTTTGATCCCCAGTGCCACAAAAACAAAAAAAACAAAACCAAAATAACATTTCACCTCATATCTGTGAACAATTGTTATTAAAAAGTAAATAACAAGTGCTGCTAAGTGTGGAAAAAGGGATTTTGCACACTATTTGTGGGTGTCCTTACACACTATTTGTGGGGGTTCCTTGGTGTACCCCCTGTGTAGCAGTGTGGAGGTTGGGGACAATCACATGACCCAGCAGTCCACTCTCAGGTGTATATCCAAAGGAAAGGAAATGAGCCTTTTGAAGAGGCGTCTGCACCCCACTGTTCACTGAAACTACATATACACAACAGAAGACTGTTTAAAAAAAAAAAAAAGGAAATCTTGCCATTGCCATTGTGACAACATGGATGAACCTGGAAGACATTACGCCGAGTGAAGTAAGCCAGAAACAGAAAGACATAGATTGTGTGATCTCACTTAATCCCAGTGACTTTGGAGGCTGAGGCAGGAGGATCACAGGTCACAGGCCAGCCTCAGCAACTCAGTGAGGCCTTAAGCAACTTAGAAATCTAGAAACAGGGAATTCACAGAAGCAGAGCAGAATGGTGTTGCCAGGGGCTGGGCTGGGCTGGGCTTGGGGAATGGGGAGGGACGTTATAACTTTTGATTAAAAGATGGAACAACTTCTGGGAGCTATTGCACAGTGTGGGTGATGGTGGATGTGTTAATTCCGTTACTGCTTTAGCTTTTTTGCTGCTGTGACCAAAGAACCTGACAAGAACAGTTTTAGAGGAGGAAAAGTTTATTTGGGGCTTACAGTTTCAAAGATCTCAGTCCATAGATGGCCGGCTCCATTGCTGTGGGCCCAGGATGAGGCAGAACATCATGGTGGAAGGGTGTGGAGGAAAGCAACTCAGGACATGAAGATTAGGAAGCAGAGAGAGACCCTGCTCTCTAGGGACAAAATATAAACCCCAAAGGAACACCCCCAGAGAACTACCTCCTCCAGCCACACCCTACCTGCCTACAGTACCATCCAGTTAATTCATTCAGAGGATTAATGCACTGATTAGGTTAAGACTCTCCTAACCCAGTCATTTCACCTTAAACTCTTTGAATTGCCTCACACTTAAACTTTTCAGGGACACCTCATACCTAAACCATAACTGTTATGTTAATTATTACATACAAAAATAACATCACACTGTACATCTTGAATATATCCAATTGTTGTTTGACATGTTTATTGTTTAAGTGGTACCTGACAGTGCTTCTGAGTTGACACTTTGTTCTGAGCCTGGCTGGGCAGACGCCAGGCCTTGGGGGAAAGTGTTGGAGAAGCATCTCTGGAGAGATTCCTCTGTAGCATGGCCCATATGATTCATGGGCATTTAGGGGACACCCACGGGAAACCCCAAGTGCCTTGTGATTCCCAGGGTCCGAGGGCAGGTGGCACTGGCTGGAGACTGTCTCTGACTTTGGTCCTCAAAGCAATAACCCAGGTGTCAGCCAAACCGAGTTCAGGCTTCCAATCTTTGACCTCCAGGTTCACCTTGCAGTGGTTCAAAGTCAATGGTCAGGTACTAGGCAGGTGGGGCTGATCAGAGTAAGATCAGGAGGGGTGAAGACCCAGGCAGGCCCCTGTGGACCATGCAGGCTCAAGGCCTGCCCTCTCATTTCTGGGCTGTGTGACCTTGACAAGCCACCAGGTCTCAGAACCTACCTCCTTATGTGTACATGGGGCTTTGCCATCATCCCTTAGGTAAGTGTAGGTCATCCTGATGCTCCAGGCACAGTGCCATCTGCCAGGGAACTGGTGTTGGGTGAGCCTCCCTGCTGGCCTTGTCCGTGCATATGTGGGATTGGGGGGGTCCCCAAATGTACCCATCTGCAGAATAAGTAGCTTCAGCTGGGCTTGAGGAAGTGGTGAGATACTGGAGGGCAGTCGGGCCCAACCTGACCCTGGGAGGCCTGAGCGTCTGTTGCCCAGTGGTTACCTGCTCCCACAGCCTTGTTTGAGACTCCAATGTCATCATGGTGCAGTCCAACCTGTGCAGACTTAGGTCTGGCCCTGTGGGGAGTGCCAGGACCTCCAAACAGCCACCGCGTGTCATCACAGGTGTGACTAAGGGCAGAGACCAGAAAGGAGGAGCCCTAGAGGCCGAGGCTCTGAGCTAGGAGAGGTTCTACAGGAGTAGGGGGCCCCTTGGCTTGGTGTTCTGAGAGCAAGCAGACCCTCCCTTGGTACCTACAGCCCCTGACTTAGTCACCCACTTTTTTCAGTCACTCATCAAATGGCACTTGGGAGGCCCTATGTGTCAGGGTTTTGGGAATAGAGCTATTGTGATTCCCCCTGCCCCACTGCCTTACTGGGAACTGAATCAGGGTGCTCTCCTACTGAGCTACACCCTAAAAAAAAAAAATAAAAGCTACACCTTTTTGTTGTTGTTGTTCAGTACCAAGATTGAACTCAGGAGCGTTTCACCACTGATCCACATCCCCAGCTCTTTTTAAATATTTTATTTAGAAATAGGGTCTCTCACAGAGTTGCTTAGGGCCTTGATAAATTGCTGAGGCTGGCTTTGAACTCGCAATCCTGCTGCTTCAGGCTCCCATAGTACTGGGATTACAAGCGTACACTGGAGCCTGGCAATTTTTTTTTTTTTTAATTCTAGAAGGTCTTGCTTAATTGCCAAGGCTGCCCTTGCAGTCTTCCTGCCTCAGCCTCCTGAGCAGTGACTTGCTGAGATTCTAGGCAGGTTTCGCCGGGCCTGGCAACAGCTGCTGTAAGGTGAACATGGTCTGTCCCTTCTGAAACTTGTGAAATGCGCCATTGGTGGTGGCAGTTAGGTTAAGGGACACACACATTTCTCATGGGTCTGGAGTAGTGACTGCAGGAGAGGGTGGCTGTAAAGTGAGGCCAAATTGGTGACCCTTCTTTCTACCGCGAGATGAAGTGGCACCGGTCCTGACCTGCACTCCTGGACTTCTCAGCTTCCAGAAATTTTGCCAGAATAAGCCTCGATTCTTTATTAATGGCCAGGCCCTGGTATTCCAGTATGGCAACCGGAAGTAGACTGGGACAACATTGTGACCCCAGGGCCCCCAGGGCCCATCATGGAACTCCTGGGGCACGAACAGCAAGCCCAATGTGCTATACATGTTCTTGAAAGTGGTGACAGAAATGTAAATACAGAGAGAAAAATAACGGGGAACCTTTATTCTACCCTAGGCGTAATGCCCCAAGCATAGTGTTTACCAATCCCAAAGAAAGAACTTGGAGGACTCAGCGGAGAGGGTTTGGACATTTTACCGCTCACTCCTCAGCGGTGGCAGGCTGGAATACTGTGGAGGGACACACCGTACCTAAGAGCGGGGAATTATATGGGATAGGCTGCATGGCTGCTTGCTGATGGATTTCTCCAGATGTTCTATGAACCCACTCTTTTACTTTATAACCAAGGTCACTCCGCTTTGATCTTCATCTAAAGATGGAGACCAGGGAAACAGCCAGCTTCCCCTCTCCATTTTCTTTGTGATCACATTCTTAGGAGGACTTCTTATCTCAGTGCCTAGAACAAGGAGCTTTCCTAGACGCTGTCCGCCTCCCCTGTAGGGGTGGGCTGCTGGAGGCGGAAGACTGGGGACTTCTAGGCCAAACCTCAAGGATAAGAAGTCACCAGCTACAAGAGGCGCCATCCAGGTGGAAGCTCATGGTGTGTCAGAGGCCTTGCCGAGGGAGGAGCTAGTGTGAGGCCTACGCTGGGAACTGGGGAGGCCACTTCCCTGGGAAAGGAGGAGGAGGGTGAGGGCTTCAGCCCTTGGGGTGGAGACCATTCAGTCCCACCCAGGTTTTCCAGTTCCCTATCAGGACCCATATCAGGTAGGAAACCAGAACAACCAGTGGCGAGGGAGCCTGTGTTTTAGGAATGCAGAGAACTCAGGAATGAGATGCTATGAGAAGCCCAGGAGACATCACTCCATAGGTACCCAGCGAGTCGCAGTGAGAACATTACTGGGAAGGGAGAAGAACTGGACCCACACCTTGTTTTCAGGTGAGGCTCGGGAGGGAAGCCCCACAGACTCTGGACTTTGGTGCCTCCCCTACATCAGTGGAGCCTCCTGGAGTGGGGGAAATGGGTGTAGTCAGCAGGAAGGGAATGGAGAGGTGGGCTGTGAGCCCAGAAAACTGAGGGGCCAACCCCAGGGTACCATGGCCTCAGTAGATCTCAACAAGTCTCTGTGGCAAGAGGGCAGTAGGGACTGCTCGAGAGCATGGGTTGCCAGAGCAGCTGAGCCACTGACTAGACTAGGGGCTGCCTCCTCCTTCCTGGGGAGATGGGAGGCTGGGAGGATCAGAAACTGGTTCTCAGGCCCGTGGGGTGGGGGGATGTGAGACCAACACACAACCCGGGCCTAAGGCTGGTGACCTCTCAGGTAGAATTTGCATTTATGGTCACTCAATGGCCTCCATCCTCCCACTCCTCTGCAAAGGCAAACCCAGGTGTCAGATGGACACACACCCCCCACTGCTGACCAGCTGTCCTATGCATGGGCAGCTTGTTCAGCCCTGGCCAGCCTTGTCTGTAACATGGGGTGTGCTCCCATTTGTCCTCACCCCATGCCATGCTGAGGACCGATTGAAAGGTGGTGGGTAGACTGCAGGGCTCTGTGTCCTAAGGAAGGTTCTAGCTTCTCTTACCCCTTCCTCCCCCTGGACTGTTTGTGGTCCTGGAGGTTGTGTTGCTCAACCTGGTTCTTCTGTCCCTCTGCCACTTCCCCTGGCTTCAACACCATCCTCTCACAGACACACTCAGGATGCTGGGTGAGTCCACCCTGAGCCCTGCACATCTACCACTGAAGCCCTGGAACGATCCAAGGACAATACCCAGGTGTCTTAGTCCTTTTGTGTTACTATCACAAAATACCAGAGGCTGGGTAATTTATAAAGAGGTTTATTTGACTCATGATTTTGGAGGCTAGAGAGTCTGAATGGCATGGAGCTGGCATCCGGTGAGGTGCCTGGCTGCTCACAACGTGGAGGATAAGTGGGAAGGGTGTGTTGGCATTCAGGAGGGGCATGTGTGCAAGCTAGGAACTGGGAGATGGCAAGGGCTCTCTTATAACAACCCTCCTGAGGGAACTAAAACACTCTGAGATCACCATGAGTCCACTCAGGAAGTGGACCCCACAGTACCTGAATGCCTTCTACCAGGCTCCCCGTCCTAAAGGCTCCCACCTCAAGACCACTGAACAGGGTATCAACCCTCCAGCACAGAAAACTTTGGGGACACATATCCAAACTGCAGCAGGTGACATCATTGCCAGTTCTGATGACCCCAAACTCAGAGCATTCACTTGCTCCCTCCCCTGGGTTCCTGCAGCCATCTCATAGGCTTTTCTCCATGTGTTCCCCTCTGTGGCTGCTGAAGAGATTTCTCCCCGTGTCCCACACAGCAAGGGGTCAGTAAAACGGGCCTGTGCACCGGCTGAGAAAAATTAATCAGAAATTATAGAAATAAAGTGAAGACTCATTTATTAATTGAAAGCGGAGCACAGTGGGTGCTCTGATGGAGACCAGATTTAACAAAGAACAAGAGCTGGCATTTTATTTTTATAGGTAGGGACATCAGAGAGTTTCAGTGTGACAGGCTTCTTGAGGAAAACAGGATCAAGATGGGAAAAACCAGTTGTTTGGGGCTTGGCAGTTTACGCCCACCTCCTCTCTACCTCTGGGTGGCTGTGTTGGGACCTAGGGATGTCCAAGGTGAGGTATAATCTGACCAGTCTCAATTGGTGGAATTTCACCAAGAGGTCCCAGGAAAGCAACCCCTGCCTTGTGACGGCGCAAACAAATCCATAATTCATACATGGCCTCTGACAGTGGTCTGTCTGAATCTGGTCACTCACTTCCCTGCCTGGAACCAACTATGGCTCCCATTCCTCCTAGGCTAGTGCCCAAGAACTCTGGGTCAGGGCTG
Organism: Marmota flaviventris; assembly: GCF_047511675.1. Lineage (NCBI taxonomy): Eukaryota > Metazoa > Chordata > Mammalia > Rodentia > Sciuridae > Marmota > Marmota flaviventris. The sequence goes on along the minus strand of NC_092516.1, from coordinate 37,465,368 downwards.
CCAATCCTTCCAGCAAGAATTCTTGTAGAGCCATGTGAGGTGTGGAGGTGCAGGTTGTAATCCCAGCTGCTTGGGAGACTGAGGAAGGAGCAGAGCAAGGTCAAGGCCAGCCTAGACAACTTACATCTGTTTCAAAAAAATAAAAAGGAGGGCTGGGGATGTAGTTCAGTGGTAAAGCCACCTGGATTCAATCTCCAGTAACATGCACACACACACACACACACACACACACGCACGCACACACACATACATACTTATTGCAAAGCTCCCCTTAATCCATGCCAGATACCAGCACAAGATTGTCAGAGCCACCTGGCTGTGCTTGGATTTTGGGGCCGCATCCCTAGTTTTAGTAGCAGGCGGTTGGCAGGGCATATGGAATTTCTTTTTTCACAAGATTGCAGGAGAGCATTGTTAAATCTGGTCTCCATCAGAGCATCCACTGTGCCCCGCTTTCAATTAATAAATGAGTCTTTATTTAATTTCTATAATTTCTGATGAATTTTCCTCAGCCGGTGCACAGCGCCCGTTTTACTGACCCCTTGCTGTGCAGGACACAGGGAGAGATCTCTTCAGCAGCCACAGAGGAGAACACTCTGGAAGAAATGAGAGGTGGCTGCAGGAACCCAGGGGAGGGCACAAGTAAAACACATACCTGTTTTATTTGTTTAAATTTTTTAAAATTTCACTGTCATTTTTGGGATGTGTTTTTATTGAGTATATACTTTGTACCAAGTTATTTTCTTTCAGCTATTGATGTGTGTTCAGCACACCCACTATCTTTTGACTCCCATTGCTGCATTTGGGAGGTCAGCTGTCCATCTAACTTCCATTGGGTGAAAGTAACTCCTTCTCTGGCTGCTTTTAAGAATTTGTCTCATTGTCTTTGGCTTTCTGCAATTTTTACCATCATGAACAGATTAACAGTTTCCTTTTATTTATTCTCAGAATTCACTGGGATTCTTGAATCTGTGAATTACTGGTTTTCATCAGTTCTCACCATTTTCAGCCAGAAACCTTTCAGTCTCAATCTCTCTCCTTTTTTCTTCCTTTCCCTCTCCTTCCCTCCCCACATTTATTTTCTCTCTTCCTCCTTCTAGAACTCCGGTGTATATGTGTGGACACAATATCTTTATTTTATTTTTATGTGATGTTGAGGATTGAACCCAGAGCCTCGCACATGCTAGGCGAGCGCTCTACCCCTGAGCCATAACTCCAGCCCCTCTCCATACTTTCCTTCTCTTTTCAATGTTTTCTTTAAAAACAAAAAGAACTTAACCTCTATTTAATTTATTTTTTTAAGAGAGAGAGAGAATTTTTTAATATTTATTTTTTAGTTTTCGGCAAACACAACATTTTTCTTTGTATGTGGTGTTGAGGATCGAACCCGGGCCGCACACATGCCAGGTGAGCACTACTGCTTGAGCCACATCCCCAGCCCCTTAATTAATTTTTTAATGTGGTGCTGAAGATCCAACCCAGTGCCTCACACGTGCTAGGCAAGCACTCCAGCCCAGCCCTCAATGTTTTCTCTTTTGATTCTTATGCTATATTCTGTGTGTGCTTTTCAAAAACATGTCCTATCACTTTATTTAGCCTCCTGTGCTGGGCTGATGTGTCCAAGCTTGTCTGATACTTTATTTGTAGCAATCTTAGTTATCTTAGTCTTTATTAGTTTGGGTCACAAGAGCTGCTTAAGAAATAAACCCTAAACTAATATTTTATTGCCCACAAAGTAGCCCACTGTTGGGCCGCTTCCCTCCAAGTGGAGAAATGGAGACCCTGCTTCATACTGTGCCTTCTCATCATCAACCCAGACTCCTCAGATTTCCCTGGGACTTGGGTCACATCAACTGTCTAGCAATGAGGAGAAGCAAATGGGGGCTGCACGTCATCAGCACCCACATTCGGCTGTCCAGATGCCAGTTGCACACCCTGCCCAGCTACAGGATTCTGGAGATGTACTAGTCTGGGAGTGCCTGGGGCTGATCAGTGGGCCACACTGTCCCGCATCTGCACAGTGTGTGACAACTTCAGCACTTGGAATGTCATTTCCTCATGTTTAATTATGAGCTTCTCAGTGACTTTAGAGAACTGGGAAGTTCTTTGAGGCCTAGGATACAAGCTAACCTCACCAGGATGGATCACTGGTTGGAGGCCCCTCAAACCAAACTTGTTGCATGGAATTCTCTATATCCCTGGGTCTCAAGCCCGTGTGAGAGCTGATCGGTAGCTCGGACCTCTTGGAACTTTTTTTTTTTTTTTTTTTTTTTTTTGATACCAGGGGTTGAACCCAGGGGTGCTTAACCACTGAGACACATCCCCAGACATTTTTTATTTTTTATTTGGAGACAAGGTCTTCTAAGTTGCTTCGTGCTCCATTAAGTTTCTGAGGCTGGCTTTGAACTTGCAATCCTCCTGCCTCAGCCTCCCAAGCTGCTGGGATTCCAGGTGTGCACTATCGTGTCTGGTTCCCTGATTCATTTTTACCCTATATTGCTAAAGGTGGAAGGGTCCCACAGGACAGGACCTGATTTCTCTCCCCCTTACCCTCAAGGCCACTGAACCGAAGCCCAAGTTTGCGGCTATTGGCAAATACTCTCTGAACAAAAGGGCACCGACCAATCAGAATGGACATTGGCTGGCACACCGAGTCAAGGTGTTGCAGCTGGTGTCAGTGCTGTTGCTAGGCGGATTTCACTTCTCAGTGAAACTAGGCTGACTTTTCTGGGCCAACCGTCTCCCTACAAATAATGACAAGTGTTGGGGGCTGGGGCGCAGCTCAGTGGGCGTGCCTGCCTGGAATGCACAGGCCCCGGCTCCATCCCCAGCGCAGCAAAAAAAAAAAAAAAATCCTGGATACAATATTTTAAAACCATCTCTTTAGGAACACAGAATTGCTGAGAAGACAGGCGAAGTTCTAGGGAAAGTTGGATCACTCGGATGCAAGCCTCCCACCTGCAAGGCTTCGGGGAGCCCACCTGGGTTCTGGCCAGGGGAGCTCGGGGGGGATGGGACTCTGCTGACAAGATGCCCTGAATCATGTCCTCAGAGCAGAGATGGAAAACACACCAATTACTGCCTGATGAGCACCATTGTCTCAGGAAAGTACTTCCAAACGGGTGTCCATGGGGAACAACATTGAGAGCGTGAAAAGCTGAGACCCAGCCAGGCACTGGTGGCCACCACCTACTCCGGTGGGTCCCAGGCTGTCATGCCTGTTGCTTGCCTGTAAGCTGGGGTAGTAGCCTGCCTTTCCAGTGTCAGGGCTCCTGAAGATGGCCGTGGGCCTCATGCATGTGTCCCTGTTTAGATCCCAGTACCAGCTGACACATAGCAGGTCTATGAAGAGCTGAGACAGACTCTGCCTTCCCAGTTGGCCCCAGGAGGCAGGACAGGCATATGAACCCATTTCACGGGCGGAGAAACTGAGGCAAAGAAGTGGAGACTCATACTTCTGCCATGTGTCATCATGGACTTGAAATGGGAAGTCCCTCCCACAAACTCTGTGCCTACCTTAGGGTCAGGGCCATGGTGCTGGAGGCCAGCAGAACCCAGGCTGACTCCTGTCCTTGCTCTATCCTGGTTCTCAACATCCCCGGAGAGCTTTTAGGGCATTCAGCCTGTGCTGACTGAATAGGGTTGGGTAGCTGCTGGCCAGGGCCTTAGCAAGAAGGTGTATCAGTTAGTGCTGTGTTAATAACTAACCCCCAAACAGGTGACACTTCTGTTATTATTTTCAAAGAGTCAGTGGGCCATCCGGGCAGCGTGGCTGCTGTGGACTGGGTGTGGTTAATCTTGGCAGGGCTTAAGTGTGCCTCTGGGGGAGACTGGTGGGTTGGCTGGGGTTAGCTGGATAGCCTCGGCTGGGATGACCAAGTCCTCAAGTGCTTCATATCTGCTAACAGAGGGCTTGCTATAGCAGGAGTCTAATTCAGCAAGCAGAGGTGTGGGTGTCCCTTGAGGTCTGAGGGACATGGGATACTTCCTATGTGAGCCAGGAGTGGAGGACGCAGAGACCTCCCATCTTGCCCTTCTGGTGGGCAGGACTGGTAGGTCACTTCTATCACTTTCTACTGGTCAAGTCACAAGACAGGCACCTCTGATAGTAACTGGGGCAAAGTCCCATGGCAGAAGGCACGGTGACTTGGGGAGGGGTGGAGAATGGGGCACACTTAGCCATTGGTCTACCATAAAGGGGGGCTTAGCAGTCTCTCTCTGTGGCTCCAGCCACTGAGGAGGTGGGTACTGGGGTCTTGGTGCTTAAGGGCCGCTGACTGACCTCCCCAACATGGGGCTTCCAGTAGATGGGGGTGGGACAGTGGTTCAGTCTCAGAACTTAAGCCCATGTCCCAGGCAGCATTGCAGCCCAGGTGCTAGCTCAGGATAGCCATCCCAGGAGGTTTGTTGAATGACTGAATAACCTACATCAGGCAGCCAGAGAGACAGTACCCAAGCCTCCTTCTTGGGTGCAGGCCTGGCTTGGGGTGGAGGGTGTCTCCACTTGTGGGATACTTCCCATGTGAGCCAGGAGTGGAGGACGCAGAGACCTCCCATCTCACCCCCTCCATGGAGACCCTCTTCCCTGCACTCATCAGTTGCTGTCAGCCCAGGATGTGTCGCCATGGAAACTGCTTGGCAAACGCTGGCAGGCAGAGGCGGCCAACAGCAGCCTGAGCTACCGAGCTCTAGGCGCCCGTTGGAGTGACATCTCGGGGCAGCATGAGCAAGCACGCCTGGCCGTGTGTGGCACGTGTGTGGTGAGTGGGGATGGGCAAGCAAGGGTGGGCATCTGGGCACTGGTGGTGTGTTGGAGCCAGTCCAAGTGTGCCTGCTGCGTGTGTTTGCATGTGCTCGTACGTGTGCGCGCGCCTGTGTGTGTGAACTGAATGAGCTGTGTCTGTGCACGTGCTCCCACGGCTGCTTGGGGCGCTGGGTGTGTGCAGAGACGGGGCCACGCTGCAGTGTATGGCCGTGCGGCCCCCTCGGTTGAGAGCTCACTGTGCGCTGGGCATTGACCCAGGTCCTGGCAAAACGAGATGGAAGTGGCCGCTGCCCCTGCCCCCCACCTGCAGTTCCAGGCCAAAGACAGCTGCTGACCAGGTGATTACAGGTGTCGATGGACGGGATTGACGGGCGGGCTTCTGGGAGGAGGCGGCTGTTGGGCCTGAAACCTGCTATGGAGGGGGAAATGTCCAGGCATGGCAGGAGGACAGTGCTCTGGGCATCAGGCACAGCCCAGGCTGGGGCCCAGAGGCTGGAGAGGACTAAGGAGAGATGGGCAGAGGATGGTCACGAGGGGCGGTGGCCAGAGCACCTGTGGCCCTGACGAGGTTGGACCTCTCCCTGTCTTAGGAAGCCCAGCTGAGGAGGGGTGCAGAGACAGGCACTCCTTCCAGGCAGGGACCCCAGAGGGGCGGCACAGGGGGAGGGGGTGCGTGGCTGGGAGGACAGAGCTGGGGAAGGTGGGATGGGGGGAGGGGAGGTGGTCAGAGTCCCAGGGGCTCCCGGGAGAAGGTGACCTTCTTTGGGACCAGGGGAGTCTTTGACAGGCTTACTGTTGGCTGGAGTTGGGGTCATCATGAGAGATTTTGGAGGTTGGTGCTCCTTGGTGACTGTGGGCACAGGGGCGGGGGTGGGGGCTGGGACAGTTCAGTTTCCTGGGGCCTAGGGGACCTCTCCAGGTCCTGGGCATTGCCTAAGCCCCACCCCGTTCAGCCAGGCGGGGTGATGGGCCCTGGAGCAGCAGGAGGCCAGGCCCTGGGGCCCCCAGAGCAAACCTGCTGTGTGGAGAGGGCTTCCTGTGCCCACCCTCCCCGCACTGAGGGGTGGGCTACCATGGGGCCAACTTGGGATGTCCTGGCCTCTTGGCCTGAGGATCCCTCCTCCAGCAGCCACCCCAGAGCAGGGCCACCTGGTGCTGCCACCAGGTATTCTGTGCAGACAAAGCTGCTGGACTAACGGGTCAGAGGCCTGGTGCTGCCACAAAGCGATGACCCCTCAGGCAGGGCTGGGCATGCAGGGCCAGGGCCCTGTCCCACTGCACTGGGGGTCCACACCCCACGCTCACTGCCCCTGGACTCTGTGCCTCCCTGGGTCTCTCCTGCCCACCAGTAGGGTGAAGGAAGTCCTGTGGGTCTCCCCAGAGGGAGGGACACCCAGGTCTTCAGAGTGTTCCCTCAGCAGGACACCCTGGCCAAATTACCACACACTGGGCTTTTGAACCCGCATGACCATCAAAGGTGAGCAGACAGGCAGGAGCCTCAGAGGGTGCAGGCTGCCATGCTCCTGGCCTCCCCTGGCTGACCCCATCTGTCCTGCAATGGCTGAGGAAGCAGGTTCCAGAGAAGCAGCCAGGACTCTCCGCTGTGGCAGCTGCACAGGATGCAGCTCAGAGCTGAGAAGCCCGGGGACTGTCAGCACCACCCTACCTGACAATGTTGTTGTTTTGGGGACCCCAGGTAGGGGCTGCAGGACCACGTCCAGGCAGCCCAGAGACAAAGTGAACCCCAACAGGGACAGATGTCCCAGGGTGTGAGGAGGACACGCGTACCCTGCTTGGGGAGGGGTCTGTTTCAGCGGATCCCTCCTGGGCCACTCTTCTGTTTCTGTTGAGAAGCAACAGGTGGGCCTGGTCCCTGCCCTGACTATACAAAACCAAGAGTGAGGTTCAGGGAGGGGGGAGTTGGTAACGGTGCTGGGGGACCGGCAAGGTGCAGGCAGGAGAAACAGACCCAGGCAAACTGGGAAGGTGAGGCTCCTGGATGCCTGGGCCCATCCTCATCCTCTGACCTTGGCCTACTCTGGGGCCTGGGTGATAGGGAAAGGACCACAGGTGCAGCCAGGAGGGGCCAGGTAGCTCCCCCTCCGTGTGCAGAGCAGCTAAGGGCCTTCAGTGTGTGCATGTTGAGGGGTGGCTCTGCATTGGGGTCCCTGAAGCTCCAGCCACCCCAGCCACCCTGGCTGTTCTCTGGGAAAACAAGGGCTTTCAGAGCCGGGGGACCCGGAGCGAATGCTAATCCATCAGCTCAAAGGGTAGCTTCAGGCTGAGAGCAGGCGACTGGGCCCCAGGCCAGGGCCAGCTGGGCCTGTCTGGGAGCCCTGTGCCCCCCATCACTGCAGCATGATGCTCCTTGTGCCCAGGGGCTTCTGTTCCCCCTCAGGCCTGAGAAGGGTCTTCATCTACTGTAGGAGGGGGTGGGGGCTGGAGCTCCAGCAGGTTGAGGTCCCTGGCACCCAGCTGGAGCTGACACTGGGTGGGCCCTCAGTAAACAGTCCCTGGAAAAATGGCTGCTTTGGGAGTATGGAGCAGATGGAACGGCCCTCAGCTCCCTTTGCATTCCAGGTCAGCTTCTTGATCTGGAGAGACAGGGAGGCCTGGGGAAGCTGAGGCATATGGGAGCCCCTGGATTGGAGGAGGCCTTGACCCTGTGCCCCTGCCCTATTTGTGGCCCTGAGTCTTACAGAACAGCACTGTGGCCCTGCCCCGCCCTGCATCCCCTGTCTGGCCAGGACTCAGTCCCCATCGCCTCCCATCTAAATATCACCTGCCCCCCCCCATCCCTCACTGCTCCCAGATGGCCTCAGTATAAGGTTGGGCCCTCCCTGAGCCCTTTGTTCCCATCCCTGCCTCCTTGCTCTCAGCGGCTCCCACCCGGGGTGGTGCCTCATCCTGTACCCACATCACCCAGCGGCTCCCACCTGCCCAAAGGCTCAGCACACTCTGGGGCCCCTCTCCCTGGCCTGAAGCCCTCTCTGCCCCTTGGCCCTGGCTCATCTCTCAGGCCCGTCTACATGGCACATGGGCAAGAAGCGGTCCTCAGGGCCCATCATCCCCTGCTGCCCCCACCCTTGCCTGCTGGCCCTGCAGCTGGGGCTATAGGGAAGCCAGGGCCGAGGTGCACAGAGATGTTAAGCATCCTGTCCCAAAGCCCAGCACAAAGTATTGCTGAATGAATGGTTGCCCTGCTTTAAAGACCTACTATGTGCCAAGAACATTAATAGTCTTTTTTTTTTCTAATCCTTCTAACAATCTGAAGCATTTTCCTAGTTTTCAAATGAGATGAGTTTCCAGTGGCTGTTGTACACGTTGACTTACAGCACGAATCTATTGTCACTTCTGGAGGCCATAAGTCTGATGTGGGTAGAGCCACACTCTTTCTTTCTTTTTTTATTTTTTAAATTTAATTAAATTAATTAAATGTTCAACATCTCTAGCAATTAGAGAAATGCAAATCAAAATCAATCTAAGATTTCATCTCACACCAGTCAGAATGACAGTGATCAAGAATACAGACAACGGGGCTGGAGTTGTGGCTCAGTGGTAGAGCGCTCACCTAGGCAGGTGAGAAACTGGGTTCAGTCCTCGGCACCACATAAAAATAAATAAATAAAAATACGGGCATTGTGTCCACCTACAACTAAAATAAAATTTGAAAAAAAAAAAGAATATAGACAACAATAAATGTGGGCGAGGATGTGGGGAAGAAGGTACACTCCTACATTGCTGGTGGGACTGCACATTGGTGCAACTACTCTGGAAAGCATTATGGAAATTCCTAAGAAAACTTGGAATGGAACCACATTTGACCCAGCTATCCCACTCGTTGGTCTATACCCAAAAGACTTAAAATCAGCAAACTACAGTAATGCAGCCGTATCAATGTTTACAGCAGCTCAATTCACAATAGCTAAACTGTGGAAGCAACCTAGATGCCCTTCAGTAGATGGATGGATAAAGAAACTGTGGTATAGATTCTCAATGGAATATTATTCAGCATTAAAAGAGAATAAAATTTTGGCATTTGCAGGTAAATGGATGGAGTCGGAGAATATCATGCTAAGCAAAGTAAGCCAATCCCAAAAAACCAAAGGTAGAACGTTCTCTCTGATAAGTAGATGCTGATCCATACCGGGGTGGGGAGTGATGGGAAAAGTAGAGGAACTTTGATTGGGCAAAGGGGAGAGAGGGATAGGAAGGGGGCACAGGGGTAGGAAAGGTGGTGGAATGAGGTGGACATCATTACCCTAGGTACATGTGTGACTGCACACATGGTGCAATGCTACGTCATGTACAACCAGAGAAATGAAAAGTTGTGCTGCAATTGTGTACAATGAATCAAAACGCATTCTGCTGTCATATATACCTAATTTAAATAAATAAATAAATAATAAAAGTTTAATTTAATTCATTTATTTTTGTGATAGAATGCATTTTGACATATTGTACACAAACGGAGCTTCTCATTCCTCTGGTGGTCCGTGGTGCAGAGTCACTCCCGTAGTGTAATCGTACATGCATGGAGGGTAACAATGTCTGTTTCACCCTACTGTCCTTCCCATCCCCACATCCCCACCCTCCCCTCCCCTGGCTTCTCTCCACACAAACCAAAGCTCCTCCATTCTCCCCATCCCCCACCCCACTACAGCTCAGCATCTGCTTATCAGAGAAAACATTTGAGCCTCCTCTTGGGAAGGCTCCAGGGGAAGGTCCTTCCTGTCTTTTCTACTTTCTGGAGTCTCCAGGCGCTCCTTGGCCTGTGACCTGGAGAAGTTAAACATCCTGTCCCAAACATCACTCCATCTCTGCTTCCATGTCACATGGCCTCCTGCCTCGAGACACTGTGGTTTCTATCCCTCTCCTCTTTTTTTTTTTTTGTACTGGGGATTGAACCCAGGGCTACTTTACCACTGAGCTATGTTCCTAGGCCTTTTATTTATTTTATTTATTTTGAGACAAGATATCCCTAAGTTGCTCAGGCTGGCCTCAAACTTGGAATCCTCCCGCCTCAGCCTCCTAAGATGGTATTACAGGAAGGTACCACCATGCTCAGTTTATTTTCTGTCTCTTATGAGGACACTCTCAATGGTCTGAGGCCTGATCCAGAGTTATCTCCTCTTGAGGTGCTTCCTTTACATCTGCAGAGACACTATTGCAAATAAGATCCCACTCTGAGGGTACAGGTGGGCACATCTTTTGGGGGCCACTGTTCAACCCACTCTGGGGAAACAGGTGTAGGAAGGTGTAGCAACTTCTCTAGGCCACTCAGCTCTGGTAGCCCAAGTTTGCCCCTGTCACAGGGTGTTGATGAGGGTGAAGGTGAGGGGGCAGCCTTGGCCCATCTGGTTGGAGGGACAGGGTTCCCATGTCAAGGGAGCAGACTCTGGCTTCCACAGAAGGGGTCTGGAGCCCAGCTTCCAGGAAGCCAGTGGGTGCTATGTATAGACTGGGTGGTCTGAGGGGGCATCGGCCTGGGTACCAGCCACTGTGGGGACCTCCAGTTTACCAGGGTACCCCGTTAGGGCCTTGCTCACCTAGAGGTTCAAGTTCAAGCTCCAGCCAGGCTGCTGAAGGCCTGACACCCAGTGACTCTCCAGTGGCTGCAGCCTGTCCCCACTGTGGCAGGTGGGGGCAGGGATTCCACAGCTTCTTTCTAATAACCAGAGCTAGAGTCCAACATGGACCTTTTCTCAGTTTCTGAGTTTTTTACTCCCAATAAGAAACACTTTAGAAATGGCACATCAGAGGGGTCACCTTTTGAGCCCCGATCTACCTGCAGGAATTTACGCCAAGGCGGAAGACAGCCGATACCTGCATAGTGACCTGTAGAAACAGGGTTGCTTATCAGTTATCATAACAAACTGGAATTGGGATAAATCAAAATGTCCTAAAGCAGACGACTCTCTATATAATATCCCTGAGGCAATATTTGGCATATGCTGCTGACTGGTGGCTAATGACAGAGAGGCTAAGTGACTAGAGTGGACTATGTGGTGGGAATCCCTTTAAAAATGTATTTCAGTGTGGAGGAAAAAAAAATTGTCAGGAGGCAGCCTGACAAGTTTTATGCTTTAGGAATTCCCGAACTGTCTGCCATGGATATTTACTGTTGTATCATCATTTCTCGAGGCTTAAGGAAAATTCCTTTGCAGTGTGGAGGACGGTGGTGACACATCCTTCAGCCATGCATGGGGGAGTTTTTGCAGAATGATGCAGAAGGTGGGCGGGCTGCTTGCAAAGGCCCCAGGAGGCTGGTGATGATCCAGAGAGCAAAGGAGTGGCTTGGGGAAAAGGCTTTTGGACACCAGCTAGAGCCATGATGCCACTAAACATAGGCTTTACCCTGCAAATAGAGTCCCTTCCACCTCTGGGGTGCCTGACAGGGGGCCAGGGCCAAGCTTATAGCTGACTGTAGGGGGCATTGGAATGCACGGTCTTTTTTTTGTGGGGGGGGGTACTGGGGATTGAACTCAGGAGCACTCGACCACTGAGCCCCATCCCCAGCTCTATTTTGTATTTTATTTAGAGATAGAGTCTCACTGAGTTGCTTAGGGCCTCACTTTTGCTGAGGCTGGTTTTGAACTTGTGATCCTCCTGCCTCAGCCTCCCGAGCTGCTGGGGTTACAGATGTGTGCCACTGCACCTGGCAGGAATGCCTATTCTGATGACCACTGACTATGGCACTAACAAGAGGCTGCTGACCAGTTGTGACACATGGACACTGGAGTTTGAGGCCGAGGGAAGGTGGCTTTCCCGTGGACCTTGAGAATCCAGCTCACTGTCTGGCAGGCACCCCCAACCTGCCTGACTCTAGATAACACTGGGGAGAGACATAGTCCTTTGCTGGCAGTGGCCAGTATATTAGGTCATCAGAGAAGGGACTCCCACCTCCCAAAGCACAGGGTACATATTGGGAAAGCTCCCAGAGGGGACCAAGCGGGTGGGCTGGACCATCCAGGTGACCTTGGCACAGTGTGGAGTGCCCACCCCCAGCCCTTACCTGTTCTTAACCTGGGACTTAGCATAGAGATGGGGCTGATTGCTCCCTGAGTTAACAGCCCCAACAGATGCTCAGGAGGAAATTGAGAGCAGAACAGTACAGGCTTATTGTCCTAACAGTGTTCCCTAGGGGCTCTGTCCCCTCCCAATTCTGGCATTCTAACTTTCCTTCCTAAGGAGTGCCTCTGGGAGCCTCTGGCCCACCTGCTTGTCATCCAGGGTGGCTGCGATGGGCACAGAGATGGCTCAGATCCTCTGTCCTGTGGATGAGACACGGCAGGGTTGAGGACCATGGCCCTGGGGCGCAGGGAGCAGAGCCACTGCTCCTGCCTCCAGGACTGTCTCCTTTGCCTACTGAGTTGGGCTCAGCTATAGCATCTGCAACGAAAAGCAGAGGATAGGACTGGGACACTGGGCCTGGGTGAGGGTGGGGAGGCCAGACTCTCTGGAGCCTCGGGGGTCCATGTGAAATCCCCTGAACAGTCCTTGTCTGTGGACTGGCTTAGTTCTAGGGGACCCAGAGCCCTTGAGTGGCTAAGTCCAAAGGCTCCTCCACACCCTACCCTGGGGGTTGCCTGGAGCCACGCTAGCAGGGTGGCCCTTTAGAGGAAGGCCAGGAAGGGGAGCAGGGCCCACCTGGACAGGCAGGTGTTCACAAGACCCTCTGGCCTTCCCTTCTGGAGGGGAGGGAACTGTAGAGGGCCTCAGGCTCTGCACTAGTGGCCTCCAATGTGTTTTCCCCCCTCAGCTGTCTTGTCTGTCTCTGAGACCAGCCCTCCTCGGGGACGCAGCACATTAGTTGAATACCAACAGCCTCCCCTCACCATTTATCAATCTGAGCTCACACATGAGCCCTGTCTTCAAGCAAGGCGGCTCCCAGGACTCCAGACCCCAGGAAGAAGGTCTACACAACCATACTGAGGTTTGGTGTGGTGGGCCCTGTGAGGGAATGGTGAATTATTGCCAGAATGCTGCCCAAGTCCCTGCAGGGGGCTCCCTGGGGCATCCTGAACAGCTGGCCTTAGAGGAGCTGAGGGTTGGGCAGGACTAAGGATCCAAGTGGCCCGCAAGCAGACTAGAGCTGCCCCATACTCCTCCTTCCTAGGGTGGCGGACTAAATAGGTGCTTCTGATTCCCCAGTCTTGGGGTCCCAGAGGCATCCAGGGGCCCCACTGAGCCTCATGCCTCTTCCAGTCCTGGAATAAATGACCATGATTGGAGGTCAATGAAAGCACTACAGCAGGTCCATAAATTGATCCAAAGGGTTCACGTCTTCTCCTCTTGCCACAGTGAGTGAACGCCCACCATCTCCCAGGCATGGGTACTTGTTGGCCCATTCCAAGTACCCACGCTTGGGGGTCATGGACCTACCAAGTTGCTGCCTGTGCTTCTGATGCAGTGGGAGGGGTGGCGGGTGATGAGCACAAACCCCAGGGGCTGCATTCAGCCCAGTGGTGATGGCAGTTGCAGGAGGCCAGGGGTGGCCTTCTGAAGCCAAGAGAGTTCTGCCTTGGGAAAGAAGGTTCCAGAAGGTGAACAAGAGCCTAGGGGGCTGATGAGGGTCTGTAGCTCTGCACTTTTCCTGCCTACCCTTTTCTCACCAATCCAATGGGCACCAAAAGGGTGGCTCTCAGGCTTGTCAGGAGCCCACCAACATGAGATAAGGCGTCCTCAGCACTGAGCATATTGGGTGTGGCGTGGAGAAAGCGCTACAGCGAATCATTATTACACGAGATGCCCGGGACAGATAAATGAGGGGAAGTGCCAGGGGCACTGATGAGGGACTAGATTGTAGGTCCTATGTCAGGTCACACCTCCACATTCAGGACCTTACCTGTCCCACCTGGGGGGATGCTGGCTTAGCGCTGTCGCCTGGGGGTGAATCCACGAAGCTTCCTCCCCTCGCTGCTTGGCTTAGGGAGCGCAGGGAGGGGTGTGGCTCCGCCCTGACTGGCCCTCGTCTCACACTTTGGAACCGGTCCCTCCTCGATCCCTGCCCCGCGTGCTGACGTCACGCCGGGACTTCTTCGGTCTTGTTGGCCCATTCCAAGTACCCACGCTGTCCTCCGGCAGCTCAGAGAGCGCGGGGCTGCGAGGTAGGGGCGCGCGGACAGGACCCCGGGGACCGAGAGCGCACCCCGCGCGGGGTGGGCAGGGCGGCGCCGGGCACCGCCAGACTGCACCGCAGCGTCGTCTCCACCAGCGGTGTGTCCGGGTGGTGTGGGCGTGAGGGGCGCACTTGGGCAGGGATGGGGAGCCCGAGGACCTGGTGCACCCAGGGAGGGTTTGGTGCAGTGTCGCGCTTGGTGCCTGGGCGGGACAGCCCGGGTCCCAGAGAGAAAGCCCAGCGAGGGAAGGGGCACAGCGTTCACTTACCGCTAGCGATGTCCCAGGCTGGGGTGACAGTGCTGTTGACTTTTCGATGAGAGCACACAGGCAGTGGGAGAGGCCAGGGCAAGGCTCCCAAAGAAGGCGTTTCCTGGCCGCGCCGAGCCGGGCGGTGTGGGATGGCCCCCGGAGGCGCGCGGAGAATCTTGCATCTTGCGCGGGTGGGATTGGGTGCCCTCTTACTGACCTGTGTGTGGCAGAAGGGGCTTCAGAGGCCACCGGGCAGTTGATGGAGAAGGGATTGGATGGTACACCTCTGGGAAAAGAGGGCAGCATCTCAATCAGAAAAGCATGGGGGGAGGGCGTACAGAGTCACAAACTTTACCCACGTGCCCTGAGGCAAGGGTCAGGGTGGGGTCTGAAGCTTAGCCAAGTGGCCCCTTCCCTGCCCCAGAAACTGCCTGGGTGGAATTTGAATTCGGGGCTCACAGGTAAGGGGAGGGACGCACGAATGGGGGTCTGCTCCTGTGGTCTACACCCTGGGTTTCCCTGGCAGCACATGGAAACCTGGCAATACAAAGCCCCAGCCCTGTACATCTCATTCTGCATGGGGCTGCATAAAGCGCCTTGAAGGTTTTAGCTGATGAATAGCGTGTTGCAGCTGCTGGGTGCTCTGCAAAGTGTATTCAGAATAACAAGAATCAGAGCATGATTTCTTGCCTGAAGGCTGGGCATCTGTCTAGTCAGATGGGGCAGAACAAATGCCCAGGGCTTCGCAGTTTGAGCCACCTGACCTTGATTACCTGGCCAATCAGGCTACCCTGGCTCAGTGGCAGACTCTCCCTGAGGAGGAAGAGCCTGGACAAGGACATGCCCTTCCCCAGTCTTTGGGCAAAACAGGCAGGAGAGAGAGGGAGGTGCCCCAGACAAAGGGAAGCTGGCTATTTGGCTTCCATACCAATAGCAGCTGGGCAAAAAAGTCATTGCTTTGCAGAAGGGACAAGTCCCACCCTCTTCTTGCCTTTAGAGGGTCTCTGTCTAGAGCCCCTGAAGCATGCTAGGAGTTGGGGTTCCACTGTGAAGCATGACACTGAAACCAGGTGTGTGGTGGCAGCTAAGTCACTTCATGTCTCTGAGCATCAGTTTCCCCATCTGAAATACAGTGGCACCTGCAGCTCTGTGAGGTCCTGAGGATTGAGTGATGCAGGTGGCGCAGCAGGTGGTGGCTGACCTTGGTACATGGCGGCTACTGTCCTGATGATAATTAGCAGGAGAGGGCCCAGGCCATGGCTAGGGCCCAGTTTTGGAGGTCTCTCTTTCGGAGCCATCACTGTGGCCAAGATGATGGATTGGCAGGTAGCAGAGAGAGATGGAGAGCTTCCTCCCCACAGGCACCTCTGGCTCCAGGGATAATCTTCACCTCCAGCTTCGGGCTCTGTGCGAGGACTTGTCTTGTGCAGAAATGACCTGGCAGGGCCCGAGGCCTTTGGTGGCAGCTGAGGGTGGGGAAGATGAATGAGGCTGCACAGGCCTCTTGAGATCTGGGTACAGGGTCTCAGAGCCCGAGGCCTTTGGTGGCAGCTGAGGGTGGGGAAGATGAATGAGGCTGCACAGGCCTCTTGAGATCTGGGTACAGGGTCTCAGAGAGAGTGACATGGGGGGTCACACTTTCATGCTCAACGTGGAGCCATTAAGGGAATAATTCAGAAGTAGGTGAGTGGCACTGCTTCTGGCTCCAGAGTGGGGGTGTAGGTGTTTGTGAGCGTTAGGAAGGACTAGGGCAAGTGGGGCATTTGTAGGCAGGTCCTGTGACCAGCATCCAGAAACCAAAATAGGCTGGTGAGATGCCGAAGGAGTCAGGTGCTCGGTACATCTTGCTGCTCACAGAGCTGGGAACCCTCCCTTCTGTTGGGTCCAACCAAGCTCTGGGCAGGGAAGGCAGGAGATACCATGTCTGGGGGGAAACTGAGGCACGGTGGGGTTAAAGGTCAGATGACCAAGTTCATGCCAGAACCCCAGCTGGGGTTGAGGGCATTTGGCTTCCAGGGTTTTCTGCTCAGTCTCCTGGGGTCCCTGACTCATAGCCCACTGACTGCCCACTGAGGCTTGCTGGGGTGCTGTCTCCATACTCCCTGACATCTGGCTAAGCCTGGGGACAAGGCAGACTCCTAGAGCCCCTTCTCAAATCCCACAGCCTTCTCCACTTCCTCCAGACCAAGGTCAGAGTTCCTGCACAATGTGGCCATCCCTCCCTGACTTTGTCCCCTGTTCTTCCCATTGTGCACTGCAGCCAGATGGCCAGCCTCCTCCTGTCCCCAGAACACATCTGCCTGTTGGCAGAGGATAGGCTTCCTAGCTGCTCTCTCGGCTTGGGACACCCTCCACGCCCCTCCTGGGAAGTAGCAGACTCCCTCCCCACTTCTTCCCTTCTGACGAAGCCACTTTCAAGCCGTCTTGGAAATGGCCACGGGGTCCGGCACTCCTGACTCCCACCCAGTTCTGCCTTTTCTCCTTCCAGTATCATTTGCCACCTTCTAACTGATGTGCAACAATATTTACCTTCAATGCTTTTGCCACCTGTCCTGCCTCTCCAAGCCCCTTGAGACCAACCTGACTGTTTTGTTCTAACAAAGGGCCTGGGGCACTTGGAAACTGCAGCAGTTAATATTCTGTGACCACTTGACTGGGCTGTGACTGGGCTGTCTCACTTAGGCAGGTGAGGCACTGTGGGTGTGTCTGTGGAGTGTTTCCGGTGACATCAGCAGTAGGGTCTTGGGCTCTGTAAAGCAGACTGTTCTCTCCAATGTACTGGGCACCTTTCAGTCCCTTGAGGGTGGGAATACAGCAAAGGGCAGAGAAGGAGGGATCCACTCTCTTTTGTGCCTGAGCTGGGATTTCTCCCCTTCTCCTGCCCTTGAACTGGGACCTGTGGACAGAAATTCACTGCTTCCTTCCCTTGGTCCCAACCTGCTAGAGACAGCTCATGGGCCTTCTTAGCCTCCTTAATCACAGAGCCAATTCCTCCTAATATATCTTAGCTGGGCCTGGTGGCAACTGTCATGGTAGTGACTTGGAAGGTTGAGGCTGAGGTTTGCAAGTTCAAGGCCAGCTTCAGCAACTTATTGGGGCTCTAAGCAACTTAACGAGATCCCTGACTCAAATAAAAAAGGGCTAGGGGTGGAGCTCAGTGGTAGAGCACCCATGGATTCCATCTCCAGCGCCACAACAATAAATAAACAAATAACACATTTTATAAACACACCTATAAAATGCTTCCCTCCTATTGCTTCTGTTGCCCTGGAGACCCTGACTAGTACAACTGTTGGAAGGATGAATTGATGAACTGATAAATTCACATGTGCTCCTGCGCTGGGATCAGCATGGCCTCTTTTGGAAACTCATGAGTCTCTTGGCTGCTTCTGAGTGACTTGGGTCGTCTTCCAAAGGGAGGGAGCCAGTGGAAATTCAATTCCTTGGTGTTCTTCCTTGCACACCCCTGGCCCCTGGGAAACTTGCCCACTAGGCTCTTCTCATTGCCATGGGTTTGAACTTCTCCCTCATTCATTCACCTGGTGGATTTTTTTTTTCCTACACCCAGGAGTGAATTGTTCATTGTGTTGCAAAACACCAGTATTGCCTACGTGTCCTGAATGGGCACAGGAGCTAGAACTGTCAGTGGGCATGGGGTAGGGGTGTTCCGGCACGGGATCTATGTGTTCTGATTGCACCTGATTCTCGTGAGTGCTGTGGCTCAGCTTGGCTCCACCTTTTCACCCCCCTGAACCCAGTACCCACATCCTTGGGCACTAATGCAAAGCCCTGCTAGGAACCCAGAGGGGTTTATGCCCTGGGCAGTTATTTTATTTGTTGCTCTCTACTCAGAACTTTGAGGGCTGGCGGGAATGTCAACTAGCGTACCCCTTCTGGGAAGCGACTTGGCAATACAAAGCAAGATGCTTTAAACCCCGGCACATGGAAACCCCTCTAGGAATCCATCTGGAGGAGAAGGAAACAGACTCGTGAGCAAAGACGGGCATTCTGGTGTTTGGGGGGCAGCCATTGAAAATGGCATTTTTATAGAATATTTAAAACTCTGGGATAATGCCATAAAGTACTAAGTAAAAGATATAAGATTATACAGTTGGAACTTCAGTTTGTTAAATATACATGGAGAGAAACTATATAAAGCTCGGTGTGGGAAGGATCTTGATGGAAATTAATCCTGGAAGGGTCCTTCCTTTAAGATAGTGCTTTCCTCTGGAAAAAAAAATCACATTTATGGACTTATATGTGCATGCATTATATACATCTGTGTATGTTTCCTTCCAAGGAAGATTTATAAAGTGTGTACCCCAGACTTTCTGCTCAAACCTAAGTGTTTGAGTAGCTATAAATATATTTTTCAGATGAATGCTTTAAATTGGGTTAAAGAGAGTGTGGAGTCCTCGTTCTCATACAAAAAGGAGCCCCCTTCTGGTTTCCAAGTGGGGCTGGAGGCCCCGCACTTGGTGCTCTGCAGAGAAGTGGGTTTTGTGTCTGAACTTCCTGAGTTGAGGATGGCCCGGGGCTGTCCCACCTTCAGTCCTTGTCCCCCTGGGGCTCTCTGCTGTGACTTGTATATCTTCTCATCCCTGGCCTCTGGTTCCCCTCATCCCTGTCCGTCCTTTTATTACTGTTCCATAAGGGTCCCCCACCCAGCCTGTCCCCTACCTGCCTTTGCTGCGTCAGTTGCTGCACCGAGACATCAAGGAAGGCCCAAAGCAGCTGGTAGCCAGAGTCAAGGGCTTACTGACAGCTTTTCAGGTGTGTTTCTGACAAATACATGGCTGCGCCAGTCCTTTTTCCTGGCTCAGAAGGACAGAGCAGGTGTCACAGTCGGCCTGCTTGTCTCTTCTCCCCGCCAGGCTGTCCCCGTAGTTCAGATCCGTTCCTTGCTTCTCTGAAACTCCCTATTTAGCTTGCAGTGGTTGGCAGCTGCCCTTGACCTCCTAATTTGTGTTCCATACCCCTTGTGTGTGCCCTGGACACTTCTGGGTGGGGAGCCACTGGTGCTGCCTTCCTCCTCCATGTGCTTCCTGGGGACACCCACGGTTCTGGCCTGGAAGCTTATGGTTGGGTTAAAGAGAGGTGCAGTTATGGCCCCAAGGGATCACAAAGAGAGTAGCTTCCAGTTTCTTGCATGGAGGGGCCCCTCTGGCTTTGTAGGGGCTCAGCACAAAGGGTGGGGTCTCTTCCTATACACCCCTTCCTTCTTTTATTTATTTATTTATTTTGTACTGGGGATTGAACCCAGGGGCATTTAACCACTGAGCCACATCCCCAGCCCTTTTAATTTTTTATTTAGAGACAGGGTCTCGCTGAGTTGCTTAGGGCCTTGCTAAGTTGCTGAGGCTGACTTTGAACCTGTGATCCTCCTGCCTCAGCCTCCTGAGCTTCTGGGATTACAGGTATGCACCCCCTTCTTTCTAAGGGCTCAGGACACAGTTTGGGTGTATGACAAGGTCCCTGCCCTTCACGGGGATTCCAGCAGAGTGTGAGGCCTGGAGAATCCAGGCCTAGGGAGATTTACCCAGTCTACCCGAAGGACAAAGAGAAGAGTGCCCTCTGTTCCTGGTTGGGGGGAAGTGCTGCATCCAGGGGCTCTGTAGGGCTCCCCTGTGCCTGACACAGCAGGCCTGTGTGTGCCTAGTGGTGACGGCGGCATGCTCTATGTCCCCTGTAGGGTGTCCGCAGGCCTGGAGGTGCCCATGCCTTCCCTCGCTTTGCTAAGGAGGTGCAGTTCCAGGCAGGGCTGGGCCACGCAGGCTCTTGGCCCAGCATCCTTCTGCTGGGAACCCCTGGCAGCCACTTCTGTCAGTTCAAGGGAAGATTCTAGAAGAGACGGTGATTGTCTCCTGGGCAGTTCATGGGCAGCAACAGGAGTTCCTGGGTGTGGCTACCATGCTGCAGTGTAGACAGGCCCAGGAGTTCAGCTTCGGCCCTCGGGCCCTGAAGGATGCGCTGGTCTCCAGTGATGCCGGCCTGCAGCAGCTCTACACCTCGGCCTTCACCCCGGCAGAGAGGCTGTTCCTGTCCGAGGCCTACAATCCCCAGAGGACCCTCTTTTGCACACTGCTCATCCACTCGGCCTTTGACTGGCTGCTGAGCCACCCCGAGGCCCCTGAGGACTTCCAGACGTTCCACACCTCCCTGCAGCACCGGAAGCAGAGCCTGGCTCGGAAGCACATTTACCTGCAACCAATAGGTACAGGGAGGGGGCTGGAGCCAGGGAACCAGCTTGGGCACAGCCCCAAGCAGGGCTGGAATTAGGGCTGGTGGCATTGGGTGTGTTCGGAATTGGGGCGAGGCAGGGAGGCCCTGTCTTCCCCCACTCATCTTTGACACTGGTCAGAAAGCCTGGAGCCGTGGGACCATCCCACCCTCAGGTGGGCATGGGGAGCAGGACTCAGGGACCCCCGGCATGGCTGCTGTCTTCCAGGGCTCTTCATTTGTCAAGAGATTGGGGGACACAGGGTGATCTGAGGGGCGAGAGAATAGCCCAGCCAGGTAATGGGGAGGGTCAGAGGTGGGCCGGCCACTGTGCTGTCAGCATGCCAAGGCAGATGGCCTCAGCCTGGCATAAGTGGCACTTGGCTTTGGAGAGGAATGTCAAGCTTCTGTCTGAGGTGTTGCTGTGTCACACCCTTCTGCGCAGCCAGCCAGAGGAAGGCTGGGCTTCTACTGGCCTTGCCCTCAGCAGGCTAGTTGACAGCCCCTGGGGGTCCATGCTAGCCCCCTCCCAGATGCTCAGGATCAGCGTGCTGGAGGCTTCAGGGGTCTTGCTCTACATAATCCCACATCTGAGACTCTGTTCTTGACCCTGCGGGGCCAGACCCTTTTTATGTGTCCTGCTTATACCTCCGGGAGCCTCTTACCTGACATGTGGACACATGGCACCTTGCCAAGATGGGCGGGAGGTCTGGGGTGGGCCTGGGTCCTGAATTTCTACCAGGTCCAGGCTGAGACCAAGGTCTGGAGACCTCGCAACCATTCCCATGGCCTCCACCCTGGGTTGTGTCTATCTGTCCTCCTAGCATGCCATCTGGTGGTGTCCCCCCCTGCCCTGCCAAGCTCTTGCTTTCCAGCGTGAGCCTACACTCCTGTTTCAACCAGGCTGACTTTTTGCAGCTGAGGAACATGCTTGCTTCTGCCACCCGCTGCTAGGGGGCCTCTCCTGGTCAGTTTATGGGCTTCTAGCAGCATTGTAGAAGTCCCTGCCTCCCTGAGTTTCATGTGTGACAGTGATTCCTGTCCTTTGTTGTTGTTTTTTTAATATTTTATTTTTTAGTTGTAGTTGGACACAATTCCTTTATTGTATTTATTTATTTTTATGTGGTGCTGAGGATTGAACCCAGGACCTCGCACGTGAGAGGCGAGCGCTCTACTGCTGAGCCCCAGCCCCAGCCCTGTTTTTTTTTTTTTTTTTGATAGTGGGGATTGAATCCAGGGATGATTACCACTGAGCTACATCCCAGCCCTTTTTATTCTTTATTTTGACACAGTCTGGCCTTGAACTTGGAATCCTCCTATCTCAGTCTTTGCACCACAATGCCAGGTTTCCTGGCCTCTTGTCTGGGCACTGGCCTTGTTTGCCCAGATGGCCAGTGTTGGTGGCAGCTCCCTGATGCTTTGGGGGCACAGTGGGGCTGACCAGCTGCTCTGCCCCCAGATCTGAGCGAGGAGCTGGCAGGATGCCCCCTGCTGGACCACCTGCGGAGCTGCGTGGAGGCCTTCTTCTTGGGCTTGCGGGTCAAGTGCCTGCCCTCTGTAGCGGCTGCGTCCATCCGTTGCTCCTCGCGCCCCAGTCAGGACTCTGGTGAGCGGCAGCTCCACACAGGTGAGCCAGGCTGGGGGCGGAGCCCAGACCAGGGCAGGGCCAGCGAGACCCCATCCCACTGTGTAGCAAAAGGCCGATTCTGGAAAGAAAAGGGGAGGAAGGAGCTCCAGAGACAGAAGGAACTTGTTTGCTCTTCTGTGGGGCATCAGTTTTCCCCACCTTTTGGACAGAATGGGAATAAGGAGTTCCTCTTCCTACCCAGCAGTCTATGGAGTTGGCCCCACAGCTCAGGGCCCACTCCCAGAGTGTTCCCTGGGATGCAGAGCAGGTGAGGGGCACCCTTTGAAAGCTGCTCAGCTTTGCTCCAGACATTCACTTTGCAAGGGCCTTCCTGTGGCCAGATGACCCGGTCCTTGAGGCCCTATCTGTGCCTGCAGGTTGTTGGCCTTTGGAGAGTGAGGCCAGCCGAGGAATGAGGCCTGAGTGGACAGGAGACTTAGACGCAAGCCCAGGGAGGTTCCCAAGCAGGTGCTCTCTGGCAAGAGTGGATCAGTGTTGTTCATGTTCTGGGAACTGCTCAGCACGGGCTTTCTTCACTGGCCTGTGGCCCACACTGCCACGGGCTCCCCTCTTGCTGCTGAGATTTCTGTCCAGCCTTCATACTTCCATTCACTCACCTCCAGCACTCTCTGCATCAGGGTCTGAAGTGCCCCTCACCACACCAGTCCTCATTCTGTCACCCTGAGTGGCAGTTCTGTAGCTTCCAGTGGATTCTTTCTTTTTGTGGTTGGACGCAGGGTTCCTGTCCCCTGACAGCAGCTCACAGCATCTGCCTAGGGCCCAGCTGGCTGTGTTGGTTGGTTCTGCCAAATCTGTTATCTTGCTCCTGGTGCACCTTGTTATTTTGATTGTTGGACATTTTGTTTGACAAATTAGTTTACTCTTCTTTTTATTTATTTTATTGTGGTAAGGGAGATTGAACCCAGGGGCACTTACCCACTGATTTACATCCCCAGTCCTTTAAATTTTTTTTTTGGAAACAGGGTCTCATGCTGGGTTTGCACTTGTGATCCTCCTGCCTCAGCCTCTGGAGTAGCTGGGATTACAGGCTGAAGCTTTCAGGCACCGGAGCTGGATGGGAAGTTCAAGGCTGGCGTCAGCAACTTAGTGAGGCCCTAAGTAATTTAGCAAGACCTTGTCTCTATATAAAAAATAAAAATGGCTGGGGATATGGCTCAGTGGTAAAGAGCCCCTGGGTTCAATCCTCAGTTGCATCAAAACAAACAAAAGCATAATTAAAAAATTTTGAGTATGTGTGTAGCTGGGTGCAGTGTAGATTACAGGTGCTTACCCGTAATCCCAATGGCTCTGGAGCTGAGGCAGGAGGATGGCAGGTTCAAAGCCAGTCTCAGCAAGTTAGTGAGGCCCTAAGCAACTTAACAAGATCCTGTCTCTAGGGCTGGGGTTGTCGCTCAGCGGTAGAGTGCTCGCCCAGCATGCAAGAGGCCCTGGGTTCGAGCCTCAGCACCACGTGAAAATAAATAAACAAAATAAACGTGTTGTGTACAACTAAATTAAAAATATTTAAAAAAAATAAAATAAAAAGATCCTGTCTCTAAATAAAAAATAAGAAGGCTGGGAATGTGTCTTGGTGGTTGAGTATTCTGGGTTCAATCCTAAATTATAAAAAAAAAAATTGAGTAAGAAAATATTTTGGATATAATAAGTTAAATCAAACATATTGTTAAAATCAATTTGTTCTCTTTTCTTTTTTACTTTTGGGAAATTTAAAGTTATATGTATAGCTCAGGCTGTATTTCCACTGACAATGATGTGCTATATCATCTCCATAAGCCAGAGCGTGTCCCCCATGGCCTCCTCCAGCATCTTCTGCCTGTGTCTCTAGTTCCTTCCTCACCCCCTGATCTACCTCTTGTTTCTTGAGTCCCTTCCTAAGCTTAGAATTCCTGGTTCCCATTTCCTCTCCCGCATCTCCTTCCTCTCCCTGCATGGTCCACCCCTGCTTGAACCTCCACCCACGATGGGATGTGCTGGTGGGCTCCCTGAGATGCAGGGCCAGGGCCCTCAGTGGTGCCCCAGAAGTGCTCACTGCTCTTCCCCCTCCTTCTTGACTCTTTCCACTGAGGAGACACAATCAGAGGCGACTCTGTCCCTCCTTCCATACGGCTCCCCACCTGCAGCATTTCTCTCACCTGGCTTCCCCTGCCTGGCTCCTGGTCAAGGTCACACTCAGCCTCTGTGGAGATGCCCCTCCCACCACCACCTTGCCTCCCTGCTCCTCAGAAAGCACTTTCTCTATGGTGGCCTTCCCCCTCCCTTTCCCTGCCCTCTCTTCCCTCTTCAGTCACTAGAGACTCTCCTGGTTTCCTGGGACCTGGCTGGGCCCTCCCTCTCCCTCCCTTGGGCCCCTCATTGACTGTGTCCTGGCTTCCACAGCCCTGCCCATGCCCACACTCCTGGGGAGTGTTGGTCCCTATCACTGCTGTAACTGATGACCACACAACTGGTCTTACAGTTTTGTGGGTTAGGAGTCTCCCTGCGTGGAGGTCAAGGTGTGGGCGGGCTGCGTTCCTCCTCAGGCTCTGGGGAGAATCTATCCACTTTTTCCAGTTTCCAGGGATGTCTGCATTCATTGGCTTGTGGCCTCTTCCTCTGTCCTCCAAAATAGTACTGCAGCTCAGGTCTCTCATTCTGACCTTGACCTTCTAGTTAATACAGAATAATGTCTCCATTTCCATATCTATCAGCCTGCCCTGAGCAGGGGCTGGAGATGGGTCCCTAGCCACCTCCTGACCCCCAGCACTCTCCTCCTAGATGGTATCCTGTCCTTTTTGAAGAACAACAAGCCAGATGACGCACTGTGTGTGCTAGGCCTCACGCTTTCTGACCTGTACCCCCACGAGACCTGGAGCTTCACCTTCAGCAAGTCCCTCCCAGGGCATGGTGAGCTGGGGCCCTGCAGTTTCCACCTAGAGGGAGCCTGGCATGTGCTCTTGCCCCAGGGGAGGGTGACACACACCTGTGGAAACAGCTGCGTGATCTTGATTCCCCCACATTTTTGCTATTCCTGGGCAAGAGGCTGGCTTGGCTGCTGCCTCAGGGCCGGCCTTCATGTGGGCATAATGGCAGGGCAGGGTCTCCCAGGACTGGCTCATGCTCAGGCCATGCCTGGGTTGCAAGAGAGGATGGGCTGCTTTCAGTCCAGGCTCCCTGAAGCTGAGGCTGCCCACTGAGTCCCCTTGTCCTTCCCTCTCCCCAGATGTGGGAGTCTGCAGCTTCGCCCGGTTCTCAGGGAAATTCTCTCAGGTGGGGCCCAATGACCTTGATCCAGGTCTGCTTGAGGAGGCAGCAAATGGCCCTGAGACCCCGCTGCAGGACACAGGCAGGAGCCATTGCTTCAGTGCCCTGGGGGTGGTACAGTGCTGCAAGGTAGGCATGGGGGACAGGAAGAGGGTGGGTGGCTGGGCAGCTATGGATGTGTCCTCAGAGGAAGGTCATAGTGGGCTCTGGCTGAGCCTTCTGCCTGCCCAGTTATATTGTCCAGTTCTCTCCAGGAAGAGGTCAGTCCCTCACTTTACGGAGTGAGGAAATCGAGGCTCATAGATGCCAAGTGTTTTGCCAAAGGCCACATAGCTCTGGGGGATGGCTGGGATCTGACCTATGATCTACCTGGCTCCCAAGCCCCATGCTGTTGGCTTCCCCTGAGCCCCCAGAGGGGAAGGTGTGCTTGGACCATTTGCCAGCAGTCTGTCCTCACCAGGGGTTGGGGGTCTGTAGGTAGAGGGCAGGGTTGTGAGACAAGGCTGGTGGCCTTCCCCCTCAGGTCACATGCCATGAACTCTGCCACCTCCTGGGCCTGGGGAGCTGCCGCTGGCTCCGATGCCTCATGCAAGGGGCGCTCAGTCTGGATGAAGCCCTGCGGCGGCCCCCAGACCTCTGCCCCATCTGCCTGAGGAAGCTGCAGCACGTCCTGGGTTTCCGGCTTGCTGAGAGGTACAAGGTGAGCGCTGCCCTGGCTCCCGATTTGGCCCAGGGGAAGCCACACACAGGCAGAGGACCTGTGCTGTGTCCTGCTCCTCTGGGACTCACAGATCTCCTTGGTGGCAGATTGAGTCTTTGGCTGGTACCTGACAAGTGGGAGCACCCTGCACTTTGGCTGGAGGGCAGGTCACCAACCCTGAAAGGAGGAGGGAACCAGACCAACCCAGTCCAGGACAGGTGCTCCTGCCTCCTGGCAGTGCTGGGAAGGGGATACTGCCCTCTGCTGGCAGCATATGGCATAGCCATGGAGCTCGGTCCCCCTTTTTATTCCCATAGAGAGATTTGTTTGCAAACTCAGAAACTTGGATCTATTTCTCTTTAAATCCACTTCTGGCTGAAAACAAATTTATGATGGAGGCACAGGACCTATCAACTTGAAAACAAAAACTTGTCAGAACTTCACTGGGTTTAAGGCCGGACTCTTATGGTTCTGGGGAGCCCCTTCCTCATGCAAGTTTCTGGCAGGGTAGTGGCTCTCAGCCTGCCCTGGTGTCACAATTCCCTGGTGGGATGGGGTCCTCACCTAGATGCATTAGAACAGTCCCCTGTGATGCTGGAGGCCTGAAGTAGAGGCCAGGTATTTTCAGATTATAGCACTGACTCCCCTGGGAGCAGAGGGACAGCTCTTCCCTAGTGGGGAGCCAGGAGCCTGTGTCGCTGCAGAACAGGGCAGCTGGTGTGGTTGTCACTTGTGGAGACACCCTGCATGGGCCAGCTGCCCAGTCACGGGGGCACAGGCAAAGGGCTTGGTTGGAGGCAGCTCTTATTGTCCTGGTAAGGCTGAGAAATGGGAATTGAAGACAGCTCTGGCTGTGAAAGGGTTTGATTTCTTACTTGTGTCCTTCATCTGGGGCTCATTCAACCATCTGATGGGAACTTTTAGAACTTTACCCAGTTGAGGGCGGGGGTGTGGTGTTCAACAGACCCTGGGTGAGCTCTGAGGGCTGAGGTGGTGGGTGCAGCCTCTCCTCCCATGGTGCTCCCTGAAATGGCTGGGCCATTGGGGGCAGCCAGTCCCCTCTTAGGACAAGGCTCAGGGACCTGGTGGGCCAATGACTGTAGTAGGTGGGGAGCTATGCAGGAGATTTCCCACATGTCCTGGGATGGCCCAAGGACTCTAAGAGCCATGGAGCCACCCAGGGCCAGTGTCTCTGCTCAAAGAAAAAGCCCAGCTTTGTGGTGCTGGCCAGTGTCCACTGATTGACTGAGCAGAGCTGGAAAGTGCTGCTCATTGTGACGCCCATCCTGCAGACATGGCACACACAGGGGACCTCAGGAGCACAGGTAATGGGAGGCCATGGTGAAACATTTAGGGGTGATGTGTTTTGAGTGTTTCTTTTGCCTTAACATTTTCTGACTTTAATCATCAGCTTTGAGGAAGGGCTGGGTTAGCAAGAGGTGCCCAGTTCCTGAAACGTGAACAGCAGGCTCCTGGGACCTGGAACGTCTGGCTGTGGCACAGCCTGGACTCCAGTCCCCAGCAGTGCTGGGCAGCAGGGCCCAGGTGGCATCAGCTTACCACGGGCCTCAAGGTGACTGAATGCAGCTGGGTCCTCGGGCTGCTTGCTGGCCAGACAAGTGCCCACCAGAGAGAACTCAGCCTGTTTCTCCCTCGCAGAGACTCCACACCTGGACCCAGGCAGCAGCAGGTTCGTGGCCCTGCCAGGAGGCAGGAGAGCCATCTATGTCGGAGGACACCCCACCCTTCAGCGCAGACTCTGGCATGTGCTGTGAGAGCGACTCAGAGCCTGTCACCAGCCTATCAGAGCCCCTCACCCCTGACGCATGGAGTCATGCCTTCCCTGAGGGACCCGAGGATGGGCAGAGCTCCCTGGTGGCCTCAGAGGCTCTGCCGAAGCTTGAGGGCCCTGTGGAGGCCATCGAGGAGCACGGACGGTGGCTGGCCACATGTATCCAGGCCCTGGAACGGGAAGTGGCCGAGGAGGAGCTCGCACAGGTGGACAGGGCCGTGGATGCCCTGGACCGGTGGGAGATGTTCACAGGGCAACTCCCGGCTACCAGGCAAGACCTGCCCTGTGTCAGGGACAGTGCAGGGCTGCGCAAGGCCCTGGGGGACAAGCTCTCCTCCCTGAGGCGGCGGCTGAGCACACGCAGACTCCCCAAGGCCGAGTCCTCCCCCTGCCGCTGGGAGGGGGGTAGTTAGTGCAGCAAGATGGCCTGTCCCCTGCAGAAAAGTCAGCGCCTGGCGTCTCTCCCCAGGACACCAACTGACCACTGCTGTCCAGCCACCAAGGGCATGGTGAGCCCAGCAGCGCTAACAGAAGCCCTCAGAATGAGGAGGCTGCTTCTAGCTGGCTCCTTGGGTCCCTGTGCCCACTGCTTACCCCAAAGCACAGCCTGGTCCCAGGGCCCCCATGGCAGCCTGGGGAGCACCCTGCCCCTCTCCTGGGCGCCACCGTGGTCTGAGGGCCAGGGGGGAGCTGTGCGCTTGCCTTCTCCCTGCAGGCTGGGCTTTGGGCCTGCTGCTCCCTCTGGTTACTTCCAGCTAGAGCTTGAAAAGTTATCCAGGCCAGTGGTGACCCTGGGACATGGGCTGTGCTGCTGCTAACTGGGCTCCAGGGTCCCCTCAAAGTGGAAGCCATGGGGTTTTGTTTTGTCTCTGAGCTTGAGACTCACGGGGGTCTGTCCTTTTGGACCCACACTGCGGGAAGGCAGGTGTCTAACCTGCAAGTTTAAGGGGCAGGAGGGTGGAGCCTCCTTATCCCCTGAGGTCGCCTGCTGTCACTCAGTGGTGAAAACACACTGCAGCCCCATTCTTGGGACTGTTTTCTGACCAAGGTGGCTGTGCTGTCAGTGGGCACTAGGCCGCGGTGGTGCCATGTGGGGTCAGTTTGTACTAGGCCACCAGGTGCCTGTGCTGGTGCCAGCAGGGTGCAGCTCATGTCTTCAGTGACATCTTTTTGGCTGAGTTCTATCCCATTCCTGAGAGCAGTTAGGACACCGTCCACACGTGGCATTGTCTGTGACCCTTTCATTTTTTGGTCCCAGGGATTGAACTCAAGGGTGCTTAACCACTGAGCCACATCCCAAGCCCTATTTTATTTGAGATGGGGCCTCACTAAATTGCTTAAGGTCTTTCTAAGTTGCTAAGGCTGGCCTTGCCTTGAATCTGTCCTCCTGCCTCATTTGATTCCTACCCCCTCAAAGTGACCTTTTTATCACTATCAAATGTCCCAGCCTGAGATAGTAGAATCCTGCAGAGTGAAGCAGGTGGAGTCCCAGCTTTTCCCTCACTGGAAAGAGGCAAGAACAGGAAGCTTAGACAGTTTTGAATTGTTTCTGAGAAAAAACTACAAATATAGACCTAGAGGGAGTCTGAAGCTGCCTTGTGACTGTGACACTACTGCGGGGCAAAGGGCAGGTCCCAGGCCCAGAAAAATGCAAAGGGTTAAGGTCATCTGAGCTTGGAAGCAAAAAGCTCTGACGCAGTATCGGCACCCTCCCCAGGCCCCCAGGCCCCCAGGCCATTCTTGCCATCTCATACAGGTGTCCCATGGTCCAGGTTGTCCTTGCAATGAGATGAAGGGACTCATGCTATGGCTCATACAGCTGCCCGTGTCTTCGAGCAAGGAGCACAGCTGGGCCTCGACGCCCAGGCCCTGGGAGCCCTCCATCAGGCCCAGGCTCCCTGGGTAGCTGTGGCCTTCCTAAGCCTCATGTCAGAGCCTCACCCTGCTCGGCAGTCACTGAGGCCCCTGCAGGTCCCTGGGAGGGACACAGACACCACCTCTGAATGGAGGTGTGGCAAGTTTCTGGAAGGACGTACCACTTGGGGAAATAACATTGTGGCCTTTCGTGAGAAGCTGGCCCTGGTCGGTGTTGGTGGCCTGGGTTTCACTATCATGACGGCCACATGGTCTTACCTGAGGCCACTCTTCTGTCCTCTGCAAGAGGTGAGTTACTGGAGTGGCGGAAGATTCAATGAGGGTAACAAATAGCCAGGTGTGGACGGAGGGCAGGAGGCCATCAGGGTCATCCACCCCTGGCCTTTGGCTCCCAACTGTCATGAGTCCCAAGGGGGCACATGGAGGTGGGAGGCAGCAAACCACTAAAGCCAGAAGCTTCACCCAGAGGCTTTTGAAGACTGGTGTCAGGAGGACGTTTTGAAAAGCAGCTTCCTCTGCCATGTTTCCCTCCTCACACGCTGGCCCAGGTTCTGTCCTTGACAGGCGAAGGGTAATGGGACAGTCACCACGGGAGGAGGGTAAGGAGAGGAGGAGCCAAGTGGGGCTCACGGACCTTCCTAAACTCGAGCTGGAGATGTCGCAGCTGTGGTGTTGACAGGTGTGGTCTGCAGGGTCCCGGGGCCATGGCATCTAAAATGTCAAAGAAACGCACAAGCTGACTCAGCTGCTCCTCACCTGCTCTGTCAGGGGTCCCTGGGGTGCATGAGGACAGGTTGACAGATCCTCCAAGAGCCTGGCACGTCTTGGTCAAGCTGGAGGCGCTTGAGAGGAACTAAGTAGTTTGGGGTCATGACACGTCACCTGTGTCACTAGGACATCGAGCCCTGGGTCCACATGTTCCTTTCCAGGCTCAGGGTCACGACATGTCACTTCCATAGAACATCTAACCCCTGGCTGCACACGCCCTTCCCCAGGCTTTGACCAGGGGCCAAGTTGGAGGGGCCCTAGACAGAGGGAGCAGATCCCTCTTTATACCCAAAGCCCAGACTCGCCATCCAAGGAGGGGAGAAGCATTTCACTCCTGCCCATGGTGGGAACCCTCATAGAGCAGGAGAGCTAGTGTAGCTCTGCACCCCATTTCCAGGGCAGAGTCTGAAAAGGGGTGCCGTCCTGTGAGCCAGCCCATGGGACATCTGATACAGACCCCTCTGTGATGAAAGAGCTCTCCAGAGGGCTTAAAGCACAGACAAGCACTGGCTGAGTCAAGAAACTAATGGTGGGGCTGTGTTCAAATTTAGATTCCCTCCAAGGTCAAATGGGATGCTAGAACATTCCAAGGATGTGCCCATGTTCAGAAGGTTCACACACAATGCTAAGACTAGCCACTCTCCAGACCCAAGGGGCAGGGACAGCCAGGCCTCAGAAGGATCAGCTGCTGATCTTCCACCTCTTAGCGGTCCCACTGAGGACCAGGGGATATTGCATGCCCATCACCCTCAATTCTCAAAACAGCAGTGGCAGATGTCATTGTTGACATCTGCTCTGTGGCTGTGGAGGCTGAGATGCAGCTTGGTGACCTGCCCAAGCCTCAGTGGTGGTGGAACCAAATTCAGGCTCCTTTGCCCCAGAGGGAGCTTCTTCGTTTCCCCACCATATTCCACAGGCTCCTTAGGGAAGAAAGCAAACTGGATGTGTCTGAGCAGGAAGCAGAGCGGGGGCGGCACAGGCATCTGGGGGTTGCACTCCAGCACTGAGCCAGTTCCTGATATCACCAGGAAGCCCCCCAAGGAACATGGGGTGGGTGGCAGTGCTCTTAGGTGCCAACCACAACAGAGCCCGGGGTGCTGCGGCTCTGTGGACTTGCTTCTAGAAAGAGGGTGAATCCCCAGGAAGGATGCCGCCACCCAGTGGATGGAGCAGCAGGGTTTCCTGAGGACGTGCTCAGATCTGCAGGATGGAGGTCGCTTTCTCTGCGGCTCCCCTGGAGCAGCTCCAGCCAGGCTGGAAGGACACAGGCTGGAAGGAACTGCGGTCTTCTGTGAGCACATGAGCCTGATCCTGAAGGTGGAGGAGGGGGGAACTGCACACAGAGGGACCTGGTTTCAGTGAAACCCAAGGAAAGAGCAAATGACAACCCTTAGAACAACAGGCTGCCAAAGAGTATTTCCAAGTAATCAAGGAAATTCCCGCCTTACTATAAGAGGAGCTCGGCTTTTGAAAGCTGGTAGAATAAATGCAGACAACCAGTGGGGATGGACAACTGTCGTTTTGAAACGAGTTTGAGATGAAACCAGATTCTATGCTTTTGCTGGTTGGTGGGGTCTGCCTAAGTCACAGGCCTCTGCAGCTGAGAAAGCCCATGTTAGTGTTAGCCGCTAAACACTCCTGGGGATGCCTGCTGGAGTCAGCAGCCAGCAAAGCCCGATTCTTTTCCACCCCTGAGTTGCATGTTGCAGCTCTTACTGGGGGGTTTTTTCCCTCCAGTGTCACAGCAGATCCCAGAAGCTCACTGCTAACTTTTTTCCAGGGTCTTGTCTTGCAAATCAGAAGAATGAAATTCACAGACAATGGAAGACAAGAGTGAAAGGAGCAGGATTTATTCTAGTGGGAAGACAAGACACAGAACTCTTGCAGGGAAACAGGGGACCAGATAGCAGGTTGACATTTGAACTAGGGGTTTATATAGCCCTTGGGTGAACACTGTTAGTCCAAATTCATGCTAATCAGAGTTCTTTTTTTTTTTTTTTTTGGTACTGGGGATTGAACTCAGGAACATTCAACCACTGAGCCACATCCCCATCTCTAATTTTATTTAAAGACAGGGTCTCACTGAGTTCCTTAGCGTCTTGCTGTTGCTGAGGCTGGCTTTGAACTCACAATCCTCCTGTCTCAGCCTCCCAAGCCACTGGGATTAAAGGCAAGTGCCACTGCTCCTGGCTTAATCAGGTGTTAGAAAATACCAATGCTACTGGTTAGCCCTGGTCTGAACTTTCAGGTCTGCCCCCACTTCTAGTTTTCCTGATGCTCATGGGGGAAGTGGGAGGTTGAGGTCAGAGGATCATGGATGCTCCAGGGTTCAGGTGGATGGTGCTATGTGGACTAGGTGTCCCTACCAGCCCAGGCTCAGCTATTGAGGTGTGACAGGTCCACTCACTGTGGGGTGCCTCGGCCCTGGCTTGCCATGCCTCAGGCCCACACTGGCATGGTGGGCTCTGTGGGCCACAACCTGTGCTCACTGTCCATACTCAAACCCACCTGGGCCACTGTTTCTGGGACTTGGCTTAGATTCACTTTCCTTTCCCAGCACCACATCACATCATCTCAAAACAGGACAAGCTGAAAATACTGAGGCTTATTTTTGAGCTCAGCTTCTTGGGGAAGAGACAACAAAATCAAACTTCCACCAGGAGTTTGTTTTAAAAAGCAAATTACCACACAAAAAAAGCAAATTCCCAGAAATATTTAGATGTTAGTTTTCAGTTAACCCCCCCACACCAGGCACTCCCACTGACAGTTGGAGGCAAGCAGAATACTCACCAAAAAGCTGGCAGGCTTCAGAGACCCTGCTTCTCACAAGTAATTGCTGCACAAGGGTCTGCAAGGGCAAGCCCATCCACCCTCAGACCCTCTCCATCACTCCAGCTTTCCGCATTAACTAGAAATGAGCAGCCAGGGCCCACAGGCAAGGCCACCCCAGATGCCACAACCTGGGCCTGTGAATGACACTGCACTCATTCTGACATGGGCCAGGCCATTGCACCTGGGCTCTCCGCTCCTCCTCTGGCCCCAGCCACAATGTCCCACCCCTCACGGCATGTGCTGTCTTACACTGTGTCCCACCCAGGCCCCTTCCTGGCATAGGGTGCCTGTCTCCCACGGGTGCCTGGTTTTCTGGTTGAAGCACAAATGCTACTTCTTGGCAAAGGTGACGTGTCTGCCCGCTTTGCCCCCATGCTCCACATGCACCTTCTGTTTCTTTATGAACTTTACCACCATCTGTGAGTTTGTTTCTGGGGCTGTTACAGGTCTGTGGTCAGCAGGAGCTCACAAGGACCACGACTCTTGGGCACACACACCCACCTGCCATGCAAAGCAGCTTGGATCAATTGGAAGCCACTCCTCCTCAGGGGGCCTTTGGGGAGCAGGAACATGACTTCCTGTTTCTTCCAACACCCACCTACACGAAGGCCATGTTACTGACCACTCTCGACTGCTGGCCGTTTTCACCTGAGGAACTGCTTTCACTGGGCTTGCTCTGTGGTCAGCGCCCAGCTGGGCCCACAGTGCGGAGGCCAATCAGGCCCAGCGGTGGAGGTCCCTGTGGTCAGCCCATCAGTGCTGATGCCCTGGAGGAGCGTGGCCTCATGGGCAGGCCTGTTGCCCTGGTTTTGTTAAACAGGGAGTCCCAGAGACCAGGAAACAGAGGTTGTCAAAGGGGCCCCTGGGAAGAGGGGACAGCACATGCGGGCCCAGTGGAGAGAAAGCACACTTTCCCTGGGGGTCACTGGAATGACTGGCAGGGGTGTGGAGGGTGCCAGTCACGGTCCAAGTGGGCAGTAGGAGAGGAGTAGGGCGGGAGCAAACATGAAAAGTTTTTGTTTTTCTGAATGAGATCGGGCCTGGGAGTGACCTACGGCATTTCCTTCATGTCCCACCAGGGGCTCCACAGGTCCCTCTAGTGGATGGGCAGGGCAGGGCAGGGCTGGTGTCAGCATGGCACCATCCAGCTCTGAAGGGACAGAATGGAAGCTGCTGGGGCTGTGAGGGCAGCGGTCTAAATGTCAAGAATTCCCTCTCATTCCTGCTGCTGCTGCCTTCCCATCACATCTCCCTGAAGCAGTCACTTTACATGGGGCTCTTGAGAATCATGGACCCCAAGCAGGAGAGGTGCTCATAAAAGGTGGTGGTGGGGGGTGTGTCCCAGGAGGAGTCCCCTGCCCTGGTTGCAGCACCTGGCTGTGACAGGCCTCCTGTGGTGACGGCTTGCCTGCTCACAGGGCACTGTTCCTAAGTCCACCTAAATTCAGGAATCAGTACTGAGACCACAGGTGACCGACACACAGCATGTTCTGTGTTATCCAGATTTTCTAGAGTGCTTCCCTGTTACATCTCAATACTGCTGTAAGCCCAAATCAGAAGTGTAAGTGACATGGGAGAAGTCCTCATTTCAGCTCAGTCAGTGCTTCCTGTTTGGAATGCGAGGCTTCCACGGGAGTCCCTCTACAAGGTGCCATTCCTCCTGCTTGTAGCAGTGAATGGGCCACTCTTCCCTGTGCAAGGCCTCCTCTGAGTCGCTCTTGCTGTACTGCTGAGGATGGGCTGGGAGCCCTGGCCACCTAGACATCCATACATTGAGTGACCAGCAGGCGCCTCCCATCTTCAGTCATTTGCTGGAGGTCTTAGAAAGACCTATTAAATTGTCACTTCATCAGTGCTCACGTTTCCATATTTTTGAGCCAGAGTTGAGGCTTTTGATGTGATTTAACAAAAAAGGGGCATGTTTGGTGGGGGACCTCATATGCTTGCGCTCTCGTCACCAATAGCATTTTCCCCTCGGCCCTGCCGGCCCAACCGTCCTGCTGACTTCTCATACTTCGCCCACACCTACAGGCCTGTGCTTCTGAGGGCTATTAAGTTGAAAAATGGCTGACTGTCGCTGAATAAACACCGGGTAGGATGTGAGACTGCTCCAGGGCATGAGGAAGAGCCAGTGTTCAGCACCTGGGGGGGAAGGCGGCAGAGCGAAGGAAACACAGGAGAGGGGCTGGGTCAGAGCCAGGCATGGGGCACCCACTTACCTCACTTGCCCATGTGTGCACATGACACATGCATTCTGTCCACGGTGAGGCCCACGGACACCTCTGCTTTAGGAGCGGTGTCAGACCGAAGGTGGCGATTTACCCCAAAGCCTGTGAACCCAGCTATACCTGCACTCAAGATCCACCCAGGTCACTGTTCTGCTCTGACACAGTTAGTGGATGGTCACATTCAGGGGCACGCTGTACGGTAGTAGCCTGTGGGGTGGCAACTGGCTGTTGGATGGGAGGTGACACACCAGGAAGACACATGTCGTTTAAGGAAACTTTTAATAAGATTTATCAAAATGACATCTACAGAACCTGCTAACTAACCACCAAGGTAGGAAATACACTTTTTACCTGTCGCAGTGGCCCCGTCTGGGCAGTTCTGGTGCACATCGGTGCTTCCCAGGGAGGAGCCCAAGGCAGAGCATCAAGGCTCTCCGTGCTTAAGACTCCTGACAGCTCCCTGCTGTTTTGTCATGAATGCTTAGGTGCCAAAGCTACATGCCACCCCCACCTCATCCCACACCTGGGGCCTCAAGCTTCCAGCATGCACAGCTGCTCTCCATGGGTGACAAGCCGAGCACTAGAAAGTGGGCTCAGGACTAAGTGGTTCTGAATGGGGTCTGGGCATATCAACACTGAACTTCCTGATCACCTGAGGCCACAGCCAGTAACAGGCCAACTGGTTTCACTTAGTTCTAATGGAGTTAAGAAGGATGTTTAGAATGCTTTAAATCAATTTGCATAAGGTCCAAAGGTAATTCTCCAAGGTTCTAGAGATTCAAGACTCCATGAAAATCTATCTTTAAGTTTCTCCTAACTAGGCTTGTTGAACCCTGCAGGTGAACTCCCCATGTGATGGTGTGTATAGGTGAACAGGCCTTCCCCCGCCCACCCAAGTTCAGCACCCTTCACCCACCCCCAGGGGTTGATGAGTTTCTGGCTGCCAACATGCAGGTGAACCTGGAAAAACTTTTATCAGCCTGACAGATGGAGTGATCAGAACAGACAGTGTACTAGTCTGACACTGAGGTACAGGTCACTTCAATTTTTGACATCTGAGTTGCTAACCACACCTGAGGTTCCTTAGAGAGAATGGCACCAAAAATCTGCAGGGCTGAGACACACAGAGAACTGCTCATTTGCAAGGGTTTCCTATGGTCACACCCAGTGAAAGAAAACCCACCTTCCTCCAGAGGCAGGCTGCTGGCCACAGCCAGGGGAAGGCTGGGTAGGTAGCAGTCCTCACTGTGCTAATCACAGTTCCACAAGCCTGGAAGGAACCTCACGTCTGTGTACTTTTATGGCCCTCAACCCTGGCTTTGCATCTGAATCTCCCAGGACAGTAGGAATCCATGTATATGATGTTTGAATCTGGGCAGCCTTGGCTTTGTCAGCTGAGCCAAGTACATCCCACAGCCACCTGCACCAACCAGGAACACAATCTGAGAACACTCACGGCTCTGTACAGCAATAGAAGCACGTTGTCTGGCAAGAATGAGGCAGAAAGGAGCACTGAGAACAAGGGCCACTGCCCAAAGGTGCTGGTGGGCAGGCCATCTGTAGAAGCCTGGATTTCTCCAGGGAAGGCAGGCTTCAAGAGGGCTCATTGACAGAACTCTGTAGCACTGTGGCAGGATCTAAGGCTGCACTAGCACCCTTGCTAGCTTCCAGAAGCCTAGAAGAGAGAGATGAAGATCCCCACTATTTTCTAAAGGAGGAAACTCCACATGCTGGCAACTTTTGGGTCAGAAGACGCCTTGTAAGTAAGATATGGTTTATGTCCTTGCCATTAGGTGGGGAGGGAAGGGTAAGGAGTACAAAGCACCACTGTGTGCATGTGGACAGGGCACCACGGGGGCCCAGGGCTGCCCCGAATCCACACTGCTGCTGGGGCATTAAGGCAGGTCCATGGCTCTCAACCTCGTCCTCCATGGAAGGGAGTGGGGACCCTGACACAGATCCTCGGCTCAACCTAATATACCTGGACTGGGGGCGCTTAGGACATTGGCACAAGTTTTAAAGGCAGTGAGTTCACTTGGGAGGTGGCACTCAGGCCCTGTGCCAGAGATGGAGGGCCAGCAGGCACTGTGCCCAGCAGCACTGGCATGCATCTCTACAAGCTACCACTAGGCGAAGCTTTTGGGTTAGTCTCAGTGAAGACTCAGAGGTTAGAGAGAAAAGCCATGTGCAAGGCCAGCTGGTTTTTGTGTTTTAGTCATTAAAGAGAGAATGTGTGCGCACACACCATCCTCGATTAAATTGTGTCAGGAAAGGAATGCAGTTCCTGTAAAAAGAAGGCTGTGTTATTAGGTATTGCAGATTAACACCAATGTGAGCACTGGGATTTTCAGTAGTTTCATTAGTCCCCAAATCAGTAGCTAACATGGAGTTCCCACGTCCTCTTGCCTAGAGCTCGTGGCTGGGCTGGAGCCCAGCGTTCTTGAGCCAGGAATTCGACGGCGTGGATCTGAGAAGTCCTGCAGGACCACACAGGCCACAAGTGCCAACAGCCACACAGGCTGCCTCACAAAGGCACGAGGGGGCTTCCTCTCACTGCAGCATGATGTCCTTCAGGTTCTCCTGCAGGATCGTGTCTTTCACAGCATGGAACACGAAGCGGATGTTCTCGGTGTCTATGGCAGAAGTGAAGTGGTGGATCAGCAGCTTGCTGTGGTCTTGTCTCTTTCTGACAAAACACTGGACCAAGTGCTGCTGGACGTCCTCAGTTGGTAAAGTTGCCCTTGAAATCCAGGAAGTGCTTCCTGATGCTGACCATCTTCACACTCTCCACCAGAAAGTCCCCCTTCTTGAGGAAAAAAAAATATGGAGATGTTGAAGAAGAGCAGTTGATGATAGTCTCAAAGATGTTCATCGACTCCATCAGCCAGTTGGTGTGCCTGTCCTCTGTGAGAACCTTGTTGTATTAGCTAGAGGACATCATGAACAGGATTGACATGTTCTCATTAAACACTGGAATCACTTCGGTGTTGAGACCGCTGGCCACCCACATCCAGCATCTTAAGAAGGTTTTTAAGAACAATGAAGTCATGTTCCACAATCTCCTTGGTGGCCTTCCTGGTGTCCTGCTTACTAAGGAAGTAGTTCTGTAAAATACAGGACAAGGAGACATTCAGGAGAAAATAAGAACCAAAATATGGCAAAAGGAAAGGGTGAAGGCAAAAGTTACCCTAACTTTGCAAGAAGTTTAACCAAAAACTAGAAACAAATTTGCAGAGTTATACATTCACTTTGAAACAAAGTTAAAAAGGACTGAATGCCTCATTTCAAAATGAATGGAGGCTCATTCAATCTGAGGAGGAATGATCAGAAGCTCTATTGCCAAGTCCCATGGGAAGATCTCATCTAGTTTCTTCTCCAGAAGTCACTGTACTCCAAAGAGTATGGTGACTGAGACTGGATCCCTGGTTGCTTCATGGCTGTGGTGCACCTGCTGCCTAGGAATGTTTCTGTGCAAGGTACAGGATGCTCTGTTGCTATGGTGACGCCCTTCCCAAAGAGGCTCTGTGCAAGAGTCTTATCAATCTCAACCTTGGTAATCAGGCACAGAGCTTCTGAGGCTAGAAGAATTCTAAGCCTGACAAGACAACCACAATGTTTCACTAGCGCGGCTACTTCTGAGCTGGTGGCTTAACAGTAACTCGGACAATGGGCCACCTGAAGTGCTGCAGGAAGCTCCAAGCATTGCAAAGTGGAACACCTACAAGAATGTTTCTAGCCCTGTAATCTTCTAGTGCACAAAGAACACAATGCCTCCATAGTCCTTAACTTCTTGATTATGAGATCCTATGTAAATAAACTTGCTGGGCCAGCTCTTCAGTTGCGTTTCTCCATCACAGTGCAACAGATCCCAGCTTTAGCTCAACACCTGTGTGTGTGTTTTTCTTAATCCACTTCCCCTCACAGGTTTCTTGGGTTCAGCTCTGCAGGGTGAGGCAGACTATCTTTTTCTTTTTGTTTCTATACAATAGATATCTTCTTTGTTTCTCACTTCTAGAACATAACATTCCAAAACCTTACTATGACTTCATTTAGGTTTTGCAATGCTATTTAAATTTAGTCTGCAGTATATTTAATTTTCTTGTCTTAGAAAACTTTGTTTTTGCCTTTGGTTTGGTTGTCTGTATTCTTCCTTTTTTTTTTCTTCTCATAACAGGGATTGACCCCAGGGATGTTTGTCCACTGAGCACATCCTTCGCCCTTTTATTATTATTATTATTATTTTTATATTTTGAGACAGGGTCTTGCTAAATTGCTGAGAGCCTTGATAGTTGCTGAGGCTTGCTTTGAACTTGTGATCCTCCTGACTCACTGTTTTGAGCTGCTGGCAGCGTAGGCCTGTGCTTAGCTGTATTCTTCCTTCTTAGAAGAAAGAGAATGCAGAAAAATGAGAACCAGTAAGAAATAAAACATCAACAAATGAATAGGTGAATACAATTATTTCTAATGTACAAACCAGTGTCTCTAAGTTTTCATGCATGAGTCTCTCAGTCTAATTCTAACACTGTGAGGAAGCTGACGGACACTGGGTTTCCTGTCATGTTCTTCAGAAAGGCTTGTTCAACTGCCTCTCAAATGCATTGTGATAAGAAGAAACTAAAATAGAAGATGGAAAGACCTCACCTGACAATAATGGCTGCCATTGTGCCATTTAAAACTGTCTTGCCACACTGGATACCATCTGCTACACAGGTGGCTGGGAGAGAAGCCCAGACCATTTCTGGCACAAAGAGCACTGGGTGGATGTACAGCAGCTGAGACATCAACTTCTGTGGTTCAGAGTTACAAGTGGTCCCAGAAATACAGAAAATAACTAATTGCTCACTTGCCTCTTCAGAGAAGAGCTTCACTTCCACACAAATACAGCTATGGGGACACACATCTGTGCACACCCACACCCATTTTGGATTCCTCCCACTTGTGCTTGGTAACCAATACCCACAGTGGAGAGCAGCTGACAATCTGAAGCCTGACTCACAACAAAAAGCCTGATTTGTTTCTCAGCTTCAATAGGGGTTAAAGCTACTTCTGGGCTCTAACTGAGGTGAACACATAATCACTGCCCAAATGGAGAGACTTTGAGAGCAAAAGGGGGCACTGTTAATAATCAGGCTAGGGCAACAGGCACACCACAGGACTGTCCCAGGCAAACAGGATGCAGTTCCCTAGGTTCTAGCATCCAAGAAAACAAGCTCCACACTTACAGGAGACGGTTTTGTTCTAAACACCATCCTAAACCCTGTATGTCTGTTATTCTTTAAGACTCACAAACTGTGGGTTAATCATTACTCATTGTACAAATGAGGAAACTGAGGCTCAGACAGCATAAGAGGTACTTTCTAAAACAAAACCTGGGTCTGCATGGCCCGGGCTCTTTGACTCTTAGTCCTCACTCTGGGGAAATGAACTAATCTTTTTCATTTGGTGCTAAGGATAGAAGCCAAGGCCTTGCTCATGTTAAGCACGGGCTCTACCACTCAGCTATACCCCTCAGTCCCAGAAGCAAAAAATTCTGATATGTGAGATCCTTTGAAAAAACCAACATTGAGACATAGATTTATTTTACAAATACAGTAAAATTGTCAAGTATTAGTAGAGGCCTGTGTGCTCAAATATGATGTAAAATATCAACTTTCTCCTTTTGGGAAAATTCAAGGATAAAACACTAATCCAAGTAAAATAAAAATGCCATAGGATTAAAGCAAAAACAACCTTGGAAAAAATCTAAAATCTAAAGAATGACACGGTAAAGAGCAAGCCTTTAAATTCCAAGAATTATCCTCTGTTAAAATCAAACAAGTTCTGTGAGATACCAAATCAATTCATGATTGTTTTTACTTTAACTTTTATTAACTTTTCATTTTTCTAACATATAATCCATTTTCCAAACAAGTATATTACAAGACAGAGTTCGCAGGCTTGAACTCTATCTTGTAATATACTGTACACCCTGCACATTCTGTTGTTAAGATATGAATGGACTGGCACTTACTTTTTTTTTGGTATTTCATAGCATTTAGTTTTATTTGTTTCTCTTACCTACAATTGTCAGATTGTTTCCATTCTTGCCTCTACATTTTGCTTTTAGTATTTATATTTCAGATAACTTTTCATACATTTTGCCAAATTTGCTCCAAAAGAACCCACTGAGAAGATCATAATGCTATAATTTGTATCTCTTGAACAAAACTAATATTTATCCTACTTAATTCACATAGATTTGTGAAATAGATCCAAGTTTATGCACTTCTGTTATACAGTCTCCTAAGCCTGGATTCTAAATTTGATTGTACTTGCCTCATGTGAAAAAGGACAAATTTTTCTTAGGTTTAAGTAAAAATCAAATGATGGGGAATTATATTGTTTAGAATTTATTATCTCTGCAGAATGTTCTTATTTCCATGTAGTCACCTACTTTTCCTAGTATATAGCACCCTTTCCACTTTCCAAAGAGCAGTAGCAGATGTAAGACCACCACTCCATTTATATGCTTTGTAAAGAAGAAATCAAGAAAAATGACATGTCACTGAGTAGACTTAAAAGTATTTCCACACCTAGGAAATAGCCTGGACAAGAGAGACAGCACACATGCAGTTACAAACATGAAGTCGCAGCAGCTCACCCCACTAAGAACACAAGGTGAAAACAGAACCATCTCTAACATAACTATTTTTTTCCATTAGCATCATAAAATACTGCTTTGCATGTATTTGCACATAAGAACAGATGTCTTCTACTCAATCTTGTAAGATAGTTTGGGCTGATTGGCAGGTAACACTTGAAAAATATAGCAATTCCAAACCCCAAAATTTTTCATTGAGTTCCATTAATGATTTAAAATCAGGATGCACTAGGGACAGTGGTTTGGATCTGCGGTGTCCCCTAAGGCCCATGCACTGGAGGCTTTGTCTTGCTATTGGGAGGTAGTGGAATTTTTAGAAGGCGGGGGTAAATTAAGAGGTAGTCAAGTCAATGAGGGTGTGCCCTTGAGGAGGTATTGGAACACGGGCCCCTTCCTGTTTCTCTCTTTCCTTCTTGACTGCCATGAGGTCAATAGACCTGCTATGCTTCATGCTCCAACCATAAGATTCTGGGCACCCACAGGCCCTAAGCAACAGGATAAGCAACCATGGACTGAACCATGACTGTTTCAGTCATGGCTTTGGCTCTGAGATCAAGAGCCAAAGTGAACCTTTGCTCCTTTTAAGAGGGTTATCCAGGTTTTTTTTTTTTTGTCATGGAAAACTGACCAAAACACTAAGTTATGCCATGGAAACATCTCAGACATCTCAGGAGTTCAAACGAGAAAGGTGTTGTCCTTGGGCACATGGCATGTCCTCAGTGGATGTTCAGGCAGCTTGTCATTGGGTCCCTGAGGAACACAGGCTGATGGTGGCTGCACCAGAGGCAGAAGAGGGCTTTCTGCACATCTTATATTAGAAATACACAGCACTAAAAAGTTAATAAAGGTGATGTTGACTCTACAGCTGGGAAATACAGACTGCTAGAGCACACAGAGAGGTGGAGCATATGTGGGTGGAGACTGTGGGATTTCCCCCTATATGCTAGCCCATGTTTTATACATGCAATCATGTCTGTCCTTGAATTCCCCTGACCCCTGATTTCCCATGATCTAAAACATTAACCAAGCCTTGAAATAAACAGTCATACTTTTGCAGATAACCACATCCATCATCAGGCCGGGTAGACTGACACTGTGCCCTGCCATCTAAATCTATCCTACCCAGTAGTAAGTACTGATTCATCCCAAAGAGTGCCACATAACCCTTCCCGTTTTCTCAGTGTCCCCAGCTCATCTGTGGCATTCAATTCATTCAGCAAAAATGAAACCATGCCCAGCACTGCTACCTGGAAGTGGTTGGGTGGCCAGGAACATTGTGGCCAGCCCTGGCTAAAGTTGAACATGGCCTGAGTCTAAACCCTTGCTGAGAGAGTAAAAGTGACAATGGTGACAGAAAAACCACATATCCAACCTCCAGGGGACACCTCTCTGTGTGCTTTTCTGCCTCAGGTAGTGAACAAAAGCCATATTTGGATGTCTAGGAAGCAAGGGAAGAGGGGTAAAGCCAGAATTTGCTTGGACCTTGCTCTCACCTCCCACTGTGCGCTCACCACGTTCAGACCCAACTGGGAGCCTCTGCATGTCTCATCTCTCTCAGGTTCTCTGCACCATGACCTCCAGCTATGTCTCCTTAGACACCCAACTCTGTCCTTTCCACTCAAAGAAACTGCTGGCTCCCCCATGTCCCCTCTGTGTTTTGAAATTCCCCATCTGGACAGTGAGCTCAACTGGCCTTTCTCTCAGGGGATCTAACTGTTAAAGACTGATATTACATATATTTCACCCTCTTTTTGAACATGATTCATCTGGGACAGGAAATCTCGACCCTGAGAAAAGTCCACCGTAGCAAAGTCCACTGTTTGCACTCATTCTCTTTTTCTCAAGGCTTTCC
Organism: Marmota flaviventris; assembly: GCF_047511675.1. Classification (NCBI taxonomy): domain Eukaryota; kingdom Metazoa; phylum Chordata; class Mammalia; order Rodentia; family Sciuridae; genus Marmota; species Marmota flaviventris. The sequence continues at coordinate 37,421,437 of NC_092516.1, read as the reverse complement.
CTGGTTCTATGGGTCAT